>NC_134467.1:15296000-16015000 GCF_047948215.1 Lycorma delicatula | reverse complement strand
CTACTTCCAAATCAATTGATTTGGGAAGACAAGTTCACCACTAGACCAACCCGGTGTATTAGTGTGCTAAGCTGTTGTTCGATAACATGTTGTATCATGTCTGTTGGTACACGAGCAGATTTTTCAATTATTATTCTTTTCAATTCATCAGTGTCTGCAGGTTTTGTATTGTAAACGTATTTCAAACACCCCCAAAAAAAGGAATCTAGGTCTGGGAACCTAGATTCCTTTTTTCCCATCTCAGGTATGGTCGAACTGAGAATGTACAAGACTACATTTCATTCACACTCATACATATCATCCTCATTCATCCTCTGAAGAATTATCTAAACGGTAGTTACCGGAGGCTAAACAGGAAAAAGAAAAGGTCTGGGAACCTGGCAGGCCATTTCATGGCACCTCTACGACCTATCCAGCGATTTGGAAATCATTCATTTAAAATTTTCCGTGCCCTTAAGTAATAGTGTGGTGAAATTACATCTTGCTAAAACCAAACACTACAATTTTTCTAAATATTTCAACCCCGGCGAAAATGGGGGTATTTAAACCAACCATCCAGTAGGGGTCTAGGGGTCCACTACTCTAAACATTTAAAGTAAAATCATGAAGATCCGTCTAAAATTACTAAAGTTAGAGCTTTTATTGTACCTGAAAAACAAAAGAAAAAGATCTATGTTTGCGGGAAATTGATATAAAAGATTCATTACTTGTTTTTCACTTACTAGTAGAGCTTGTAACATTTGGGGACGTTGATACAGATTTCACAACAGGTTTTTCATCACAATTATTACACACTACACTTAGTTTATGAATTTTTCTTCAATATTGAGTTTTAAGTTCACGTTTCTATATAGAGGGTATGATAAAGAACTAACTAAATTTACAAGTGAATTTTTACTTACAAATAAATATTCAGATCCCTCGACAGCTACTTCTAAACTGGTAATATTTGACTGTTCAAAATCAGACATTTTCACATATTTTCTTACAACTACTGTATTCGAGGGTCCAGGATGACTCTCAATAACATTTTCTTGTGAAGAAGGAGTGGGAGTTTCGCGGGCCAAACTTTTCCACCTCACCTGATTAGCAATTTTTACCCTTCCTTTCAGATTTCTTAAAGTTGTTTTTCGTATGCATCGTTATTTACGAGGCATTTTTACACAGAAAAAATACAACGTGCAAGAATAAACGCTATCAAAATAAGCAAAAACAATAACCAAATCAATACGTTATAATTTTTTTTTCTTTTTAACCTCCGGCACCACTGTTAGATATTGCTTCAGAGGATGAGATGAATGATTTGTAGCGTTGTGACCGGGATTCGAACCCGAGACATCCAGATAAAAGGCCGAGACACTACCATTCGCGCCACGAGGCCGGCACGTTATAATTGTTTTGTTTTTTTTTGTTTTATATACACCACTCCCGGTGAATGACCCGTAATTAAGTAAGAGTGAGTCGGGCGACTCAGCTCCGGGAGGTGTCGTCACCAATTCAACCTAAGTCACATCCGGGGTTTGGTCGTAACGCCTATCTCTAACCGGGTCCCCCGAGGTGGCCCCAGCCGGGTCTCAGTCTTAACAGCTCGAGGGAGGCGCAGTCCTGGCAAAACCGGACGAACGACGACTCCACAGAAGGCTGTTCATAACCCCCTTGCAACTTCGTCGTCTCAGCCTTTGTACTTTAGTATCGTTGTTATATATCCTGACACAGCCCTGAATTTTGTCTATTGGAGTTAGCATTGTCGGTACAATCATATCTACGTCAAGGGGTCCAGTTATTTGTTCGTAGATACCTCTTTCGACCATCACCGTCGACACCTTAACACAACATGTTCAAGGGAATCATAATCTCGTCGATATAGGCGTTCGGAATTTAAAGCCCTCTTACTCACGAAAAAATACGACCGAAAGATCCCGTGCACCGTTAAGAACTGCGTTGACCAAAAATTGAGTTGGTCAAATATGCGGTTAATCCATGGTGCAACCTGTTTAAGCGGTGAGTCCAACGCCCCGTTGATGATTGATTCCACCTGCTCTCTCATTCTCGTATCATGCCCGCCCTAGCAGTTACTTTATCTCCTCTCCAAATGATGCTACACCGCATCACCGCTAACTGTCAGAGAGGAGGAACTCCAGCAGTTACTAGGGCAGCCTCTGTTGAGATTGAGAGAATAGGGTAGGTATTCTCCTTTAGAGTCTTTCCAGGATGCGCCTCTTCAAGTCCTTCTCCAGCGTAATTTCCCAGACCGTGATGCCATAGTGGAGTACTGAGTTTATGACATGAGCATATATCTTCCTGCGAGATGACCTTGGATCAGACAAGTTACTGAGCAGTCTGTGTAATGCCGTTACCAGTCGTTCGGCTTTTGCTTCGGTTTCTTTGGCGTGGACTGAGAATATTCTTCGTTTGTCCAGCCACATTCCTAGATATTTGACGGAGTATGAGCAACGTACGGGAATGCCATCGAGACTGATTGAAACGGGGGTCAACGGCCTTTTGCCCGGCAGCACGTTATAATTTGCAGTACGCTAAACTTACTTGAAATTGTTGTTTACATAGACAATACTTGCACATTTAGTAGGAAGAAATTCACATGAATCTACCTATTATTTTGAGTAAAAGCTTAAAAAAAATAAACTGCAAATCGTAGCATCTTTATCTTTTTACCTTGTACTGTTACTCCAGATCTAAACTGTTCTTAAACATCATTAACTGCTAGTTCCATGTAAAGATTAAAAAGTAACGGATAGGGCATATCCTTATTTATTTCGTCTTCTTTCTTATGTTCTTCAATTATTACTGTTGCTGTTTGGTTCCTGTAAATGTTAGAAATTGTTCTTCTACCTCTGTATTTGAACCTTAATTTTTTTTAAATGTTGAACATTTTATTCCAGTCTACGTTATCGAACGCCTTTTATAGGTCTATAAATGCCAAGTATGTTTGTTTGCTTTTTTTTAATTTTCTTTTTGATATTAATCTGAGCGGTAAAATTGTTTCCCTTGTCCTTATACTTTGATTGAGATAAAAAATAAAAAAAAGAAGATTATTTCAGTGTATCATACCCCGTTTAAAAACCCTTTGACGTATCTGAATTCTTTTTAATAAAAATCTAAAGAATTTTTTTTTTTTTTGTATTTTATTAATGTGGACATTGCAATCTGTTCAGTTAGCTAACAATAAGCAAATCTTCCTTCTCACGGCCCAATGAGATGAAGATGATGGTATATTTATGATATGTATATGGTGGTGTAGTCTTGTACAGATTCAGACCGACCATTCCTGAGATGTGTGGTTAATTGAACCCCAATCACCAAAGTACATCGGTATCCACTGTTTAGTATTCAAATCCATATAAAAGTAACAAATTTTAAAGAAAAAAAACTTAGAAATTATTATTATTTTTTTCCTGTTTTGAGATTGATTTTTTTTTTAATTATATTTTTGGCTTAGTTGATTTTTTTTTTACTAATTACGTCTTATAATTAAATAAAAGGAATCTATTTTTGTTGAGGAATGATATTTTTACTAAACAAAATCTGCACGTATAACAGACAGACAGACATTGAAGCGGAAGAAAGAGAAAGAAAAATAAGTAAAGAGAAAAAAAAATATTGTTAGCGTGAAATTGCAAGATACAACAACGATTTTGCCTTGTTCTTTCTTTCTTTCTTTCTTCAACCAAACATTTTATGAATGAACTGTATTATACTACTCAGCTTCATTCACAAACGCTTATTTGTATTCTCATTTGAAAGTAAATTAGTTCAGAGATTTGTAATGCATGAAAAAAAGAACGTGAAAACAGGAACTCGTGTGGTTTCTCTATTGTACTTTGTAACCTAAAACATAAAAACATAATTTCTTTATTTTATATATATATATATATTGTTAGAGCTAGACAAGATTTTATGTTTTTATTCCGGCCATATATAATAATTTATATCGCAAGAATTTCTACGATTATAGATTTCAACAAATTATCCATAAAATTATGAATTTTTAGATGTACGCATAGATTCCTCAAAGTTTAAATAAATTAGCTATTCATCGTTTGAGTGATTGGTTTATCGGGTAGATCATTTATTTAATCAATTATGCTTACCTTTTGGCAGGTCCTGTCTCTGATTGTCTTGTACGAGGGTTATTTTTTTTTCAAGGTCCGATCGGTCACGAAATTAAAACTATAGTGAAAGTAAATTTTTTTTTATTTGTAACAAGTACTTACATAGTTACGCTATTTCTCTACATAGTCACCACTTCGATTTAGACATTTGTCGTAGCGCGGTACCAACTTTCCAATACCTTCGTCATAGAACGGAGCCGCCTGTGTTTTCAGCCGTGTTTCTACGCCGGTCTGCAGCTCGATGTTTGTGCCAAAATGTTGTCCTCTTAACCAGCGTTTCGTGCGAGCAAAGAGGTGAAAATCGGATGGAGCTAAGTCCGGGTGGGTGGGTGATAAAACACTTCCTGACGAAAACGCTGCTGGAGGTTCTTTGTTACAGCTTCAGTGTGCGGCCGAGCATTGTCATGGAGAAAGACTGAATGTAAATGAAGTGGTCTTGTACAGTATCAGTGAGACCATTCCTGTGAGATATGTGATTAATTGAAACCCAACCACTAAAGAACACCGGTATTCACGATTTAATATTCAAATCCTTATAAAAGTAACTGACTTTTCTAGGATTTGAACCTTACAACTCTAGATTTCGAAATCAGCTGATATGCGATGACGAGTTAACCACTAGACCAATCCGGTTGATTCCTGTACGTGTAGCAGTGATTTAACTTTAAACTCGTTCGTTCTCTGAGTCATTCACAGTCACGAACGGTGTTGTTAAATCTTTACTAGGCTCGGGGTTCGCGGTTTCGGTCAGTTGGTTTGAGGGAATCATGTTAGGTTGGATGTGAAGCTGTCCGTTTGAGGCCTACGTGAAGGCGAAATTTGATTTGTATTTTACTGATCCAAATGTCTGCCGAGGCATTTATATCGGTGGCATCCCGACCGAGGTCTGGCTGATGATTGCGAGATGTAATCAGTTAAGAGGGTTGTGATGTACCGAGGTCATACGACCTCCGGTAAAGCCCCTCAGGGCTTGGAACGGAGGGGGTGGTGTGGCGACCGGTAACGTCAGAAGGTGGGTGTTTTCCCCTGGGATGATTCCTGTACGAAAACCTTAGAATTATGTAAAATTTGTTTGGCTTGAAAAAACGAATAATATGTTGTTTATCTGGAATTTTACGGATTAAGACAATCAATCCATGTCGGATGAAAATAACGAATGCACAGTAAATACACGCAGTACACGTTTTTTCCCCGCCTACCAGCAGTACGTTCGGCATGGCAGGTCGGCTCACCGGTTTCGGATCTTTTCCTTGTTTTCATCTTGCCTCTGCTTCTAACCGCTAAGGCCAGGAACACCAGGCCCGGCTATGCCGTTCCCGGGCCCTGTCCCAGTAGCCGGGTCTCGGTCGTTAAGTTTTTTTTTTTCACTTTTTGTAATCGTATAACCTTAGCCACAAATCTCTCTATTTTCAGCCATCCCTCTTTACCTCTCAGCGGTACACGATTTAAAAATAAATAATTGACGGAACCGTCTAGTACATAGATAGAAATATAATTATGATAAGATAAGACAGGTTAAAATATAATTGCTACAACGATATACCAGAAGATAAAATATTAGCTATTTATTATTGTATATTATTACTTAATCCTTCATTTCTTCCACTAAAGAACACCCGTATCTACGATCTAATATTCAAATCCTTATAAAAGTTTACTAGGACTTGAACACTGGAACTCTCGACTTCCAAATCAGATGATTTGGGAAGACTTAATCCATAAATAATTTACATACCGATGTTAGTAATTCAAAGAATTAAAATTTAGAATTTGTTCGCTTTCGAAATGAGATCCTAATTTGCTTAATTCGTAACTTTTCTTTATATAGTTACTGTAAGAATAATTTTGAAAAAGTTTACCTTTTTTCTAGAATAAATGTACAGTATTTACTATGACTAGTTTAATGTACGTATATGTATGTTTATTTATTTATTGTTGTCTAAATTTTCTTGAAAAACAAAGATATAGGGAAGAGTAAGAAACTAGAAAGAGAGAGAGAGACAGAGTGATATTAAAATAGTAGATCAATTTGATGAAGCATGGATGCATGACGTTTGCCCTTTTGTCCTTAGTGTACAATTTCGCACGATTTAATGAAACGAAGTGTAGCGAAACTTTAACGATCACAACTTTCTAAAATTGTGTATATTTTTTTCTACAATATAATAAATCGGTATACACATTACTAATTTTATTATTATTATTTTAAAAATTTATAATATGCTACTATACAGCTGGTAATAGTGCCTATATTTTAAATCCAGAAGGTTCTGTGTTCGAATCTTGGTCATTATTGGCATGTTTTAAAATCGATAAAATTTTTATGTAACAGGAATATCTGATTGGGTGTGAGCTTTTTTCGTTTCTAGGTTAAATAAATATTAATTATTTTATTAATATCCGATCTCCGTGGCGGAGTGGTAGCATTTCAGCCTTTCATCCGGAGGTCCTGGGTTCAAATCCAGGTTAGGCAAAACATTTTTCATACGCTACAAAAAATTTCCATTCTCATAGGGCAAAATGACCAAAGCCGTCGATGTCCGTCAAAAATTATGTTAATTATGTCAAATTACTTATTTGAAGGGCTTTTGAATTTATTAAGCTTTTATACTTTCTCGGTTATATAGTTACGCAGTTTACATTAAGGATGCTGCATGTCACCAACATTGTTTACTATTTATATCTGGAAGAAAAAATTAAATGCTGTCCGAGTAGGGGAAAAAGGAATAAATATCAGGGGAAAGAACAAAAATTTGTATACGTTTCATCCTCTGAAGTAATATGCTGATTTCCGGAGGCTAAACGTTTAAACAAAAAGGTGCAAACCAGCAGCCGTGACAGAACCTGCCCAATGAATGAACTATGAATGAATCCAGTAGAACATATCCTGAAAATTTGTTATATTCTTTTCGAATCCCCTGTATATTTTACAGTAGAAATATTAATTATAAATTCAGTTTATAAAATTCTATTAGCTTTGTACAATGAAGGTATTTTAACATTATTATTATTATTATTATAGAATTTAAATTTACTATCACATTTTTTGTTATTTTATACGGTTCTGATTTCGTATAAAATAAAATTGGAAATTAAATATGAATTATACACAGGATGTTTCTAAAATATCTATACGTTCTCGAATTCTACTTGTAAATCCTAAGGAAAAAAGACAATTTCTTTTCCGTTTTCCCCCTGTTCTCCATTTTGTTATATTATATAAAAATATAAATCACAAGTTCGGATAGACGAATAACATAAATATTTGGAAAGCGTATTGGTAGTAAAGTTTTAAAATTAGCAAAAAATTAGCATTTAAATACCTTCGAAAATTAAAAAATGGCGGTCATGTTTATTTTAAACTCTGTTATAGCTCCATAAATATTAGTTTTATCAAAATTTATGTTAGTTACTAAAATATTAAGTCTTTTATTTTGAACAAAATGACATTTTATTTTTTTAAATCGGTTAACAAATAGTCGAGTTATGTAAGAAAATTGATGTTGTAATTTTGTGTCTCAATTATTAGGTCTATTATTGTATTTAAATTATTACGTAATTTGATACTAATTTACAATACTAGAATTAACAGCAAATAAAAACAATATTTCATCGAATTGAACGTAAAGTGGAGGACATGAAAACAGATACAAAATTACTACATCAATTTTCTGCCAAAGAGAAATTCCATTTTTCCTAAAGATATTTTTTGTTTAGTTTTATAACTAGAATCCCAAAAAGTATAAACACTTTATATCTATATAAATAAAAATGTAAATTTTCGTATGTTCAAAATCGTAATCTCCGATAGTTCTTCCCCGATTTCTTTGAAATTTTGACACAACGTTGCATTCGAATACGCGCGTGTTTTTATGTACCTAAGATGCTACACCTGTGATAGGTAAAAACATGCTGTTTTTTGAAAAAAACAGCGCTATCTGATGGACATTAAAGCAACACACGCTATACCAATTATTTTACGATTCTATTTCAATGTTTCCGACATGTGTGTCCACTATGGACTTAAAAACTACATGATCGATTTACGCGCGGGGTAAAAGGGAAGAATCGAAAAAATTAAAAAGGAAAGAGGAAGAAAATGTAAAAAAGAAAAAGAGGGGGAAAGGGGAAATGGAAATAAGGGAAGGGGAAATGGGAGAAAGGGAAGGGATGTGGTAAAAATGAAAATGGGAAAAAAGAAAATAGAGAACGAGAAAAGGGTAAACGGGAAAAAAGGAAAGGTTAAATTTTGTGAAGTCCGTAATATTCAGTTTTTTTAATGTTTTATCAAACTTTCAATTGTGTTCATTTAATCTATATACAGGATTATCATAAAATAATGGTGCGGTTTCAGTAATTCATAGGAAGATTGTAGGGAAATTTCTAGATGTTATATTGGTATCCCTGAAAGCCTCCAACCCAAAAGTTTGTTTATCAGCACAACGTCAGTTCTTATACTGTTGTTGCGATGAGTTTAGCGATTTACTATGTTCTCGGATAAAGACAAAGCAAAGTGTGCTTTATTGATGGCCGAATTAAAATCCGTAATTTTAGTTCGACGTGAATTCGGAAGAGATTCGCCGCACAAAAATAACATAACATGTTGGGTCAAACGATTCGAAGAAACCGGATCGGTTAAGAAACAGAAATCAACCGGCAGACCGAGTGTACCGGACGAAACTGTTGAACTAATTAGACGATCGGCGATTAGAAGTCCTGGGAAGTCCATTCCCCGTCGAAGCGTCGAATTAGGTATTCCAAAATCAGAAGTTCACAAAGTTTTACGTAAAAAAACTGAAATTACACGCTTATAAAATCCAGATACTGTAGGAATTGAAACCCGATGATGGTGTAAAACGTTACAATTTCGCCGTTGAAATGTCGGACAGAATAAGTGAAAACGAATCGTTTTTAGACGATATAATTTTTACAGACGAAGCTACATTCCACGTGAATGGATGCGTTAACAGACACAATTCAGGAATATGGAGCTCTGAAAACCCATACGCAATTATCGAGAAACTACGCGATTCGCCTAAAGTTAATGTTTGGTGTGGTGCGATGAAAAATCGTGTAATAGGGACTTTCTTCTTTGCTGAAAAAACAATTAATGGAGTCGCGTATCTCGACATGTTAACCGATTATTGCTTTCCTCAGAACATTCATCGACTTCATTTCCAACAAGACGGTGCTCCCCCGCACTTCAATGCATAGGTCACGAACGCTTTAAACGAAAAATTTGGAGATCGATGGATAGGCCGGCAAGGACCCGTACTTTGCCCTCCAAGGAGTCCAGACCTGACACCTTACGATTTTTTCTTGCGGGGGTACATCAAAAGCGTTGTTTATAAGCAAAAAATTCGCGACCAAAACCGCTTAAAAAATAGGATTAATGAAGCGAAGACAACCATTAACGAAGAAATGTTAACTAATGTTTGGAGAGAAGTTGAGTATCGTTTGGACATTTGTCGAGAGACTAAGGGCGCACATATTGATATTTATTAATTATGTAAAAAAATGTTTGAGACGACAAATTTGTAAAATAAAAAACAATAACTGTAAGTAATTCTATTTTAATTTAAACCATGTAAAACCACACCATTCTTTTATGATAACTCTATATATATATTTATATATATATATTCAAATCTAGCAATGACGAAACATTGCCAGGTCTGGTAGTTTTATATAAATTCCAATTGATTTTGTCGGATTCTAAATATAATATTGATTTCATTTGTTTTGTGTTTTTTTCATTAAAATTGTTTTGTATTTAATGGTTGCGGGGGAGTTGTTTATTAATTACCGGGAGTTTTCGTTGTAAACTGGAGAACCCTTTTAATTAAATCACATTTAAGCTATAAATCATTGTCTGTGTATGGGGCGCACGTACATGTATTATTGATTGGATGGACGTTTCTAGTATATATATATATATTTTAGTTTTATTGAAATTGTTGTAATAATTGTATTAGTTTATCGTTTAGATTTTATAAATTGTTGTAGCTTTTTTTTTTTTTTAATATAATACTTATACTCATACCATGAGCAATTTAATTAAAAACAGTTTATTGGTTATAGTTCAGTATATTGAATTGTTTTAAAAATATAGGATTTCGTTTATTCGGTTTCACACTTTTTTTGATTTTTAGGTAGATTTCATAAGAAACCTATTTTTTTAATGGGTACCATGATTCGACTTCCGGAAAATTCCGACTTACCTTAGAGTTTCACATTCCCCAGACTCCAAAACCGACGTCAGTTCAAAAGTTTATTATTTTTTTTTTGTCTTCAGTAATTTGACTGGTTTGATGCAGCTCTCCAAGATTCCCTATCTAGTGGAATTTAAATGTCGGGAAAAGATTTTTGAAAGTATATGTTTGGAGTGTCGCTTTATATGGAAGTGAAACTTGGACGATCGGAGTATCTGAGAAGAAAAGATTAGAAGCTTTTGAAATGCGGTGCTATAGGAGAATGTTAAAAATCAGATGGGTGGATAAAGTGACAAATGAAGAGGTATTGCGGCAAATAGATGAAGAAAGAAGCATTTGGAAAAATATAGTTAAAAGAAGAGACAGAGTTATAGGCCTCATACTAAGGCATCCTGGAATAGTCGCTTTAATATTGTACGGACAGGTAGAAGGAAAAAATTGTGTAGGCAGGCCCGTTTGGAATATGTAAAACAAATTGTTAGGGATGTAGGATGTATACTGAAATGAAACGACTAGCACTAGATATGGAATCTTGGAGAGCTGCATCAAACCAGTCAAATGACTGAAGACAAAAAAAAAAGACGTGGAAATATAATATTAAACAAAAACAATGTTTATGTTTAATAAATTAATACATTTTAAAATTAAACAAAAAAGTAATTTCCTTTTGACATAAAAAGGATTTTAAAAGGTGAAAAACAGACCGCTTCCTAAAATTTATAAGTTAAGATCATTAAAGACAACCATGCAATTGAACTTTTGACGTCACAGAAATTTAAACATAGAGCAGTAATAAATACTTTAGTTAAAAGAAGAGACAGAGTTATAGGCCACATACTAAGGCATCCTGGAATAGTCGCTTTAATATTGGACGGACAGGTAGAAGGAAAAAATTGTGTAGGCAGGCCACGTTTGGAATATGTAAAACAAATTGTTAGGTATGTAGGATGTAGAGGGTATACTGAAATGAAACGACTAGCACTAGATAGGGAATCTTGGAGAGCTGCATCAAACCAGTCAAATGACAGAAGACAAAAAAAAACTATGAAACGGGGTAAATTATGTGTCAAAACATTATTTAAAAACGGTTATTTTATTTGGCAATATAATACAGATTAATATAAATAATTATGTACATTTTCTTACTTAGTTTATCAAAACTAACAAATCAGAGAGGTTTACTTTAGAGATAATCTCTCGTATTTATCTGCGGCTGTTTGCTGAACTGTGCGATGAAATGAGCGAAGATAAAAAAATCCCTTCTTTTCGATACAGAAATCAGATGCGGGAGAAAGTGTTATAACCCGGTTATTCGAAATGCGAGATGAATTAATAATATTATTCCAGGATAAACAAAAGCCATTCTCAATGTTTTTACAGAATAACTAGCCTCTCCTGGCGTGCCTATGGCACTCCCTCCGAGCAGTTTATCCCGGCGGTAAACTGATCAACTAGACATAGTTGCTCGCGTATTTCGTTTAAAGATTCATCGCGAGCGAAGCCGCGGGTAAATACTAGTAGGTTAATAATTATTAATAAATTATTTATATTTAAAAAAAAGATGAAGTCAGATTTGAACCGATGTGCCTTCCCATTGTAATATACAAATATTTCATTAATTAAACTTTTATTTGGCTATATCTCTGGAACCCATAAAAATAAGTACCACTTATGATATATCGTTGAAAAAGCTCGAAATGGGGGGCTTATTGCTACAGTTAAGAAAAAGTCCAAAATCAATTTTTTTTTTTGTTTGGGGCACTTTTGGTTCACTCGATTTCAATCAAAAGTGGAAGTGCACAGCTAGATGTTATAACAGTCCTAAATGTAAAATTTTAAAATCCTACGGCTAATCGTTTTTGAGTTATGCGAGATACATACGTACGTACAGAGGCCACGCCGAAATTAGTCAAAATGGTTTTTAAGGGATGGTAAATGGATATTTCCGTTGAAATCAGAATATCAAAATTTTTGGCGATCACAACACTTCCTTTACTTCGTAAAAGGATGTAAAAAAAACTATTTTTTACTTGACATTTGACATTTTTTACTATTTTTTGTTTTGACACATAATTTACCCCGTTTCATAGTTTTTTTTTGTCTTCAGTCATTTGACTGGTTTGATGCAGCTCTCCAAGATTCCCTATCTAGTGCTAGTCGTTTCATTTCAGTATACCCTCTACATCCTACATATCTAACAATTTGTTTTACATATTCCAAACGTGGCCTGCCTACACAATTTTTTCCTTCTACCTGTCCGTCCAATATTAAAGCGACTATTCCAGGATGCCTTAGTATGTGGCCTATAAGTCTGTCTCTTCTTTTAACTATATTTTTCCAAATGCTTCTTTCTTCATCTATTTGCCGCAATACCTCTTCATTTGTCACTTTATCCACCCGTATGATTTTTAACATTCTCCTATAGCACCGCATTTCAAAAGCTTCTAACCTTTTCTTCTCAGATACTCCGATCGTCCAAGTTTCACTTCCATATAAAGCGACACTCCAAACATATACATTCAAAAATCTTTTCCTGACATTTAAATTCCACTAGATAGGGAATCTTGGAATCGTGGATACCGGTGTTCTTTGGTGGTTGGGTTTCAATTAACCACACATCTCAGGAATGGTCGAACTGAGAATGTACAAGACTACACTTCATTTACACTCATACATGTCATCCTCATTCATCCTCTGAAGAATTATCTAAACGGTAGTTACCGGAGGCTAAACAAGAAAAAGAAAAGATAGGGAATCTTGGGGAGCTGCATCAAACCAGTCAAATTACTGAAGACAAAAAAAAAATTATAAACTTTTGAACTGACGTCGGTTTTGGAGTCTGGGGAATGTTAAATTTTTTCATTAGTTGTATTTACATTAATTTTCTGAGAATTAATTCTCTACAAGTTTTGTTACTAAATCTTCCGAATTTATTAGTCATTTAATAAATCTATTGTACTAAAAACAAAAAAAAACTTGTTTTTTTGAAACCGAATTTTCTGTTTCACGTCTGAACTGGTACAAACTATTTGTTACAGTTTTGTTTTATCCTATTTCCCAGCTCAAATTACATAAGAAACGATCAAATTTACTCCTTAATTTGGGTCACAAAAATTACTGTAGGGTTATTTTTATTAGAAGAGTTGAAATCCGGGCGAAATCTCTCCCTAGCCGTAACTATAAAATAGTGTTTCCTTATCTATGCTTATTTTTTTAAATTTTTTTCATTATTTTCACCAGTAGAACATGTCCTGAAAGTTTTTTTTATGTGACACGTGTATAAAAAATTGTATATCTATTTTATAATCAGCGATGTTCTTTTTTGATCAGCGTAATTTGTAATAAATTTAAAAAATGGATAAAATAATTAATATAATTATATATTTGTGAAAAAAACAATATACTGAACAAAAATGTTGACATAGAAAATGTAAAATTAAAATAAAATAACTCTTCAGTATGATATGTAAATATAATAACTAAAAATCTAATTATGCTGATCTGATTAACAGATAAGAATACATTTTTAAACATGGAAGACTTATAAAGTGTTGAAATAAATCACAATAAATGTAATCCCTTACACTTTCGAGAAAATATATACAGAGTATTTCTAAAATGGTGGGCTGGCCTTACTTTTTTGTATTCTACTAATGTTTCATTAGTAGAACGTTTTATTTAAATTAAACAATAAATATCCTTAGGAAAAATGGCGATTTCTCCCACGTTCTCTCCCACTGTCCGCCATTTTGTTATTTTTATATAAAAATATATCTCAAGTTCGGATAGATGAATCACATTAATATTTGGTAAGCGTCTGTTTAAATTTAGCAAAAATCAGGAATTAAATGCCTTCTCAAATTACAAAATGACGGCCATGTTTATTTTTCAATCCGTTTTTTTTTTTGACTTCGGTCATTTGACTGGTTTGATGCAGCTCTTCAAGATTCCCTAACTAATACTAGTCGTTTCATTTCAGTATACTCTCTACATCCTACATCCCTAACAATTTGTTTTACATATTCCAAACGTGGCCTGCCTACACAATTTTTCCCTTCTACCTGTCCTTCCAATATTAAAGCGACTATTCCAGGATGCCTTAATATATAACCTATAAGTCTGTCTCTTCTTTTGACTATATTTTTCAAAATGCTTCTTTCTTCATCTATTTGCCGCAACACCTCTTCATTTGCCACTTTATCCACCCGTCTGATTTTTATCATTCTCCTATAGCACCGCATTTCAAAAGCTTCTAGTCTTTTCTTCTCAGATACTCCGATCGTCCAAGTTTCACTTTCATATAAAGCGACACTCCAAACATAAACTTTCAAAAATCTTTTCCTGACATATAAATTAATTTTTGATGTAAACAAATTATATTTCTGACTGAAGGCTCGTTTCGCCTGTGCTATTCGGCATTTTATATCGCTCCTGCTTCGTCCATCTTTAGTAATTCTACTTCCCAAATAACAAAATTCTTCTACCTCCATAATCTTTTCTCCTCCTATTTTCACATTCAGTGGTCCATCTTTGTTATTTCTACTACATTTCATTACTTTTGTTTTGTACTTGTTTATTTTCATGCGATAGTTCTTGCGTAGGACTTCATCTATGCCGTTCATTGTTTCTTCTAAATCCTTTTCACTCTCGGCTAGAATTACTATATCATCAGCAAATCGTAGCATCTTTATCTTTTCACCTTGTACTCTTACTCCGAATCTAAATTGTTCTTTAACATCATTAACTGCTAGTTCCTTGTAAAGATTAAAAAGTAACGGAGATAGGGAACATCCTTGTCGGACTCCCTTTCTTATTACGGCTTCTTTCTTATGTTCTTCAATTGTTACTGTTGCTGTTTGGTTCCTGTACATGTTAGCAATTGTTCTTCAACCCGTTATATAACCATAAATATTAGTTTTAACAAAATTGATATTATTTGCTAAAATATTAAGTCTTTTATTGCGAACAAAGAGACATTTTATTTTTTAAAAATCGTTTATCAAATAATCGAGTTACGGCAGTAAATTGAGGTAATTTTGTGTCTGTTTTCATGTCCTCTAATTTACATTCAATTCGATGAAATATTAATTGATTTTATTTATTGTTAATTCTAGTATTGTAAATTAGTATCAAATTAAGTAATAACTTTCTCACAATCACGTAGTTCGTTACAACTTTTACAACTTTTTTTTCTGTATAAGTATAAAATAACCAATGTCAAGAAAGTATTTCAACTTTGTGTCAGCTTTTTTTTTTTGAAATATTCTCTAACCTAAAAGTTCTGATGAATCGAAATTTCTTTTTAAAAAAAAATTGTATTAAATATGGAAGAATAAATAAAGTAGTATGTTGAAATAAAATAAATAACTTATAATATTTTTCTAAACCACGTAATATGTAAACACGTCTGTTTAATTACGTAATCGACAGTTACAGATACCTTTAAACCTTTCACATTTTTAATCCAGTCCTTTAATATTTTAACTAGAATAATATAACATAAAATCATATTTAATAGATTTGACAGTAGAAATTCAGTCATAATTCGTCATTCCAATCGTATGACAATATTTTAAAGAATATAACATCAGTAAAAATTTTATGCCGGAAATATTTTTGTCGACTGGAATTTATACTAATCTGTTATTATACAGAGTATCCCAGAAGTTCCCTTGCACGGAAAATACAATTTTTTTTAGGGAAAACCATTTCCATTTATTCAGAGTGTTTAAAAAATGACGCAATCATACGGGAAAATGAGTAAGTTATAATTGTAATTGAAAGTGATTCAATTTAAAACGACGTTACATGTTCTTAAAAACATGTTGTAACATTTTTCCAGTAATTCCAGCGATACATCGTTCAATTTCGTTTTGCAATTCGTGAATGGTGTGAAGATGAGTTTTGTAAGCAGCATCCTTATTTTTCTTTTTTTTAAAGAGGTGGAGGAACCCCATTTACGGGCGCCTAAGCAGTGTCGGGCTCGCTAACAGGTTCCGCCAGTTATAACCAAGGACGTATAAGGACCTGCGCACTACCGACTAAACCTCCACCCCTGGCACTACCGATTAAACCTCCACCCCTGGCTTCCCCCTTCCTGGGACTGCTTATAAAAATATTTCATCAGAAGAAAGGGGAACCGCCCTCACACACACAGTCATAATAATCCAACAATGTCACACAATACTGGAAGCTACACATACAGCACGTCAAATACATATACCGAGAACAACACACAAGAACCTGCAGAAAACAGGACTAACACCTACGCGTTAAACACCTATACAGCCGTCAAGACAGAAATCTTAAATAGTCACACCACTTACCAGTAGCCACAATCAGACGCACGAGCAGAGTTTTTCCGGCCTCATCGCACCCAGGCAACTCTCACATGTACGGGGCCCCCCGTAGGCACTCAGCCGAGGACCTGTCCGCCCCCGCGCCATTCTGCTCAGCGGGACTCCTCATATAATTGGAGCTTCCTCATGACCGTCCTGATGAATCTTTCCACAGTCTTCCACTGTGCTTCACCTTGTAATAGGACTCGTAGGGTATCTTCAGGGCGAAATGTGCTCACGTCTCAGGTGGCTGAGCATCTCTCTACGCTCTATGGCGAATCGCGGAGACAGAAAGAAAACATATTGGGAGGGGTCTCTTCCACCTCGCACTCCGAACAATTTTCAGAATGATCGAGCCGAATCTATACAAATAAGACCTGAATCCCCCATGACCCGCCAGGAATAGAGTTAACTCAAAACTCAGCGTGCCATGGGTTCTCCGGCACCACGCCTTGATGTCCCCAATAAGACGGTGGGTCTACCTACCCTTCGTGGCCCGATCCCACCGTCCCTGTCATGTTTGTGCGATCTCTTCTAGTTCTTCAGCAAAACGCTTCCTTTCCTCTAATGGAAGTGTTTTCAGTTCCCTAGTTCTGCTACGCCGCGTTATCATCAAGTCTACAGGCGGGAATCCAGCAATCACCTCAACCGCCTCCCTGAACACCGTCCTATAGGCGGCCGCTACTCTGATGCAACACTTCCTACGGATGGATTCCAATTTATCCCTGTACTTGGCAAATCTAACAACGTCCGCCCACAACTCGGCGTCATATAGGAGGGGTGAATAGAACACACCAGTAAGCAATTGCCTCCTATGTTGGTAGGGCCCTTTTGTATTCGGGAGTAGGCTAGCAATAAGCCTCCTAGTTGATGCTAAGCAGCATCCTTAGGTATCCTCATAAGAAATAGTCAGTAGGGGTTAAATCAGAAAAGCGAGGATGCTACAACTCTTTCGAAATCATTTACCCATGAAAATACTGATACAAGAAAGTCGGCTATATGAGCCGTAACATTATCCTGCTGAAACCAACGTATATTCTAGCTGGTCTGCAGGTATAGTGGTTAAAAATTCTTGCACCATCTGTATGTAACGCTACTGTTTGAATTTCAGAAAACCTTAATTTACACGGAGGAACTGAAACTCGGGCGAAATCTTTTACTCTGTATAACTCGCTAACTAAGCGCTTTCGGACCTATGTTTATATGAACTTTTTTCTTATTTTTAGCCTCTAGAAGTATTGCCTTAACCTCCTCAATCACTCTGTATTAATACACACCCACATATAATATATATATATATATATATATATATATCCTTTGATATGCCCGGTAATGTAAGGATTCCAGCGTTGGGTCATACATCTAGATCGGTTCAGACGTTCAACTGCTATTATGGAACAAACGATACATACATACACTCTAATACATTACACATCTTCTTGGGCAGTCGTTTAATAACTGTGATAGATCAAGATTGTAGCTATGCATGCAAATGTTAGGCCTTAACGTACTAACAAATACTGCGTTTGAATTTTGAAAATATAACGATTGTTTATAGCATTGATTCCCAAAATTTTTCGTCCACCGCTCACATTCAGAATCAAAAAATTTTTAGCCCCACCAAAATTTTTAAAATTACCCTCTGTTAAAAATAATAATTCCAATTGCTATTTTTAAGATGCGCTTTCAAAAACAGCAAATGCATTTATTGTTTTTAAACGTGCCATATTCCTATTTCAGAGTTGAAACTTGCATTTCTTTTTACATATCTAATTGAATTAAACGTGGCGTAACATGATCTTGGGTTAAGCTGACAAACCCACCGGGTTGATCTAGTGGTTAACGCGTCTTCCCAAATCAGCTGATTTGGAAGTCAAAAGTTCCAGCGATCAAGTCCTACTAAAGCCAGTTATTTTTGAATGATATAATATAAATATCTTATTATAACGAAAAAATTTTTGTTGAAAAATCATACTCAAAAATTAAAAATTGCAAAAAAATTGCAAAAAAATGCAAACAAATTGCAAAAAATTGCAAAAACGGATTTGAATATTAGATCGTGGATACTGGTGTTCTTTGGTGGTTCTTTCTTCTTTCTATTTTCCTGTTTAGCCTCCGGTAACTACCGTTTAGATAATTCTTCATAGGATGATATGTATGAGTGTAAATGAAGTGTAGTCTTGTACATTCTCAGTTCGACCATTCCTGAGATGTCTGGTTAATTGAAGCCCACCAAAGAACACCGGTATCCACGATCTAGTATTCAAATCCGTGTAAAAATAACTGGCTTTACTAGGACTTGAACGTTGTAACTCTTGACTTCCAAATCAGCTGATTTGGGAAGACGCGTTAACCACTAGACCAACCCGGTGGATGTTCTTTGGTGGTTGGGTTTCAATTAACCACACATCTCAGGAATGGTCGAACTGAGAATGTACAAGACTACACTTCATTTACACTCATACAATTCATCCTCTGAAGAATTATCTAAACGGTAGTTACCGGAGGCTAAACAGGAAAAAGAAAGAAAAAGGGTTAAGCTGACAGCGGGTGATACATGTTGCAGTTTCAATCTTTAAAGATTTCAATACGATTGCACAAAATGAACAAAATCCAAAAATTGCAACGCTACATTAAAAGACCTCACAATTTGTCATTAAAGCTAAATCAAAACCCTTTAATTTCCATATTTATTTGTATCAATACGTGTTGCTTAGATCGGGAGATATACAGAATTAAACACAAAAGTGGCCCTTTATTTTTAAAGTGGTATCAGAAAAATCGTAGACATACAAAAAATAAATAAATAAAATTAATGCTTAAGTCTTAAGCTTTTAAATGATTTTAATGCAGTTTACTGAACAAAATTTGTGCGGTCGTTCAAACACGAAGAAAATTAAAAAGTTTTTTAAACTTTTGTTCTCACAGAGTTCTTTTTTAATTTGATGATTTTTTAAAATCTGAAGTAAACTGTCAAAAAGTAGAATATTTAAGCTTTAATTTCTTTTTTTATTGGTCTCTCCAAGTCTCTCGGTTGCAAAATTAAAGTAGTTTGAATACAATAAATTTTTTATCATAAAATACAGGTGCCCTTTAATTTTTTATACTAGTGTAGTAGGTATTTAATTTTAGTTTGTAATATCAGGAAAACCTAATTTTTGCCTTTTTATTGATCGGCCATCGGCTTCCTAGATAGCCTGAACGCCCCCAATTTTCTGTGGGCCTTCTACTGCCCTCCCCGAAGGCCTCCAGCCCCCAGAAGGGGGCTTATCGCTCACTTTGAGAACGAATGGTTTATAAAGATAATAAAAGAGCACCCTATTGCACCTCCTAAAACAGCGCTCACGGGCAACTCGTTTGTTACAAGTGGAGTGTGATGATTGGTCTAGCCTCGCACGAAGTCCTCGCATCACCTCACCACACTCAATCACTCTCTCTATCTATCTATCTATCTACCTACCTACCTATTTCTGGCATCACCCGCAGTTCCCACGGGAAGCCAGTTATTATTAAACAGAAATTTTTTCAAGTTATTTAATATTTTATTTTATTTAACGTAAATTTAATTCTTTTATTTTTGTAATATTACTCGTTCGAATGATTCAGTTCACACAGTGATAAATACTCACAGTTCATTAAATAATCAATTCATTAAATTTTGTGCTTCAACTGGCTAATCTCCATTACTACATTCACATGCATACATATATATATATATATATATATATATATATATATATATATATATATACTATTGGACCCGACAGACGTTGTCCTTACATGGCACTGTTCTGTAATAAATGCACAACACATAAATATAAGAAACTTATTTAAGTTAAAATTAGCAGGAATGTGGACAAACTTTCATTTATATGACTATTAGTATGATATTATCAGTTTGTGATTGTTGTATTATTGTAATGGGTTTATTGATTAATTATGTGTAGTATGGTTAATATTTATTTTCACTAAATATTGAGATGTCCGATGAAAATTGAATTAAAACATCGAAACGTCGTAAAATTAATAATTAGTGTAATTAATAAATTTTCATCCACATTACTACTAATTTTCACTTAACATCATTCTTAAGTAGCTCCTACATAATTTTTTTTTATTTAATAATTTTGATGTTTCATAACCGTGTAACAGCTTAATTAATCAATTAATAAAAAAATTAAAGCACTCTAAAAAAGCAACGTAGTTAAAATTTTAGTAGAAAATTTTATCATTCTTTATTTTAACATCTACTTTACCAAATTTTAGATAGTTGTAAATTAAAAATAATTTTAGAAAACTTTTTATAAAAGTAATCGGCTAACACATTATAAATTCAATTTTTTAAATATACTTTAAACTATATTTTTAGTAACTTATATTTTAATTTTATAAATGTTATAATTTATTTTACAAACTTAAATTTTTATTTTCAAAGAGCCGTTCAATACTTCATAAGTTGCATAGAATCAAATGAGAACTGACAATTTAAATTTGTAGGTTAAGTTGATTGTTATTGAATGCACGTGTATACATCATTGAAATTCATGAAAAATTATGTAAAATACTCACTTCAATGGTGCACCTTACAAATTTGCACAATGTACATTTTTTAATTAAACTTTAAAACGTTATTTCAATAAATAATACTATAATATTCTCAATAAGCGCTCAATTCTAGCAGACTCGGCATTGCTTCGCTATTGCTAGAACTGAGTATACGTACAGATTAAATGACAACAATTGAAGGTTTCATAAAACATTAAAAAACTGAACATTAGCGATTTAACAAAATTTAATCTTTCACTTTATAAAAGTCAGAATGTAAATAAATCCAAACGGCAAAACAACAGCACTACCTATCGGATTTAATTCACACCGCTCTCTAATCACAGTATTCGGTGGAAAATAATTTTTTAACGAAAAGTGTTGCGGCTGCAAAATCATTACAATTAATACTGAACATTAAGAAACTTACAAAACATTAAGGAACCTTATAAAATTTCACCTTTAACTTTATAAAATTCAGAATGTAAATAAATCCAATTGTCTGAACAGCACTACCTATCGGATTTAATTCAAACTATTCTCTAAACACGAATTTTAATGTAAGAACAACACTAAGCTACGACGCAAGTAACTGATATGCGAAAAAGCAACAAAATAAAATAATTCCTAGAATCCGATCGCAGCACCAACTACCGGGTTTGACTGATAAACCAAAAATTAAAAAAACTTCTAAAACGCGATCGCAGCTCTGCCTACCGGACCCAATTGTGAACCTTAACCATCCCAAGATCAACAACACATAAATAAATTTAAAAAACCTTTTCACTTCAATACTGTACCTTACAAATTTGCACAATGTATATTTTTTAATTTCACTTTAAAACGTTATTTCAATAAATAATAATATAATATAATATAATATTTCTCAATACGCGCACAATTCTAAACGCGATCGCAGTGCTGCCTACTTGTTACTTAATCAATTGTGATTTTGTTTACATTGGCAACGGCCATACGGACTCTTTGTGATTGGTCGTTGGTTTGACAGTGGCAATCTTACATTGATCTGATTGGTTTTCCTTTGTTTACATTTCCATCTGATTTATTAGCCTCTTATTTATTAAAAAACTGTTTTCTCGCGATTTTTTGTAACACAATAATAACACAAAATTACGAAATATTTTTCTCAATTTCATCGCATCACCAACTGTCCGGACAAACTAAAATTAAAATAGAATATTATTGAATATTCGATACTGCGATGGTAGCGTAGTCTGCCGGATCCAATGTAAAACATTCCGAAATCAACAACTACTTATAAATAAAAAATTAATTAAAAAAACATTTTCCAGTGGACCAAATTGTGAATCTAAATCATTCTCGAAAACCCTTGAACACACCCACAAAATTTCATCAAATCAGTCCAGCCGTTAAGGAGGAGTTCACTTTCATACACACGCACACAAGAAATATATATATTGATATATATATATCTTGTGTGTGTGTATATATATATATATATAATTATTATTATTATTTAACAGCTGTTTCAATCTTTTACAAGATATTGCCTCTTCAAGTCTAGTTCGTTTGGTCAAATGTTGACCAAAACAAAAATAATTCGTCAAATAAATCGATCAGACGTTTGTCTGCTGAAATTAATTTGTCTAAATTAACCGTTCATCGGGCGACCAAACAATTACAATTACGACCTGACAAGGTGGTGTTTTCGCTAGATGTACGTGTTTTCATTGTCGAGTCGTACTTCAGTACGAAATCAGCGGTTGCAGTGCAAGATTTGTTTTGCCATAAGTACCCGGATAAACCAGCTCCTAACAAAACATCAGTATTAAGGTCAGTCGCAAAATTTAATGAGACCGGTTCTGTTAATAACGAGGAACACAAAAGATCTGAGTCAGTTTTGAATACAGATACAGTCACTGAAATCAAAGACCAATTAATCCCCTCGCCAAATAAATCGATTAGACGTTTGTCTGCTGAAATTAATTTGTCTAAAGCAACTGTTCATCGGGCGACCAAACAATTACAATTACGACCTTATCGCATTCAAACGGTTCATCGACTTCTTGAACCTGACAAAGAAAAACGGCTACAATATTGTCAACGGTTCCGTCGATTTCTGCGCGAGGGAATTAACGTTACGGATTCGTTATTTTTTACAGATGAAGCACGGTTTCATTTGGATGGCTACGTGAACAGCCAAAACAGTAGAATTTGGAGCGCTGAAAATCCCCACGTTTATCACGAAAAACAATTACACCCGCAGAAGTCGGGCGTGTGGTGCGCGATATCGCGGAAGAAAATAATCGATCCTATTTTTTTCGAGTACACCATTAATGCAGAGCGATATCAGGATATTTTATTTCGGTTCATCGCACTCTTGGAAGTGGAAGACAGACACTGCCGGCTACAACATGACGGTGCGACATCGCACTACGCGGGTTCAACTTCTGATTTCGTCAAGGAATTCTTCGGTAATCGTGTTATCGGTCGAGGCTTGTGGCCACCAAGATCTCTAAATTTGACCGCGGCGGATTTATTTCTACGGGATTACCTCAAAGAAAAAGCCTACAGCAACATACCACAAACACTTGAACGATTGAAAGTCGATATTAAACAAGCTGTATTAAATATCCAGCCACAAACTTTGAAAAAAGTTACAAGAAACGCTGTAAAAAGAATCGAAGCTTGTATTCAAGAATATGGTGGCCACTTCCAATATTTACTCTAAATGTAAGGTAATGGATGGTAATAATAAAAATTGCATTTACATTTACACTTGCCTTTTTATTATTTCAATACCTACCAATATAAGGTTGGGTTGTTGCGTTTTATATGGGACACTATGTGTATATATATATATATATATATATATATACCCTATGGCACTCCCGGTAACGTAAGGATTCCAACGCGAGGTGATACATCTAAATCGGTTCAGCCGTTTGGCTGCTACGGTGGAACAAACTTACGTACATTCACTCTAAATACAATAACACCCTAGATCCTTTTTGGACTGCCGTATAAAAAGATAGCTTATTTCTATTTTTGTAGGAAGACAGGGTAATTATGGACCAGTTTTTTTGGAAAATGCTAAGATTAAATGCCCGTATGTACTGAGTTTAATATAAATAAAATAGGGTTATGTTTGTAAAATTTTGAGAAAATTGACCCCCCCCCAAATAAACTATTTAACCCAACTTCTGGAGATATTGACCCCAAAATTTTATCAACAAATTTGCGCCGAATACAGGAGTCTCAAATTTCATTAAAATCGATTTAAGCAGTCAAAGGTTATTAAGGTTCAAATACGTACGTATGAACATTACCCCCTTTTTTGAGGGGGGAGGGGGCGTTCCTGAGTCATCAAACATTGAAAAATGGTACAAAAAAAATTCATACCCCATTTATTTGACTGTTAACCATACTTTTTTTTTGCAGCATAGCTCTAGAATTACGATGTCTGGAATGTAAAAATTACGATAGACTGTTTCGTTTATTTAAAATCAAAATAAATTAAGCAAAATACCACTATTATTATTAATAAAAATATTACAACGTATTATTTTAATACTTTAGTTAAAAAATGTCGTTTATATATATATATATATATATATATATTATATTTTGAAAGTTTATAGGTAAATAAAAAAAAACAATTTTTAAGTTAAATTGAATCTAGCTTCTAGAATAGTAAAAGAAATTGCATACGCGTTGTTATATTATTATGCCCTTGAATCACGGATGTAGCTTTTATAGCTTAGGTATCAGGTAGTTACTGGTAACTTAATACTAGTAAAGAAGATTGTTGTTGGTACATACACACACACACACACACACACATATATATATATATATATATATATATATACATGAATAACAAAATACAGAGGCTGTGTACTTACTTAAATTCTACTTGACTTGGTTTTATGCTGTGCAGTTTATTTCATAAAACAAGTTGTAGCTTCTTGCATAAAATACGTTTTCCTTTTACCTAACTCGCGCACGCACGCACGCTTGCCCACACACACATACAAATATATATATATACTGGAAGTTTAAACTTTACAAATAATTCATATACATTTTTACCTTTAGCAACATCTTAAAATACCACAAGATGACCTTGATAGGTATTTGTTATCTTATATTCATTCAGTCTATCTCCGGGAGTAATAACATTGTATATCATCTATCATTAATGTTTCATTAAACTTTTTTTAAATAAGGGAAAAATCAAATAAATAAAATAATTTTTTTTTTTGTGACAAATTTTCTTTCAGGATATATTTTACTAGTGAAAATGAAGCAAAACGTTTTTATAAGTTCGGAAACGTTTCGTTAGCACGTATCGGCTGGCGAAAAATTTCGTCCTGATTTCTGAGCTTTCAGTAAAATTAAACCGACTGAATCTATTGGGAATCAAAATTTTTGGGTAAATATAGAGGTGATTTTATTTGAAATCTGATCTGTAAATTAAAAAAAAATAATAAATAAATAGGTCCTTGAATTTTTCGAAAAATCTGTGGTAAATGACAAAACATTGTAGATTTACAACAAAAAAAAAAACCAAACACTATTTGATTCTTAGCATAAGTAATGATTTATGTTTTATGTAAATTAACAGCTTAGTTATTTACACGTAAATAAGTATAATAACTAATGTCGTAAAATAAGTTTATTTAATTGTTAATGAACAAGTAGTACTTATCCAAAAAAATTACAATGAAATTGTAAACCGTACGGTAACAGTCTCGCAGGTATCATTTCTTAACCCACCGGGTTGGTCTCTCTTTTTTCCTGTTTAGCCTCTGGTAACTACCGTTTAGATAATTCTTCAGAGGATGATATGTATGAGTGTGAATGAAGTGTAGTCTTGTACATTCTCAGTTCGACCATTTCTGAGATGTGTGGTTAATTGACCACCGGGTTGGTCTAGTGGTGAACGCGTCTTCCCAAATCAGCTGATTTGGAAGTCTAGAGTTCCAGCGTTCAAGTCCTAGTAAAGCCAGCTATTTTTACACGGATTTGAATACTAGATCGTGGATACCGGTGTTCTTTGCTGGTTGAGTTTCAATTAACCACACATCTCAGGTATGGTCGAACTGAGAATGTACAAGACTACACTTCATTTACACTCATACACATCATCCTCTGAAGTAATACCTGAGCAATAATTCCCGTAGGTTGAACAGGAAAAAAAAAGAAAATTATCATTTCTTCTGCTCACAAAACGAAACTATCTGTAATATATATAACGGCTATTAACAAAACGATACTGATATCAAAAAGGGTAAGACACTACATTTCTGTTACTAAAATCTGTTATTAATTTAGGATTTTCTTTAAAAAAAAATACATGTTTAATATATGTAATAGATAATAGATAATAAACAATATTTAAGCGCTCCATGCAAAAAAACAGAAAAATTTATTACTAAGCTCTCACCGGCCTGATTTTTATTAAACAACGAATAATCATAAGAATTGTATTATTTCTGTTAATTTTTTTTTTGTCTTTAGTCATTTGACTGGTTTGATGCAGCTCTCCAAGATTCCCTATCTAATGCTAGTCGTTTCATTTCGGTATACCCCCTACATCCTACATCCCTAACAATTTGTTTTACGTATTCCAAACGTGGCCTGCCTACATAATTTTTGCTTCTACCTGTCCTTCCAATACTAAAGCGACTATTCCAGGATGCCTTAGTATGTGGCCTGTTTCTTCTTTTAACTATATTTTTCCAAATGCTTCTTTCTTCATCTATTTGCCGCAATACCTCTTCATTTGTCACTTTTCCATCCATCTAATTTTTAATTAACATTCTCCTAGAAGCACCACATTTCAAAAGCTTCTAATCTTTTCTTCTCAGATACTCCGCTCGTCCAAGTTTCACTTCCATATAAAGCGACACTCCAAACGTATACTTTCAAAAATCTTTTCCTGACATTTAAATTAATTTTTGATGTAAATAAATTATATTTCTTACTGAAGGCTCGTTTCGCTTGTGCTATTCAGCATTTTATATCGCTCCTGCTTCGTCCATCTTTAGTTATTCTACTTCCCAAATAACAAAATTCTTTTACCTCCATAATCTTTTCTCCTCCTATTTTCACATTCAGTGGTCCATCTTTGTTATTTCTAATACATTTCATTACTTTTGTTTTGTTCTTGTTTATTTTCATGCGATAGTTCTTGCGTAGGACTTCATCTATGCCGTTCATTGTTTCTTCTAAATCCTTTTGACTCTCGGCTAGAATTACTATATCATCGGCAAATCGTAGCATCTTTATCTTATCACCTTGTACTGTTACTCCGAATCTAAATTGTTCTTTAACATCATTAACCGCTAGTTCCATGTAAAGATTAAAAAGTAACGGAGATAGGGAACATCCTTGTCGGACTCCCTTTCTTATTACGGCTTCTTTCTTATGTTCTTCAATTATTACTGTTGCCGTTTGGTTCATGTACATGTTAGCAATTGTTCTTCTATCTCTGTATTTGAACCCTAATTTTTTTTAAATGCTGAACATTTTATCCCAGTCTACGTTATCGAATGCCTTTTCTAGGTTTATAAACGCCAAGTATGTCGGTTTTGTTTTTATTTAATCTTCTTTCTACTATTAATCTGAGGCCTAAAATTGCTTCCCTTGTCCCTATACTTTTCCTGAAACCAAATTGGTCTTCTCCTAACACTTCCTCCACTCTCCTCCCAATTCTTCTGTATAGAATTTTAGTTAAGATTTTTGATGCACGACTAGTTAAACTAATTCTTCTGTATTCTTCACATTTATCTGCCCCTGCTTTCTATCGTATCATGGTAAATTTGATATGTATTATATATCAATGAAATCGGGCCGGTAAGAGTTTTGTAACAAATTTATCTTTTTTTTTGCTTATTATATGGAACGCTTAAACAATGTTTATTATATATCTATTGTCTATTATATATATTTAAACAAAATTCTAAATTAATAACAGATTTTGATAATAGATACGTAGTGTCTTACCTTGTTTGATATCAGTATCGTTTTGTTAAAAACAGTTTTATTTAGATTACAGAAAAATTTATTTTTGAACGGAAGAAATGATATCTGCGAGATTCTTACTGTACGATTTACAATTTCATTGTAATTTTTTTAGATATCACTGCGTTTAGTTAGATTATTTTTTTATGAATTGCTGATTCTTATCTTACGGATTTATTATTAAAATTTATTGCCTTTCAAGAACAAACAAATTGAATTTCACGGCCAATTTTTTTTCTTGATAGTCATATCATTCACTTCATAAGATATTTTTCCTTTTTTAATAAAACTAGTATAATGACCTTCACGAATCGAAGATGCGTGATGTAATATTGCACTTATTACTTTGTAACCCTCGATTTTTATCGTTAAATTCGATTTTACCAATCGATTTTATTTCTTCCTTTTGTTAATAAAATTAGTATATCTCTTGTAAACTAATACTACGTTTATTTTTTTTATTAAAAATGTGATGGGAATTTAAAAAAATGTTTCACCTGCAGTACTTTCATTTACTGTTAAAACAAGCTGTAGTATATTTTCTTTACTATTTCAAGTACGTTATCAAGTTTTTGTATGCTACCTAGTACTATCAAGTACTGCTATCTAGCGGCGCGATTTCGTAAAGGTAAATTAATAAATTCAGTAAAATGACTTACTCGAGTCCCGCGGTTCATCAAATGGAAAAAAAAAAATACTTTGTCCAAGGTATTTGTTCAAAGTATTCCTTTTTACAAATCTAATTGAACTGAAATATATTGTTTTCACGCTTAGTTTTCAATTTTTTTTTCCATTTTCATTTTACTTTTATGTTACGTAATAGTTAGACCTGTAAACGTAGTTCGTTGACTTCGCCGTCTTCAGACTCTTACCGTCAACCCATCGGGTTGGTCTAGTGGTTAACGCGTCTACCTAAATCAGCTAATTTGGAAAGTCGAGTTACAGCGTTCAAGTCCAATATATTTTGTTTAATTTTACAAGTAGAACCCGAAAAAGTTTAGCTAGCCCACCATTTTAGAAACACTCTGTATAACAAACAAAATCTTACCACTTCGAAATATTAAGAAAATTCCTTACCGTATTCTCTGTCATGTCCGACAAACACTGGATTCCCTCTATTATATTAGATTCTTCATCACTTCAAATACGTGTAAAAATAATAGGACTTGAACGCTGGAACTCTCGACTTCCAAATCAGCTGTTACCAATAGCGTTCACCAATAGACCAAACCGGTGGATTTTCGAACACATTAGCGACCAGTATCCTAACATAGCTGTTAGAGCTTACCTCTTTGTTGAGACTGTACAAGATTACATTTCATTTACACTCATACATATCAACCTCATTCATCCTCTGAAGTATTATCTGGCAGGTACTTACCGTAGGCTAAATAGCAAAAAGAAAGAAAGAGCTTACCTATCAGCGTGAGCGGACTAAGTGTGGTGCCACACACTATCGGCTTACGTGTCCCAACCGCTCACTTATCTTATATTTGCTAAAATTGGTAGGCGCATCCTGTCAACTACTAAAAATATATATGACATCCATAATATAATTTATTTCGTCTAGACAGTAATTTGCTGCCACGTCTAGGTCGCTGAATACCAGCAAGTACTTGTCCACCATTTTATAGCGGTTGGCGCCAGAATAATTGGCTAGTTAAGAGATAGACTTATAAGTCACATATTAAGACATCCTGGAATAATCGCTTTAATATTGGAGGGACATGTAGAAGGGAAAAATTGTGAAGGCGGGCAACGTTTAACCCACCGGGTTGGTCTAGTGGTGAACGCGTCTTCCCAAATCAGCTGATTTGGAAGTCGAGAGTTCCAGCGTTCAAGTTCTAGTAAAGCCAGTTATTTTTACACGGACTTGAATACTAGATCGTGGATACCGGTGTTCTTTTGTGGTTGGGTTTCAATTAACCACACATCTCAGGAATAGTCAAACTGAGAATGTACAAGACTACACTTCATTTACACTCATACATATCATCCTCTAAAGAATTATCTAAACGGTAGTTACCGGAGGCTAAACAGGATAAAGAAAGAAAGACTTTTAACGTCGAAGTTTTACCGAACTCGCTGTGATTAAAGCTAAGATATTGTGTTTTTCAGCACAATTTTTTTTTTGTTTATTTCACCCTATTTCGTAGAAAATAATGGTAGTATACTTCTGGGACCCATTTTTAAAAAATGATTCAGGTCAAAAACCAAAAGAAACCATTAAATTTACCTCCTAGTTTACTTTCTTATAATTTTAATAAGAATTCATTTCAACGGAGAAGCAGAAATCGGAGCGAAGTATTTCATTAGTCCGTAACTTACTAACGAAACGTCTTCAGATTCATATTTATACGGACTTTTTCCATTATTTTTATGAGAGAAATACGCCTATGAAATTTTGTCGAATCTTCCCAATATGGTATTTTCCATCCTTTTTCGGTTTGAGGTGGATTATGTCACTAAATGTCGACTAGATTGTTACGTTATTTATTATTATTATTATAGAGACCTCTCTCGATTGGTCAACAAACTAAAGCGGCTTTTTTTTGTATTCTTTTACTTTTTTTTTTTGTTTAGTACATACGTATTTATACAGGTTGTCCCATATAAAACGCAACCCATCAATCACTCATCCATGAAATTTCAAAAGTCAAGCTTACTCCCTTACTCGTTACTGAAATGGACTCGTCCAACATCTGATCATCGCGGCGACGCAGTAGAACACTACCGATAGTAACAACAATGCAATCATAAAGTTTAGTGTATTGCTAGAGACAAGATGGTGTTTTCGCTAGATGAACGTGTTTACATTGTCGAGTCGTACTTCAGTACGAAATCAGCGGTTGCAGTGCAAGATTTGGTTTGCCATACCCAGATAAACCGGCTCCTAACAAAACATCAATATTAAGGTTAGTTGCAAAATTTAGAGACTGGTTCTGTTAATAACAAGGAACACAAAAGATCTGCGTCAGTTTTGAGTACAGATACATTCGCTGAAATCAAAGACCGATTACTCGCCTCGCCAAATAAATCGATCAGACGTTTGTCTGCTGAAATTAATTTGTCTAAATCGACCGTTCATCGGGCGACCAAACGATTACAATTACGACCTTATCGCATTCAAACGGTTCATCGACTTCTTGAGCCCGACAAAGAAAAACGGCTACAATATTGTCAACGGTTCCGTCGATTTCTGCGCGAGGGAATTAACGTTACGGATTCGTTATTTTTCACAGATGAAGCACGGTTTCATTCGGACGGCTACGTAAACAGCCAAAACAGTAGAATTTGGAGCGCTGAAAATCCACACGTTTATCACGAAAAACAATTACACCCGCTGAAGTCGGGCGTGTGGTGCGCGATATCGCGGAAGAAAATAATTGGTCCTATTTTTTTCGAGTACACCATTAATGCAGAGCGATATCAGGATATTTTATTTCGGTTCATCGCACTCTTGGAAGTGGAAGACAGACACTGCCGGCTACAACATGACGGTGCGACATCGCACTACGCGGGTTCAACTTCTGAAATCGTCGAGGAATTCTTCGGTAATCGTGTTATCGGTCCAGGCTTGTGGCCATTAAGATCTACAGATTTGACCGCGGCGAATTTTTTTCTACGGGGTTACCTCAAAGAAAAACCTACAGCGACAAACCACGAACACTTGAACGATTGAAAGTCGATATTGAACAAGCTGTATTAAATATCCAGCCACAAACTTTGAAAAAAGTTGCATGAAACGGTGTAAAAAGAATTGAAGCATGTATTCAAGTAGATGGTAATAACTTCCAACATTTACTGTAAATGTAAGGTAATGGATGGTAATAGTAAAAATTACAATTACATTTACACATGCCTTTTTATTATTTCAATACCTACCAATATAAGGTTGGGGTGCATTTTATATGGGACATTCTGTATATATGCATTTACTGTGGAAAATTCCTGGAATTTCTGTATTTGTTCATAGAATTTGTTTTTTTTTTTGTCTGTGTTTCGATTTCTTAGTAAGTTGTTTTTATTTATAAGAACGATATATATTACTGACATGAGTAATCGTATATAGTTAGTTATATATTGACTGCATAAACATTTCATTGATTTAAGATTTATTTTTATATGTTTTAATACCACCGGTGTCGAGTCGCTACTGAATTATTAACCAGTTACATAGAATGTGTTTTAAATTTTAAAGTACTACATACGTCATGTTATAAATTATATGTCATTTTATTTCATTCATAAAATATTTATAGTTCATTCATTTATTGTTTAAATTTACATTTAACTTATTTACTTATACCGGAAGTAAATTTGTATTTTAAAATACAATTTTTTTATCGTTTATAATTTTTAAATAATAAATTTTTTCTTCGATGTTGAACCAAAAATATATTTACCTTGTATTACTGTGGGTCAATATATTATTATATATATAAAAAAAGTGCACCAATTTTGGTATTTCTTGATATTTTCAGGTCCATGAAATTAAAATAATTATAAAAGCTTAGTTTTTAAAATTTGTGAGGTTTTTTTTTGGTCAGGGATTTGAACATGGGATTTTATCCATTAATCACTTCAACTTTTAAGCTTATTTTTTAGCAATCGGGCAAGAAAAATTCTCCGCCACCATAATTGTGCCTCCCTATCAAACACCATAGTATTATTAGTTTTTCAGGTTTCGACATTTCTCAATATATGGATTATACCCAAAGAACCGATTTTAAAGAAGGGTCAAGAATAAGATTAGAAGCTTTTGAAATGCGGTGGTATAGGAAAATGTTAAAAATCAGACGGGTGGATAAAGTGACAAATGAAGAGATATTGCGGCAAATTGAAGAAAGAAGCATTTGGAAAAATATAGTTAAAAGAAGAGACAGACTTATAGGCCACATACTAAGGCATCCTGGAATAGTCGCTTTAATATTGGAAGGACAGGTAGAAGGGAAAAATTGTATAGGCAGGCCACGTTTGGAATATGTAGTACAAATTGTTAGGGATGTAGGATGTAGAGGGTATACTGAAATGAAACGACTAGCACTAGATAGGGTATCTTGGAGAGCTGCATCAAACCAGTCAAATGAATGAAGAAAAAAAAGAGTAAGGAAAAGTCATAGGTGGCGAGAAATGATTATCTATACTTATGGGTAGATGGAGATGATTTATTCTCCTACCCAGGGACCCTTCTTTCTTTTCCTGTTTAGCCTCCAGGAATTACCGTTCAGATATTACTTCAGAGGATGATATGTATGAGTATAAATGAAGTGTAGTCTTGTACATTCTCAGTTCGAGCATTCCTGAGATGTGTGGTTAATTGAATCCCAACCACCAAAGAACACCGGTATCCACAATCTAGTATTCAAATCCGTATAAAAGTAATTGCCTTTACTATGACTTGAACGCTGTAACTCTCGACTTCCAAATCAGCTGATTTGGGAAGACGCGTTCACCGGTAGACCAACCCGATGGGTTTTCCCAGGAACCCGATAGACACAAACCGGTCGTCTTCTGTTAGCTTTACACAGTCTGTTAAACGACATTAGCCCACGATTTATATTATTTCATTTATTGTTGCACGTGTAAAATAATTTATAACGAAACGTTCATCTTCATTTCTGCTTTTTAAGTTAAAATAGTCGTCCCCACCAAGCGGTTGGTGGAATTATGACTATAAAGTTAGTTTTTTTAGCAAACCTGCCGGTTTAGTTAAGTGGTTCAATTCGTCATCGCAAATTCAGCTGATTTGTAAGAAAAGGTACTTACTGTAAAGAAAATCGTGAAAAGGTTTAGGGAAATACGTTCCGTCTCTCCAAAGATAAAAGGAAAATGCGGACGGAGAAAGATAACGCCTGTGTAGGCGTTATCTTATTAGTAATCGATACTGTGTAGTATCGATTACTAATAAGAAAAGTAAAATTAATCCACGATCGTCAGCTGTTAAATTTAACAACCTTAATAACTTACCCCTTGAGTAACCTTAACCTTAATAACTTGAGAACCCGTGGGACTAATGTGTCTGATATGACAATTTGTAGAAGATTGTTGGTAGCGGGAAGGATTGTTCTGAAACCTAAAAAGAAGCAATTACTGACATTGAACATGAAGACAAAAAGACTTCAACGGGCAAAGAAAATAAAAAATGGACTATTGAGATGTGGAAAAAATTTATTATTTCAGACGAAACTCATTTCTTTTTCCAAGGGGACAGAATAGCAGATGAGAAGACTACTACGCCAGCACACATGTAAAAATCTCCCAAATACCCGGCCAAAAAGATGTTTTACACATGAAAGGCTTATGGATGAGATCATGAAATCGGATCAATACATTAACATATGCCAAAGAAAAATAGACTTACTAAGCGGTCAGTTTTAAGTAATAGTTAAACAAAAACAGTATATAGTACAGGCAATTTGTCATCAGAATAGGCTTTCTTTCTTTTTCCTGTTTAGCCTCCGGTAACTACCGTTTAGATAATTCTTCAGAGGATGATATGTATGAGTGTAAATGAAGTGTAGTCTTGTACATTCTCAGTTCGACACATTCCTGAGATGTGTGGTTAATTGAAACCCAACCACTAAAGAACACCGGTGTCCACGATCTAGTATTCAAATCCGTGTAAAAATAACTGGCTTTACTAGAACTTGAACGCTGGAACTCTCGACTTCCAAATCAGCTGATTTGGGAAGACGCGTTCACCACTAGACCAACCCGGTGGTCTCATCAAAATAGGCTGTATTTGAAAATCCTTATCTACCGATTGATCTTTTGTCCATACGTTAGGGGTGATGAGGGAAGCTTAACTCCAGATTTTTGACATTGGCAGTCATCTGCCAATGTCTGGCAGATTTTTAACTACTGAACATCGAAATGTTTCCAAACATTTCTAGTTGGAAAACTCGAAAAAGTCCAAAGGATTTTGAAATGCGTTTTTCTCTGAATCTATTATGCATTTTAGAGAAAAGTTTTACAAACAAAAAATGTAGAGGACATTCTCTTTTACAATTAATGTGTTTGAAGTTATGCCGTACAATTTGAAATTGAAATACTAGGTGGCGCTGAAGTTGTAAAAAAACGTGTTTTTTCACCGGAAAAAATTGTTTTTCGTCTGTATTGCATTTGGAAAAGTTGTTAACCTCAAAAAAACAGACAACTTTTATTTTCTTGCACGACTTACCGTTTTGGAGCTGTAGATTGTGAAAGTGTGAAAATGTTGTGAATTGGGCACGTGTTCGAAAGCGGGTCTAGTCGCTGAACAATGCCGATCTCCCCGGCTACAGAAACAATAGGACCGCAGCGTTGTCATTGTACCGCTATAACTCTTGAATGCTAAGTCGTACAAGAAAATTGTTTGAATAAAAGTTGTGTGTTTTTTTTTTTTGTTGAGATTAACAACTTTTCCAAATGCAATACAGATGAAAAACAATTTTTTCCGGTGAAAGAACAGGTTTTTTACAACTTTAGCGCCATCTAGCATTTCAATTTCATATTATACGGCATAACTTCAAAGATACTAATTGTACAGGAGAATTTCCTCTACATTTTTTGTTTGAAAAACTTTTCTCTAAAATGCATAGATTCAGAGAAAAACGCATTTCAAAAACTTTTGGACTTTTTCAAAAATCTATGGGAGGGGATGTTTAAAATCTGGAGTTAAGCTTCCTTCATCACCCCTAACATATGGAAAAAACATTAATCGGTAGGTAAGGATTTTCAAATAAAAATACAAATTGACTGTACTAATAATATTAGTTTTGCTATGTTGAATAAATATTGTAAATTGTACTTAAAAGTAATCAGTAATATATCAGAGGTGAATATGTATTTAAATAAAAATTAAAACCTTTAAATTTTAAATAACTGCGTACTGAAAGATAATGAATTACAGATATCGTATAATATTAACTACTTTGTTTATTGCTGTTCATAAAAAAAAAAAAAAATAAATAAAACAAACTCGTAGTATTATGTGATTTTAATAATTTTCTTACACGTTACTATAATTCCCTGAAATGACGTAAAATATTTAATCACTTGTTTATTTATTTATTTATAAATATTTCAGAGCCGTGACGTAATAATTGTTTTTTATTTATTAAATACATTTTCTTATTCAGCTTATCAAATGACCTTGCTTGTATGTTTTTTTTTTTAATTTTTAAATGAAACCATTCAGTTTACTGTAATAATTATTATTAAAAAAATTATCTACACCCGAAAAAAATTGTTTATAAAATAACGCTTTAATATTTTATGAATAATTATGGAAGATTTCTTATCTTTTTTTTTTGTCTTCAGTCATTTGACTGGTTTGATGCAGCTCTCCAAGATTCCCTATCTAGTGCTAGTCGTTTCATTTCAGTATACCCTCTACATGCTACATCCCTAACAATTTGTTTTACATATTCCAAACGTGGCCTGCCTACACAATTTTTTCCTTCTACCTGTCCTTCCAATATTAAAGCGACTATTCCAGGATGCCTTAGTATGTGGCTTATAAGTCTGTCTCTTCTTTTAACTATATTTTTCCAAATGCTTCTTTCTTCATCTATTTGCCCCAATACCTCTTCATTTGTCACTTTATCCACCCGTCTGATTTTTAACATTCTCATATAGAACCGCATTTCAAAAGCTTCTAATCTTTTCTTCTCGGATACTCCGATCGTCGAAGTTTCACTTCCATAAAAGCCCAACTCCATACATGCACTTTCAAAAATCTTTTCCTGACGTTTAAATTAATTTTTGATGCAGCGGTCCTATTGTGACTGTAGCAGGGGAGATCGGCATTGTTCAGCGACTAGACCCGGTTTCGAACACGTGCCCAATTCACAACATTTTCACACTTTCACAAGCTACAGCTCCAAAACGGTAAGTCGTACAAGAAAATAAAAGTTGTCTGTTTTTTTGAGATCAACAACTTCTCCAAATGCAATACAGACGAAAAACAATTTTTTCCGCTGATAAAACACGTTTTTTTACAACTTCAGCGCCACCTAGTATTTTAATTTCAAATTATACAGCATAACTTCAAAGACATTAATTGTAGAGGAGAATGTCCTCTACATTTTTTGTTTGTAAAACTTTTCTCTAAAATGCATAGATTCAGAGAAAAACGCATTTCAAAAACTTTTGGACTTTTTCGAGTTTTCCAACTAGAAATATTTGGAAAATTTCGATGTTTGGTAGTTAAAAATCTGCCAGACATTGGCAGATGACTGCCAATGTCAAAAATCTGGAGTTAAGCTTCCCTCATCACCCCTAACGTATGGACAAAAGATCAATCGGTAGGTAAGGATTTTCAAATACAGCCTATTTTGATGAGACCACCGGGTTGGTATAGTGGTGAACGCGTCTTCCCAAATCAGCTGATTTGGAAGTCGAGAGTTCCAGCGTTCAAGTCCTAGTAAAGCCAGTTATTTTTACACGAATTTGAATACTAGATCGTGGACACCGGTGTTCTTTAGTGGTTGGGTTTCCATTAACCACACATCTCAGGAATGTGTCGAACTGAGAATGTACAAGACTACACTTCATTTACACTCATACATATCATCTTCTGAAGAATTATCTAAATGGTAGTTACCGGAGGCTAAACAGGAAAAAGAAAGAAAGCCTATTTTGATGACAAATTGCCTGTACTATATACTGTTTTTGTTTAACTATTACTTAAAACTGACCGCTTAGTAAGTCTATTTTTCTTTGGCATATGTTAATGTATTGATCCGATTTCATGATCTCATCCACAAATCTTTCATGTGTAAAACATCTTTTTGGCCGGGTATTTGGGAGATTTTTACATGTGTGCTGGCGTAGTAGTTTCTCATCTGCCATTCTGTCCCCTTGGAAAAAGAAATGAGTTTCGTCTGAAATAATAACTTTTTTCCACATCTCAATAGTCTATTTTTTATTTTCTTTGCCCGTTGAAGTCTTTTTTGTTATTTCTACTACATTTCATTACTTTTGTTTTGTTCTTGTTTATTTTCATGCTGTAGTTCTTGCGTAGCACTTCATCCATGCCATTCATTGTTTCTTCTAAATCCTTTTCACACTCAGCTAGAATTACTATATCATCAGCAAATCGTAGCATCTTTATCTTTTCACCTTGTACTGTTGCTCCAAATCTAAATTGTTCTTTAACATCATTAACTGCCAGTTCCATGTAAAGATTAAAAAGTAACGGAGATAGGGAACATCCTTGTCGGACTCCCTTTCTTATTACGGCTTCTTTCTTATGTTCTTCAATTATTACTGTTGCTGTTTGGTTCCTTTTCATGTTAGCAATTGTTCTTCTATCTCTGTATTTGATTTCTTATCTGGTTACTAATTATTAGAGCGTGTTGTAGAATTTCTTTTTGCGCGTTTCTCATTGATATAAAGTGGGAGGTAAACGTTGAAAAATAGTTTAAAAATGTTTTATTTTTTATCGAATTTTTTATGTTTACGATTAAATCAGTATCGTAAATACCGATTTTTTATCAATACGGTTTTAGAAATATTATTAGACTTCGGAATCATTTAATAGAAGAATTAAAAATCCTTCCGTAATTCTAAGAACGGAAATAATAGGAATAAAAAACATTTTTTTTTTTACTTTTGCGTATGACTTACCTTTTTTTAACTTAAAACATCTATTCAAGGTAATATCGGATTACAAATTTCAGTAGAAAAAAATCAGTATATATATATATATATATATATATATATATAAAAATATATATTTGTTTACATCAAAAATTAATTTAAATGTCAGGAAAAGATTTTAGAAAATATATCTTTGGAGTGTCGCTTTATATAGAAGTGAAACTTGGACGATCGGAGTATCTGAGAAGAAAAGATTAAAAGCTTTTGAAATGTAGTACTATAGGAGAATGTTAAAAATCAGATGGGTGGATAAAGTGACAAATGAAGAGGTGTTGCGGCAAATAGATGAAGAAAGAAACATTTGGAAAAATATAGTTAAAAGAAGAGATAGACTAATAGGCCATATATTAAGGCATCCTGGAATAGTCGCTTTAATATTGGAAGGACAGGTAGAAGGAAAAAATTATGTAGGCAGGCCACGTTTGGAATATGTAAAACAAATTGTTAGGGATGTAGGATGTAGAGGGTATACTGAAATGAAACGATTAGCACTAGATAGGGAATCTTGGAGAGCTGCATCAAACCAGTCAAATGACTGAAGACAAAAAAAAATTTAAGTAAATCTTCGTAAGTCAAATTTAATTCTTGCATGTCTTCTTTAATTTATTTGATCCATAATGGCGGATTTTTTAAAGACCAAAATTCTCTTAGTAATCCTATCCTGCGGTAATCTTAACAAGTGTGCGCAGAAACAAATTCGCTTCTTTTTCATAGTATCGATTAAGGATTCAAGTTTTAGTACAGAAATTTATTAGGCGATAATCTGTACTGATTTTCGTGTTTATATTTTTTTTTATGCAGGTTCTAAGAATCCTGGGCTCAACTTTAAGCAAAGGTTCCGTCCTATTTTTCTGATTTAATCTAAATAAAGTCTCGCTTGCGTAAGTAATTACCGATTTAACCGCGGTTTTGTAATGTATAATTTTAGTGTTAATCGAGAGCGATTTTTTGTTGTAAGTATTTTTGGTTACTTGTAGCGCTTTAAATAATTTATTAAGTCTTTCTGTCCGATTTTGTTTTTCATTACAACTACAAGTAACGATCTCTCCAAGATATTAAAATTTTTCTACAAGTTCTACTTTGTTTCCGTTAATATTCGCAAAATTTATAACTAAAGGATCTATAGCCATCATTTTAGTCTTTTTGTAAGAAATTTTATGTCAAATTTTATTCGCAAGTTCTTCTATACTTGTTATTTGTATTCTGGCTTCTGCGATACTATTATCTCGTCGGCAAATCCTAGGCGATTTAAATTTAAGTTATCTCTTTTGTATCCTATGTGAGTATTTTTTGGATTAATTTTAAACCGTTCGCGCATCAGAAATTCTAGTGCACAATTAAATAATAAAGGCGAAAGTCCGTCGCCTTGTCTCAGTCCGGATTTTATGTAAAAAGGTTCGGAAAATTCGCCACGAAACTTCACTTTAGATTTTTTATTTGTCAATGTTAAACCGATCATATTTACCGATTTAGGATCCGATCCGAGATTTCTCAGAATTTTTAACATCGAAGGCCTACGTATGCAATCGTACGCTTTTTTGAAATCAATAAAAGAAATAATCATATATTTTTGCTTTCTATTATAAATATCTATAAGTAATATATATTCTTTATATAGTAAAATAAAAATTAGTAGAAGACCAATTTGGTTTCAGGAAAAGTATACGGATAAGGGATAAGCAAATTTAGCGTTCAGATTAATAGTAGAAGGAACATTAAAGAAAAGCAAACTAACGCATGAGAGGTTTTCTATGAAGTAAAGACCGTTTGATTGTAAAAAAGTTTTTCTGAAAACTTTATAAATATTTGGAACCATAATAATTGGCTAGTTAAAACAAGAGATAAACTTATAAGTTACATATTAAGGAATAATCGCTTTAATATTGAAGGGAGAAATTGTGCAGGCTGGCAACGTTTGGAATATGTAAAACAAATTGTTAGGGATTTAGGATGTAGGGAGTATACCGAAATGAAAGGACTAGTACTATATAAGGAACCCACCGGGTTCTAGTCTAATGGTGAACGCGTCTTTACGAATCAGCTGATTTGGAAGTCCAGTGTTCCGGCGTTCAAGTCCTAGGAAAGTCAGTTATTTTTATACGGGATTTGAATACTAGATCGTGGATACCGGTGTTCTTTGGTGGTTGGGTTTCGATTAACCATACATTTGAGGAACGGTCGAACTGAGACTGTACAAGACTATATACTTCATTTACACTCATCCTGTGAAGTAATATCTGTACGATAATTCCTGGAGGATAAACAGGAAAAATAAAAAGAAAAAGTATCAAATCGTCAAGATCCGGTGAAAACCGCAAATGTTCAAATTGGACCGATTATAATACTTTTCCTTATAAAGATATAGCGCTATTTTTTTTTTAACCTACGGAAACCCACAGTTAAGTATTGCTTCAGAGGACGAGATGAATGACATTTAGCGTGTGAAAATGACATGCCTGACCGGGATTCGAATCCGGGACTTCCGGATGAAATGTCGTGACGCCACCATTCGTGCCACGAAGGCCGTCTCTCTAACGCTATCTAGACGTGAAAGTAAAAAAGAAAAATATTAAGTGATATAATGACATTAATTTTGTTTACTTTTCAATCGTTTTGTATTATGAAGCGAATTATTAAAATTCAAACTTATCGGCAAAGTTATAAAAATATATATAATATTACAATAATTTTTTTTATTTTTAATACTAAATTATGATTGGTTTTCAAAAAAAAAATACAAAACTGTACATTTGTGTGCGTATCTTATGGATTAAAGTTATTTATTTTAGTACGCGTAAATTGTTTATTTTAAGGGTTTAAAAAAAGACTCGATTAGTGAATGATTAATGGATAAAAATTTGAAAAGAAAAAAAAACAGAGTAAACAATCTTAAAAGGTCGGAAATAACTACTTTTTGTTGTTTTTTTTTTCTTCACCATTGGTTGTTGAAATCTATTTAAGTATAGATTAGTAGAATTGGAAATTCATGACACACATTTTGGATATTATCCCTTTTTTTTCTATTTTGAAAACAAAATTCGATGATGGCCCTTTTTTATTTTTTAATACTTCCTTCTTGATATTTTTTTTAGAGGTTTATATATATATATATATATATATATATATATATATATAATTGTGTTAAAGATGTTGGTGACATAGCAAAAATAAGAAACAACATAAAGGAAGTTAAAAATGAAGATAAAAAAATGCTTTGTCATCTTTTGCCTTTCTAACAGCAAAAAAAAAAGAAGAAGAAAAATAAAAATCGGACGGAAGATAAAGAGAGATAGTATGGAAAGGTATCCGACCAAATTAAGGAGGAAGAAATACTGTAGTATAATAATATAGAGAAGGGTCCGGAAACAAGGTACTTTACCGCCTACCCGCAGTATCCGGCGGAAGGACAGCTGACCACAGTGTACGAAGGGGAAAATGGGAGAATCGAAGAAAGAACGGGCGGAATTAAGAGCGAGTGAGATAAAAAGTGAGGATATATTAGAGAATAGTTCAGCAGGATGCATTGGATACACACCACTGATGCCTAACATCCAGGTGTTGTTTATATATATATATATATATACGTAATGGGATGGTTCTTTCTATGCAGGTTGGTTTGGTTTTACTTGCATGCTATTGTGTTTTGCTATGCTATACAGTATTGTTGTTTTATTTATTTTTACCAACTTTTATTTTGACCTATTTTTCAATTTACTTTTCTCTTTATTATTTATACCTTTATTTGTTACTCCTTCCCCCCCCCCCCACCATTACAGTACACTGAATTAATTGACTTATCATCTTAATTTCCCGACTGTAGCGATAACGGAAAAGTATATATATATATATATATATATATACAGGATTCCCCCAAAAATATAAAAATGGGTACTAAGAAAAACTCCATCATACTAAATTGCCTACGATTTGCAGATGACCTCGCTCTTTTAGCAAATAATATTCAAGAAGCCAAAACACAAATCATGAGCCTTCAAAACCTAGCACAAAAGATAGGGCTTCATATCTCTTTCGAAAAAACTGAACTAATGGCCATAGATCCTCTGGTAATACAGCACATTACGGTAAACAATCAGAAAATTAAAATAGTAAAACAATTTAACTATCTAGGGGAAATAATAACTTATAGTTTAAATGAAAAAGTGACATGGCAAAACAGGACAAATAAAATGATTAAATCCCAAAAATTAACTCTGTCAACATATAACAAAAAATGCCTTTCTGCTAAAAACAAAACTTAAACATTATAAAACTGTAGTACAGCCAGAAGTCACCTACGGAAGCGAGACCCTTTTCAAAATCACTCAGAAAAACCGAATTGAAAAAATTCTGAAAATAGAGAGGAGAATTGTCAGAACGTGTATCAATAAAAAACACCAAAAAGAAGGCCGATGGTGGATTGTGCCAAATGAGGTGGTGTATCGAGAAATAGAGCCTGTTACTGATACTATGCGGAAAAAAAGAATCTCTTTCTTCGGTCATCTCATAAGGTCACCGGAAACAAGACTGTCAAGAAATATCATTTAAAAGCTCTGGTTCCAAAAGCTAGAAGTAGGATGGATCAAAGAAATTAGAGAAGATATGAAAGAATTGGGAATTTCCCTGACCGACCTACAGAATAAAACTGGAAAAATTACAAAGCTAAAAGATAAAAGCATTAGATTTAAACAAAAGACAAAATACAACGAAGAGGGTGTTTACGGATGAAGAAAAGAAAGCAAGATCTGAACGGATGAAGAAATACTGGGCAGCTCGAAAGAGTAAAATAACACGCTTTTCTCAGAAAAGATCCAACTAAAATTGACTTAAGTGGTCCCATGTTGGCCGTAAAAGCATAATAATAATAATATAAAGGAATATCATAAAAGAATGGTGCGGGTTTGAACATGGTTTAAATTAAAACAGAATTACTTACAGTTTATGTTTTTTTTTTTTTCAAATTTGTCGTCTCAAACATTTTTTTACATAATTAATAAATTTCAGTATGTGCGCCCTTAGTCGCTCAACAAATGTCCAAACGATACTCGACTTCTCTCTAAACATCAGTTAACATTTCTTCATTAATGGTTGTCATCGCTTCATTAATCCTGTTTTTTAAGCGGTTTAGGTCGCGAATTTTTTGCGTATAAACAACGCTTTTGATGTACCCCCCGCAAGAAAAAATCGTAAGGTGTCAGGTCTGGACTCCTTGGAGGCCAAAGTACTGGTCCTTGCCGGCCTATCCATCGATCTCTAAATTTTTCGTTCAAAGCGTCCGTGACCGATGCATTGAAGTGCGGGTGAGCACCGTCTTGTTGGAAATGAAGTCGATGAATGTTTTCGAGTTCATGCAGCTGAGGAAAGCAATAAACGGTTAACATGCCGAGATACACAACACCATTAATTGTTTTTTCAGCAAAGAAGAAAGGCCCTATTACACGATTTTTCTTCGCACCACACCAAACATTAACATTAGGCGAATCGCGTTGTTTCTCGATAATTGCGTGTGGGTTTTCAGAGGCCCGTATTCGTGAATTGTGTCTGTTAACGCATCCATTCGCGTGGAATGTAGCTTCGTCTGTAAAAATTATATCGTCTAAAAACGATTCGTTTTCACTTATTCTGTCCGACATTTCAACGGCGAAATTGTAACGTTTTACACCATCATCGGGTTTCAATTCCTGCAGTATCTCGATTTTATAAACGTGTAATTTCAGTTTTTTTACGTAATACTTGGTGAACTGTCGATTTTGGAATACCTAATTCGACGCTTCGACGTGGGATGGACTTCCCAGGACTTCTAATTGCCGATCGTCTAATTAGTTCAACCGTTTCGTCCGGTACACTCGGTCTGCCGGTCGATTTGTATTTCTTAACCGATCCGGTTTCTTCGAATCGTTTGAACCGACATGTTATGTTATTTTTGTGCGGAGGATCTCTTCCGAATTCACGTCGAAACGTACGTTGAACAAAAATTACGGATTTTAATTCGGCCATCAATAAAACGCACTTTGCTTTGTATTTATCCGAGAACATAGTAAATCGCTAAACTCACAGCAACAACAATACAAGAACTGACGTTGTGGTTACAACTGCTGATAAACAAACTTTTGGGTTGGAGGCTTTCAGGGATACCAATATAACATCTAGAAATTTCCCTACAATCTTCCTATGAATTACTGAAACCGCACCATTCTTTTATGATAATCCTGTATTTAAATTAATAAAAAAAAGAAAAGTTAAAGAAAAAAAGTAGATGAAGTCTGATTCGAACCGATATGCCTTTTAGTTATAAGATCAAAATATTTCATTTATTAAAATTTCATTTCGCTATAACTCTGGAACGAATGAAAATAAATATCACTTTTGAAAAGCTCTTAATGAGGGCTTATTACTGCAGTTATGAAAAATTCCAAAATTAATTTTTTTTTTTGGATTTTGGGCTTTCTTGGTCAAATCGATTGCATCAAAAGGGGAGGTGAACAACTAGATGTACAACGAACCTAAAGCCAAAATTTCAACATCCTATGGCTAATCGTTTTTGAGTTATGCGAGATACGTACGTACATACGTCATGCCGGAACTAGTCAAAATGGATTCAGGGATGGTCAAAATGGATATTTCCGTTGAAATTTGAAAACCTAAATTTTTCGCGATTACAATACTTCAAGGAAATAATAAATTGTAAATAATCTGAGAAAAAGGTTTTTTTATTTCGATGCTTCCAAGTCAAAAAAAATTATTTTTATTGGTTGGACGTTTGTGGGTATATATATGTTGGCCTATGTAGTTTTATAACTGTAGACCCTGGTGGGATGTTTTTGGCAAAATAAATTTTCTAATCATTACTTGGGATAACTTTATCAAATAATTTATTAAAAAAATCTGATGTGGACACCATATGATTTTCTTGTATGCCTATTAAATTACATATATATATTTTTAAAAGTACATAAAATTTTATTTCATTAATAACTTCTGATTTTTTTTTAAATTGTTATTATTGAATTATTATTTATTGTAAATTTTTTTTACAATCGGAGGTTAATAAATTATTAATAAATCAATATATTTAAATTAAAAAAAAGTTAAAAAAAGAATTTGAACCTGTATGCCTTCCCCTTGTAAGATCCAAATATTTCATTAATTAAAATTTCATTTCGCAATAACTCTGGAACCAATGAAAATTAAAATCACTTTTGAAAAGCTCTCAATGAGAGCTTATTATTGCACTTTACTGCACAAGAAAAGGTCAAAAATTCAATTTTATAGGCTTTTTTGGAAACTTTTGGTTCAGTCGATTGCAATCAAAAGGGGAGGTGCATAACTAAACGTTATAACAGTGCTAAAACCAAAATTTCAACATCCTATGGCTAATAGTTTTTTTTTAGTTATGCGAGATACATACACACATACACGTACGTATAGACGTCACGCCGAAACTAGTCAAAATGGATACAGGGATGTTCAAAATGGATATTTCCATTAAAATCACAATACTTCCTTTACGTAATACAAGGAAGTAAAAAGATAAAAATTAACATCTCTGTGGTGAAGTGGTAGCATCTGGGCCTTTCATCCGGAGGTCCAGCTTACAAATCCCGACCAGGCATGGCATTTTTTTATACGCTAGAAAATTTCATTTCCGTCAAATCAATACACGGCAATATATATATATATATATATACATACATACCTTTATAGTTAACTGTGAATTTATCATTATCGTGAATAGGTAGAAGTTAAAATCTAAACTAAAAATGTAAATGTTCGTTTGGCCAAAATCTTAAATCTCCGAAAGTGTTTCACCGATTGCTTTAAAATTTTGACACAACGTTGCTTTTGAATACGCGCGTGTTTTTATATACCTACTAATTATGTACCTAAGATGTCACACTTGTGACAGGTAAAAACATGATTTTTTGAAAAACAACGCTATCTATTGTCCGTATAAGCAACATACGTTATACTAAATATTTTACGATTCTATTTCAGAGTTTCCGATATGTGTGTCCGCTACAGACTAAAAAACTACTGGACCGATTTACTAGCGGGGGAAGAGGGGAAAATTGGGGAAAGGAAAATCGAAAAAGAAGAAGGGGGAAATGGAAAAAAGGGGAAAAGGTAATGGAAAAGGGAAAGGAGCGAAAATAAACAGGGAAAGAGAAATGGGGAAGAACAGGGGAAATATGAGAAAGGAAAAGAAAATAGAATGAAAATTGGGGAAGAGGGAAAAGGTAAAATTTTGTGAAGTTCCGTAATGTTCATTTTGTTAATGTTTTACCAAACTTTCGATTGTGTTCATTTAATCTATATATATATATATATATATACATACTCAAATCTAGTAAGAGCGAAGCATTGCTGGGTCTGCTAGTATTTGTGTAGAACAGAAAAAAATGAAGAATAACATCAAACCAGTGAAATTATTGATAGTTAAAAGCTACACACAGTTAAAAGTATAATTAATGTACTCGTAGAAACCTAATTGGTTGTTAAAAAAAATTTCCTAAATTAGATCAGATATATGCCGCCTACACACATATATATATATATATTTGTGTGTGTTCGTGCGCGCGCGCGCGTGTAAAAAAAATTAAAGGGCAGGAAAAGGATATATATGTATTAATGTACTACAAAAAAAAAATGTTGAAGCGTGGAGGTAAAGGATATGGTACTACATACACACACACACACACATTTATACGTGTTTTTTATTTTATCTTTTTTTTTGTTAACATCAAAATTATGAAAGTGATGAGTTTACAGGTCTTCCTCTGGGTCTTATATATATATATATATATATATAAAATAGTGTATGTTTGTGTGAGTATACGTGCGCACGCGCCCTTTCGACGTGTGTTCTATCATCTGTTCTACTACTCTCCTGCCGTGTCGCCATACTGCTTCTTCTTTTTTTTTTTTCAAACCTTTCAGTGATTTCTAGTACCCACTCACACACTATACTGTATTGGAAACTATTCGGTTGTATACATCCTTACCCTAACCTAACAAAATCTGGCATCCACCCAAATTGGCGCGTGATGTATATATATATATATATATATATACGTTCATCTTCTTTTACTTTAGTTCAGTTTTAGTTTTAAGATAAGGTCAATGAATACGCGCTCACTCATGCTCTCTCTCTCTCTCACTCTTTTACACACACACACACACACAGAGGTTTGTGTGTATGTATATATATATATATATATATTTGCCATGGCAATGTTACTCCTTCCATTTTTTTCATCGCACTTCTTTTATTTTGTTCATACCTTCCTTTCATCTCTTTCACTCATAAATACCCACGCGCGCGGGCGCGCACACACACATTAGTTGAATTTATTTCTGTCATTATATGACTTTATAATATAACCGCAACATACAAACCTTGACATTGCTCTCCGTTTCGTATTTTCATACATTTATAACCTTTCATTTTTTTTTTACTTTTTTTTGTATTTTTTCGTGGTTTTTATTATAATAATTATCCTCTACTATTAACCTTTATATTTGTTTTTGCTTTATTGTAGTACGTATTTTAAATTTGTTATTAAAATTTTATAGAGATTTATTTATGGTAACCTTCGTAGATAAATTAAAATTTACAATATATACACTAGCGGACCCGACAGACGTTGTCCTGACGCGGCATTATTCTGTAATAAATGCACATATATAAATATAAGTAACTTAGTTAAGTTAAAATTAACAGGAATGTGTTCTAAATTTCATTAAAATGACTATTAGTATGACATTATCAGTTTGTGATTGTTGTATTATTGTAATGGGTTTATTGATTAATTATGTGTAGTATGGTTAATATTTATTTTCACTAAATATTGAGATGTCCGATAAAAATTGAATTAAAAAATCGAAACGTCGTAAAATTAAGAATTAGTGTAATTAATAAATTTTCATCCACATTACTTATAATTTTCACTTAACATCATTCTTAAGTAGCTCCTACATAAGTTTTTTTTATTTAATAATTTTGATGTTTCATAACCATGTAACAGCTTAATTAATCAATTTTAAAAAAAATTAAAGCGCTGTAAAAAAGCATCGTAGTTAAAATTTTAGTAGAAATTTTTATCATTTTTCTCATTCTTTATTTTAACATCTATTTTACCAAATTTTAGATAATTGTAAATTAAAAATAATTTTAGAAAACATTTTATAAAATTAATCGGCTAAAACATTATAAATTCAATTTTTTAAATATACTTTAAACTATATTATAAGTAATTTATATTTTAATTTTATAAATGTTATAATTTATTTTACAAACTTAAATTTTTATTTTCAAAGAGCCGTTCAATATTTCATAAGTTGCATAGAATCAAATGAGAACTGACAATTTAAATTTGTAGGTTAAGTTGATTGTTATTGAATGCACGTGTATACATCATTAAAAATCATGTAAAATACTCACTTCAATACTGCACCTTACAAATTTGCACAATGTACATTTTTAAATTAAACTTTAAAACGTTATTTCAATAAATAATAATATAATATAATATTCTTAATAAGCGCGCAATTCTAGCAGACTCGGCATTGCTTCGCTATTGCTAGATCTGAGTATACATACAGATTAAATGACAACAGTTGAAAGTTTCATAAAACCGTAAAAAACTGAACATTAGCGATTTAACAAAATTTAACCTTTCTAGTTTAGTCGGTGGAAGGAATATGAAAGCGGTTTAGTTGTTTTTTCAGTAGCGATCAGAAAATGGCGGATAGCAAGGACTCTTTGATCGCCAAATCTGTCCAAAAACACGCTGGAAGGGCGGATGAGAAGGTAATTAATAAAAACTAATTACGTATTTGTTTCTGTGTACATAGAAATTTAAGCACCGTTGGACTACAGTGTTTTTAAGCGGTTATTTTATTAAGTTATCTAATAATACTAAAAAATATTATTTGTATTGACATTTTATTATTTTTTCGGTTAAACCGAATACGGTTTTTTAAGTACAGTGTGCTTAAAAGTACTTGAAAACCGTAATGTTATTGATTTGTTTTTCAATAGTTTTTTTATGAACTTTTGTACTTTATATGGACTGAATCAGTGTAAGTGCATTTATATAGATGAACTCTTGTCTTATATACGAATGATTTAATGAGGGGCTTCGCTGGAGATTCCTCATAAGCGCGCAATGTAGTTATAAAATATTTGTGGTTCCATTAATCGGAACCGTTTGTAAATAATTTAATTGTGAAATGAATTATTAATTTTTTCCTGTACTAATGGTTTTTTTTTTTAATCATTGATCATGTTATCTTTATTATTTATTCGTTTTAAACGATTACATTATTATGTAACCGGAAGTTGATAATCTATATTTGTTTATTTCCTTCAAATAAAAAAAAAACGGAAACTTTTCTTTGTGGTTTATTAAATTATTATTAAGAAGAAAAAAATATTACGAAATAGCGTTCTATGGTTGTTTTCATTCAAGTGTTAAAATCTATGGTTTAGTATTTTAAAATAAATAAATAATAAAAAAAATTATAAAAAAATATCAGAAGTTATTAATGAAATAAAATTTTATGTACTTTTCATTTAAAAAAAAAAAAAATGTGTCAATATAATAATTTAATAGGCGTACAAGGAAGTCATGTAGTGTCCACATCAGATTTTTTTAAATTTAAGTCGAACGAAATGACTATAAAATTACATATTACTTCGTAAACCATTGGAAATAATCATAATCAGTAGATTAAAACTGTGAAATTTTTTTTTAAATTACCAACACAAAATTTCGCTCTTAAATATTTTCTACATTTTCAAGGGTTAAAAACTTATGTTTTTTTTTGTTTAAATGAGACGATATAGTTAGTGACAAGTCACTGACGAAGGAAAGAATTAACAAATTTTTACAAAAATTGAAAAAAAGAGGTTTAGGTGTTTTGGCCAAAATAAAATTTCAAATCTTTATTGGGGAACTTTAGAAAAAAGTTTTTCTTATAAAACTTGAAACTTTTTTATCGAGATTACACAAATTACAAAATAAAAATTTATTTAATATTCAGCCCTTTCCCCCAAAAATGACATATATATACTAGCTCCAGGGCGTGTCTACGGCACGCCGCCGCAGCTAGGCCCTCCGGGTGGATTGACCTGGCGGGCGGCGTCTCGGAATGCTATTATTAGGGGTCCAAAATTTTTATCTCTTGTTTAAAAATGTATTTTTTTTTTGAATTATGAAAATTGATCAAGGAAAATTGAGAAAACGTCAACGTTTAGTCAAGCACCCTCGTTAAGAATTAAGTTAATCTAAATTGATAATCGATAGTATTTTCAGAATCGATTTATTTGTATCGAAAATAGTAGTGTTTTAAGTTCTGCTACGATATTGAATGAATGAAATACGGTAGTATAATTTATTACACAACTAGCAAACTCGGCAGTGTTTCTCTATTGGTCGATTTGAGTGTTGTGTGTGTGTGTGTGTGTGTGTGTGTGTGTGTGTATCTATATATATATATATATAAATGTTAAGTACGTTTGTGTACGGCTTCAAAAACTCAAAATGTTGTGCACGGATTGAGCTCAAATATTAGCACGATATATAACCTGCATCAAAGATTATTTTCACCTATTTTTAATAAATCTATCTATATATGTTTAATTTGTACAGTTTTTTTAATAAATAAGAGGCTAATAAATCAGATGGAAATGTAAACAAAGGAAAACCAATCAGATCAATGCAAGATGGCAGCTGTCAAACACAACGACCAATCACAAAGAGCCCGTATGGCCGTTGCCAATGTAAACAAAATCACAACTGATTAAGTAACAAATTTCTTTGAATTATATTTAACAGCTAAAACATCTGTATTTTATTAAAAAAAAAAAAAAAACACCAAAAAAAAGAAAAGCCACCAAGAAGCCACCAAAAAGAAAACACAGAAAATAATATCCCTACATAATGACCAAAAAATCCTTTGTTAGGTTATTTTTTTACATATATATGACCAAACAATCGTTTTTTTTCGGTTTTAACTTCCGGGGCCGCAGTTAAGAATTACTGTAAAGAGGATGAGATGAATGATTTGTAGCGTGTGTGAAAAAAGCCATGCCTGACCGGGATTCGAACCCGGGACCTCCGGGTGAAAGGCCCGGAGGTCTTCTTTGGTCCGTTCCATACGGACTATAATTACTTTTAATACGCGAAACCCTTTGCGATGATTGAACATTAACTTAAACCTCTTCAAAAATTATTCCTTTTGAACTAAGCCCCATTTTGATATCATTGTTTTTCTATAACACGGCTGGAATTATTTTCGTTTAATGATAAGAAGCGTTGTCGAAAACAATAACCGAATTCTCTTCCAAAGGAATTCTCTTCCGAATTCTTGAATTATTTCTAAATAATTCAAATTCGTGTAATTTTTTTACGAATCGCGTATTTATCAAAATCTCACCTTTTTTTTTCTCAATTGATCTGCGGGGTTTTGTTTTCTTTGGAGACCGTAATTCATTAGTAGATTCGTACTCGAGAATCACATTGTACACTGAAGCAGCACAACTTCTACTTACGTTAGCAGTTTGTTAACATCTGAAATCAACGCCGTTTGATTATTCTGTAATTTGTAACCATTACTCTGCTTTTGTAAGCATTTAAAATGATGTGTTTTTTCGTACGACTTAAGGGCTTTTTTTCGCAGCCCACAAATCTTTATATATAAAAATGTTAAGTTCGTTTGTGTACGCTTCAAAAACTCAAAATGTTCTGCACCGATTGAGCTCAAATTTTAGCACGATATATCAAAGATTGTTTTCATTTATTTTTCGCATCAGTCACATACTCGCGACCGCGAGAAAACAGTTTTTTTAACGGTCAGCTGTGTACCAGTGATCGCGCCATCTGCCGGAAGCGAGGGGAACACTCGCCATACTAGCTAAACGACAATTGATATGATGCCATCAGATACCCACAAGATTGTCATTCACGGAGACAAAACGTCCGCTGGAGAACATGTCCGGAGATATAATGCTCCGACTATAGACGAAGTAGCAATTGTCATAGTCGGAGATCAGTTCTAACCTAGAGATATTGTTCTCCATCGAAGAAACGATCAATTGATAAACGTCGCAGAAACTTCGCTGTGTCACAGCGAAGCGTGGCAGGGCAGCTAGTATATATATATATATATATATATATATATATATATATATATATATATACACACTATTTTAAATAAAAATTGTGGAAGATATGTAATTCGTTTAAAAGAAAAAAATTACAAGTATGTTTGAAAAATTCCGTAGGTTTTCCTAACTAATGAGTAGTCTTTTATACGTGTTTAAATTCTTAAGTATCTAGAAGCATTTCAGGATCTATCCAATTCGGAAAAATCGCATTTTTTAAGATCTGTATTGCAAAATTATTGTGCAAAACCTGTCAGACCGATTTTTTTTTTTAACTTGTTGTGTTGCTTTATCATGTTAAAAAGTTCTTTGACCCAAAATTTGAAGGTCCTTTGTATAAGTACTCGAAAAAAAATTCCGAATAAGTCTTGTTTTTTTTTTTACTTTTTTGATAGTTATTGCTATTTTTACATAATAATAACGTATTTTTCGATTAGTAACCGATGACATTGTGCGTCAAATTTAATAAAAAAATTTTTTTCTGTCTCGATCTTTTCTCTAACATGAAAATTTATCGAGTTATTTAGGGAAATAGAAAAAAAAATAGATATTTTTGTCATTTTGTTTTCGTATTTGTTTTAAATAAAAATTGAAGTATACCTTTTTCATCTGGCGCATAACGAAATAATCATTTTTGATGGTATTCTGGAGGCATTAAAGCAAAAATTAGCCAAATATACAGGTGTCCCATATAAAACGCAACCCATCAATCACTCATCCATGAAATTTCAAAAGTCAAGCTTACTCCCCTACTCGTTACTGAAATGAACTCGTCCAACATCTGAACATTTAGAGAGACCGGTTCTGTTAATAACAAGGAACACAAAAGATCTGCTTCAGTGTTGAATACAGATACAGTCACTGAAATCAAAGACCGATTACTCGCCTCGCCAAATAAATCGATCGGACGTTTGTCTGCTGAAATTAATTTATCTAAATCGACTGTTCATCGGGCGACTAAACGATTACAATTTCGACCTTATCGCATTCAAACGGTTCATCCACTTCTTGAGCCCGACAAAGAAAAACGGCTACAATATTGTCAACGGTTCCGTCGATTTCTGCGCGAGGGAATTAACGTTAAGGATTCGTTATTTTTCACAGATGAAGCACGGTTTCATTCGGATGGCTACGTAAACAGCCAAAACAGTAGAATTTGGAATGCTGAAAATCCCCACGTTTATCACGAAAAACAATTACACCCGCAGAAAACGGGCGTGTCGTCCGCGATATCGCAGAAGAAAATAATCGGTCCTATTTTTTTCGATTACACCATTAAATCAGAACGATATCAGGATATTTTATTTCAGTTCATTGCACTCTTGGAAGAGGAAGACAGTCACTGCCTGCAACAACATGACGGTGCGACATCGCACTACGCAGGTTCAACTTCTGATTTCGTCGAGGAATTCTTCGGTAATCGTGTTATCGGTCGGGGCTTGTGGCCACCAAGATCTCCAGATTTGACTGCGGCGGATTTTTTCTACGGGGGTTACCTCAAAGAAAAAGCCTACAGCAACAAACCACAAACACCTGAACGATTGAAAGTTTATATTGAACAAGCTGTATTAAATATCCAGTCACAAACTTTGAAAAAAGTTGCAAGAAACGCTGTAAAAAGAATTGAAGCTTGTATTCAAGAAGATGGCGGCCACTTCCAACGTTTACTGTAAATGTAAGGTAATGGATGGTAATAATAAAAATTACATTTACATTTACACATACCTTTTTATTATTTCAATACCTACCATTATAATGTTGGGTTGCGTTTTATATGGGACAACCTGTAGAAATAGTCTAAATAAGCCCATATTAAGACAGATTCCATCTAGACTAATATAGACTTTCAAATAATTCCATGATTTTCACGTAGATTAATGTACGAGTATTTGCAATTTAAAAATTACCAATACACTTTTATATTTGCAGGATTGACAGTGGATATAATTAACAGAATTGTTTGGGAAAAATAACATCTGATGTAAATCAACTGCTTAAAGCTAACAGAGGAGGATAAAATAAACTTACCAAATAAATTATTTCAAAGAAATTTAGATAAAATTAATTAACTTTTAAAAATGTCTAATAAATTGTTTTAGCCATGTTTTATATAATTTTTTTTTTATAAAGATCTTTCGAAGAAAAATACGGTATTTATTCCGATCGCACGGTTGAATTCTGGCCCGGGGGGGGGGGGTTAGGTGGGTGAAATTGAATTTTCTTCATGTTTTGAGGTATGAGGTGTACAAGAATACCATTAATTTAAAATGTAATTTCTATATACTGTCGCGTGTTCATGGCTCGATCAGGATATTGAGAGATTGACATTTGAAATTGCTTATATAATTACAATTTATTAGTTTCAAGAACTTACGTAAAACAAGACAAATCAATAATAATTACAATAGTAATAATAATAATAACGACAACAGCAAACAATAACATTAATAAATGCCAATAATAAACAAATAATAATCATAGTAATCACGAAAACAATAATAATAATAAACAGTGATAACATACAAAACAGAATTTAAAGTAATCGTCAGGATTTATTTACTAATAGTTAAATATTTAAATCCAGAATTCAGTTTCATTGACAAAAGACATTAGCATGACCGCTAGTCTTAACACTTTTAACTACTAGTGCTGTATTAACTACAATAGTACAGATAATACAAATAAGACAAGTTCTTTTACTGCACATACCTTTGCTGTTCACAATTTAAACCACCCTAACACCTATTTCATTTATAGTCTAACATTAAGTCGCCGAACTATTTCTTGTTTTCACGTACTGTTCACACTGGAATTATACGTGACGTCACCTTAATCGCATCTAACGTTTATTCTGCGAGAACCTCCACTAGAGGTTCTCGCAGAATACTCTCGCTTCAAACTCTCGCATAACTCCTAGCTTTCGGATCTTTTTCGGAATTCCCCTCCTTAAAAAAAAACCTTAATTTTTTAACCAATGAGCCAAAAATCGATGTGTTTTTAATATCCAATAAGAATTAATTGGGAATATGCATGTTTCAAAATAGCAGGAAATAACTCAAAATAGCATGAAATATTGATATTATCAATATAATCAGGTTGGATAAATAACCTAATAACCAGATATAACCATTTATATTTATTTATTTTATAAATATAATCTAACCAAATTTAATCTACGCTCGTTTCGCTCGCCAACCTTACTAATTAACAGTAATGTTTTGAATATTTAGATAATAAACTAAGTAGTTATTGCAATTATTTATTATATAAATAATTACTACTGTTAATTAGTCGAAGTTACCGAGAGTACATTAAGTTTGATTAAATTATATTTACAATTAGAAACAATAATACTTATATTTTTAATATGTAAAATATGTTAATATGGAGAATATTTAAAATGACCGGTATAAAACAGCACGGTAGCATGTTATTGGGTTTTTCTTCAACCGGGTTATTGTTAATATCAATATTTCCTGCTATTTTGAAACATCCATATTCCTACATAATTCTTTTTGGATAATAAAAATACGTCGATTTTTGGCCGATTGATAAAGTCGAACGAGATTTTGGGTCGTTGTATTTTATGTATCGATTTGAAAATGATTGGCGCTAAATTACGGCAGTTATCATGCCCACAAGAAAGTGAAATATATAAATGTATATGCGAGGGTTATTTATTTTTTTCAAGGTCCGATCGGTCACGAAATTAAAACCACAGCGAAAATTAAAAAAAATTTATTTGTAACAAGTACTTACTTACGCTAGTACGCAAGTACTTACGCTATTTCTCTACATAGTCGCCACTCCGATTTAGACATTTGTCGTAGCGTGGTACCAACTTTCCAATACTTTCGTCATAGAACTAAGCCGTCTGTGTTTTACGCCATGTTTCTACGCTGATCTGCAGCGCGATATCTGTGCCAAAATGTTGTCCTCCTAGCCAGCGTTTCATGTGAGCAGAGGTGAAAATCGGATGGAGCCAAGTCCGGGCTGTATAGTGGTTGATCAAACATTTCCCGACGAAAACGCTGCAGGAGCTTATTTGTTTACAGCTGCAGTGTGCGGACGAGCATTGTGATGGAGAAAGACAATGCCTGATGAAAACATTCCTCTCCGCTTATTCTGAATTGCCCTTCGTAAAGGTTGAAGAGTCACGCAGTATGAGGCTGCAGTGATGGTCGTGCCACGTTCCATGAATTCCACCAAGAGAACTCCATTCCGGTCCCAGAACACAGTAGCCGTACACTTTCTGTTGGAGAAGGTTCGCTTGATCTTTTTCGGTTTACTGGGATAATGAGAATGATTTTTTGGACTGTTTGGATTGTTTTTTTGTTTCTTCAGTTTCGAAATGGACCTATGTCTCGTCCCCTGTGACAATTTTGTTCAAAAAATGTTCTTCATTGTGGTAGCGCTGGAGAAACGAATCACTCAATACAGAAATTGTGAACCGATGATTTTCTCGAATTGCCTCATTCACTCGCTCAACGATATCATCGGTTGACAGTCGCTTCCTTCCCTGACCGCTTGCATCATGAAATTCTGTACGTCCTGCTTTAAAGTTCCTGCACCATTGTCGCACTTTACTATCACTCGTTGAAGTTTCACCGTGCACATTACTTATTCGACGATGAATTTCAGCCGCATTACACCCCTCAGCTTGAAGAAATCGAATTACCGCACGCACTTCTCACTTGGTGAGAGATGCTATTGTTGCAGAGACGCTGCGCAACAGATATGCGCAAAGGTTCATCCGATTTTTGCGGGGTTTTTATTTCGCGACTGATCGGACCTTCAAAAAAAATAACCCTCGTATAAACTTAGAAACTAACGATGGTTTTGGGGTATGTGAGATTTGAAACGTGAAGATATGTCGAAATTTTCGGAAATCGAAACATGGTACTCATTACAATAGGTAGCTTTCTTATGTAATCTACGTAAAAACGTAATGGGTAAAATCGGACCATTGGGGGTGGAAATGCGGGGCCTTATTCGAAAAAAACAAAATTCGCTATTACTTTCTTATTAAGTAAAATATCGAATGCGTTTAAAATTTTTTGATACCAACCATTGGCTCAGCGGATGGAAAAAATGGGGTTTTGAAGACAAAAAAAAACTCCCTTAATAGGCACAGTATCGAATCGGTTTAAAGGGGTCGTTAGTCCTCTAAATATTACCTAAAATTTTTGTCTGAAACAATTTTTAATATGATCAACCCTTACGGCAAGGGATGACCAAAATTTTGCTGGAATTTTATTTAAGAAGATGGAGCTTGTCGTGTGCTAAACATGTGAAACTTTTTCTCACGTGCACCGGTGTGATATTGAGTAAATTTGAAGTTTTTTCTTAAGTTAAGGAGGAAATCTTTTTTATACCCTACTTAGCACCGATGAAATCTACTTCCGGCGTGCCGAAAGGAATTTTTTTTATCGGATTTGAAATAATTTAAATTATAAATTGATGTGTGTACAAATCATGTGTTCGAAAAGGCGAAGAGATACGAAAAAGGAGATTAAAATTTATAAATTTTCCCGTGCGAAGATCGGCATTACTTGCAATTATATATATATATATATATATATATATATATATATATATATAGAAGTAATATTTGCGCAGTAAGATGTAGCGTACAATTTATTTTTATTTTAAGAAACTGTTTAATAGTTAAAATGCTCGTTTACTTTTCGGATATTAAATGCTAAACTAAGCGCTAAATACATCACCGGATGTTACTTATATATATATATATATATACTCACACAAGTCAATATGTTATTTAAGTTCGTAGTTTGATTTTAAAACTTTTAGCTTAAAAAAATATAACGAAATAAAAAAAAAAATTAAAACACTTCCGTTCCAATTTTATACGTATTTCTCTTGGAGTTAACTATATTAACTGCTAAAGTATTTATTACTGCTCTATGTTTAAATTTCTGTGACGTCAAAAGTTCAATTGCATGGTTGTCTTTAATGATCTTAACTTATAAATTTTAGGAAGCGGTCTGTTTTTCACCTTTTTAAAATCCTTTTTATGCCAAAAGGAAATTACTTTTTTGTTTAATTTTAAAATGTATTAATTTATTAAACATAAACATTGTTTTTGTTTAATATTATATTTCCACATCCTTTTTTTTTTTTGTCTTCAGTCATTTGACTGGTTTGATGCAGCTCTCCAAGATTCCCTATCTAGTGCTAGTCGTTTCATTTCAGTATACCCTCTACATCCTACATCCCTAACAATTTGTTTTACATATTCCAAACGTGGCCTGCCTACACAATTTTTTCCTTCTACCTGTCCTTCCAATATTAAAGCGACTATTCCAGGATGCCTTAGTATGTGGCCTGTAAGTCTGTCTCTTCTTTTAACTATATTTTTCCAAATGCTTCTTTCTTCATCTATTTGCAGCAATACCTCTTCATTTGTCACTTTATCCACCCGTATGATTTTTAACATTCTCCTGTAGCACCGCAATTCTTCTCAGATACAGCAATCTTTTCTTCTCAGATACTCCGATTGTCCAAGTTTCACTTCCATATAGACACTCCAAACATACACTTTCAAACATCTTTTCCTGACCTTTAAATTAATTTTTAACAAATTATATTTCTTACTGAAGGCTCGTTTCGCTTGTGCTATTCGGCATTTTATATCGCTCCTGCTTCGTCAATCTTTAGTAATTCTACTTCCCAAATAACAAAATTATTTTACCTCCATAAATTTTTCTCCTCCTATTTTCACATTCAGTGGTCCATCTTTGTTATTTCTACTTCATTTCATTACTTTCGTTTTGTTCTTGTTTATTTTCATGCGGTAGTTCTTGCGTAGGACTTCATCCATGCCGTTCATTGATTCTTCTAAATCCTTTTTACTCTCAGCTAGAATTTCTGTATCATCAGCAAATTGTAGCATCTTTATCTTTTCACCTTGTACTGTTACTCCGGATCTAAATTGTTCTTTAACATCATTAACCGCTAGTTCCATGTAAAGATTAAAAAGTAACGGGGATAGAGTCCTTGTCGGACTCCCTTTCTTATTACGGTTTCTTTCTTATATTCTTCAGTTATTACTGTTGCTGGTTGGTTCCTGTAAATGTTAGCAATCGTTTTTCTATCTCTGTATTTGAACCCTAATTTTTTTAAAATGCTGAACATTTTATTCCAGTCTACGTTATCGAATGCCTTTTCTAGGTGTATAAATGCCAAGTATGTTGGTTTGTTTTTCTTTAATCTTCCTTCTACTATTAATCTGAGGCCTAAAATTGTTTCCCTTCTCTTGTCCCTATACTTTTCCTGAAACCAAATTGGTCTTTTCCTAACACTTCTTCCACTCTCCTCTCAATTCTTCTGTATTGAATTCTTGTTAAGATTTTTCATGCATGACTAGTTAAACTAATTGTTCTGTATTCTTCACATTTATCTGCCCCTGCTTTCTTTGGTATCATTACTATAACACTTTATTTTGAAGTCTGACGGAACTTCCCCTTTTTCATAAATATTACACACCAGACTGTATAATTTATCAATCGCTTCCTGACCTGCAGTGGGCAGTAATTCTACAGGTATTCCGTCTATTCCAGGAGGTTTTTATTTTGTGACGGTTACATCATAATAATTAAAAACAATATATTAGATAGATATAAGAGTTACATTTATTTAAAGACTAATAAAAGGATTTTTACTCTATCCTAATATTTCAGGTAACATTGTTGAATTAATAATTGTATAAATATTTGATGTTAATAAAAACTAATATTTTAGCAATTTTGTAAGTGTCCACTGAATTAAAGAATTGAAGGTTCGTATGTCACTTACAACTGAAATAATTTTAAATGAATTGCAGCAACAAATGTGTAAATGTAATTTAATAGGCGTACAAGAAAGTCATGTGGTGTTCACATCAATTTTTTTCTCTTGTTTCCGTACATAACTTGATAAACTATTCATTTTAGAGAAAATATCAAGAGAAAAAAGATTTTCGGTTTTTTAATTTTACACACATCATCGCTTGCAAATCGAAATATACGTTATTATTGATGCAAAAATAGCAATAACTGTCAAAAAAGCGAAAAAAAAAATTTTGGGGGAATTTTTGAGTTGTTTTATTGCACGTAGGACCTTCGAATTTTGCCTGAAAGAATTTTTTGATATGATAAAGCAAAATACCAAATTTCAACAAAATCGGTCTGACAATTTATGTTCAGTAATTTTGCAATTCAGATTTTAGAAAATATGAGTTTTCTAAATTGTATAGAGGCTGAAGTAAAGTCTTAAATACTTGAAAATTTAATCAAATATTAACTTTTTAATGCATTTAAAAAAATTAAAATCGGTTACTTAGGAAAACCGAAGGAATTATTCAGTCATACTTGCAATTATAATAAACAAAATTAGTTTATTTTTTAATCTATATATTGTTAACTAAAAAGTTGAAATATCATACTCGCAAACGAGAATTGTTGTTAAATATCTGTATATTAATTTATCGATTGATAATAATTTATTCCAAAACATTGAACAATAGCGGTCAACTTTGATCGGTTAAATTTCTGGTGATATTTAATGAATCTAAACTTTTTTTAGAAAAAAGAAACGTGTGTCCGAGTACTTTTAAGGTAAAATTTTTAAAATTAGTTTAGATAAAAATTCAAAAAGATATTCGATTTGTTTAAAAGCAAAAAAATTGCAAGCCTTTGAAAAAATCCCATGGTTCTCCTAATTAACCGATTTAAATTTTTTTAAATCCGTTTGTAAGTTTGAGTACTCTTTAATATCTGAGTAAATTTTCGAGTATCTACAGACTTTATTTCAGATTCTACTCAATTTGGAAAAATCCTGGATTGTAAAATTATTATACAAGAACTGTCAGAATGATTTTTTGTTGAAATTTAGTGTTTTGTTTTATTATATCAATAGGTTATTTGAGGCAAAATTTGAAGGTCCTATCTATAATACAGGGTCATTCACAGGAACCGGATGTTTTTAAAATAATCATAAAAAATTGAATATTTACTATAAAAATGTTTTATTGGTACTGAAACATTTGTTAAATCAAAGCATTTGTTACTTACTGATGAACGAAAAGTTATGTCCGGCAAGCGATGTCCATTTTGGGCAATACATTGTTGTAGCCTTTCACGGTAACCGGCCTCAATTCTTTGCGGCATGTCTACATCAATCTGGGTGACGTGATGACGAATTGCGATCTTTAGGTCCTCCAATGTACGCGGTTTATTGCCGTACACACGCGATTTCAGAAACCCCCGCAGAAAAAAATCACAACTACTCGAGTCGGGGGACCGAGGGGGCCAAGAAATGTCGCCGAATCTGGAAACGATCCGTCCCGGAAACAAGTTACGGAGAACAGCCATCGTTTCCCTCGCTGTGTGCGCTGTAGCTCCATCCTGCTGAAATAACGCGTTTTGAAAATCGATTTCGTAATTCAGGGATGAAAAACGTATTCAACATCGCAACGTAACGATCGGCTGTTACAGTTACGGCAGCGTCATTTTCTTCAAAAAAATACGGTCCAATAACACCGACCTTTCCTATTTGCACATCAGACGGTCACCTTTGGGCTATGAAGTGGTCTCTCGTGAAGCCGATGCGGGTTTCTTTCTGCCCGATTCCGGCAATTCTGTTTGTTGACGAAGCCATTCAGATGAAAACGGGCTTCGTCACTCATTAACGATAACAAATTTTCATTTTCTTCAAAAACGGTAAGCGTTTGTCGACAAAATTGTAATCGCCGCGTGAAATCTTGCTCGTTTAACTGCTGCACGACGGCTATCTTGTAAGGATGGAAATGCAGGTCTGTATGCAGAATTCGTCTTACCGTACTTGTGCTCATTTGAAGCGCTGCTGAATGCCTCTGAATAGAGCGGCGTGGGCTTCTGACAACGGCTTCTCTTACTCGTTCGGTGTTCTCCGGAGAGCTAGCAGTTCGTCGGGGACCCGGTGGTTTTTTCTTCAATATTGAACCCCTTGTTCGAAGGTTGTTTACCCGTCGCGATATTCTGTTACGAGAAGGGACACTTGCGTTACGATGGATATTAAACTGACGGCGGAAATATCGCTGAACAGCAGTTACGGATTTTTCATTTCGCATAAAACCGTCATACGCGTACAGGCGTTGGTCTAGCGTCCACGGCTCCATCTCAACGACTAAAATGTAAATGCTATGAACAAAGGAAACGTCAGACACCAGCCACGTGCCCCTCCCATCAAGAACGCCCGAGTACAACCCACTTCAAAAACATCCGGTTCCCGTGAATGACTCTGTATATGAGTGTAAGCGAAGTGTAGTCTTGTACAGTCAAAGGTCGACCATTTCTCGACGTACGTCTGTACCTACGTATAACTCAAAAAACAATTAGCCGTAGGATGTTGAAATTTTTGACTTCGGACTATTGTAACAGCTAGTTGTCCACTTTCCCTTTTGATTGCAATCAACTGGACCAAAAGTGTCCAAAAATGCTCAAATTCCAATCTTTTTTTGATTTTGGGCTTTTTCTTAACTTCAGTAATAAGTCCTAATTGAGAGCTTTTCAATGATATATCATAAGTGGTACTTATTTTCATTGGTTTGAGAGTTATAGGCAAATAAAATTTTAATTTATGAAATATTTGGATCTTTAAGGGGAAGGCACATCGGTTCAAATCTGACTTCATCTCCTTTCTTTTTTTTAAATTTAAATATATTGATTTATTTGTAATTATTAATCTCTGATTATAAAAAAATTACTATAAATATTAATAATAATTCAATAATAATAATAAAAAAAATATATGAAAAAATATCAGAATTTTTTTTTTTGTCTTCAATCATTTGACTGGTTTGATGCAGCTCTCCAAGATTCCTTATCTAGTCGTTTCATTTCGGTATACCCTCTACATCCTACATCCCATGCAATTTGTTTTACATATTCCAAACGTGGCCTGCCTACACAATTTTTCCCTTCTACCTGTCCTTCCAATATTAAAGCGACTATTCCAGGATGCCTTAATATATAACCTATAAGTCTGTCTCTTCTTTTAACTATATTTTTCCAAATGCTTCTTTCTTCATCTATTTGCCGCAATACCTCTTCATTTGTCACTTTATCCACCCGTCTGATTTTTAACATTCTCCTATAGCACCGCATTTCAAAAGCTTCTAATCTTTTCTTCTCAGATACTCCGATCGTCCAAGTTTCACTTCCATATAAAGCGACACTCCAAACATATACTTTCAAAACTCTTTTCCTGACATTTAAATTAATTTTTGATGTAAACAAATTATATTTCTTACTGAAGGCTCGTTTCGCTTGTGGTATTCGGCATTTTATATCGCTCCTGCTTCGTCCATCTGTGGTAATTCTACTTCCCAAAGAACAAAATTCTTCTACCTCCATAATCCTTTCTCCTCCTTTTTTCACATTCAGTGGTCCATCTTTGTTATTTCTACTACATTTCATTGCTTTTCTTTTGTTCTTGTTTATTTTCACGCGATAGTTCTTGCGTAGGACTTCATCTATGCCGTTCATTGTTTATTCTAAATCCTTTTTATTCTCGGCTAGAATTACTATATCATCAGCAAATCGTAGCATCTTTATCTTTTCACCTTATACTGTTAATCAGAAGTTATTAATGAAATAAAATTTTATGTACTTTGCATTTACAAAAAAAAGTGTATTTTTAATTTAATAGGCGTACAAGGAAGTCATGTGGTATACACATCAGATTTTTTTTTTTCCCTTTTTAGACAGTTATTTATGTTTTTACGTCTTTTTTAACGTATTTTTCGATTTTCAACTAATGATATCGTGTGTAAAATTAAATAACAATTTTTTTTTTCTTTTAATGATTTTCTCTAAATTGAACAGTTATGCAGTTATCTAGAGAAACAGGAAAAACAAAATGGATATTTTTGTTGATATTTTTACATTTTCTTTAATAAAGATTTAAGCACATCTTTTAAACTGGCGCCTAACGAAATTATCATTTCTGATTAAATTTTGGAGGCATTAAAGCTAAAATTAGTGATCATATAGAAAAAGTAAAAATATACTCATTTTAAAACAGATACCGCCTTAACTACATAGACAATTTAAATTTAAGGTTGATTCTAGAAAAATGTAACAAACATTCAGGACATATTCTACTGGTCAAAATAAAAAAGAAAGTTAATGTAATTATACATTCGGAAACGCATCTTTGGCGAGTGTCGGTTGGCGAAATATTTCGCCCTTATTTCTGCATCTTCGGTAAAATTAAGCCAGATTGTAATTCTTGGGCCTCAAATTAAGATGTAATTTAGTGGTTTTATGTGATATTTGACCTTAAAAACTAAAAAAAAAAAATATTACACAAAATAGGTCCCTGAACTATTTTTAGTAATTTTCGAGAAATCTGGGGTAAAAGATAAAATATTGGGGTCACGAAACACATTATTTTATGTTTACCGTAAAATAACTTTGTTAAATGTTAAATAAACACATAAAAGTTTTAAATACAATTTATAAAGAATTTGTTTCCGAGTATAATTATACGAATAAATTCCACGGTAACTAAATATAAACGTAATTTTGTAGAATTTTAATTAATTGATAGATTTTAATTAGGTATTAAAAAAAAAAAAAGTTTCAATATTCGCCGTGGTGGAGTGTCGGCAATCCATCCGGAGGTCCCAGGTTCGAATCTCGGTTTTTTTTTGGTCTTCAGTCAGTTGACTGGTTTGATGCAGCTCTCTCTGGTTAATGTTTTTGTTCCGAATTGCAACAAGTGCACTTAGAGAATCGGAACAAATTAGCACTCTCTCTTCGCAATAATGTTCTGTGAAGCGAAGAGCTTGCTGAATGGCAGTAAGTTCTGCCGTATAAACACTGGCCATATTTGGCAGTTTCCAACAATGGGCTTCTCCATTTACATATATGGAGCATCCAACACCATGTTCAGTTTTAGAGCCGTCAGTTTAAATTCTGATATGTTCCTCATAGTTACTGACGGTGGCTAAAAATTCCTGTTGGATGATCACTGGTGGCTTCTTTTTTATTTCTCCCTGAGAGATATCCAACCTTGTATTTACCGCCGGCAAGAGCCATGGCGGAATTTCTCTCGTGGAAATTGCTAGTGTTTCAGGAATAGCAATTTCGTGTTTTTTTCTTAATTCGTGGTACCTAATTCCGGCCGCTCTGGAATAGGTAGCACGACGTTCGTATAATGCAGCCGTAGAATGATTCGTAAAAAGTTTGTGATTTATATGGGCAGGAAAAGCCCATACGTTTGCTGCATATCTTAGTAAAAGGATCTCTCTTCTATAATGTAGCGGCATTATTCCGGCTTCGGACATTAGACTAGTCGCCGGACTTGTGCGGAAAACGCCTGTCGCATATCTTATTCCGCTATTATGAATAACGTCTAACTTTCTTAGATGCGACTTCCTAGCGGATGAAAATACAATACATTCGTAGTCTAGTTTTGATTGAACATATGCCTTATACAATCTCAATAATATCTCTTTAGTTTTATACTATTGTGTTTTAAGTATTTTATTGTTCTGTAAATCAATGAATTAAAATATTCTATTTTCTAATTCCATCCATGAAACAAGTTAAAATGCATTATAGTATTTTGTTTGGTTGTTTTTCTATTATAACATCAATTTTATTAATATTAAAATTAAATTAATTATTAGGTCGGTTAACCGATTTAATTTATATTACGTAACAGTTGTAACGTGACAAAACGTTTTTCTTTTAACGTTAACTGTTTTTAACTATTGACAATCAACTGTTATGAACGTAGTAATTTTACATTTTATTTTAATTTTAATTCCCATTTATAAAAATGTAAACGCACAACTATAAAATTAATAATTAATCAATAATCCCTGATGATGGAGGAATAATCCGAAAGCACTTGGATAGTCAATACTCACAATTAATGATAAATGGATATTCTATTTTTATATAAATTGTATAACACCAACGATGACAGATGTTAAGATAATTATTTTAATTTATTAAAAACAAATTATATATAATAAAATGTTTTTTATATAGGTAGTATAATAAAATGTTGACCATTTTAATACCGTGAGTTATGTTAACAGTAAAACCAACGTGTTTCAAATTGTCTCTACTGGTTAACGTATTTTATACTATGTATAAGAGATATACATATATATATATATATATATATATATATACACACGTTGTAAAATCATGAATGAGTGGATGTATATAACGTACGATGAAATGAATGAACGATTTCTATCTGTATAGGCTATTTCCATCTCTTTTCATCTTAAATAATAATATATATATATATATACTATCTCATTTTAACGTTCGATTCCCCCTTCCTATTTCTTATAATACAAAATATCTTTTTTCTTCTTGTTCTTGTTCTTCTCTTTCTTCATCGTCATTCATCCCCACCATTTAAAACTCAATGACTTCCTGCGAGGTTTTGTAAAAAGATAGGTGGGGGTAACTTGTAAAATTGGTATTGCTTACAACTAGTTGTTTTCTCAACACGAGTTTAGTTATGGTCTAACCACTTCTCTGTGATGTTTGATTATTAGTGTATTTTCTTTTTAAAAAAACTTGCTCTTTATAAACTGTTTTAAGTAACTGTATTTTCGAGGTTTTTGTTTTTTTAATTTAGTGTTATAAAGTGTTTTATATATATGTATATTATATATATATCTACGTCATCATGAATGTAAGTTTTATATAAATATATATTTGTATGTATTATTTTTGCTAAGATTTTCATGAAATTTTTTTTTAATTTTAATTGTATTTTTGTGGGATGATAAAATAATAATTATTTCGTTTAAAATCCTTTGGTATTATCAATTTATATATTTTTAAGTTTTTTATTATTATTATTATTTTTTTTTTAAAGTGATAAGTCGTCTATATGGTTCTTAAAGATAAAATTACTTTGTACTGTTTTCTATTTTTCCCTCCCTCAAATAGATTTTTCATACTTTCGTTCTGTTTTTTTTTTTTTGTATGTTTTACTTTAAGAATTCGTTAGTTTTTCTGGAAAAAGGTCTGTTTTTACTTCCTTTTACGAAGTACTGTGATCGTGAAAAATATAAAAATGATCGTGGAAGCAGTTTCCAGAATGCCTATACTCTAGCCACTACCGTTCAAAATATAAAGAAAATTATTGTCAACCCTTTACGATGCGACCGAAAATAATACTGTAGTTATCTTCGAAACGACGATAAAAAAATGCGGGGCGCATGAAAGAAAATACTCGAAAATGTAAAATATATCATTATAAAAGGGTAAGGTGTTAAATTTGAGTTCTTTGATCGTAGTTTGATTTCTAACGGGATTTTTTTGTTTTTCATTCTTTTTTTTCTCAATTAAAAATAATTTATTGGTGAAATTTTGTTTCGATGCCTGACTCTTGTCGTAATTTCAAAGGATTTCGGAAATCTCTTCCATAAATTTCTCTTCTAAGAATGTTTCTATTAATATTTTCGTAAAAAAAAACGTTAATGTTTTCATAAGTAAAATCAACTTCTAATTTTCTCATTTTCATTAAATATAAATACTAATATTATTATTTATTCTGTTCACAATTTTATTAATTTGGTAATAACCGGTCTAATGGTAAAGTCGTCATTGTAAATCGATTCGAATTCTTGGGCTTTAGGTTCAAATCCTAATAAACGTAATTGATATTCTTCGGATGATTTAAACCTTAGATCGTGAATACCGGTATCCTTTGGTGGCTGGTATTCAATTGATTACAAGTCTCAGGAATGGTCGGCCTCTCTTTTTTCCTGTTTAGCCTCCGGTAACTACCGTTTAGATAATTCTTCAGAGGATGAATGAGGATGATATGTATGAGTGTAAATGAAGTGTAGTCTTGTACATTCTCAGTTCGACCATTCCTGAGATGTGTGGTTAATTGAAACCCAACCACCAAAGAACACCGGTATCCACGATCTAGTATTCTAATCCGTGTAAAAATAACTGGCTTTACTAGGAGTTGAACGCTGGAACTCGACTTCCAAATCAGCTGATTTGGAAAGACGCGTTAACCACTAGACCAACCCGGTGGGTTGCCGTCTACTTCTGCCAGTACGGAAACCACTCTACATTATCATCTGTTACAGTTTCATGTTTTTAAATCTTTGTCAACCTCTCATAATCTTCTAACATTGCATTTGACAACGATTGGTGACATTTTTTCGGGAAGTCATAATTAAATCACTATTAAATGAATTACACAGGATACGGGATACGTAAAATAAAATACTGTACCCTCATATATGATACGTTCACAGCAAAAGATTAATAATAACTGAATGTGGTTGCTTCAGTTTACAATAATCTGGTACAGGAAGAAGATAAGAATCAGCTGATTTGGGAAGACGTTTGGGAACCACTAGACCAACCCGGTGGGTCAGGAATAGTCGGCCTGAGTCTGTTCAAGACTACACGTTTACCGGTCGGTACATTCACACAGATATTCGCTAATCGCTTTATTGTTGATTCGACTATAAATAAAAATTTATATTAAAAATAAGAAATATTATCTCTTATATTTTATATATAAAATGATTAATAAGAATTTAACTACTTTTACACTGGTGCACGCACGCACAACTACATCATAATTAAACTTATTTAATTACGTTTTTTTTGTGATATTGATGTGATCAAGGTTTTATCATGATTTCCTTGATCCAGATGGTGGAACAGTTGGATTTATTATCCGTCGTACCACACAGCAATTTGCTGATGTAATTTATTTAATTAAATATTAAAACTATATTTATCCAAATATAAATATTTATTTATTATTTATTAAAAATATACGTAAAGAGAAAATAACAAAAGTTATAAAATCTTTAAAAAATGAAGATAAATGATTTTTTTATAATTTTTAACGTAATATCCACTCTTAAGACGGAATATTTATTACAGTTTATATATATATATATATATATATAAAAAAAAAAGAAGAATAATAAACCCCCGTCTCGACGGATCAATGAGATGAAGATGATTTATATGACATGTTAATGGGGTGTAATCTTGTACCCATCCTGTTGGTCTAGTAGTAAACTCGTCATCGTAAATCAGCTGATTTTGAAGTCGAGAGTTCTAAGGTTGAAATCCTAGTAAAAGCAGTTACTTTTATACGGATTTAAATACTATATCGTGGATACCTGTGTTCTTTGGTGGTTGGGTTTCAATTAATCACACATCTCAGGAATGGTTGACCTGAGACTGTACAAGATTATATTTCATTTACATTCATACATACCATCCTCTGAAGTAATATCTTACGGTGGATCCGTAGGCTAAATAGAATAAGAAAGTTGAATTTAAATAAATTAAAAAAAAAAAAATATTTTGACCGTTTACTTGGGAAGAGCAAAAAGGTTCTTATAGTGCTTTAAAGGCTTATCGATTTAGAAAATATAGATGCAGTAAACTTCCATTAACTCGTTTCTTGAACTAAGAATAAAATTTATTTATATATCCTACCGTAATAAAGGGCATTTGTATGTGTGTGCGCCCCCCTTAACTTTTTTCCTGTTTAGCCTCCGGTAACTACCGTTTAGATAATACTTCAGAGGATGAAATGTATGACTGTAAATGAAGTGTAGTCTTGTACATTCTCAGTTCGACCATTCCTGAGATGTGTGGTTAATTGAAACCCAACCACCAAAGTACACCGGTATCCACGATCTAGCATTCAAATCCGTATAAAAATAACTGGCTCTACTAGGATTTGAACGCTGGAACTTTCGACTTCCAAATCAGCTGATTTGGGAAGACGCGTTCACCATTAGACCAACCCGGGTGGTTGCGTCCCCCTTAACTGAGAACATGCTTTCATGATCGAACGTACTGCCCGCAAAAAAAATCATAAGATTTTTTCTTTAACGTTTATAAACAATAAATAAATAAAAATGTAAATGTTCGTTTGTTCAAAATCTTAAATCTTCGAAAGTTCTTCACAGATTTGTTTGAAATTTTGATACAACGTTGCATTCGAATGCGCGCTTGTTTTTATATACCTAAGATGTTACACCTGTGAGTGGTAAAAACATGCATTTTTTTGATCAAACAACGCTATCTGTTGGACGTAAAAGCAACATATGCTATACTAAATATTTTACGATTCCATTTCAGTTTTTCTGATATGTGTCCGCTATAGACTAAAAAACTACTGGACCGATTTACGCGCGGGGAAAAAGGGGAAAGGGAAAAATTGGAAAAGGTAAATGGGAAAAAAATCGAAAAAGGGAAGATGGGGAAAATGGTGCGGGGAGAAAGAAAAATGGGAAGGGTGAAGAGAATAAGGGAATGATAAATGGCAGAAGGGGGGATGGGAAGGGGAAATGGAGAAAGGGGAAAGTGAATATGGTAAAAATAAAATTGGGAAAAATGGAAAGGGAATGTGGTAAAAATGAAAATGGAAAAAGTGAAAGGTTAAATTTTGTGAAGTTCCGTATTGTCAATTTTGTTAATGTTTTATGAAACTTTCAATTGTGTTCATTTAATCTATATATATATACTCAAATCTAGCAATAGCGAAGCATTGCCGAGTTTGCTAGTTGTATAATAAATTATACTACCGTAATTCATTCATTCAATATCGTAGCAGATCTTAAAACATTACTATTTTCGATACAAATAAATCGATCATGAAAATACTATCGATTATGATTATCCATTTAGATTAACTTATTCTTAAAATACATTTTTACACAAGGAATAATCAATTTTGGACCCCTAATAATAGCATTCCGAGATGCCGCCCGCCAGGTCAACCCGCCCGGAGGGCCTAGCTGCGGCGGCGTGCCGTAGACACGCCCTGCAGCTAGTGTATATATTTTTTGGAACTTATATATATTGGAGAAAGATTGAATATTAAATAAATTTGTATTTTGTAATTTGTGTGATCTCGATAAAAATGTTTCAACTTTTATAAGAAAAACTTTTTTCTAAAGTTCCCCAATAAAGATTTGTAATTTTATTTTGGACAAAACGCCTACACCTTTTTTTTTCAATTTTTGTAAAAATTTATTAAATTCTTTCCTTCGTCAATGACTTGTCACTAACTATATCGTCTCATTTAAAAAAAAAAATAAGTTTTTAACCCTTGAAAATTAGAAAATATTTAAGTGTGAAATTTTGTGTTGGTAATTTAAAAAAAATAATTTTCAAAGTTTTAATCCACTGATTATGATTATTTCGAATGGTTTAAGAAGTAATATCACGTAATTTTCAAGTTATTTTTGTTGGACTGAAATTTAAAAAAAACCTGATGTGAGTACCACATGACTTCCTTATACGCCTATTAAATCATAATCCCTTTCTCCCTTTTCTTTCCCCCTTTTCTCCCTTTTTCCATTCCCCTCCATCATTTATCTTTCATTTATTTCCCTTTCCCCTTTTTCTGATTTTGTTTTTCCCCTTTCCATTTCCATTTCCCCCTTCTCCCCTCTTTCTTCGATTTTTCCCTCTTCCCCTTTTCCGATTTTTCCCTTTTTCCCCGCGCGTTAATCGGCCCAGTAATTTTTTTGTCTATAGCGGACACATATATCGGAAACATTGAAATGGAATTGCTTTTCACGTCCAACCTATAGCGCATGTTTTTACTTGACACAGTGTGACATCTTAGGTATATAAAAACACGCGCGTATTCAAATGCAACGTTGTATAAAAATTTCTAAGCAATCGGTGAAGAACTAACGAAGATTTAAGATTTTAAACGAACATTAATTTTTTTTTTCATATACATTTTCCTCCGAAGTAAATCGAGTATCACAGAGTTGCATAACTTTCCCGGCGTTTCTGGATCGGTTACGTAAATCATAGACTACTTTAAAAGGAAAAAAAAAGTAAAACACCATTAATTAATCAATCAATTAATTCTTGTATTATTATTTTTAAATTATTTAATTAGATAAAGAAAAGAAAACGATGTAGATTTGTTCAATTAAATTAAGAAGAAAAAAACAGGTTCGAATAAGTAATATAGAATATATAAATGCATTCTTGGAAAGTGTTTTTCTTTTTCCAGATAATGAAGAATCGTTTACGATATAGTAATTTATTTAACGGAAATCTTTTATCTTCAGAATTTTTTTATTGCATTTATAAGATACAATTGAATAAATAATTAAACATTCAAACGGAATGGTACTTAGAAATATTCATTTCCGGGTTGTATGTAATAATATGTTAATGAATTGATAAATTTTATATAAAAAAATAAAAAATTTAGGAATAATAAGTGATTTTTAATGATTTAAGAGATAAAAATGTTATAAAATTAGTTGTATGTGTGCGTGCGCGTGGTAACTAAACGGCGATAGTATTTGTAACTTTCGTGAACAATACGTTGAATTTATGAATGAAATGAGAGGATAACGTTATTTATTATAATTCAGCATTTCCTGTCATATTCATTTGAATCATTATTTCCCCTTCCTTTACGTAATAAAAACACATAAATAGGCACACAATTGCGTGATAAATCATATGTATTAATTTTTTTTTTTTTTAACAGGTATGCATTTTTGTTATTTCCTGTTGCTAATCTTACATATATTTTGCTTTGTATATATTAAACAATATATATTTGATTTATTGTTAATATTTATTAAACAGTTTAAAAAATTACTATGGGGTTGCCCCACCCCCCATAGGTCGCTTAGCATTTTTCTTACCATATTATAATATAGGGACGACCAATGTTCGCTCATATTTCAGTTCGAGTTGAGGAACAATTTTGGTGAGGCTTCGTTAGGTATGATTTCATTCTACGAGTTTTTTAATCCATTGCTTATTCTAGTAGATCAGCGGTCTCCAAAGTGAAGTACCCGTATCCCAGAGGTTATGCAAAGTACCCATCGGGATGGTCTAGTGCTGAGCGTGTCTTCCCAAATCAGTTGATTTGGAAGTCGAGAGTTCCAGCAATCAAATCCTAGTAAAGGCAGTTACTTTTGTACGGATTTGAATACTAGATCGTGGATAACCGGTGTTCTTTGGTGGTTGGGTTTCAATTAACCACACATCTCAGGAATGGTCGACCTATGACTGTACAAGACTACACTTCGTTTACACTCATATTCATCTACTGAAGTAATCCTGAAATTAGTTCCGGAGGCTAAACAGAAAAAAAGGGGTACGCCAAAGATGTAATATAAATAATAAATAATTTGAGTATTGGCCACGTTCGCCCTTCCCCCATATACAGGATGTCCCATATAAAACGCAACCCATCAATTACTCATCCATGAAATTTCAAAAGTCAAGCTTACTCCCCTACTCGTTACTGAAATGGACTCGTCGAACATCTGAACATCGCGGCGACGCAGTAGAACACTACCGATAGTAACAACAATGCAATCATAACGTTCAGTGTATTGCCAGAGACAAGATGGTGTTTTCGCTAGATGAACGTGTTTTCATTGTTGAGTCGTACTTCAGTACGAAATCACCGGTTCCAGTGCAAGATTTGTTTCGCCATAAGTACCCAGATAAACCGGCTCCTAATAAAACATCAGTATTAAGGTTAGTTGCAAAATTATGAGAGACCGGTTCTGTTAATAACAAGAAACACAAAAGATCTGCGTCAGTGTTGAATACAGATACAGTCGCTGAAATCAAAGACCGATTACTCGCCTCGCCAAATAAATCGATCAGACGTTTATCTGCTGAAATTAATTTGTCTAAATCGACCGTTCATCGGGCGACCAAACGATTACAATTACGACCTTATCGCATTCAAACGGTTCATCCACTTCTTGAGCCCGACAAAGAAAAACGGCTACAATATTGTCAACGGTTCCGTCGATTTCTGCGTGAGGGAATTACTTTACGGATTCGTTATTTTTCACAGACGAAGCACGGTTTCATTCGGATGGCTACGTAAACAGCCAAAACAGTAGAATTTGGAGCGCTGAAAATCCCCACGTTTGTCACGAAAAACAATTACACCCGCAGAATTCGGTGCGCGATATCGCGGAAGAAAATAATCGGTCCTATTTTTTTCGAGTACAGCATTAATGCAGAACGATATAAGGATATTTTATTTCAGTTCATCGCGCTCTTGGAAGAGGAAGACAGACGCTGCCGGCTACAACATGACGGTGCGACATCGCACTACACATGTTCAACTTCTGAATTCGTCGAGGAATTCTTTGGTAATCGTGTTATCGGTCGAGGCTTGTGGCCGCCGAGATCTCCAGATTTGACTGCGGCGGATTTTTTTCTACGGGGTTACCTCAAAGAAAATTCCTACAGCGACAAACCGCGAACACTTGAACGATTGAAAGTCATTATTGAACAAGCTGTATTAAATATCCAGCTACAAACTTGGAAAAAAGTTGCATGAAACGCTGTAAAAAGAATTGAAGCTTGTATTCACAAAGATGGCGGCCACTTCGGTAGTTACCGGAGGCTAAACAGGAAAAAGAAAGGCGGGCAACGTTTGGAATATGTAAAACAAATTTTTAGGGATGTATGATGTAGGGGTTATACCGAAATGAAACGACTAAGGAACCCTCCGGGTTGGTCTAGTGGTGAACGCATCTTCCGAAATCAGCTGATTTGGAAGTCGAGAGTTCCTGCGTTCAAATCCTAGTAAATTCAGTTATTTTTACACGCATTTGAATACTAGATCGTGGATACCGGTGTTCTTTGGTGGTTGGGTTTCAATTAACTACACATATAAGGAATGTTCAAACTGAGACTGTACAAGACTACACTTCATTTACACTCATACATATCATCCTCAAAAGTATTATCTGAAAGGTAATTATCGGACGCTAAATAGGAAAAACAAAGAAAAAGCACTAGATAAGGAATCTTGGAGAGCTGCATCAAACCAGTCAAATGACGGAAGACAAAAAAAGGTTTTATTATATTAAAATTTTGGAAGGAATTAAAAAGTTATAAGTTTAGTATAAAATTTTTATTATTTTTTTGTCTTCAGTCATTTGACTGGTTTGATGCAGCTCTCCAAGATTCCCTATCTAGTGCTAGTCGTTTCATTTCAGTATACCCTCTACATCCTACATCCCTAACAATTTGTTTTACGTATTCCAAACGTGGGCTGCCTACACAATTTTTTCCTTCTACCTGTCCTTCCAATATTAAAGCGACTATTCCAGGATGCCTTAGTATGTGGCCTATAACTCTGTCTCTTCTTTTAACTATACTTTTCCAAATGCTTCTTTCTTCATCTATTTGCCGCAATACCTCTTCATTTGTCACTTTATCCACCCATCTGATTTTTAACATTCTCCTATAGCACCACATTTCAAAAGCTTCTAATCTTTTCTTCTCAGATACTCCGATCGTCCAAGTTTCACTTCCATATAAAGCGACACTCCAAACATATACTTTCAAAAATCTTTTCCTGACATTTAAATTAATTTTTGATGTAATCAAATTATATTTCTTACTGAAGGCTCGTTTCGCTTGTGCTATTCGGCATTTTATATCGTTCCTGCTTCGTCCATCTTTAGTAATTCTACTTCCCAAATAACAAAATTCTTCTACCTCCATAATCTTTTCTCCTCCTATTTTCACATTCAGCGGTCCATCTTTGTTATTTCTACTACATTTCATTACTTTTGTTTTGTTCTTGTTTATTTTCATGTGTTAGTTCTTGCGTAGGACTTCATCTATACCGTTCATTGTTTCTTCTAAATCCCTTTTACTCTCGGCTAGAATTACTATATCATCAGCAAATCGTAGCATCTTTATCTTTTCACCTTGTACTGTTATATAAAGTTAAGTATAAATATAAATTAATTAAATTAATTGTAAAGCGATTATAATTTTTTTTTGAGGAACAATGGAGTTTATAATCTTCATTATTTTTTAGGCACACTGTTCGTCTGGCACTGCGTTTTCGTATATCACCTTCTTAGAATGAACAGAGTGTAAGTGTATAATTTTGAAATCGAGTATTTTGATACACGCTGTTATTTATCAGATTTATACATCGTAATTTTATTTGGACCAATTCCCATAAATAAAATTATATAATATTGTTGATTTATTTAAATTAATGTATTCATATCTTCCTAGAAATGTTGTTGGTGTATTTCTTTTTTCATTGTAATAAATTACACTCGCGTTACATGAACGAGCGGCTTTATCGTATCTGATATATACATATGTGTGTTTGTGTTTGCTTTTGCGTTTGTTAGTAAATTGATGATTGTGGGAAACAGCACAATTTCCTGTTATTCATAATAAGATGGTAAACAAATGGATAAGCAAATAAACAATTTGTTTATTCTTTGTTATAATTTCGCTTCTGTTTCTATCTATCAGTTTTGTAATTTATTTGTTTATTTATCTTATGTTCTCTAATTACATAAGTTTTAGTAATTAAAAATATATGTTAATTATTTTTATAAATAGTGTCGTTTTTTTTGTTTTTTTTTCTATTTTTATAATTATTAATAATTGAATGCTTTTTGTTTATACCGAATAAATTACGTCTTTTATGAGTAATTAAAGACAATTTACCCCCTTTTTTTTTTCTTTTTAAGTTTATTTTTATCTTTTCCGATAAGGTAAATGCATAACAATTAGTTACATTATAACGTTAAAAAAAGCTGTCAAGTATTGCTTGACTTTCCCAACTATTAATAATAAAAAGTGAAACAGTTATAGCAAAAAAAAAGGAGTAAAGTATGAGAAAATGTTTTCTTTTTAAATGTTCATATAAAGGTTCAACTGTACAATTTGCTTAAAAATCTAAATCGTTTTACTCCGTTGTACGAAGTAAAGGAATTATTGTGATGGTGAAAAATTTCGGTTTTCAAATTTCAACGGAAAACCATCTCTGAATCCATTTTGACTAGTTTCGGCGTGACGTCTTTTTTTTCCTGTTCAGCCTCCGGTAACTGCCGTTTAGATAATACTTCAGAGGATGATATGTATGAGTGTAAATGAAGTGTAGTCTTGTACATTCTCAGTTCGACCGTACCTGAGATGTGTGGTTAATTGAAACCCAACCACCAAAGAACACCGGTATCCACGATCTAGTATTAAAGTCCGTGTAAAAATAGCTGGCTTTACTAGGACTTGAACGCTGGAACTCTCGACTTCCAAATTAGCTGATTTGGGAAGACCCGTTTACCACTAGACCAACCCGGTGGATTACCACTAAGGTACCTAAACATCGGTCATTGTACTGTCGGTTATAATGTCCTAAATAGAATATATATATATATATATATATATATATACATATAAGATTAATCTCTTAATTTCTTTTATCGGGAATCGACTTAAGAAATATTCACGTTTCTTTGTAAATAAAGTTTTATTTTCATGATCCTAGATTCTATTTACAGTACTATTTACGCGTATTAAAACTTATTCTTTGTTGCGTCAATTCCTTTTTAACAATCTTTGTAAAGTAATTTATCTTTACTTTATATCACACATGGATTACATTCAATCCACACGTGGCTTTTTCCAACCTTCGCTTCCTCTACCATGTAAACCGATCACTACTCTACCTACGCACAGCGCAGCAAATTCAATATTAAAGAAAGTTAGTTTCATTACACACACAACATATATATATATATAGGGAGAGAGAGAGAGAGAGAGAGAGAGTGAGAGAGAGAGAGTATCTTGATTGATTCATCAACGCAGTTCTAACCACGTAATCAGAGTTAGTGAATTTTGGAAAGTTTCTTGTTTTTATAACGTAGATATATATTACGGAGGAGTTTTGGAAAACTCCTATGAAATAAAAGTTTTAACTCTCCGGAAGTGAAGATGTTACTGTTGTAAAAATTAGTACAATTCGACCCAGTTTAAGGCGGCCGTCTCGATAACTATTAACCCGTTTTATAGGTTAACCCCTCCTCTATGAATCATGAGACCTTGCCGTTGGTGAGGGGGCTTGAGTGCTCAGGGATACAGAGTAGCTGGACCGAAGGTGCAACCATATCGGCGAGGTATCTGTTGAGAGCCAGACTAAGGAATGATTCCTGAAAGAGGGCAGCAGCTCTTTCAGTAGTTGTTAGGGGCGTGAGTCAGGACGACTTAAACGGCCGTATCAACATCACTCAGTCCTCTGAGTACTGCGCAGCTGAAAGCAATGGAAAACTACAGCTGCTTTTTTTCCAAGAAAATGTGGCTCTCTGCATTTTCACATAGCAATAATGGAGGCGCCTTCCTTGGTAAAATATTCCGGAGGTAAAATAGTCCCCCGTTCGGATCTCCGGGTGGGGACTACTAAGGAAGGGGTCACCAGAAAATTAAAAAATAACATTCTACGAGTCGGAGCGTGGAATGTTAGAAGCTTGAAAAAGGTTGGTAGGCTAGAAAATTTAAAAAGGGAAATGGGTAGGACAAATGTGGATATAGTAGGAATTAGTGAGGTTCGGTGGGAAGAGGAAGGCGACTTTTGGTCAGGTGATTTTAGAGTAATTAACTCAGCGTCAAATAATGGGTAGGCAGGAGTAGGTTTCGTGATGAACAAGAAGATAGGGAGGAGAGTGGAGTATTTCAAAACGCATAGCGATAGAATCATTGTAATAAGGATAAATATTGGAAGGACAGGTAGAAGGGAATAATTGTGTAGGCAGGCCACGTTTGGAGTATGTAAAACAAATTGTTGGGGATGTAGGATGTAGAGGGTATACTGAAATGAAACGACTAGCACTAGATAGGGAATCTTGGAGAGCTGCATCAAACCAGTCAAATGACTGAAGACAAAAAAAAAATAGGTTAACCGTTATTTCGAAAATAAAGTGATAAACGAAAAAAACAATGCAGTTGAATTAATATTGTAGCAGAATTAAAATATTACGTAATGTTACATTTCAAAATTACATTACTTTTCCGTCTAGATAGCGTTATAGCAGAACTATAGTTCTTGAAGGGAAAGTATTGTAATCTATCGAACGTGTGGTTTATCAACGGATCTTGAAGTTTTGACACCTAAGGAACCAAAAAAACCGAATGGAAATTTTCTGGTTGTTAATGCTCGTATTCGTTAATGTTCGGTGTTGGCCTCTAAATCACCTGATATTTTTAGAATTACTGGACCGATTTTGACCAAACTTGGTCAGATTACTGCTTTATATATAGGGGCAATTGATGCCATTAAATTTTCAACTTAAAAGGTCAAGGGGATGAGCCTGTAGAGAAAAGTTACCTTAAATATCTTGAGATTTTGCCTAATTAAGTTCATATTTTTCGTTTACAACAATTAAAAAATAAACAATAGTTACAACAAAAAGTTTTGTAAAATCGCACCCCACCTTCCAAAAAAATGCTGTTGTAGTTGTCTGTCCCTTTGTGACGTCACAGGTGAGCGGTAGAATTAAATAAACGAATAATATTTTAAGTCTAAAAAGTTAACTCGGTCCTAGTCTGGTTTCGAACTCGATCGCCCGATTAACTCTGTACCAGTTACGTTAAGCCTCGCGGCTACACCAGTTTAACGACCATAAAAGTGGAATTCTTTCTACGTAAGTTGTGATATTACATTAGTTTATTTCGTGCCGACCGTCGTCGTTGGTACCACCATACCCGCGCGAATTAAATACGATATTCGCTCGCGATTTAGTTAGAATCATATATATTAAATAAACGAAAAAAGGTTATCCAGAAAAATTACAATGAAAATGTAAACCTTACGGTAAGAGTTTCGTAAATATCATTTTTCCCGCTCAAAAAACAACAATTTTTGTAATATAGATAAAACTGTTTTTAAAGAAACGATAGTGATGTCAAAAAAGGTAAGACACTAGATTTCTATCATCAAAATCTGTTATTAATTTAGAATTTTCTTTAAATATATCTAATAGACAATAGATAAATAAACCATGTTTAAGCGTTCCATATAATAAGAAAAATTTGTTACAAAACTCTTACCGGCCCGATTTCATTTACTAAACAACGAATAATGATAAGAATTGTATTATTTCTGTAAATATGATATGTATTACATATAAATGAAATCGGACCGGTAAGAGGTTTTTAACATTTTTTTTTATTTTTTGCTTATTGTATGGAATACTTAAACAGTTTATTATCTATTATTGTATATTACATATTTTTTTTTTTTGTCTTCAGTCATTTGACTGGTTGTGATGCAGCTCTCCAAGATTCCCTATCTAGTGCTAGTCGTTTCATTTCAGTATACCCTCTACATCCTACATACCTAACAATTTGGTTTACATATTCCAAACGTGGCCTGCCTACACAATTTTTTCCTTCTACCTGTCCTTCCAATATTAAAGCGACTATTCCAGGATGCCTTAGTATGTGGCCTATAAGTCTGTCTCTTCTTTTAACTATATTTTTCCAAACGCTTCTTTCTTCATCTGTTTGCCGCAATACCTCTTCATTTGTCACTTTATCCACCCATCTGATATTTAACATTCTCCTATAGCACCGCATTTCAAAAGCTTCTAATCTTTTCTTCTCAGATACTGCGATCGTCCAAGTTTCACTTCCGTATAAAGCGACGTTCCAAACATACACTTTCAAAAATCTTTTCCTGACATTTAAATTAATTTTTGATGTAAACAAATTATATTTCTTACTGAAGGCTCGTTTAGCTTGTGCTATTCGGCATATTATATCGCTCCTGCTTCGTCCATCTTTAGTAATTCTACTTCCCAAATAACAAAATTCTTCTACCTCCGTAATCTTTTCTCCTCCTATTTTGACATTCAGTGGTCCATCTTTGTTATTTCTAATACATTTCATTACTTTTGTTTTGTATTTGTTTATTTTCACGCGATAATTCTTGCGTAGGACTTCATCTATGCCGTTCATTGTTTCTTCTAAATCCTTTTTACTCTCGGCTAGAATTACTATATCATCGGCAAATCATAGCATCTTTATCTTTTCACCTTGTACTGTTACTTCTAATCTAAATTGTTCTTTAACATCATTAACCGCTAGTTCCATGTAAAGATTAAAAAGTAACGGAGATAGGGAACATCCTTGTCGGACTCTCTTTCTTATTACGGCTTCTTTCTTATGTTCTTCTATTGTTACTGTTGCTGTTTGGTTCCTGTACATGTTAGCAATTGTTCTTCTATCTCTGTATTTGAACCCTAATTTTTTTAAAATGCTGAACATTTTATTCTTGTCTACGTTATCGAATGCCTTTTCTAGGTCTATAAACGCCAAGTATGTCGGTTTGTTTTTCTTTAATCTTCCTTCTACTATTAATCTGAGGCCTAAAATTGTTTCCCTTATCCCTATACTTTTCCTGAAACCAAATTGGTCTTCTCCTAACACTTCTCCTCTCAATTCTTCTGCATAGAATTCTAGTTAAGATTTTTGATGCACGACTAGTTAATTTAATTGTTGTGTATTCTTCACATTTATCTGCCCCTGCTTTCTTTGGTATCATTACTATAACACTTTTTTTGAAGTCTGACGGAAATTCCCCTTTTTCATAAATATTACACACCAGTTTGTATAATCTATCAATCGCTTCCTCACCTGCACTGCGCAATAATTCTACAGTTATTCTGTCTATTCCAGGAGCCTTTCTGCCATTTAAATCTTTTAATGCTCTCTTAAATTCAGATCTCAGTATTGTTTCTCCCATTTCATCCTCCTCAACTTCCTCTATAACACACCATTTTGTAATTAATTTCCTCCGTATAACTCTTCAATATATTCCACCCATCTATCGACTTTACCTTTCGTATTATATATTGGTGTACCATATATTAGTGTATGCTCCGTGTATAAATATATTACATATATTTAACATGTTTTCTTTTTTAAAGAAAATTCTAAATTAACAGTTTCTGAAGTGTCTTTCCTTTTTTTGATATCAGTATCGTTTTGTTAAAAACAGTTTTATTACAGAAATGTTTGTTTTTTGAGCGGAAGAAATGATATCTGCGAGATTCTTACGTACGGTTTACAATTTCATTGTAATTTTTTTGGATATCACTGCGTTTGGTTAGATTATTTTTTTAGAATTACTGATTTCTATCTTACAGATTTATTATTAAAATTTATTGCCTTTCAAGAACAAGCAAATTGAATTTCACGGCCAATTTTGTTTTATTGATAGTCATATTATTCATTTCATACCATATTTTTTTACTTTTGTAATAAAACTAGTATAATGACCTTCACGATTCAAAAATCCGTGATGTAATATTGCATTTATTACTTTGTAACCCTCGATTTTTATAGTTAATTCGATTTTACCAATCAAATTTATTTCTGTTTTATTTATTCCTTTTTTTAATAAAACTAGTTTAATCTCTTTTAAACTAATACTTTTATTTTTTTTTAAAGAAGTGACAGGAATTATTTCATCTTTAGTACTTTCATTTACAAAAGAGTATTTACTATTAAAATAAAATGTAGTATATTTTCTTTTAAATTTTATTATTTTAAGTAAATTATAAAGTTTTTTACTCTACCTGGTATTATCAAGTAGCGACGCGATTTGTAAAGATACATTAAAAAACTAATAAAATGACATATTCCAGTCCCCTGGTTTATCAAATAGAAAGAAAAAAAACGTTGTCTAACAAAATTCGAGATATTTTTTGAAAGTATTCTTTATTACAAATCTAATTGAACTGAAATATAATATTTTCCCGCGTATTTTATTTTTCCCTATTTTCATTTCACTTTAATGTTACGTCATATTTAGAAATGTAAACGTAGTTCGTTGACTTCGTCGACTCTTACCGACGAAGTTCTAACCAACTCCGTGATATTTTAAAAAAATGAAAAATATTTTAAAATAATTAATTTCTCAAACATGGTACCGCTATGTTAAATGAATAATTGTTAATTTATTCATTATTAATATAATCAACCTTATTATTAACATTACTCCATAATTATTAATTAATACCTAAAAGAAAAGGAACGTCCGAATGAACAAAATAAAATAATTCTAAAACAGAGAATAACCATTCACAGCACGTTGAAACATTCTCTAGATCTTTCGGCTTACTTGGAAGACATCATCAGCAGTTTAAAAATAGTACAGGGCGATTCAAAGAAACGGGAAATTTTAAAAATGAAAAGTTTTTTTAGAAAATTAATTTTATTTCATGTAATTGTACAAATGTTGCCATTTTAGGATACATACATTTTAGTTTATTTTTAAAAAATGACATCTTCCAGGTGACCTCCTCTTCTACGTAAAGACTCACGAAGTCTCTTCGTTAAATTGTTCACGGTTTGACGTAACATCTCGACTGGAATTTCCACAATTGCTTCTCGGATCTTTGCCTTCAGTTGTTCCGTTGTAGTAGGTCTACTGTGGAACGCTTTGCTTTTACGGTGACCCCGCAAAATCTAATCGCAAGCTGAGAGATCAAGCGATCCGGGAGGCCATCTAATGTCACCGTTTCGTGAAATGACACGTCGTCCAAACAATCGGCTTACAGCTGCCATCGATATTCGTGGAGTATGTGACGTTGCTCCGTCTTGTTGAAACCAGGCTGTGTTAAGAATCGGTGGAAATCTCTTTTGTTGTTCCACAACAAACGTTTCAAGCACGGCTACGTAACGAGCCGACGTCACTGTAATCGCAAGACCGTTGCCATCCTCAAAAAAATAAGGGCCTATAACACCGTAAGATGACATAGCACACCACACGTTCGCTTTCTGGCTGTGCAACAGACGCTGGTGTAGCTACGTAGGATTTTCTTGCGCCTTGTATCTGAAATTTTGCTCGTTAACAAATCCACCGAGGTGGAAATGCGCTTCGTCTGACATCCACAGTTCGCGAACAAACTCTTCGTTATCGTTTATCATCTGAAGCGTTACATTACAGAATTGTGCTCGCACAACTGTGTCGTTCGGTTTCAGTTACTGGATGATCTGCAACTTGTACGGACGGTATTGCAAATTCTTCGCTAACATTCTTCGAACGTTTGAACTATGCGATTGTAAAGATGCTGATAGACGACGGATCGACCGATGTGGACTTCGTGTGACAGCATCTTGTAAAGTTTGAACATTCTGTGGTGTACGGACGGTTTGCTCACGGCCTGGAGGTTTCTTTTTCATCGCCGAACCGGTTTCCTAAAAATTAGATGTCCGTGTTTTAATTGCATGTGCTGATGGAACACGGTCGTGCCGTCCCAGATTAAAATGACGGCGAAATTCTCTACGCGCTCCCTTCACACCGTCATTGTTGTTGTAAAACGCTTTGATAGCAAATGCACGTTGCGCACCGCTCCAAGGATCCATGACAACTAAATGGCAGATTAGGTTAGAGAGGCTACCCATCGGGTTGGTCTAGTGGTTAACGCGTCTTCCCAAATCAGCTAATTTGGAAAGTCGAGTTACAGCGTTCAAGTCCTAGTAAAGCCAGTTATTTTTACACGGATTTGAATACTAGATCGAGGATACCGGTGTTCTTTGGCGGTTCGGATTCAATTAACCACACATCTCAGGAACGGTCGAACTGAGAATGTACAAGACTACACTTCATTTACACTCATACATATCATCCTCTGAAAAATTATCTAAACGGTAGTTACAGGAAAAAAGAGAGAGGTTAGAGAGGCTGGCGCCACTTATCAAACGGTACCAATCGCCTACGGCTACCAACACAACTTTCAAATTTTGTTGTTTCTTTGAATCATCCTGTATAAGTCAAGTTTAAAAATGGTATTCTCTAGTCTACTAGTAGGACCGTAGCAGTCATGATTGTTTTTAAATTTTAACTATGATTTGTAAAGTTTGACTTTCTTTCTTTTTTCCTGTTTAGCCTCCGGTAACTACCGTTTAGATAATTCTTCAGAGGATGAATGAGGATGATATGTATGAGTGTAAATGAAGTGTAGTCTTGTACATTCTCAGTTCGACCATTCCTGAGCTGTGTGGTTTTAATTGAAACCCAATCACCAAAGAACACCGGTATCCACGATCTACTATTCAAATCCGTGTAAAAATAACTGGCTTTACTAGGACTTGAACGCTGTAACTCTCGACTTCCAAATCAGCTGATTTGGGAAGACGCGTTAACCACTAGACCAACCCGGTGGGTTTGTAAAGTTTGACTTAAATGCGTTAATTTTAACTCCTGATGATGGCTTCCAAGTAAGCCGAAAGATCTAGAGATCGTATCAACGGCTACTAACTAAGGTGGATTCTATTAATTGTTAATTTATTCATTTTACATTAAGTTGTATGTGTATGCTGTGCATCAGAAATTATCCGGAGTTGTTGGATTTTCCGGATTGCGGCTTTTAGCAGCGTGACAGGAAATTCCTAAAACTGTATTGTTAAATTTTTTTTATATTTGTGATAACAGTCCTTTTTTTGCGGGATATTCCAGTACCCGAGTTATTCTGATACGTTTTATAGCGGAGTCGTATTGAAACAGGTTATGTTTTTAAACGATTGGAAATTATAATAGCAACTTCTTTGCCAGGTTTTTTTTAAATTTAAAATAACTGTTTTTTTTTCAAAATAAAAAAAAGATTAGTAATATTAAAAGATTATAGTTCAGTGAAAGAGATAATAATAAAAAAACTATTACAACCGGAAATTAAAATGATAAAGGGTAATTAAAAGGAAATTATGACGTAAAATAGTATAAAAAAAAGAAAATATACATTGAAGATTAATTGGTATTAAAAGAATTAAAATTAAAAAAAAAATTTCGTTAAAATTTTATTTTCAATCATATATATATATTAATCATAGTGTTGACGTAATTATTTATGATGAACAGAAAATTGGATAAATTAAAAAAAAAAAATATTTTTTTAATTACTCTATGACGTTTAATACTGTTATAAATAAATTAAAATTGTATTAATAGTTTAATAATTAAATAACGGAATTCTTAATGACGTCAGATTAAGATAAGCTATTTTATTATTTTTTTTTAATTAAAATAAAATTATGCAAAACTAGTATGGAAATTTATTGCTTAATGATTTTTTCTTTTTTTAAAAATATATATTAAAAAATATGTAAATATATTCACAGAGAGAGAGAGAGAGAGAGAGAGAGCGAGAGAGAGAGAGAGAGAGAGAGAGAGAGAGAGAAATTTGTGAAAAAAGGGGAATTTTATCTCTTTTTAATTAATCTGTACAAGGTTATCATCTTTTTTTACGTTAATATTGTGTGCGTGTGTGTGTGTGTGTGTGTATATATATATATATATATATATATTTCTTCCTCTTTTCTGTATATGACAGATACTGGGCAATAGATTTATATTAAAAAGATTTTCCTTGTAATTTGTTTTTTATTTCTCGTGTCATGATTACGTATTTTTATTTTTAAAAAACTTGTAATTTTTTTTAACGAATGCTCAAAAAGAAGTGTAATGTATTTAGGATGTATGTACGTTTTACTATAGCAGCTTAACGGCTTCCCCGATTTAGATGTTTGATTCCCTGCGGTAGAATTCTTATTTTACCCCGGGTAGACCGATCGAAATAACTCATTTAGAGGGTGGAAAAAACATAGTTACCTGGATTTTTATATGTGGAAATTATAAAGGAGCTTATAATAAACGTAAAAAAATAATAAATGTTTTAGCGAGAGGTGATGGAGGGTTGATTTGGGGGATTGAAAAATGAAATTTTGTGATTTCCGGCGAAAGTTGAAGTCAAAAAAATTTTTCGTTATTTAAGACACAGAAAAAAGTATACTTTCACCAAATTTCGTCAAAATTAAATTATTTTTGCGGAAATCTATGTAAATAAAAATGTTCGTTTGTTCAAAATCTTAAATCTACGAAACTTCTTTACAGATTACTTTGAAATTTTGACACAACGTTGCATTGGAATACGCGCGTGTTTTTATATACTAAAGATGTCACATCTTTAAAACATGTTTTTTTTTTAAAAAAACAGCCCTAACTGTTGGACGTAAAAGCAACACACGCTGTACTACATATTTTACGATTTCATTTCAGCGTTTCCGATATGTATGTCCGCTCTAGACTAAAAAACTACTGGACCGATTTACACGCGGGGAAAAGGGAGAAAGGGAAAAATTGAAAAAGGTAAAGAGAGGAATGGGGAAATAGAAAAAAGAAAAAGGGGGAAAAGGAGAAGGAAAGGGAAAAAGAAAAAGAGGAATGGAGAAAGAAAAGGGAGAGTAAACGGAAAAGGTAACATGGTAAAAATGAAAATGGGAATAAGGAATTGCGGAAAAGGGAAAGGTTGAAAATCCTTACCTACCTATTGATGTTTTTTCTATATGTTAGGGGTGATGAGGGAAGCTTAACTCCAGATTTTTAACATCCCCCTCCCTAAGATTTTTGAAAAACTCGAAAAACTCAAAAAGTTTTTGAAATGTGTTTTTCTCTGAATCTATGCAATTTAGAGAAATGTTTTTCAAACAAAAAATGTAGAGTACATTCTCCTCTACAATTAATGTCTGTGAAGTTATGCCGTATAATTTGAAATTGAAATACTAGGTGGCGCTGAAGTTGTAAAAAAACGTGTTTTTTCACCGGGAAAAAATTGTTTTTCGTCTGTATTGCATTTGGAAAAGTTGTTAATCTCCAAAAAAAAAAAACAGACAACTTTTATTTATACAGTTTTCTTGTACGACTAACCGTTTTAGAGATGTAGTTTAAAAGTGTGAAAATGTTGCGAATTGGGCACGTGTTCGAAACCGGTCTACTAGTTTACAACGTTTTTTTTTACAACTTCAGCGCCACCTGGTATTTCAATTTCAAATTATACGGCATAACTTCACAGACATTAATTGTAAAGGAGAATGTCCTCTACATTTTTTGTTTGAAAAACGTTTCTCTAAAATGTATAGATTCAGAGAAAAACGCATTTAAAAACCTTTTGAGTTTTTCGAGTTTTTCAAAAATCTTAGGGAGGGGGATGTTACAAATCTGGAGTTAAGTTTCCCTCATTACCCCTAACGCATGGACAAAAGATCAATCGGTAGGTAAGGATTTTCAAATACAGCCTATTTTGATGACAAATTGCCTGTACTAATATATAAACTCAAATCTTGCAATTGCAGAGCATTTCCGGGTCTGCTAATGAAAAATAAAAAACAACGTAAAATCTATAAAAAAGTTTCTTTTGAAATCTTTCATTCCTGAAAGGTTTGATTTTTGAAATATTTTCTTTTTTCTCAGGGTTTTGTGTTCGCTTTATTATTAGATTTCGGTAAACTTATTAGAATTTTTATAGTTATTAGAATCAGTTAGTTTATTTCAAAATAAATTATATTTTATTTAATTAAAAATAATAATAATGATGGCTTTAATAATTTAAATGAAGTTTATATAAGCAGCTGTGAAATTACTAAACAATTTCCGGTTGAATTTTTTATTCATTTCTCTATATTGAATGATAAGTTTTATCGATTATGTAATACAAATCGATAATGATACATTGTACATACGCGCACCCATCCACACACACACACACACATATATATATATATATATATATATATATATATATATATATATATATATATATATATACACACACACATATGTTCACACCCTTAAGTATTATCTCTTACCCACATAAACGCACACCTATTAATAAAAATCAATACTTCCTTTTATAATACCAGTCCCGTTATTTCTTTACCCACAAGTTTATTAGGTTAATAACACGCTTCATTATTTTACTAAAAAAATATGATTTATGTTATTTTATTTATTTAAATTTCAATTTACTTTCCGGATATGATAGCTTTCTAGATCTATGCTGGAAGAAGGAAAGCATGATAATCTGTCAAAAAATGGGTTATGGTTTTTTTTTAATATTTCCCGACGTTTCATGATACAGGAATTACAAAAAAACAAAATAAAAGGGGGTAACTTATGTACGTGTATTGGCGTGTTTGAAATTTAATAACTGTTGATTGGATTAGCCGATTTACATGAAATTTTATACGGAGAGTCGCGTGTATTGAGCAATTTTTTGGTAAAATTTTAGGGTCAGTATTTCTAGGCGGTGGGGTGGATAATTGATGAACAAATTAAAAAAAATTTTACGGTGTTATAAACGATGGTTTGAATTACAAAATAAACAATATTGGTTAGATTTAAATTTTGAATAAAAACTGACATTATTTCCTTTAAATTGTTTGTTATAATTCAAGGTAAATCAATTTTATTAATCATGGCCCGTTGGTATTTATATATAATATATTTATATAATAGTTTCCGATTACCAAAACCTTTAATAGTATATTTTAGCGCTTTCGGATTATTAATCCATCCTCATGAACATTGATGCGTTATAATTGCAATTATTAACTTCACATATCAGAAAATATGATATGTGAAGATACATATAGAATAATATGTGAAATAAATAATTATAATTATAACATATCAATGTTCCTGAGGATGGATTACTAATCCGAAAGCGCTCGAATTTTTTTTTTGTATTCAGTCATTTGACTGGTTTGATGCAGCTCTCCAAGATTCCCTATCTAGTGCTAGTCGTTTCATTTCAGTATACCCTCTACATCCTACATACCTAACAATTTGTTTTACATATTCCAAACGTGGCCTGCCTACACAATTTTTTCCTTCTACCTGTCCTTCCAATATTAAAGCGACTGTTCAAGGATGCCTTAGTATGTGGCCTGTAAGTCTGTCTCTTCTTTTAACTATATTTTTCCAAATGCTTCTTTCCTCATCTATTTGTCGCAACATCTCTTCATTTGTCACTTTATCCACCCTTCTGATTTTTAACATTCTCCTATAGCACCGCATTTCAAAAGCTTCTAATCTTTTCTTCTCAGCGCTCGAATATACTATTAAAAATTGTTGGTAAGTGGAAACTATTATATAAATAAATCAAGGTAACTCGTTTGCTAAAAGGTTCACACTATCATTGTTTTTGTAAAACGCTTTGATAGCAAATGCAGGTTGCGCACCACTCCCAAGGATCCGTGGAAACTAAATGGCAGGTTAGGTTAGAGACGCTGGTGCTACTTATCAACTGGTACCAATCGCCCACGGCTACCAACACAACTTTCAAAATTTCCCGTTTCTTTGAATCACCCTGTATATATATCGTTACTATATCAATTAGTTATACCTTCGTAACAAATACTAGTTTAGTCTTTGGAGAATGGAACTAGACTGCCTAAAAATAGGGCATTAGATCAATTCAAATAATAAGAGTTACAAAACATGTGCAAATTTATAAAGAGTAAGAAAAAAAGTGAAATTTTTTGTTTTAAAATTTAAAAGGCCTCCATTAATAAAATTTAAAGCTCTTTCCTGTTATTAATAAAAAAGAAGCAAATGAAACCAAACTCTTGACAGATTCCATCATCACGCAATTATAATTTTAAAAACCATTAAAATAATTGATGTTTATCATCGCATGATGGAATTTTTTTTGCTAAGAAATTGTATACAATCCTATTTTAATAAAAATTAATTTTTCTCGTTATTATTTCACTTCTTCCTCTACATTTAGTAATTTCCTAGAAAACTTTATTTCGTGAAATTATTGTATAAATATTAAATTAAAAAATTAATTTTATATCCGTGACCAAAATGTTTAGTATTTATATTTCAGCAATTAAAAAATATATTTTTTTAAATTGTTCTGATGAAACAAGAGTATTAAAAGTAAAGGAAAATTTAAACCTGTATGTATAAAATTTAATCTTTATAAAAAATAATAAAATAAATAAATAAAACAAGTAGTATATCCCGCTTTGTTCAAGTCGTCGCTAGCTCATATAACGAATAACTCATCAGAAATTTTGTTATGATTTTATGTAAATTTTTTGTTAAAGTGTACTAAAATTTATTCCTGTAATAATATCTTAATTAGGATAGTTAATAACAATTTAATCATTTAAATATGATTTAAACTGGTGTGTAATATTTATGAAAAAGGGGAATTTCCGTCAGACTTCAAAATAAAGTGTTATAGTCATGATACCAAAGAAAGAAAGGGCAGATAAATGTGAAGAATACAGAACAATTAGTTTAACTAGTCTTGAATCAAAAATCTTAACTAGAATTCTATGCAGAAGAATTGAGAGAAGAAGTGTTAGGAGAAGACCAATTTGGTTTCAGGAAAAGTATAGGGACAAGGGAAACAATTTTAGGCCTCAGATTAATAGTAGAAGGAAGATTAAACAAAAGGCATTCGATAACGTAGACTGGAATAAAATGTTCAGCATTTTAAAAAAATTAGGGTTCAAATACAGAGATAGAAGAACAATTGCTAACATGTACACGAACCAAACAGCAACAGTAACAGTTGAAGAACATAAGAAAGAAGCCGTAATAAGAAACGGAGTCCGACAAGGATGTTCCCTATCTCCGTTACTTTTTAATCTTTACATGGAACTAGCCGTTAATGATGTTAAAGAACAATTTAGATTCGGAGTAACAGTACAAGGTGAGAAGATAAAGATGCTACGATTTGCTGATGATATAGTAATTCTAGCCGAGAGTAAAAAGGATTTAGAAGAAACAATGAACGGCATAGATGAAGTCCTACGCAAGAACTATCGCATGAAAATAAACAAGAACAAAACAAAAGTAATGAAATGTAGTAGAAATAACAAAGATGGACCACTGAATGTGAAAATAGGAGGAGAAAAGATTACGGAGGTAGAAGAATTTTGTTATTTGGGAAGTAGAATTACTAAAGATGGACGAAGCAGGAGCGATATAAAATTCCGAATAGCACAAGCGAAACGAGTCTTCAGTAAGAAATATAATTTGTTTACATCAAAAATTAATTTAAATGTCAGGAAAATATTTTTGAAAGTATATGTTTGGAGTGTCGCTTTATATGGAAGTGAAACTTGGACAATCGGAGTATCTGAGAAGAAAAGATTGCTGTATCTGAGAAGAATTGCGGTGCTACAGGAGAATGTTAAAAAATCAGACGGGTAGATAAAGTGACAAATGAAGAGGTATTGCGGCAAATAGATGAAGAAAGAAGCATTTGGAAAAATATAGTTAAAAAAAGAGACAGACTTATAGGCCACATACTAAGGCATCCTGGAATAGTCGCTTTAATATTGGAAGGACAGGTAGAAGGGAAGAATTGTGTAGGCAGGCCACGTTGGGAATATGTAAAACAAATTGTTAGTGATGTAGGATGTAGAGGGTATACTGAAATGAAACAACTAGCACTAGATAGGGAATCTTGGAGAGCTGCATCAAACCAGTCAAATGACTGAAGACCAAAAAAACCAAAATAATATGATTTTACGATTAGAAACTCAAAAACAGCTGATATTAGTCTCTTCTGTTCCGATAAACTAAAATTTAGTGTTTTTTAATATGAAATTTGCACAGAAAAATTGAAATTGTTTAGTTATTTAAAAATTTGTTATTTTGTGATATAGATTTTAACCGTGGTTTCCCTTAATTGATCCAAACAAATGTTGGAATAGTATATTTTATCCATGGAATAGCATTCTATCATTCTTTAGGTGATCTAAAAATACGTGTCTTGAAAAACAACGATTTTCCTTATGTTTAAGCTTTATGTTTCATACAATTAATAATAATTAATCTAAATAAAATTTATACCTCAAATCAACTTTAAATTTTATGGAAAATAATTACCGTATAACGTCGTTATAACGCGGCCGTCTGGTGACAATTCATATCCTCGTTATTTCGAAGATAAAGTATTGTTATAAACGAGAAAAAGTCAGTTGAATTAATATTGTAATAAATGAAATATTTCAGTTGTTTTAATATTATAACACAGTTAAAAATGAAAATATAATTGGAAAAAATCAGATCTTGAAAAATAGAAATACAATACTGAACTAATATTAACTGAAGATCTTGGTACGAGAAAGATTTGTGCAAAAATGGTCCCCAAAAATCTCACACAACAACAGCGAGAAACACGGAAAAATGTGGCAGCCGATCTGTTACAGCAAACTGAAATCGATCCAGATTTGTTGAGCCGTGTTATCACTGGTGATGAAGCTTGGTTTTTTTCAATACGATCCAGAGACAAAACGCCAAAGTTCGCAACGGTGCTCAAAGGGATCACCCAGACCAAAAAAAAGCTCGCATGTCAAAGTGAAAAGTGAAATGCATGCTTGTGTGCTTCTTCGATTCCAAGGGAATTGTTCATAAAGAGCGGGTGCCTCCTGGACAAACAGTTAACCGATATTTCTACAAAGAAATTTTAGAAAGACTTCGTAAACGAGTTCTTCGTGTCCGTGCCAACATCGCTGATAATTGGATTCTGCATCACGATAATGCGCCATCCCATACTGCTCTATTAGTACAGCAATTTTTAACCTCAAAACAAATTTCAGTACTACCACAGCCACCTTATTCACCAGATATCGCTCCGTGCGACTTTTTTTTATATTTCCAAGAGTCAAAATGGCGGTCAAGGGACACCATTTTCAAACAACACAAGATGTCCAAAAAGCTGTGATGAGGGTCTTGGAGGATATTAAAGAAGATGAGTTCCAGAAATGTTACCATTAATGGCAGAAGCGCTGGAATAAGTGTATGCAATCAGAGGGGAACTACTTTGAAGGAGACAACACTAAACATGACTAAAACGGTAAGCAACATTTTTTTTCACATCAGTCTCATTACTTTATTGCCGCACCTCGTATATTGTACAGTACTTGCATTTTTTTTTTTTGGGAATGGTAAACCGGTTATTATAGTCTTTTAAGCAGTTTATTGGACGCGTTATTAGTGGAATTCAATCTGGTTTGTGCGAAAGAGTCACGCAAATTTTTATCGATTAGACTTTGCAATGTGAAGCAAAGCAGGGTAGGTCAAATTAATGATATTTTTTTCGAACATATTGTAATGTAAGTAAAACAAAAAAAGAAAAGATTTTTGATATTACCATACTTTTTGTTTTGTTGCAAATTTACTGTTTGAGCTGAAAATAAAAGACCCGGTTCACTTGTCTCGCTAAAAATAAAAGACATTTATCCCGGTTCACTTGTAACCATCATCTGAACCCGTTTACAAAATTCTACCCTGCCATCTTGTTCGTCTCACTTAGTTGTTTCACCAGCCTTAGAATGTATACACGTAATTTGCCTTTCCTCAGAACGCGTCGAATACTACTAGAACTTCACCACTTTCACGTGACCCTTGCCTTATAGATTTTTGTGGTGTAACAGTCCCAGGACCGCACTTGAGAATTCACCATTCGTGTACGAGGTCGCCTTGATCCGTCTTTTTGCGCAAATCACGCAAAAAACGAGTCGTGACTCGGACTTAGAAATTTTTCGATGCTGTACCGTTTTAAACATTTACTTCAACCACCATTTGGAACAGTTTGACCAGAAGTACACTTATTTTTCAAATCGATGCAGCTGTATAAATTAAAAATTACACTCTAAAAATCAAGTTGATATCTTCATTTGTCACCGGGAAATTAAAAAAAAATTATTTTAACCCTTTAAAATGGGAATTAAAAAAAAAAACTTACAACTTACAAGCCAACGCCCGTCCTTGACTGTTGAACCATCTGGCGACACGCTGACCAATAAAGGCTTTGTGAACGCCGGGATCGCATCAAGCTGGGCCCAAGGCTGAACAATCTTTCAGGTGATCAGCATTCATAGCCCCGTAATTACACAGTGGACACTCACTAGACGGCAGCACATGGATGCGGTCAAGAAAGATAGTCGTGGTGACAAGTCGGAAGGCAGCTACGCTGACCGCACGCGGGAAGTCGGGGTTGATAGAACTATCGGTGACCAAACTCTCCTGCCTCCTAACAGAAGCCGTCTCGGAGAGGAGCTGTTTTCCATCTGTTGACCGCCGGGTCCCCGGATGAACACAAGGGCGCAGGGCAACTAGGTCGGGGTACGGTCGTGTTCTTAACTTGGTTAATTTATCGGCCTCCTCATTTCTACGTATGTTTATATGACTGGGTATCCACGGAAACATCATTGCCCATCCACGATTTCCCAGTCTTCTTCTACACTCAACCGTCCTCTGGCAGTTTGTTTGGGTGTTGCGCGATAGATTATTATAGATGCTTGGGAGTCGACCAAAAAATACTGCTTTCAAAGGAGAAACTATATCTTTTCAAATTTGACCGCAGCGGTGTGTTCAAGTTCGCCATAATAGTTGCTAATGGGCACACCTACGGCTATATGTCCCTGAAAAAGACGGCAGTAGTATCCAGCCCTTGTTTCTTTACCGTTTGAAATTAAAGATTCGTCAGTGTAGAACCACTCGTCCTCCGGAAATTCCTCGTGGATGGCTTTTAAGGGAGAGGGGAGTGAAGGGTGAAGTTGATCGCCTGCTCGTGGTGGTGCCCCATGCGTAAACATGGTTCGTCTTTAAAAAAAAAATTCTAGAAATTAGTTTTTAGATGTTCACATGCATCCAAAAATGAAGTACTTTTTTTAATAAAAGTATTTTGCATAATATTGTCGTAGCTTTATAAAGAGGACTTCTCTCTTTCCTCGTTCCGCTGTTAACCTTCCCCTCTCACCATTCTACATCATATGTTTAAACCTCTACACGCTCTGTTATTATGTAGGTTACACTGTAACGTTTTATTAACCGCTGCTTGTATATATAACGAGAAATAGCTGTAGTCGACTCGTATTTTGTCCTAACACTCCCTGCCTTCCATGACCACAGTATACCGCTGCATTCATTTAACTAAATTGGCAAAACGTGTGGCCAAACAGTTTGTATTCTATTTTATGTATATGTTTATATTCTATTATACAATTAAGTATTATATGTGGTCATTTATAAGGATAAATATTTCGGAAATAATCTAATTTGCAAATATATATATATTTATAATTTATTTAGTTTTATATATATATATATATATTTTTTTTTTTTTAATTATTTTAAAATAATTTACAGCTCGGATTTGGAAATATTTATCTTAATTTCGTTGATTGTTTTAATTTAGTTTTATAAACAATGACCCCGTTTCTATTGTAGTCTGAATTTAATAAATTAAATTCTCTCGTTCAAATTTAGCCGGAGAACGAATCATCAAATCTATCTATCTATATATGAATAGGAATGCATTTATTTAAATTTTTTTTTTTTTTTTTTAATTAAATGATTAAATTTTTTTAATTGTTACTCATTCAGTTTTATGGTTATATAGCATACTATTTAAAGGAAAGAATGCTACACAACACTGATCAGTACACCAAGGATTTTACGTTTCAGGATCTCTAAAACTCAAAACTAAAAAAACATATAATTTTAGCATTGAAAAATTCCAGGAGTATATAATCTTAAGAGTTATCAAGTCTAAATCTTAAGTTTTAACATAAACTATGAAAGAAAAAAATTTTTTAATACAAATCGTTTTATTGTTTCTCAAAATATTCACCGATTTATACACTTTTGCATGCGTTCGAACCGATTCTCGAAACATTCTTTTTACTCTGAAATTAGTACCTCAAAAACATGGTTATGGAATGATTTAACGGATTCTTGAGGCGATTCTTCACTTCTTCTATGATCATAAATTCTAGTAGTCTTAGACGATATATTTCTTATCTGTGACCTAAAAATATTAATATTAAATTGAAAATCGAATTTATGCCTAGTATGTGTTAAGGTTACCCTAATGGAACAACTTAGTTAAGGATATTGTAATCTGCAGTTGTTACTCGCATGAGGATGAGTTTTTGCGGGTAGACCAACCCAACCGGTCGGGTTTGGTCTAGCGGTGAACGCGTCTTCGCAAATCAGCTGATTTGGAAGATGAGAGTTCCAGCGTTCAAGTCCTAGTAAAGCCAGTTATTTTTACACGAATTTGAATACTAGATCGTGGATACCGGTGTTCTTTGGTGGTTGGGTTTCAATTAACCACACATCTCAGGTATGGTCGACCTTTTTTTCTCCCCTACATCCCCGAGCCGGACAACCAATTAAGTATACTCGACTCGGTGACGTGTCCTTTCCGGATCTTTTAATTGCCTGCCTCTAATCTCCAACGGAAGAACCAAGCCCGGCTAAGCCGTTCCCAGACCTTCAAATTGTTTCTTAAAAATAACTCGTCCCAAAAACTCAGTCGAGTTCGTTAACGGCCAAAATCGGACCATGCGGATGGAAATGAAGTGCTTTTTCGAAAAAGCAAAATATCCCTATAACTTTCTTATTAAGTAAAATATCGAATTTGTTTAAACTTCGTACTATTCTTTGGATAAGGGCCTAAAACTTACGTACGAAAGTTTTTTGATATCACCAACCATTGGCCCAGGAGGTGGAAAAAATGGGGTTTTGAAGACAAAATAATCACACCTCCCTAATAGGCACAACGACAGTTGTGCAAAACAGTTTAAAGTGGTCGTTAGTTCAAAACAGAAACAACTTTGGATATGACCAACCCTTACGGCAAGGGATGACCAAAATTTTGCTGGAATTGTAAGAAGCTTGTATGTTAAACGTGTGAGACTTTTTTTTCCATATGGAACCGTTGTCGTGTTGAGTAAATTTGAAGTTTTTCTTTATTTTAAAGTGAAATTTTTTTTTATCCCCTACTTAGCATCGGTGAAATCTACCTCCCCCTTCTGGCATGTCGAAAGGGATTTTTTTTACGAGTATAAAATATCTACCTTAGAGATTGGTATCGGGTGATTTTTTTTTTAATTTGTAGTTATCGTTTGGACCTCTACCAGAGCTTATATTTGTTTGTCGTCGTATACAGACGAAGATCAAATAATCAAATATTTCGGTCTTTCACCGTTATGTCGACATTCACCGGAGGATATATATATTCTCTAATTTCGGTCTTTCACAGTAACAGTAATATTATGGAAGTTAATGGAAAGCTAGAGTTAAAATTTCATAACGATTGATTCGGTAGTTTACCAGGTTATCAGGAATAAACGGAAAAGACGTTCGTTATTTCGTTATTTCTTTATATAGTAATGAAATTTAATATTTTTCACATCCTGTATACAGATATGTCAAGTAAATGTGTCATTGAACATAATATAATAATTGCAACTTAAATTTAAATATATATATATATATATATTTATTATACGCCAAATAACCTTCAAACCATCCGATAATCATATATGTCTAGCTGTTAATTTGTATTTTTCTTTCATTTATTTGTAGTGATTGCGTGTGTGTATGATAGCTGGTTTACTGTTTAAAAATCGATATATATATATCGATTTTTAAACGGTAAGTATATATATATATATATGTACACACACACGCGAAAGAAATAAAACAGTGTAGGCAGAATGTGTCCGTTATAATATAGGCTGCCCTTGTAGGTCGTCTACCCGGCTACCCGGAGCAGCACCTATTCATTATGAATTATAACCGTTTGAATATATATATATATATCCTGTTCTTTTTTTATAATATATTAATTTAATTTTATTAATTGTTATTATTATTATATTATATACAATACTACTTTTCCTGTAAGTTAACCGTAATATTAGATTACTACTTGTGTTATTAGTGGTTTTATATATATATATATATATATATAGTCAACTAAATATCATGTTAAAGATTAATTTTAAATTATTTATTATTTATAAATAATTTATCTCATATTAAACTTAAAATATCCTCAAGATTTTTAAATGGAATCCACCGTAGCTGAACTGATTTAGATGTATCACCCCGCGTTGGAATCCTTACGATACCGGGAGTGCCATAGGCTATATATATATATACACACAGAGTGTCCCATATAAAACGCAACCCAACCTTTTATTAGTAGGTATTGAAATAATAAAAAGGCATGTGTAAATGTAAATGTAATTTTTATTATTACCATCCATTACCTTACATTTAGAGTAAATGTTGGAAGTGGCCGCCATCTTCTTGAATACAAGCTTCGATTCTTTTTACAACGTTTCTTGCAACTTTTTTCAAAGTTTGTGGCCGGATATTTAATACAGCTTGTTCAATATTGACTTTCAATCGTTCAAGTGTTCGTAGTTTATTGCCGTAGGATTTTTCTTTGAGGTAACCCCGTAGAAAAAAATTCGCCGCAGTCAAATCTGGAGATCTCGGTGGCCACAAGCCTCGACCGATAACACGATTACCGAAGAATTCCTCGACGAAATCAGAAGTTGAACCTGCGTAGTGCGATGTCGCACCGTCATGTTGTAGCAGGCAGTGACTGTCTTCCTCTTCCAAGAGTGCAATGAACTGAAATAAAATATCCTGATATCGTTCTGATTTAATGGTGTAATCGAAAAAAATAGGACCGATTATTTTCTTCCGCGATATCGCGGGCCACACGCCCGACTTCTGCGGGTGTAATTGTTTTTCGTGATAAACGTGGGGATTTTCAGCGCTCCAAATTCTACTGTTTTGACTGTTTACGTAGCCGTCCGAATGAAACCGAGCTTCATCTGTGAAAAATAACGAATCCATTACGTTAATTAGCTCACGCAGAAATCGACGGAACCGTTGACAATATTGTAGCCGTTTTTCTTTTTCGGGCTCAAGAAGTCGATGAACCGTTTGAATGCGATAAGGTCGTAATTGTAATCGTTTTTTCGCCCGATGAACGGTCGATTAAGACAAATTAATTTCAGCAGACACAACGTCTGATCGATTTATTTGGCCAGGCGAGTAATCGGTCTTCGATTTCAGCGACTGTATCTGTATTCAACACCGACGCAGATCTTTTGTGTTTTTTGTTAATAACAGAACCGGTCTCTCTAAATTTTCCAACTAACCTTAATACTGATGTTTTGTTAGGAGCTGGTTTATCCGGGTACTTATGGCGAAATAAATCTTGCACTGCGACCGCTGATTTCGTACTAAAGTACGACTCGACAATGAAAACACGTTCATCTAGCGAAAACACCATCTTGTCTCTAGCAATACACTGAACGTTATGATTGCATTGTTGTTTGTTGTTCTGTGTCGCCGCGATGTTTAGATGTTGGACGAGTCCATTTCAGTAACGAGTAAGGGAGTAAGCTTGACTTTTGAAATTTCATGGATGAGTGTTTGATGGGTTGCGTTTTATATGTGACACCCTGTAGTTCGGTTCCTGTGTATCTTTTTTTGTATTAATTTTTTACCCCTTAACATTTACTGATAATATTTATTTTTGTCTGTGTTTTCTAGATAAGTTTTTATTATTAACACCAATTTAAGTTCCTTTTTTCTAGTTAATTATCATTTTTATTTTTTTCATTAGTTATAGATAATTAAGCTCGAAACTTTGTAGGAAGTTTTTTTAAATATATTAAAATTATCTTTTATTTCCTTTATTTTTTTTTGAATACGCTAAGAATTTAAATTAGTGTTTGCGTCAACAAATTTAGACGCGTAATTAATAGGTTTATACGTAGGTAAAAAAAAAGATAAAAAAAAGGTATAATTAGTTGAAGAAATCCTAAATGACTTTTAGTACGATTTAGATAATATATGGATGTGTGTGTGAACTCGTACGTATATGTGTGAGAGAGAGAGAGAGAGTGAGAGAGAGAGAAAATAGAAAAAGTACATAAAAAAATAGAAAAGTAAGAGTGTTTTTAAATTGACTTGACTAATGTTTCAGTTAGTAGTTAATCAATATAAAAAGAAAAAAATACCGGATGTAACAATTTTCAGTAAAGTCGTCAGTTTTTGGTCTGTCTTATATATATATATATATATATATATATTAATAGGTCTATATAGAAATTTAATAGGGGGTTCTCTTCAGCTTAACATAGTACTTGAACCGGAAATATGTATACTACAGAACAGGATATCACTAATTGAGCTAACTAACTATATTACTGCAAGCACGGTAGCCTAAAAACCCCACCTCGCCCAATACCTTGTATAACACACACACACACGCGCGCCCACATGTACACGCGGACAAATAATATTTAATGTGTTAATATTAGTTGCACTAAAAAGTAGGACACTTGTTCTTCGATTAAAATCAATTCCTAAGCATATATTGATTATTTATTTGTGTGTGTGTGTGTGTGTGTGTGTGTGTTTACGGTGTACATTTCAAGGAGCCACCATTCACTATTGGCATATCGGAACTGCAAGAACGGTAAGATATTTTATTAACGCGGAACCTTCTATTTTTTTAAAGATTTAAAAAATATAATTTTCAAATTTCCAGTGTCCCATTTTTTTTTTTCTGATACGGATAAATTTTTCTCAACAGCATGGAAGGTGATGCCGACAACTTTTTTTTATTATCAAGGCATGGTACATCATTATACTTCACAAGGACAAACTGTCTTTAAAGAATAAAATATAATTTACCAATCTCCGTGCTGGAAATCATCAAGAAAAAAGAATTCTTCCTCGGCTAACTGATGCTCTTAGACGCATGTTATCGCAGCTTTGAAAAAATGGGAATTGGAAAATTCACCATGATAAGGTTTCTGTGCGTTACAACTTATCCGAAGATTTTTGGTAAAACCGGATCGAACAACTTCAGTAGGCTCATTGACTCTTACTTAAGTCTTAGGTTAAAGGAAATAAATTTGAAGACGGTGAATAGATCAAAAGAAATTATAGTGTTGAATAAAAATAACTGTTGAAAAACGATTCCAACAATGGAAACATCGTTGTGTTATTTCAAAAGAATACTAGTCTTTGAATTAAAAGCCATCTTTTTTATTATCAAGGCAGGTATAGCACAAGCAATGGCGGCTCGCGTATAGGCACTGTGGAACTGCAGCACCCCCTATTTCCACTTGAAATTATCGATAAAACTTAATATAATTTTTGTCCTTTTTCTTTAATTCTTTCTTTATACGTGTACAATATATAATACTTAACCTAATGTCAGTAGCCACCTCCCCCAGTTTATGAAAAACTTACAAAAATCTTATTATGGAACTGTGCGTTTCCACAGTTTCAGCGGCGTGGTATTTTGTTTGTTGTGCGCATGCGCACATAAGAAGCTGCTGCGAGGGAAAAAGAAAGCGCTGCCGCAGTGCTGTCCCTGGCGAGCTGGTGGAAGGCAATTTTTTGAGTTTCTGTTAACTCATCTAATATTAAGATTATGCCGTTCTTCGTGGCGCGATAGGTCTTGGTCTTTTTATCCGGATGTACCGGGTTCGAGTCATGTTCTGGCACGGCATTTTCACACGCTAAAAAATTGGCATTCATTTCATCCTCTGAAGCAATTTCTAACCGGAGGTTTACCGGAACCGTTGACAGTATTGTAGCCGTTTTTCTTTGTCGGGTTCAAGAAGTCGATGAACCGTTTGAACGCGATAAGGTCGTAATTGTAATCGTTTGGTCGCCCGATGAACGGTCGATTTAGACAAATTAATTTCAGCAGACAAACGTCCGATCGATTTATTTGGCGAGGCGAGTAATCGGTCTTTGATTTCAGCGACTGTATATGGATTCAACACCGACGCAGATCTTTTGTGTTTTTTGTTATTAACAGAACCGGTCTCTCTAAATTTTGCGACTAACCTTAATACTGATGTTTTATTAGGAGCCGGTTTATCCGGGTACTTATGGCGAAACAAATCTTGCGCTGCAACCTCTGATTTCGTTCTGAAATACGACTCGACAATGAAAACACGTTTATCCTGCGAAAACACCATCTTGTCTCTAGCGATAAAGTGAACGTTATGATTGCATTGTTGTTACTATCGGTAGTGTACTGCGTCGCCACGATATTCAGATGTTGGACGAGTCCATTAGAGTAACGAGTAGGGAAGTAATCTTGACTTTTGAAATTTCATGGATGAGTGTTTGATGGGTTGCGTTTTATATGGGACACCCTGTATTTGGAAGGTGATAAGAGTCCATGTATAACTGGATTCTAAATAAAAAGGTTTTCTTATCCAGTTTCATTACTTTATTTACAGACCTCGTATAATGTATTTTGTACAAATTTGGATTTATGAATAAATTGTATTTTTTAAGCGACATACTCTTAATAATGTCATTCATCATTTTTTTATCGTTATAAAGGAAATTGTTAAATTAATCGATGATAATATAACGTTAGTTATACTATGATACATTTACGTATAAACTACCACCTCCACCTTTTTTAATGTTCAATAAATACGACACGGCAGTAATCAAATAAATCAATCAGATCGATCTAGCGGAAAATATTGGTACTATATATAGATGATTGAATGTGGTAGGAGTTGATTTATTATATTTATTTTTATCAATACAAAGTTTGAAAAGCCTTTTACGATTATTATTTATCCGTGAGGAAAACGACAAAGTTAGGAAGATAAAAATTATCGATAAATATCTGTTTTGTATGTATGCGTGTGCGCGTGCGTGTGTGTGTATGAGTGGGATAGAAGTTAACGAATGAGATGAAATGACAAGGTGCATAGAAGTGGGAGGTTCGTTTTGAGGTCACAGTGTTTTTTTTTTTTTTTTTTTTTTTTTAAGATTTTATATCCTTTTATAATAGCTTACTGTTAAATACTATACTATTAATTTGTGTGTGTATATATATATATATATATATATATATATATATATATATATATATATATATAGAAATACAATAAAGTTTTATCTCTCACAGTATTTTTTTCTTACGCATCTAAAAAATTCATGCAGCTGTTTTTGTCACCTCTTGCTTTTAGTTTATTTTCATTTCCTTTACTTCTAATATTGTAATAGAATTTGGCCCACATTTATTCATTTCTTACTTTTCTATTCAGTTCCGTTTCAATTTATTTTCATCGTATTCCTTTTTAATTATTATTATTATTTTTATCATTTTAATTAAATTATAATAAATAATAAATTTACCCGTAATTATTTTTAATTTCTTTTACGATGTTATTTTTTTATAATTCCTGTTTTATAATTAGTTATTCAATTAAAAAATAAAAATAATTTTAATGTAATAAATAAAAATTGAGTGAAAAGAATGTTTGAATCGATCCTTTAAAAAATTATTATTCCCTTGGGATTTTTTTTCAACTTTTATTTAAAACAATCCTTAAAATTATAAAAATTAAAAAACACCTTCCAAAGAGAATAAAAAATAAATTAAACAAAAAAAACGACAATAAATCTAAGTAAAAAAAATCTGATTTGGACACCACATGACTTTCTTCTACGCCTATTAAATTACTTCTTTTTTTTTTGTCTTCAGTCATTTGACTGGTTTGATGCAGCTCTCCAAGATTCCCTATCTAGTGCTAGTCGTTTCATTTCAGTATACCCTCTACATCCTACATCCCCAACAATTTGTTTTACATACTCCAAACGTGGCCTGCCTACACAATTTTTCCCTTCTACCTGTCCTTCCAATATTAAAGCGACTATTCCAGGATGCCTTAGTATGTGGCCTATAAGTCTGTCTCTTCTTTTAACTATATTTTTCCAAATGCTTCTTTCTTCATCTATTTGCCGCAATACCTCTTCATTTGTCACTTTATCCACCCGTATGATTTTTAACATTCTCCTATAGCACCGCATTTCAAAAGCTTCTAATCTTTTCTTCTCAGATACTCCGATCGTCCAAGTTTCACTTCCATATAAAGCGACACTCCAAACATACACTTTCAAAAATCTTTTCCTGAGATTTAAATTAATTTTTGATGTAAACAAATTATATTTCTTACTGAAGGCTCGTTTCGCTTGTGCTATTCGGCATTTTATATCGCTCCTGCTTCGTCCATCTTTAGTAATTTTACTTCCCAAATAACAAAATTCTTCTACCTCCATAATCTTTTCTCCTCCTATTTTCACATTCAGCGGTCCATCTTTGTTATTTCTACTACATTTCATTACTTTTGTTTTATTTGTTCTTGTTTATTTTCATGCGATAGTTCTTGCGTAGGACTTCATCTATGCCGTTCATTGTTTCTTCTAAATCCTTTTTACTCTCGGCTAGAATTACTATATCATCGGCAAATCGTAGCATCTTTATCTTTTCACCTTGTACTGTTACTCCGAATCTAAATTGTTCTTTAACATCATTAACTGCTAGTTCCATGTAAAGATTAAAAAGTAACGGAGATAGGGAACATCCTTGTCGGACTCCCTTTCTTATTAGGGCTTCTTTCTTATGTTCTTCAATTGTTATTGTTGCTGTTTGGTTCCTGTACATGTTAGCAATTGTTCTTCTATCTCTATATTTGAACCCTAATTTTTTTAAAATGCTGAACATTGTATTCCAATCTACGTTATCGAAAGCCTTTTCTAGGTCTATAAACGCCAAGTATGTTGGTTTGTTTTTCTTTAATCTTCCTTCTACTATTAATCTGAGGCCTAAAATTGCTTCCCTTGTCCCTATACTTTTCCTGAAACCAAATTGGTCTTCTCCTAACACTTCTTCCACTCTCCTCTCAATTCTTCTGTATAAAATTCTAGTTAAGATTTTTGATGCATGACTAGTTAAGCTAATTGTTCTGTATTCTTCACATTTATCTGCCCCTGCTTTCTTTGGTATCATAACTATAACACTTTTTTTGAAGTCTGACGGAAATTCCCCTTTTTCATAAATATTACACACCAGTTTGTATAATCTATCAATCGCTTCCTCACCTGCACTGCGCAGTGATTCTACAGGTATTCCGTCTATTCCAGGAGCCTTTCTGCCATTTAAATTACATATACACATTTTTAAAAGTACATAAAATTTTATTTCATTAATAACATCTGATATTTTTTCTTTTTATTGTTATTGCATCATTCCATTCTTATCGTAACAAAAAATTTTACAATCAGAGGTAATAATTATTATTATAGAATAATAATAAACAAATTAATGTCATTTATACAACGTGAAATTCATATACACAATTAAAACCTTTTACAGAAATTAAGATCAGAAGCATTATATCAAACCAAAGAGCGATTAAATGATCGGCAATAAAAAACAAATAAACGAAGTGATGAACTCCGATTTAGGGTGAATATTATCCGACAATATCAGAGGAGTAATGAAATAAAAAATAACATTTTTTGCAATTTATTAAATTTCGGGCACGTATGCATCAGTGTATATGTTATTCTTGTGAGGGTCTATTTTTCAGTCACTCCGTAGTTAACTTTAATTTATATAAAATTAAACAGAAATTCCAGAATAATTAAATAAAATTAATCAGATTCTAAATTATAATTTTTAATTAATATTAAAAATCAGATGTTTTACTAAATTTATTACATATACGCATATGTAATGCCTTTTCTTTTTCCTGTTTAACCTCCGGGAATTACTGTTCAGTTATTACTTCACAGGATGATATGTATGAGTGTAAATGAAGTGTAGTTTTATACAGTCTCAGTTCGATCATTCCTGAGATGTGTGGTTAATTGAAACCCAACCATTAAATAACACCGGTATCCACGATCTAGTATTCAAATCCCGTGTAAAAATAACTAACTGTATGTAATGCCTATTAGAATACATTTATACATTTTTGAAAGTACATAAGATTTTCTTTCACTAATAATTTTTTTTTCAATTATCTTTTAATTATTATTTATTGAATTTAGTTTTATAATCACGGGTTAATAATTATTAAATCAATATAATTTTTTAATAAATTAAAATAAAAAACGAAAGGAGATGAAGTTTGATTCGAACCTATGTGCCTTCCTTTTAACATCCAAATATTTTATTAATTAAAATTTTATTTGTATTTTTTTTTTTTTTTTTTCAGTCATTTGACTGGTTTGATGCAGCTCTCCAAGATTCCCTATCTAGTGCTAGTCGTTTCATTTCAGTATACCCTCTACATCCTACATCCCCAACAATTTGTTTTACATACTCCAAACGTGGCCTGCCTACACAATTTTTCCCTTCTACCTGTCCTTCCAATATTAAAGCGACTATTCCAGGATGCCTTAGTATGTGGCCTATAAGTCTGTCTCTTCTTTTAACTATATTTTTCCAAATGCTTCTTTCTTCATCTATTTGCCGCAATACCTCTTCATTTGTCACTTTATCCACCCATCTGATTTTTAACATTCTCCTATAGCACCGCATTTCAAAAGCTTCTAATCTTTTCTTCTCAGATACTCCGATCGTCCAAGTTTCACTTCCATATAAAGCGACACTCCAAACATACACTTTCAAAAATCTTTTCCTGAGATTTAAATTCATTTTTGATGTAAACAAATTATATTTCTTACTGAAGGCTCGTTTAGCTTGTGCTATTCGGCATTTTATATCGCTCCTGCTTCGTCCATCTTTAGTAATTTTACTTCCCAAATAACAAAATTCTTCTACCTCCATAATCTTTTCTCCTCCTATTTTCACATTCAATGGTCCATCTTTGTTATTTGTATATAACCCTCGAACCAATGAAATAAGTACCACTTGTGATATATCGTTGATAAACTCTCAATGAGGGCTTATTACTGAAGTTAAGAAAATGTAAAAAATCCAAATATTTGTGGATTTTAAGCTTTTTCAGACACTTTCTTTCTAGTGGATTGCAATCAAAAGGTGAGGTGCAGGAACTAGATGTTTACAACAGTCCTAAATAAAAAATTTCAACATCCTACGGCTAATCGTGTTTGAGTTATGCGAGATACATACGTACGTACAGACGTCACGCTGATACTAGTGAAAATAGATTCAGAATGGTCAAAATGGGTATTTCAGTTATATCAAATTTTCTTCCTCCCGCCCGATTTCCAATTTTTTCAACCTCTTCTATAACGTGCAGTTTTTCATTTACTGTAAAAGATCGTAGACGCTGTCTTTTTTTACTAATTTTAATGCCGTAATTAAAATAAATCTCCGTATTAAACTTTACAAGATAAACTAAACAGATAAAATGCGCATAACCGTTCACATACAAACAGTATAATGACTTGGCGAATAGACAAGACGGCGATGGGTAACTGATACTGTAAGTGTAGCGTCATTAGAACCGGGTGCAGCCTATACAGAAGGAATTCATTTTATAAAAATACCGTAACTTCGTTCTTATCGATAATATGAAGATTTTTTTGTCTTCAGTCATTTGACTGGTTTGATGCAGCTCTCCAAGATTCCCTATCTAGTGCTAGTCGTTTCATTTCAGTATACCCTCTACATCCTACATCCCCAACAATTTGTTTTACATACTCCAAACGTGGCCTGCCTACACAATTTTTCCCTTCTACCTGTCCTTCCAATATTAAAGCGACTATTCCAGGATGCCTTAGTATGTGGCCTATAAGTCTGTCTCTTCTTTTAACTATATTTTTCCAAATGCTTCTTTCTTCATCTATTTGCCGCAATACCTCTTCATTTGTCACTTTATCCACCCATCTGATTTTTAACATTCTCCTATAGCACCACATTTCAAAAGCTTCTAATCTTTTGTTCTCAGATACTCCGATCGTCCAAGTTTCACTTCCATATAAAGCGACACTCCAAACATACACTTTCAAAAATCTTTTCCTGAGATTTAAATTAATTTTTGATGTAAACAAATTATATTTCTTACTGAAGGCTCGTTTAGCTTGTGCTATTCGGCATTTTATATCGCTCCTGCTTCGTCCATCTTTAGTAATTTTACTTCCCAAATAACAAAATTCTTCTACCTCCATAATCTTTTCTCCTCCTATTTTCACATTCAGTGGTCCATCTTTGTTATTTCTACTACATTTCATTACTTTTGTTTTGTTCTTGTTTATTTTCACGCGATAGTTCTTGCGTAGGACTTCATCTATGCCGTTCATTGTTTCTTCTAAATCCTTTTTACTCTCGGCTAGAATTACTATATCATCAGCAAATCGTAGCATCTTTATCTTTTCACCTTGTACTGTTACTCCGAATCTAAATTGTTCTTTAACATCATTAACTGCTAGTTCCATGTAAAGATTAAAAAGTAACGGAGATTAGGGAACATCCTTGTCGGACTCCCTTTCTTATTAGGGCTTCTTTCTTATGTTCTTCAATTGTTACTGTTGCTGTTTGGTTCCTGTACATGTTAGCAATTGTTCTTCTATCTCTATATTTGAACCCTAATTTTTTTAAAATGCTGAACATTTTATTCCAATCTACGTTATCGAAAGTCTTTTCTAGGTCTATAAACGCCAAGCATGTTGTTTTTTTTTTCTTTAATCTTCCTTCTACTATTAATCTGAGGCCTGATCGTCCAAGTTTCACTTCCATATAAAGCGACGCTCCAAACATATACTTTCAAAAATCTTTTCCTGACGTTTAAATTAATTTTTGATGTAAACAAATTATATTTCTGACTGTAGGCTCGTTTCGCCTGTGCTATTCGGCATTTTATATCGCTCCTGCTTCGTCCATCTTTAGTAATTCTACTTCCCAAATAATAAAATTCTTTTACCTCCGTCATCTTTTCTCCTCCTATTTTCACATTCAGCGGTCCATCTTTGTTATTTGTAATACATTTCATTACTTTTGTTTTGTTCTTGTTTATTTTCATGCGTTGGTCCTTTGTGTGACTTCATCTATGCCATTCATTGTTTCTTCTAAATCCTTTTTACTCTCGGCTAGAATTACTATATCATCAGCAAATCGTAGCACTTTTCACCTTGTACTGTTACTCCGAATCTAAATTGTTGTTTAACATCATTAACTGCTAGTTCTATATAAAGATTAAAAAGCAACGGGGATAGGGAACATCCTTGTCGGACTCCCTTTCTTATTACGGCTTCTTTATTATGTTCTTCAATTATTACTGTTGTTGTTTGGTTCCTGTAAATAATAGCTCTTTTATCTTTGTATTTGAACCCTAATTTTTTTTAAATGCTGAACATTTTATTCCAGTCTACGTTATCGAATGCCTTTTCTAGGTCTATAAATGGCAAGTATATCGGTTTGTTTTTCTTTAATCTTCCTTCCAATATTAATCTGAGGCCTAAAATTGCTTCCTTTGTCGCTATACTTTTCCTGAAACCAAGGTAAATATGAACAGGGATGTTAATAATAAAGGATGTATTCTGTATCAGCGGCATCCGGTATTGATAAACGAAAGCCTAACGTAACTATATTTATGTGATTGAATTTAGATACTAAGAAAAAGGTTTCTCTTACATAAATTATCCTGCCCAAAGGCTATGTTTCAAGTAAGCCCCGCACCTTAATTTTTTCTCTCCAATTCCAAGAAAAGAAATGCGGGGGGTACTTGAATTAATACGGTAAATAGGGAGTGTGTGTTTTCAGTGGTTTAATTTCCTAATCTGATTAGGGAGTTACGGAAGTAATCCGAGAGGACGATGAATGTTAAGCTTAATCTACGATATTGAAGATAGAATGTGTGTTGCCATTGGATTATTGTGCTGTTCTGATTAGGTAGTTAGTAATGTTTAGGGCGGTTAATATTAAGAGTATTCTGCGGTATTGAAGACTGAATGTTTGTTATCATTGGTTTTATTTTCCTATTCTAATTAGTTACAGATAGTTAGGTATTCAGCCCGTTTCTTTTATTATCGCTAAATAAGGCTAATCGTTTAACATGGCAGTATTTTCCTGTTCCCGAAGATCTCCAATTATTCGAAACGTTCTATATATGTATAGGAATAGATTTAGAGAGAGGGTAAGCGGCACACAAACTTCGTTAAATAATTGCGATTTTTATTTTAGAATACGGATATTGGAGAAAAACAGCTATAAATTACTATTCCAGTTTACTTATCAGCACCTACGTACATAACAGCTGGTAGTATAAAAACTCATTCTTATTTTAACGTTTAATTTCTATTCTTGTTTTGAAATCTTGCGATTTCTTATTAATTATTTTTAGTTTATATGTAGTGTTAAATAGGTAACAATTCTTTTTATAATTTCTTCCTGTTTCATAAATAGCATATAAAACGCAGTACCGATAGATTCATTTGTAACTAAGTAAGCGTTATTTAAGGTTTTTTTTTATTTTATTTTTTCCTTTCGCACTCGTACATACATGTGTATAAATAGGGGAATAAAGAGACGGAGCGACATACTCGTATTTACATAAGGAATTGAACTACGTTGTACGAGTAAGTAAAAGAAAAGGTTGCATATTGCACACGATCTATATTTAGTGCCGACCGGATATGTGTGCGCTGGTTATTCATTGTAAACTGACAGCCTATTAGCAATCTTTCCTGTCTAGTCTGGGAGTTAGCTGTCTGGTCTTCCGACACACCTCTTCTGTGACTATGTACTATCGTCCTGTACTTATTACTTTTTTTTTTTTTTATTGCCAACTTTACTTCCTTTCCTATGTATTATTTATTCCGTTCTACGCTTTCTGTTTTTTATTTATATCGTTTGAATTATCAGGCTTCTTTACGTGAGCTATTTTTCTTAAAAAAAAAAAAAAAAATCTTTTGTTATTTAATTTTGTTTACTTTTAAAAATAAATCGACTGAATCTAATCTAAAATTTTACAAAAAAAAAGAAATCTTTAATCCATAAAAAATTCCATGTTAAAAAAGCACTACAATACAGGGTTATAATAAAAGAATGGTGCGATTTTGAACGTAGTTTAAATTAAAACAGAATTACTTACAGTTTATGTTTTTTTTTTATTTTTCAAATTTGTCGTCTCAAACATTTTTTTACATAATTAATAAATTTCAATATGTACGTTCTTAGTTGCTCGACGAATGTCCAAACGATATTCAACAACTCTCTAAATATTAGTTAACATTTCTTCGTTAACGGTTGTCATCGCTTCATTAATCCTGTTTTTTAAGCGGTTTAGGTCGCGAATTTTTTGCTTATAAACAACGCTTTTAATGTACCCCTACAAGAAAAAATCGCAAGGTGTCAGGTCTTGACTCCATTGAGGCCAAAGTACAGATCCTTGCCGGCCTATCCATCGAACTCCAAATTTTTCGTTCAAAGCGTCCGTGACCGATGCATTGAAGTGCGGAGGAGCACCATCTTGTGCGTCTTTCGACTCGACAATGAAAACACGTTCATCTAGCGAAAACACCATCTTGTCTCTAGCAATACACTGAACGTTATGATTGCATTGTTGTTACTATCGGTAGTGTTCTACTGCGTCGCCGCGATGTTCAGATGTTGGACGAGTCAATTTCAGTAACGAGTAAGAGTGTAAGCTTGACTTTTGAAATTTCATGGATGAGTGATTGATGGGTTGCGTTTTATATGGGACACTCTGTATTTGTGTTCGATGTTGGCCTCTAAATCACCTTATATCTTCAGAACTACAGGACCGATTTTCACCAAACTTTGTCAGATTACTTCTGTATATGATGCATTCATGGCATTATTAAATTTTAAACTTAAAAGGTCAAGGGGGTGAGACTGTGGAACAAGCACACTCTCAGTATCTCGAGATTTCGCCTACCAGTAATTAATATCATATTTTTCGTAGGCACATTTCTTAACGATTATAAAATAACAATATTTGCAAAAAAACGTTTTGTAAAATCGCATCTCTACCGCAAAAAATACTGTTGTAGTTGTCTGATATATTATGACGTCACAGGTGACCGGTAGAATTAAAAAAATGAATAATATTTAAAGTGTAAAAAAGTAACTCGGCTGGGTCTCGAACTAGATAGCCTTGTTTAATCGGTACCTGATGCGTTAAGCCTTTTGACTACACCAGTCTGCCGACTGTCACCGCTATTACCGCCACAACGCGCGCGAATTAAAAAAAAAAAAAAAAAAAAATGAAGACAAAAAATATAAATCCTAGATAAAAAATCAGAATAATAATAAAAATAAACTGAAAGTACGATATACGCGCGCTCTTTAGTTAGAATCATTGAATTAAATAAACGAAAGATTATTTTATTTAAATAAAATGATAAATATTTTAAATTAAGTTTTATGTGTAAGCCGTGCATCAAAAACAATTCACAGTTGCCAGCTCTTTAATTTTAAGAAAGTTTTCCTTCCCTCTTCCAGTTTGCTTTTAATAAATTCTTATTTAGTTATGTTGCATTACGTTCTCCTTAACCGTAATACTTTATTATAATAATTTTTTTAGGCAGATTTCATAAGAAAGCTACCTATTTATAATGGGTACCGTGATTCGATTTCCGGAAAATTTCGATATATCTTTGCGTTTCACATCCCACAGAACCCAAAACCACCGTCAGCTCAAAAGTTTATATATACACTTTCTTGTGGACACGATAACTGCCGTAATTTTACGCTAATCATTTTCAAAAAGGGGGGGGGGAAATTTTTCGAAAAATCAAAATATCGCTATAAGTTTTTTTATTAAAGCTTTTTTTTTGGCTTACGGGATGGAAAAAATGGGGTTTCGAAGACAAAAATCTCCATTAATAGGCACAGTGGTCGTTAGTCCTGTAAATATTACCTTAAACTTTTCTGTGTAACAATTTTTGATATGACCAACCGTTACGGCAAGGGATGACGAAAATGTTGCTGGAATTGTAAGAAGGCTTGTCGTATATTAAACATGTGAAACGTTGTCGTATTGAGTAAATCTTAATTTTTTATCCCCTATTTAGCACCGGTGAAATCTACTTCCGTCTTTTGGCATGCCGAATGGGATTTTTTTTTGCCAGAAATAAATTTACGTTCTTTAAAAATCATTACTGATTGAAACTGAAATGATATATTTTTTTTATTTTATATCCGTGGACTCGTTTTCCGATTTATTATTTTTATTTTTTTTATTCCTTTATTATTATTTAATCTTTGTTGTACAAATTAATCTTATTTTGTAAATCATTTTAACAAAATAATTAAATAAAAAAAAAATCAGAATTAAATAATGTAACGTATTGTATTAAGTAAAAAAAAAATAAATCTTTTATAATTTTTAAGAGGATTTAATATCTTGAAATTAACGTATTTTTAATTATCGAAAAATAACGAGAGGGAAATCTTATTTATTAATGCCTTTTAAATATTAAATACCATCTTTGGAATATTATTTTGTCCATTTAATTTTTAAACTTTTTATATTTAATATTTAAAAGGACTGTCTTAGATAAAATCACCGTATAATTTTTATACGTTTTTAAATATTAAATCGTATTATTATTTTTAAATATACTTTTATTAAGAATATGAAACATATCTTACCGGTATACAATTTATGTTCTATTTTATTTCGTGAAGTGTGTCTACATAAAGTAGATGACGTGTTTATTTCTATGTATGCTTTCACTCACTCTACATTGTATATCATTATTATTATTATTACTATTGTATATTTCGTCATGAATCACGAGCTAGACCGCGTGTATGAATGTATTTATCTATCTGTATTTATATATTTATGAAGTAGTACTTTGATATCAACATACATACACGCCCATGTGTTTGTGTCTGTGGTCCGGTATTGTACTCATATTGGCCTAAATACGTATGATATAGGTGTATAAATTCCGGTTCGTTTACATTTGTTTATTACTATTATTTGTTTTAGTTATTATTCTGGCTTAAAAAGTTTTACTTTTTGTCATTTAAAATACAGTTTCAGTATAATTCCACCTCCTTTCGAATTTTATGATATACAGGGTTAACATAAAAGAATGGTGCGGTTTTGAACGTGGTTTAAATTAAAACAGAATTACTTACAGTTTTTGTTTTTTTTATTTTTAAAATTTGTCGTCTCAACCATTTTTTTACATAATTAATAAATTTCAATATGTGCGCCCTTAGTAGCTTGACAAATGTCCAAACGATACTCGACTTCTCACCAAACATTAGTTAACATTTCTTCGTTAACGGTTGTCATCGCTTCATTAATCCTGTTTTTTAAGCGGTTTAGGTCGCGAATTATTTGCGTATAAACAACGCTTTTGATGTACCCCTACAAGAAAAAATCGCAAGGTGTCAGGTCTGGACTCCTTGGAGGCCAAAGTACTGGTCCTTCCCGGCCTATCCATCGATCTCCAAATTTTTCGTTCAAAGCGTCCGTGACCGATGCATTGAAGTGTGGGGGAGCACCGTCTTGTTGGAAATGAAGTCGATGAATGTTTTCGAGTTCATCCGGCTGAGGAAAGCGATAATCGGTTAACATGTCAAGATGCACGACTTCATTAATTGTTTTTTCAGCAAAGAAGAAAGGCCCTATTACACGATTTTTCATCGCACCACACCAAACATTAACTTTAGGCGAATCGCGTTGTTTCTCAATAATTGCGTGTGGGTTTTCAGACACCCGTATTCGTGAATTGTGTCTGTTGATACATCCATTCACATGGAATGTAGCTTCGTCTGTAAAAATATTCGTTTTCACTTATTCTCTCCGACATTTCAACCTCGAAATTGTAACTTTTTAAATCATCATCGGGTTTCAATTCCTGCAGTATCTGGATTTTACAAGCGTGTAATTTCAGTTTTTTACGTAAAACTTGATGAACTGTTGATTTTGGAATACCTAATTCGACGCTTTGACGGGGGATGGACTTCCCAGGATTTCTAATTGTCGATCGTCTAATTAGTTCAACCGTTTTGTCTGGTAAACTTGGTCCGCCGGTTGATTTCTGTTTCTTAACCGATCCGGTTTCTTCGAATCGTTTGAACCGACGTGTATGTTATTTTTGTGCGGCGGATCTCTTCCGAATTCACGTCGAACTAAAATTACGGATTTTAATTCGGCCATCGATAAAACACACTTTGCTTTGTCTTTATCCGAGAACATAGTAACTCGCTAAACTCACCGCGACAACAATACAAGAACTGACGTTGCGGTTACAACTGCTGATAAACAAACTTTTGGGTTGGAGGCTTTCAGGGATACCAATATAACATCTAGAAATTTCCCTACAATCTTCCCATGAATTACTGAAACCGCACCATTCTTTTATGATAACCCTGTATTTTAAGTTTAATTACAGAATTAATCTCCTGTTTATATGCCAAAGAAATATAAATAAATTTAATTTCATTATTTTAATTTTTTTTTGTAATGTGTACGTTGCAATATGTTCTACTAGTGAGAAATAAGTACCTTACGGCCCAGTTAGATATATTTTATACGTATGATATGTAAATTAGGTACAGTCTCGGACCATTCCTGAGACGTGTCGTTAATTGAATCCCAACCACCACAATGTTTCGGCAACTATTGTATTAGTATTCAGATCCGAATAAAAGCGATCAAGTTTTATTAAAATTTGAACCTTAGAAACTTCGGCTTCGAAAATCAGCTTTTAAATAGGTGATTTATGAGAGTTAACCACAACACCAATTCGGTGGGCTATTTATATGAATTTGTAAAAAAAAAAATTTTTTTTTAATTAATTAAAATTTTGATACGTTTCTTTCTTTTCGCATAGTTATAAAAATAAATTTTTTATAACGAATTTTAAAATGAAAGAGTTAACGTACATTATCCTGAAATACAAAACATGTACAATACTTTGATAACTAGTACTGTTATGCAAAGAGGATTTCCTGTCGTGCCTTCGTTTCTTTTTTATTCTTTATAATTTTATTGAGAAACGTTAATACGATTTAGAAATTATTAGGTGTGGTATCCTGAACGTTAAAAAAAAAGGGGAAAAATTATATGACGAACACGCAATATGAAGGAAAGTTAAAAAAAAAAAAAATCCAAAAATAATTTTATCCATTAAAAATTAGATTTATTAACTTTTTTCTAAAACTAGTTTTTATTAATGCCTTTTAAATATTAAATACCATCGTATATATTATTTTGTCAATTTAATTTTTAATATATTTTAATCTATATAAATAAAAATGTAAATGTTCGTTTGGTCAAAATCTTAAATCTCCGAAAGTTCTTCACCGATTGCTTTAACATTTTGATACAACGTTGCATTCGAATGCGCGCGTGATTTTATATACCTACTATTTATATACCTTGCTTGCTTTTTCCTGTTTAGCCTCCGGTAACTACCGTTTAGATAATACTTCAGAGGATGAATGAGGATGATATGTATGAGTGTAAATGAAGTGTAGTCTTGTAAATTCTCAGTTCGATCAATCCTGAGATGTGTGGTTAATTGAGTGTGGTAAAACAATTTGTTTTACATATTCCAAACGTGGCCTGCCTACACAATTTTTTCCTTCTACCTGTCCTTCCAATATTAAAGCGACTATTCCAGGATGCCTTAGTATGTGGCCTATAAGTCTGCCTCTTCTTTTAACTATATTTTTCCAAATGCTTCTTTCTTCATCTATTTGTCGCAATACCTCTTCATTTGTCACTTTATCCACCCGTCTGATTTTTAACATTCTCCTGTAGCACCGCAATTCTTCTCAGATACAGCAATCTTTTCTTCTCAGATACTCCGATTGTCCAAGTTTCACTTCCATATAAAGCGACACTCCAAACATATACTTTCAAAAATCTTTTCCTGACATTTAAATTAATTTTTGATGTAAAAAAATTATATTTCTTACTGAAGGCTCGTTTAGCTTGTGCTATTCGGCATTTTATATCGCTCCTGCTTCGTCCATCTTTAGTAATTCTACTTCCCAAATAACAAAATTCTTCTACCTGCATAATCTTTTCTCCTCCTATTTTCACATTCAGTGGTCCATCTTTGTTATTTCTACTGCATTTCATTACTTTTGTTTTATTTGTTCTTGTTTATTTTCATGCGATAGTTCTTGCGTAGGACTTTATCTAGAAGTTATTAATGAAATAAAATATTACTTCTAAAAATGTGTATATGTAATTTAATAGGCGAACAAGGAAGTCATGTAATCCCCCACATCAAATTTTTATATGTTCTGCGTTTGTTCATAATATAATGAACTGTAACCAAAAAGTAGGCACCGGAATGTACCGATCACTAGCGGAAAATCACGATTCGTTAGTAACAATTTCTAGAGTTAAATTTCTAATTTAACTTTCGTATATCAATTTTATCATTCAAAAAAAAAATTTTTTTTACACCAGAGGTAATCATTTCTGAACACCTAATAATCCCGTTCCGAGACGCCGGGACAGCATAAATTAACTTAAGGGAATAAATCTCTATTATCGTGGTACCTTTCAAACATTAACGGATCACGACGTATTTTTGATATACCATATGTTTTAATGAGCCATTTCTATTATATAAAGCAAAGGTATCCTAGAAAAAAATAAAATAAAATATTAGAAAAATTAAAATATTGATAATATTCATTTTTTATTTTAAATATCCCTCTCGGGACGCCGGAAGGCGTAGATAGATTTCACCGGTGCTAAGTAAGGGATTTTTCCACCTTAAAGTTAAGAAAAACTTCAAATTTTCTTAATACGACAATGGCTTCATGTTTAGCATACGACAAGCCCCATCTTCTTATAATTCCAGTAACATTTTAGTCATCCCTTTCCGTAAGGGGTGGTCATATCAAAAATTGTTTCAAGCAAAAGTTATAGGTAATGTTTAGAGGATTAACGACCACTTTAAATCGATTCGATATTAAGGGAGGTATGATTCTTTTTTTTCTTCGAAACCCCATTTTTTCAACCCCCTGGGCCAATGATTGGTGATATCAAAACACTTTGTTTAGATACGTTTTAGGGCATTATACAAAGAATAGTAGGACCTTTAAACGAATTCGATATTTTACTTAATAAGAAAGTTATAGCGATATATTTTTTTTCGAAAAAGACCCCCTTTACCCGCCCTCATTGTCCGATTTTGTGCATTAACAAACTCGATTTTGGTCGTTATATTTTATGTGTAAATTTGAAAGTGATTGGCGCAAAATTACGGCAGTTATCGTGTCCACAAGAATGTGAAATATATATATATATATATATATATATATATATATATATATATATATATATAAACTTTTGAACTAACGGTGGTTTTGCGATCTGGGGGTTGTGAAACGCGAATATATGTCGAACGGAAGTCGAGCCATATTACCCATTACAATAGGTAGCTTTCTTATAAAATATATCTAATAAGGTATAGGTTACTTTCTGTAATAAATTGGGCTTAGGCCTAATTTTGAAGTTACCGGAACTGTTGAAGTTATCGGAAAGAAAAAAAGAGAAGATTATTGGGCAGTTAATTATAAAAATGCTATTAATTGAGAATTAAATAGTAAATTGTGTTTATTACTTGGAATCAAGGTTAATTTACATTTGTTACGGAATCGTATTTAAATCCTTTCTTCTGATTCTAACGGTAGTGGTCGAACAGTGTGACTCATTTAGCTCCGATGACCAGACCAGGTATGTAACACGCGATGTACTGAATACTTATTTCATAACGCAGACTTCCGCAACTGGATTTTCCCATTTTTATTAATTATTTTTGTTTTGTTATTCTTTAATAAATGGTTTCTGATTTCATTTTAACGAATTTCTGACTCACGAGGATCTAATCAGTCTCTCTCTCACTCTCTCTTTCTCTCTCTCTCTCTCTCACACACACACACACACACACACACACACACAGAGAGAGAGAGAGAGAGAGAGAGAGAGAGAGAGAGAGAGAGAGAGAGAGAGAGAGAGAGAGAGAGAGAGAGAGAGAGAGACAGACAGACAGACAATCCCTCGCTTTCTTTATTTCTCTCTGCATTCGCGCGCGCACGCTTGTGCACGCATAAACAATTAAATGTTAGTTTTTTTTTTAGTAAATAAAAGAAGCGGTACTTACGTATTAACGCCACCGCAGCTACAGCTTTATTTAAAAACAAAGTTGTCAATCGGATGTCGGTGGAAAATGGGCCGATATAGAGTTTAACATAGATTCAAAACAGTCTCTTTATTAATTTTAATAATGGCTATTTATATTTATTTATTTTATAAATATAATTTAACCAAACTTAACCTACGCTCTCTTCGCTCGCTAACCTTGACTAATTAACAGGAATATTTTGATTATTTAAATAATAAATAATTGCAATAATTACTGAATTTATTAAATAAATACTGAAAAAATTACGGTGTTAATTGGTCAAGGTTAGCGGGCGAAGCGAGCGTAGGTTAAGTTTGGTTAAATTATATTTATAAAATAAATAAATATAAATAACCGTTTATTAAAATTAATAAAGAGACTGTTCATTTTCCACCGAAATCCGATACTACTTTGTTTTTAAATAAAGCTGTAGTTGCGGTGGCTTTAATACGTAAGTACCAAAGAAGCTTATAAATACTAATTTGATCTTTGGTAAACTCATCGTGATAAATCACCTGATCTCGAAGTCGAGAGTTCTCAGGTTCAAATCCTTTAAATAAAGGTTGATGCTTTTATTAGGATTTAAATATTAATTTGTGGATACTGGTGTTGTTTGGGTTTCAATTAACCACACGTCTCAGGAATGGTCGACCTGATTCTGTTCAAGACTACACGTTTACCGTTACAGTTACATTTCACTAATAAATGGCTATAATTTTAATTTTTGATGCGACTATAATTAGAAGTACTAAAAAAAATCTCATTTTACAGTTGTAGGTGTTTCCCTTCACAAAGCTAAAGTCGCGTTCCGGGAAAGTACTACAACTGCGGGTTATTTTTTATGCACATCTTACACACAACTTAATTTAATATATTTATCATTTTATTTAAACATAATATTTTTTTCGTTTATTTAATTCAATGATTCTTAACTAAAGCGCGCGCGTATACCGTATTTTACTTCGCGCGGATGTGGCGGTACTAACGGCGACGGTCGGTACTAATTAAATTAATGAAATTTCATAACTTATGTAGAATAAATCTCGCTCGTACGGTCGGCAGATTGGAGTAGCCGCGAGAATTAACCAGATCAATCAGGCGATCGAGTTCTCGAGACCATGCCAGACCTAGTTAGTTTTTTACACATGAAATAATATTAATTTATTTAATTCTACCGCTCACCGGTGACGGTACAAATTAGCAGAAATTTAGACTATATTTTTGTGGTGGCGATTTTACAAAAATATTGTTATTTTTTAATTGTTAACAAATGTGTCTATGAAAAATACGATGTTAATTAAGCGAAATCTCGACGTACTGAGGGTGACCTTGCTCTCTACACAGACTCACCCTCTCGCCCTTTGTAGTTCAAAATTTAATGCCATTAATTTCCCATATATAGAAGTAATTTGACAAGTTTGGTAAAAATCGGTCCAGTACTTCTGGAGGTATAAGGTGATTTAGAGGCCAATATATATGATCATAACATCCGGAAAATTTTCATCCAGTTTTTTTTTTTTTGGTTCGTTAGGTGTCAAAACGTCAAGATCCGGTGATAACAGTAGATGCCCAAATTGGACCGATTGCAATACTTTCCCTTCTAGACCTATAGCTCTGCTATAGGGCTAGCTAGACAGAAAGTAGAATACAGAGTTATAAAATAATCGTGCGGCTTCAATAATTCATAGGAAGATTGTAGGCAAATTTCTACATGTTATATTGGTATCCCTGAAAGCCTCCAACCCAAAAGTTTGTTTATCAGCAGTTGTAACCACAACATCAGTTCTTTTATTGTTGTTGCGGTGAGTTTAGCAAGTTACTATGTTCTCGGATAAACACAAAACAAAGTGTGTTTTATTGATGGCCGCATTAAAATCCGTAATTTTAGTTCAAGTTGCGTTTCGACGTGAATTCGGAAGAGATCCGCCGCACAAAAATAACATAACACGTCGGTTCAAACGATTCGAAGAAACCGGATCGGTTAAGAAATAGAAATCGACCGGCAGACCGAGTGTACCCGACGAAACGGTTGAACTAATTAGACGATCGGCAATTAGAAGTCCTAGGAAGTCCATCCCCCGTCGAAGCGTCGAATTAGGTATTCCAAAATCGACGGTTCACAAAGTTTTACGTAAAAAACTCAAATTACACGCTTATAAAATTCAGATACTGCACGAATTGAAACCCGATGATGGTGTAAAACGTTACGATTTCGCTGTTGAAATGTCGGACAGAATAAGGGAAAACGAATCGTTTTTAGACGATATAATTTCACACCGATCGGTGATCGAACATCACACCGAATACGGGACTCTGAAAACCCATACGCAATTATCGAGAAACAACGCGATTCGCCTAAAGTTAATGTTTGGTGTGGTGCGATGAAAAATCGTGTAATAGGGCCTTTATTCTTTGCTGAAAAAACAATTAATGGAGTCGCGTATCTTGATGTGTTAACCGATTATCGCTTTCCTCAGCCGGATGAACTCGAAAACATTCATCGACTTCATTTCCAACAAGATGGTGCTCCCCCGCACTTAAATGCATCGGTCACGGACGCTTTCAACGAAAAATTTGGAGATCGATGGATAGGCCGACAAGGACCCGTACTTTGGCCTCCAAGGAGTCCAGACCTGAAACCTTGCGATTTTTTCTCGTTGGGGTCCATCAAAAGCGTTGTTTATACACAAAACATGCGACCTAAACCGGTTAAAAAACAGGATTAATGAAGCTATGACAACCGTTATCGACCGTCGCTCGACATTTGTCGAGCGACGGTCTACTAAGGGCGCACATATTGAAATTTATTAATTATGTAAAAAAATGTTTGAGATGACAAATTTTAAAAATAAAAAACAAACTGCAAGTAATTCTGTTTTAATTTAAACCACGTTCAAAACCGAACCATTCTTTTATGATATCCCTGTATATCATAAAATTCGAAAGGAGGTGGAATTATACGGAAACTGTATTTTAAATGACAAAAAGTAAAACTTTTTAAGCCAGAATAATATCGTTTGGGCATTTGTCGAACGACTAAGGGCGCACATATTGAATGTATTAATTATTTTAAAAAATGTTTGAGACGACAAATTTGAAAAATAAAAAACATAAACTGTAAGTAATTCTGTTTTAATTTAAACCATGTTCAAAACCGCACCATTCTTTTATGATAATCCTGTACTGTTAAAATAAAGGCGTAGCTAAAATGTTTTCATTATTTTAAAGTATATATAAACTTTATGTATTTTTTCCAAAAGTAACCGTTTTAATTAATATAATATTTATGAAAAAAGATTTACAATTTTTTTGAAAGGATTTCTTTTATCATAATTTGAAATGTAATAACACTACATGATGTTAAATTACATTCATGAACTTATTGTATTTTTAAAACATTTCTAAGTAAAGCAATTTAAAAATAAATTGATGTGGACACCACATGACTTCATTGTACGCCTATTAAATTACATATACACATTTCTTTAAAATGAAAAGTACATAAAATTTTATTTCATTAGCAACGTCTTATAATTTTGATACTTTTTTTTTTACTTTCTTGTACGAAGTTATTGTGATCGCGAAAAATTTCGGTTTCCAGATTCCAACGGAAATATACATTTTGACTATCCCTGAATCCATTTAGTCTTGTTTCGGTGTGACTTCTGTACGTACGTATGTATTTTGCATAACAAAAAAACGATTAGCCGTAGGATGTGAAATTTTGGATTTAGGACTGTTTCAATATCTTTTTTTTTTTTTTTGTCTTCAGTCATTTGACTGGTTTGATGCAGCTCTCCAAGATTCCCTATCTAGTGCTAGTCGTTTCATTTCAGTATACCCTCTACATCCTACATCCCTAACAATTTGTTTTACATACTCCAAACGTGGCCTGCCTACACAATTTTTCCCTTCTACCTGTCCTTTCAATGTCTAGTTGTGCATTATTATTATTTTTTTAGGTCTTTTGTAACATCTAGTTGTAAATTGTTATTTTTTGTATATTTAAATTATTATTATTATTTTAATTTTTTTTCATATTTTTTTTTATTATTCATCGTAAACATTTTTTAACAATGAGAGGTTAATCACTCAAAAAAAATATTAATAAATCAATAGATTTAAATTTTAAAAAAAAGTTAAAAAAAGGAGATTTTAAAGAAAAATCTGATTCTTCCCCTTGTAAAATCAAATATTTCATTAATTGTAATTTTATTTGGGTATAACTCTGGAACCAATGAAAATAGGTACCACTTATGATATATCATTGACAAGCTCTCAATGAGGATTTATTACTGATACAATGAGGATTTAATCCAAATATTTTTAATTTTTGGCTTATTTAGACACTTTTAGTTCAATTGATTGCACTTAAAATGAGAGGTGCTACAACAATCCTAAAATCCAAAATTTCAACATCCTACAGCTAATCGTTTTTGAGTTATGTGAGTTACATAACGTAGAGACTTCACACCGTAACTAGTCAAATATGGATTCAGGGGTGGTCAGAATAAATATTTCTGTTGAAATCTGAAAATCAAAATATTTTGCGGTCACAATACTTCTTTTAATTTGTACGTGGAAGTAAAAACTTAAACATATCAGTTTTTTTTTGCAAAAATTTCATCGAAACTAAATAAAACATATTAATTAATATTAATATCGATTTAATTTTTGTTGTTTTTCTTCTTTTTTTTGTTTTTTATAAATGTAAATTAAATATGAGTTGTTGTTGATTCATGTAGAAATTTAACCCTTCTACCATTTTTTCATTACAGGCAAAAAAACAAATTTTTTTTAAAATTAAGTTTTATCAAAACGTAAATATTTTGAAGTTTTTATTAAGTAAATAATTCTGTTTATTAATATATAAAAGAATTTAAAAAATGTAAATTTTTTTAAACAAAAATCTTTTTTTTATACTGTAATAAATATCTGAGATAAAATCGATTCGTGTTTGTTTCTAAGTGTGTAGACTACATTTTTAGCGGAAGAGGATCTTCTCTTCTAGCTTTCCTTGACCTACTACTGATAGCTCTAGATAGAAATAGGTTGTAACGCATTCAGTCATTTTATTTCCCCTCTTCCGTTTCTTTGTATACTCCTCCCACTGTTTTACTCCTCTTCATTCTTCTATTTCTTTATTTTAGTACTACTACTACTAGATAAAACAATTTGTTGTCATTTTTTTTTTTTTTTTTAATTAATTTGATGCAGTGCTCCGTCCTATTCTATTTAATGCTATTTTTTAATCTCATTTTATGTTTTCATCATGAACATCGTTCTATATTTTTATTGAGTCAACTGCTTATCACATATCTTTGATTAAATTTGTGTTCTCCTTAATAACTTTCTTTGTTTCTCATTCTATTTAAAAAAATCATTTCTTTCTTGGTCTTACAGTAGAATTTCTTCTTATGCTATAATATGTAATGCTCTTTATAATAACCTATCATTATTTACTTATCTTTACTATAACGTTTCTTAAAAAAAACGTAATCTCATTCACTTCCATTTTGTGGTATTTTTTTTTTTAAAAAAGAATACTATTCATCTGTAATTCTTTATGTACTTATATTTGAATAGGAATATAATGGCTTATGAATATTTTTTATTTCGTTTTTTAATTTTGATATTAAACCTGTAATTAGAGAGGTTATGATATTACTATTAGAGAGAGAGAGAGAGAGATTTAGTGTGTGTGTATGTGGTGGGAGAGGAAGTGGTTGAGATTGGTAGAGATGTCTCCATTAAATAAATAAATCTTTTATTCTGATCTAAATGTAAAAAAATACTTGTATAGATCATGCCATTATGAGATGATTTATATATTAAAAAATATATGTGATTTAATTTCATCTATATACAAGTTAAGCCGATCTCTGTAGCAGAGTGGATAGCATCTCTTGTCTTTCATCTGGAGATTCCAGGTTCGATTCCTGGTCGGGCTTTGGATTTTTCTTACACTACAAATTTCCATTTTCATATTTCCATATAAAAGTTTCTTTGTTATAAGCTTCTACGGTAAATTCAGTCAAAAATAAAAAAAAAATATGTGAAATAATATTAAGGTGAGTATACAGTGGCGAACAAATTAATCCGAACACAGTTTTTTTAATAGAAAATTTTATTTTAAAAGAGAAAATGTTTAATAGTCATACTTACTCAAATTTAATTTAGTTTATGTGCCCACCTTTATTTTTTATTATCTCATTAATATTCTTTGGCATTGATTCCGTTAAGACAGAAGAATGATTTTTGATTTCTTCATCTCAAAACCAAACCTGTATCACTGAACTAATAAGACCAGTTTTCGTGCTACATTTCATTTTCCCACGTCTTCGTTTTAGTATGGCCCATAAATTTTTAATGGGATTCAGGTCTGGGGGAGTTCCTTGACCATGAGAACACTCAAATTTTGAAAAACTATTTTGTTTTCTTTGACGTGTGACATGGTGTTGTTGGAAAATGAGTTCTGAGTTCATCTGCATAAGCGAGACTATTTTTCTTCGGTATATGTTAATGTATTGGTCTGATTTCATCATCCCAACCGCAGGCATAAGTGCTCCTGACCCTTCTTGTGTAAAACATTCCTAAAACATCTTTTTAGCTTGGTGTTTGGGATCTTGTTGCAAGTGTGCTGGTATATTATTCTTCTCATCTGCTGACTTACGAATGTAGGCTTACGAATGTAGACTTTCTCCCCTTGGAGAAAGAAACGAATCTCGTCTGAAAAAATAACTTTTTTCCACATCTCAATAGTCCATTTTTTATTTTTCTTTGCCCAGTGAAGCCTTTTTGTCTTTATAACCTGTGTCAGTAACTGCTTCTTTCTTGGTTTCTGAGTAATCCTTCCCACTTCCAATCTCATTCTTCTATGAACTGTCAAATCAGAAATATTACACCCTCTGGCTCTCAAGATTCTATTAAAGTCAGCAGCTGACAATCGTGGTTTGATTATGCTTTTTCTTATTAGTAATCGATCCTGTGTAGGTATGGTTTTCTTTTTCCATCCACCTTTTCCTTTTCTCTTTGGAGAGATGAATCCTGTTTCCTTAAACCTTTTCATGATTTAATTTACAGCACCTAACCGTACCCTACACTCACTGGCAATCTGTCTTTGCATCATATGTGTGTGCTGGGACAGAGCAACAATTATTGACTGCTTTTGTGATGTTATATCCATTGTATTAACTAGAAACAAATAACAAACTTATAACAGAAACTGACAAGGTCACCAAAAACTAATTGACTGAAATTATAAAAGCACAAAAACCACTAATTCTGTTTGTACATGAACTAACAACATTACCTGAAACATCAAACAGTAAGCAGTCTGCCACAGTATGAAAATTCCTTACAACAGAACAAAAATTCCCTTTTTTTGGATTAATTTGTTCGTTATTGTGTTCTATAAAATAAACAAATTCACAATTCAGACGGCGTTAATGAAAATTATTTAAAACACATACTTGTGGGATACAGAAAAATAATGATATTTTTCTTTTTGCTTTAATTAATATTATTTAACAATAATTAATCAATAGAGTAAATATTGTTTCTGTAAAAGAAAATCTTTTAATTGTATTTTAAATAAGTTGATAGAAAATGTTATTAAATGGTTCATTAATTTATTAAAAATGCTAACAAAATTATAATAAAGCCCTTTCTTTTGAGCTGAAGTATTGTGTTATATGAAAACAATTCTGTTGTCAATTGATTTTTTTTTTTTTTTTTTTTTTTTTTTTTTAATCATAAATGATCATTATTTTTAGCAAAGATTACAAATTTATTAATATATATATATGTGTATATATATATATATATATATATATATATATGTATATACTTTTGAAAATATGTACATTTTCAAAACTTACCTCATAACATTTTCTTTTGTTTTTTCTATCGTCTTCAGTGAATTTTACTTTTGTTCACACCAACATCATCAGCTAATGTTATTATTGCTCACCAATTATTTTTGTGGTTTCGTGTAATTAGTGATTTTTATAATTTTATGTAAACGTAGTTTCGTGTAATTTCATAATATACAAATCTAATATCATCGGTTTTTTTTTGTGTATGTGTAGAATATCAGTGTTGCCTTTTAATATTGGTTGATTTTTTTTCTATTTTCATCTATTAGTTGGCAAACAGCATGTTCATTGTATCTTCATTTGAAAATAAGTTCAGTTTTACTAGTGAAAATGTTATTCAGTTGGAACAGTTCAGATTATATATTCTAGGAATATTGTATTTTTTTAGTAATTGTTAAATAAAAAATTAATCGCTGACCTCCATTGGCAGAGTGGTAACATCGCTCTGTTTTTTCATTCAGATGGTTCTGGTTTAGAATCCTGGTCAAGGCTGCATTTTTCATATGCCAAAACATTTTATCTTAAAGTAATTGGGTGTATGTTGTTGATTTGAAAATAAATAAATATATTTTTATATAATTAATTAAATTTTTTTAAAGTAATTTATGTTCCTTTTTTTTTACAGATGATTCAGTTGAACAAGCTCATTGTCTAATAAGGTGTAATATAAAATTAGGATCAAATACTGGGAATACAATGTGGTTACTTGATTTACCACAACCATCTATTAATCAACAAGGTAAATATAAAAAAAAATGTTATTGTGATTAATAATTACTTAATTTATTCCTATGTACAAGCTTCTGTGGTGAATTAATTCATGAAGCAGAAAAAAAAAATTAAGCCATTTAAATACAGTGATTTCTCTTGAAGCATTTTCAACTGCAGAATGTTTGACAATGATCAGCATGGAACTTTTAAAAGAAATCCAAAAGAAAGAGATTTTTTGCCAAGGCAAAAAATACCTTGGCAGACATTTCCATCAGTGTATTTACACAATCTGCTGTCACCTTCATATGGCCTTTTCCAACCACGACCATCTACCATAACTTATTACTCTATCAAATTGCGGGTAATTGATTGATTCACAGAAGTGAAATCTCCGCACCTTCCTCTAACAACAAAGGTTTCACATAAAATCTCTTTCACTATCTAACCTCATTAGACTATGCACTCAGATCATTATTAGATTGAGTCTTTAAACGCCAGAAATGTCATCCTTATACCAAAAAAACAAGTATTGATTGCAGCAACAACAATTTTGTTTTATAATTCTATTTACTAAATCCTCTTGATTTACTTAAGAATCAAAATCAAGAAACACATTCACAGATTTAATAAGCCTCTAATGAAAACTTATCCTACCTCTTTCTGTTCTGGTCTGCTTTTGGGAATGAGGTCAGTTTGTACACCTTCCCACACCACATCTCTATCACATTGTTTTTCATGCATCCATCTCATTCTAATACTGAATATCTCAACTAACCAGGGCTTGATGCCAAAAAATCTATCTTGGGTAAGCACCCAGGTGGTCTTCTAGCCACCCGCATTGCTATGCTATCTATACATCTATAACAACATCAGACCCCTGTCAGTTATCCTCCGCAGGGCTAAGAGTCTAAAGAAGCCAGCAACTCTGTTCCTTTCCCCTTCGATTTACAAATAACCTGCTGATCAGAGTCAGAATTGATCCTTCCAAGCTCTCCAGCTACTTTTGGTACATTCAACCTCATACTTCGGGTAGATATATGACATATTGCACATCATCACTCACCCTGTACTGTAGACACAAGCCTGAATTAATTGAAACAAATCTGGCCAATGTATTTTGAAAAGCATCATGTCCAGAAATAAACTGTTTAATATGCCGATTGGGGAAAGTTCATCTAACTACCTGCATACTTTTCATCAGGAAAAATACCGTGCGTTAAAGAATGATAAAATTAATAAACACTACCTCCACAAGAAGTTTTATCGAAAGTTTAAAGAATTAACAGAAATAACGCAAGAGAAATCGGCGTTTAGTAAATCACATTTTAAGGAAGAATAACAATAGAATTTCCTAGAAAATTCTTCTCTTTTTACAGAAAGCATGAATTTTGCTTAAGTTAAGAGAAATTAAAAAAAAAGAAAACAGGAATTGAAATTCCAGTTTTACAAAATTGGGAATTAATCAAGAAAAACTTATGTGAAATCTGGGAAAGGAGAATTTCCAAAGAAATATGAGCAGCAAAGTAAAGTACATAGTAGTAAATGAAGAATTTCAGAAAAAACTATTGAGACTTAAAAAGTACTGGCAGGAAAGGATTGAGAGGGACATAATAAAAGTGTTAAATGTGATCTTTAATAGGCTGAAACAAAAAAAAAATTTCTAAATTTCATAGTTTTTTTTACGTTAGTTTTCTGACATCTAGGTATTCTCAGGTCTCCCAAACCAGCTGATTTGAAAGTCGAGAGTTCCAGCGTTCAAGTCCTAGTAAAGCCAGTTATTTTTACACGGATTTGAATACTAGATCGTGGTTACCGGTGTTCTTTGGTGGTTGGGTTTCAATTAACCACACATCTCAGGAATGGTCGAACTGAGAATGTACAAGACTACACTTCATTTACACTCATACATATCATCCTCATTCATCCTCTGAAGTATTATCTAAACGGTAGTTACCGGAGGCTAAACAGGAAAAAGAAAGAAAGGTATTCTCAGGTCAGCCAGCCTCCATGGCACGAGTGGTAGCATCTTTGCCTTTCATCCAGAGATTTCGGGTTCGAATCCTGGTCAGGCATGGCATTTTTACCTGCTACAAAATTGTCATTTCATCTCATTCTCTAAAGCAATACCTAACAGTGGTCCTAGAGGCTAAAAAAAAATGGTATTCCCAGGTCGGATGCTAAGTAGCAAGTGTCCACAAAGTTCCTTTCCTTTATTTGTCATTAGTTTAGTATTTTTACACAAAAAAATAACTTAAAATTATATAGATGTAATGTACACTTTCACTGTCCGTTTAATTTTATCATTCCCAAAGTACATTTAGACATTCTTTTTGACATTGAAGGATCAAAATTGTAATAAAAGTTTCTTAAGGAAGTTTTCAGTTAATTTTTAAAATTTCTTTGTCATAAATGTATTGTCATAAACTCTTTAAGTCTAGATTTTGTAGGCAATCACTAAATTTCAGATCCCCTAAAATGTTCAACCCTTCAAAGTATGGTACTTTTCCAGAAGATACCCTTAATGTAGTTAGTTAGTTCTTAGAGCCACTGAAATACTATATTGAATAAAATAAATAAATTGAATAAATTAAAATTAAATATAATGTAATCAAATTTAACCTACGCAGTACTTTTCCAGAGGATGCCGATCATGTAGTTAGTTAGTTCTTAGATGGCACCACTAAAATTCTATATTGATTAAAATAAATAAATTGAATAAATTAAAATTATAAATATAATTAACTAATCTTAACCTACGCTTGCTGCACTTGCTAACCTTTGCCTGCTAGTCAAGGTTAGCGAGCAAAGCAAATGTAGGTTAAGTTTGATTAGATTATATTTATTTATTTTCTTATTTCAATATAGTGTTTCAGTGGTGTCTTCTAAGAACTAACAAACTAACTACATGGTGGGCATCTTCTGGAAAAGTACCCCAAAAATATTAATTTAATAAATTCAGATAGAGAATTAATCTGGTGGAAAAGAGATTTTCCCCTACTTTTAGTGTTAGTACTAATGGAGTGCTGACATTTGATGATGGAGTTCCTCATCATCAAATAGCTAAACAAATTTGTCTCTTTTTTATGTTTGTCTTTCATTTGTGTTTGTACACTCATGCAACTGGACACTAACATTCTTTGACTGAATATTTTGCTTGTGTCTTCCATTTTAAGTTTAACAAATCAACATTTTCAATGAACATGTGAAAATAACATCAATTTTAACAAACTAGCACTTTTTGAGTTATATGAAAGTAGTTGATTAAACTTTATAATCACTTGATAACATACAGTGTTACCAACTCGTATTATATCAAGAAAAGGGACTTGAGGATGCTATAAATAATTTCTGATGACGTTGGTTCTATATTAGCCAGCTTTGTTCAAACTTATTACTTCCTTTTTGGCATTTTATGAACTATGCCATTGTATTTAATAGTGATTGGTTGTTTTTAATTTGTTAGGATTTCTTACTTTTACTAGATAGTTTTTTTTTTGTTTTATTGAAGTTTATTTATAAGTTGTGGACAGTGATGGCTCGCATATAGGCACTGTGGAACTGCAGTACCCCCTATTCCATTTGATACTATTAATAATATTTAATATAACGATTCATTTTTTCTTTAATTCTTTCTTTATACTTGTACAATATATAATCCTTAAGCTTAATGTCAGTAGCCATTCCCCAATTTGTGAAAAAGATATAAAACTTTTTGTATGGAACTGTGTGCTTCACAATTCCAGTGGTGTGATGTTTGGCTGTTGTGCGCATGTGCACATAGGAAGCTGCACGCAAGGCTGTGAGGGATATATAGCACTGTCATTTCTGCAGTGCTGGTGGAAGGTAGTTTTTTTTACTCTGCGTTTGTTGTGCTTAAAAATCATGTACCATATTCTTGAATGTGATAAAGTGTAGAATTAGACTAGTATCCTGCTTCCAGCTATTTGATTCTTTTTTTTCGGTTGTTTTACTTATAGAAAATTTTAACCTTTTATACATGTTTGTTTCGTTTTACATAATTTTTTAACAAAGGATAAACATTTTCTGGAGCAGCACCCCCCTCTAATTTTAGTTACGAATCACCACTGATTATGGAACTGTCAGTTGCAATGCTAAGGTACTTTAATTTATTATCCCGTAAGTTCTGAATTTATCCATTAAATTTTATTTTGAGATTCATGTAAAAACCTGAGTAGAAGTTTGATTAAGACCGTTCTAAAATAGATAGAGTTCGAATTACGATTTATTAATATAACTGTACGAGTGGGTAGACTTAATATTTATAATTAATCCTTGTTGTAAATAATTTTTTTATTTATTGTTGTTTACCAATGTAATTTTATTGTTATATCTATTATATGGCACTCCAAACAAAAGATAAAAGCGATAAAAATTAACATAACACTGTTAGTATATTATAAATCAAAAATATTTTGTACTTTAGGCATTATCTTTAAACTGTGATGAAATATTCATATTAACTACCATATAAGTGATGTTATATATTAAAACGAATAACAGTTAGTCATGCGTGTTGGGCTAAATTTTAATTAATTTATATTATTTACATTCTTTAAATTTTTCGTAAGATGTGAACTATTGTAAAAATAAAATCTATTTTATAAGTTTCACAACATCTTCAAGAACTGTGTAAATATTGGTATTGTTTTTTTTATATTCAAAAAATAAAGCTATTTCAAAGTTGTTTGTGTGTGTGAGTGTGTGAAGAGATAAGTCATTGTTAAAATTTAATAATTTATTTATGTTAAGCGTGCTGAATTATTATTAGATGTCGTGATATATTTTATCTGGAAGGAATCAAGAGTTAAAATTAAAAAAAAAAAAAATGTTTTGTACTTTTCCTTACAAAGTTTTTACCAAAATGTATTCTTTCCAAGTAAATTGTAAAATATTGTTTTTATTGTGATGTATGGAATGTTATTTTTAAACAATAAACAATTTTAATTAAAAAATTTTACAAGTAAAAAATTATAATACATAGTACTTATTTAAAAATTTGATAAAAGGGTGACGTTCTGTATAAAAAAAAAAACAAATATTTCATATTTAAAGTTTATCTTTTTCGTCATTTTTATGTTAAAATGAATTTTGACTTTATTAATCATAAAAAATTGAATTTTAAAATCTGTGAGGTATCTTTTGAAAAAGTGTAATACAATTCTTTAAAACAATTAAGGTACTCTTTAATCGTCATAAAAAAAAAGAAAAATAACATATTTTAGGTTAATTTTTTCTCTAAATAAATCTTCTTTAGAGAATGCGTTAGGAATCACTGAGTGAGTGTTGTTTTATCATAAAATTGTATTTTCTTACTTTTTATGTGAAAAAGTCAATTTCAGAACACTTTTACTTCTTTTTTCTTCTTCCATGCGTTATTCATTTTTTCGGCGTAGCTTCATTTTTGCTCATTTATCTATTTTCCTTGTTTTTTTTTCTAGCACTAAAACTTACTTATACAGTAAATTATTTTTTGGAAGCTAACTGAATTGCAGCGTTTAGAGATCGTTTAGAGATCCTCTTCTTTCTTTAACAGGTTATTTGATTTGCCTTTCATGTTCCACATCTCCTCAAAGATTTATTTATTTAATCTGTTTGGGTACATTGTGATCATATGTCTCCAAAAATTTAACCTTCTTCTCGTTATCACTATTTTTAGGTCTTATTGATTTCGGTAGATCTCCTTGTTAGATTTCAGTCTATATCTTTTTCTTTGTTACCTTTGGACCATGGATTTTTCTCAAGAAGCTTCTTTCAATCTTTAGTAATTTTTTTGAGGTCATGTAGATGTAATTTTTCAGTATCATATAAGGTAATCCACTATCGATGAACACATCATCACAAATCAGCTGATTTCGAAGTTGAGAGTTCTAAGGTCAAATTCTAGTAAAGCAGTTACTTTTATATGGATTTGAATATTAGTTCATGGATACCGATGTTCTATGGTGGTTGGGATTCAGTTAATCAAACATCTCAGGAATCTGTTGACCTGAGACTGTACAAGATTACACTTCACTTACCTCATTCATACGTATCTTCCTTACCTTACGGTGGTTCCAGAGGCTAAACAGCAAAATAGAGTTTCATATAAGATTATATTGATCTTACTATTATAACATCTTAATTTTGTGATTTTGGAGAGAATAAAATTGTATTTATTATTCATTTTTAATTTTTTTTTTTAACTGTTTTTGATTATTTCAAGTGGTTTAAGTCGGTTTATTTTTCATTCTTTAATGTTATGTGTACGATTTCACAATTTAAATACTTCCCAAGCAACAAAATCTTACAAAATCAAATCTAAACACCAGTACTCCATTCAACACCCAGTGTTCCTTGTAAAGAAATCCAATTTAGAACGATAGATATTCTATACTTGGGTAAAATTTTTTTTTTTTAAAATGATTTTATAATATAAAGTTATTCAAAGAAATAGGATAAGGCAGAAGAGACTCTTTAATAAATGTAAAAAAAAAAATCATTCTTTTATTTAAATTGTAATATTAAATTAGATAAAAGTATTTGGAAAAATTGTCAGATAGATTCAGATTTATATATACAATGGTCTAGCATCCAAATGGTTCAGAGTTCAAAGCTCAAACAGACAAAAAATTTTTTTCTTCATCATGTTAAAGCCGGAAGTTGATCGTAATTAGTTATCAAAATGCGGTTGCTATAATGAATACATAAATCACAAATGAATAATTTACTTCAGATTTGTGTGAGGCTAACAATTTAAAAAAAAAAAATTATGGCAATTTACCAAGAATAATTCAATTTTATTTATATTTTACATATGTTATAAAACCGAAAGCAGTTAATGTAAGAATTAACTTAGAATAAGTCTAAATTTTGTAAGTTTAGTTGATTGATGTGCAGTAGTTCGTTTTGTTTGCCTCTGAGTGTGTATGTTGGTGTTGGTGAGTGGTTTAGTGAGAATCTATATACAATTGGTTGGGAAATGAAGCATTATGCAAAATATAATAATTTTCGAAACAGTTTGCATCGTTTGAAAGGTACACATACACCTTACTCTAGTGTTGCAATAGTAAAATTCCCTCATTCACTGAAATATCCCTTCCAACTTGTATGAAATCTACACCTATAAAACTTGGATGTACTTTAATTTAATGTTAAAAAATAATAAATCTTATATATATATATATATATATATATATATTTAATATCTTTATATGCAGAATACAGGTAGTAGTCTCTTGATAAGGATTGTTTGTTTAGAAACTTTTTGTTTATTTTTATTATTGAGTATATTTTAAATATGGAACAAGCAATTTTTTTAAAAAAACATTGCCACGTTGATTGTATTTTCACTGTCTTATAGATCTAGGCACCAATATGAAACCTAATTAAAAAGTTTAAAAAAAAACTTTAGTGAACTGTATAATTATGTAATTAAATTTATTCTTTGTTTCAGATTATGGGCGATTACTTTGTTTCCGTTACTATAGTGGACTAAACTTATCATGCTTGGCTCAATCTAAACCAGTCGATTTAGATTCGGTTTATAAACAAAGTAAATCAACTTTAAAAAGTAAAGGGTCATTTAAAAAGAAACATGAAATACCGCGCTCTAATGATTTGTTAAGGATTCGTGATAAAAAATCAGGTCTAGGATCTAGTAGCGGTGCTGTTGGTAATTGCAGTTCGGAATCTGAATCAGAAGTGGAAACATCGTCAAAATCAAGAAAAAAAGGTTGGAGATTATTAAAGAAGAAAACTTCCTTACCGAACGGTTTTTTACATAATTCTTCTACATCTTCAGTCGATAGAATAGAAGATTCTGATACAGATTCTTCATCTAGAAATTCTTCTAAAGATCTTCCGACATGGAATTCACATGAAATGGCACAAAAAACAATGGGTTTACAAGGATTTCAAGATTTAGATAATCAAGAATATTATCATATTTGGAGTCAAAGATCCGGTGGTAGTTCTTCAGTTTATGAAACATTATATCCGACTTCTTCTAAATGTTTGATGTCAGCTTCAGACACACCTCCTCCACCGTTACCACCTAGATCATTTTTACCCAGACATCGTCCATTAGAAAGAACAAGAGCTATCGAGCCCAATATCCAAAAGCCACCAGAAGTTTTACGGAAAAATAAACCGATATTATCTTCAGCAGGTCCAGTTCTTCCACCAAGACCTAAAAAAATTATTCATCCTGAAGATACCTTTGGTTTTGAGATCGTAGATACCGATGAGTTATCTGGAATATCATCGAGTTTTTTACAAGATAGTTTCGATCAAGTCCCAGATCAAAATTTAAATGTAAGTGATCAAATTGTGCCAGATAATGATAAAAATGGACGTCCAGTGGAATTATCTGTTAAACCGTGGGGTGTTGGTGTATTATCAGAAGTTGTTATATGGAAGGATGGTGAAAATTTACAAAGAGTTACAGCTAATTGTTCCGGAAATAATGCTCCTGGTGCATCAGCATCGACGACGGCTGCACCTTTAGCGACACCAGAACAAGAAGGAAATTTAATCGATGGTAATCCATCGATAGATAATCCTACTAATGATGATAACGGGCATTCGGTTAATTCAAACGGTGTTGTTAGATCAAATAACAAAGTAATGGCACGTAAATTATTTCATAATCAAGATCACAATACGATTTCTTCAAATAATTCTTCATCTTCTAGTCATGAAAATAATAGTCAGATTAATAACGATAGTAATAATAATGTAAATCATAGTGATATTGTTTTAAATGAAAATAGTAATAATGTTCCTAATTTAAATAATGAAATTCCACAACGTTTAAGTAATGGAATTCCTGAAAATGATAATGTTGAAACTGTTCCAGATAAAATTAATACATCTACGTTACAAAAAATACCGTCCAAAGAAAATATAAGTGATATTATTCATACTTCAGGAAGTAATTTAATCGTACCAGAAACATCTTCATCATCGCAGTTAACTAGTCCGTCAATGATATCACCAAATTCTTTAACGACTGCTTTATCAGGTAATAATTTAATATTACCGGAAACATCGCAGTCTACTAGTCCATCTCCAGTTTCACCAAATTCTTTATTAATAAATACATCATCTACATCGGAATCTACTTTAACCGTTTCTGATAATAATCCTATGATATTGAGTGCTCGTAGTTCTAGTTCTGATTCAGTCATATCAAATACAACTGAAAATAATGATATAAATGATATACCAACATTACGTCCAAAATCTTTTACCGGTAATGAATCGCCGAGCGGTAATATTCGTACACATAAACCATTATCACGACAAGTTAGTCATCCACCAGATAATATTACGGTATTACGATATCATGAATCGCCAAGACCACAAAATAGATTATTAAATCGTGTTCAAGCGATTACGAGTCCACCTAGTAGTAGTAGTAGTAGTAGTAGTAGTAGTAGTAATAGTAATAATGGTAATATTAGTATCAATAATAGTTTAAGTAATAGTAATAATTGCTGTAATAGTTATCCGCAATGTCCACCAACACCAACACATCATGCTAGACCAATACGTGCCGGATTTCAAAGTCCGATATTATCAAGACATTCAAATTTAGTATCGCATCAGCATCATCATCAACAACATAGTAATAATGATTTAGAATTAAATGTTAATTTATTACGAGATTCTTCTGATAATTTAAATCATTTTACGATCGATTCAATTAATCGGCGTCCATCATTAAATTTAGCCGATACAAATAATGAAAATACAATGTCATCATCGACATCTTTAATTCCTTTACCATCAGCGATGTCTTCTTCTATGTCATCATCATCATCATCATCAACAGGACCGGATGCTATTACAATACCGGTTATGCAAAATGGAAATGGACAACAAACGCAGTGCTCAATTTTACCGTTACGTCATATAACAACTTCTAGATTACCATCGATACCAGAAAGAACAGTTAGAAATGAACATCGTTTAGATATTGCTCCTGATGAAGAATCGTTACCTCCTTGTAAGTATTTTATTATTTCTTTCTTTAGTGTTTTTCTTTACAATGGAATGCTGATTATCCGAATTGATAAATTCATGGTCAAGTTTGGATAATTGGAAAATTAAAAAATGTTTTTCATGCATTCTGGACATATTATTTTAATGTTTAATGGGTATGACCCGTTAAAAAGTTGAAGATATAAGAAAATATATGTATTTCATTAAAATTAAAATGATATTCAGAATACATACATTTTAATAAGAAAAACAGATACAGTAATACATGATAAAAAATTTAATCTAAAAATTTATTAAAATAAAACTTATGAAGTACTTATAAAAAACATATTGAAGAGAAATTGAGTTTAGTTACTGTCTGTTGAAAAAAATTTAAAAAATCACATTACATTTAATAGAATAAAATTCAGTGATAATTACTAATTAAAACACCTTTACAAGCACTGTTTCTTCAAAAAAAAGAACCGTATTGTATTTGTAATGTTGATCTTCGTTTATGAGCTGCAAGATCCCATAATTGTTTTAAACAAAGAATTTGTGTAGAATTGCATTCTTTTTTTCACTCCAACCAGTCCCTAGTGATAGACAAATATTAGAGATTTTTCGTGCGTCATTCCTGGATGTTAGTCTTATATCATTACATCATTGGCTTGATCAATTAATGTGTTTCGATCAATCTTTTCAGAAGTAAATTTTATTATTAGTTTAACAGTAGCCTAAATTTATATGTTTTATGCTATATGAATTGCAAAAAAGACATTTAATAAACCCAGTAAAAACAAAGATCAATAAAAATACATTTCATATTTTAGTTAAGCTGTATTTGAACAGTATTTTAGATTTTCTAAACAGTTTTATTAGTATATTAAAAATTACTTAGTGCAGATTTAAACGGTTTAATTAATTGGACATCGGAAAAATCAGTGTTTGGATAATCAGTATCCTACTGTATTTATTTATTTTGACATTGTATTCCATTATAACAGAATGTTAATTGAATTAATTAACTAGATAAAATTTATCCTGTTTAGGTCGATGATTTCTGAAGTAATCAATAATTTTAATAATGGAAAAATATTTATATAAATCGTATTAAAATTAAAAATTCTTTTCAGTCATTGGAAAAGTTAGTAAATATACCTGATTAAAAGGACAATCTGTTTATTGCTGTGCAAATTAATTGGGACAAGCTATTTTTTCCTTTAAATTGTTATGTGATTGCCAATTATATTTGAAACCTCCTTAAACCAGTATTATCTGCCTTGAGGTGATGTGACTGTTTGACTTTGACTATAAGAAAGAAGTTTGATTGATTTTTAAGTGGAAACAGTCACCTTAGTTTCAGTTTTAAGCCTTTTGAGTGTGGCAGGTAGATGTTAGTTTTTTCACTCTCTGTAACACTTGTTGCTTTTGTGTGTTTATAAATGTATATTACTTTGAGGAATCGTGTAAAAATTATCACTCTTAAATATCAACCACATTTCGATGACAGTGAGAGATATCGCTTCTGCAGTTGGCGTAAGCAAATCAAGATCGAGGATTCTGACAACATTCAAAGAATCTGGATCATTGTCTCCAAAAAGGAGAGGAAAATGTGGGCGCAAACAGGCAAACTACTTCAAGAACTGATAAAATTCTAATAAGAAATAGTAAAATTATTCCAAGGAAGACAAGCTCAGACCTTAATCAAAATTTATTAGCGACTGGTTTTGATATTAATAATTCAACTGTACGCAGTAGGCTTCTGGCCAGAAGGCAAGAAGACCAATGAAGAACAATTTTTAATTCCTAAAATGAAGAAAAACTTTTAGCATGGTCCCAAAAAATATAAATTGTGGACTGCTGATGAATGGAAGCAGGTAAGTTTTAGTAATGAAACTAATTTATTTGTTCAGGGTTACAAAGAAAATGTAAAAGAGATGAGGTGACAGTCTTTGAGACCTGAGGATGTCCAACAAACTATAAAACACCCTCTGGTTTTAGAGTTTTTCACAACAAATTTTACTGGAAACTTAGTTTCTGTTCAAGGTATGATGAATTCAACCAATAACGTAGAAATGTTATAATGTAGGATTGGGCCATTCATGACAGGACATTTCAACATGATTTGGCCCCTTGTCATAATTCATAATCGGTCAAACTTTCATGCTGGGAAATCAAATTAATGTGCTTGATCGGTCTGGAAATTTACCATACTTAAATTCCATTGAGAACTTGTGGAATATTTTGAAAAGACATTTAGGTAAGACAAAAGAATGCATGAAAACTAATGCTATAAAAGTATGGTTCCACGATGAAGAAGTGAAGAATATGTGCACTTATCTAGTGGAATAGATGCCAAAATGTCTTTTCAAGAGGTCATTTATAGTAAAGGTCGACATACTTCATACTAATACATATATTTATCAGTATATATAAAGGCATAGAATGAATAAAAGGATAGTTTTTTGAAAAAGTGTTTTTTTTTTTACTTTGTCCCAATTAATTTGACTGTAGTGTTTCGGAAGGCAAAAATCATTGAACGATTGAAAACTTCAGCCAACTACCCTTAATAGCCAAAATGATAATAGTCTTTCTTCTTTAAAAATCCTGTTGTCTTGGTTACGTAGATGGATTTATAAGTATATACAGATCTGAAATTAAATACAAATAACAGGAATAGATCCAATGGGATTTCCAATAGAAATTGCAACAGAGTACAGTTGAAACAACAAATTGCTTTTTATTTAATCATTATTATAACATCTATCGTTTCTTTCTGATTAAATATACTCCATTTGACCATTGACTGGAAGAATTCTGATAAGGAAATCATTTTAACTTTGTACTACTCAATCAATACTGATTTATTAGGTCAAACCAAAATTGTTAATGTTTCTATGCTGTTGAATAATGTCTAATCATTCTTCTACTACTGGACATTTTAAAATCCTAACTTCTTCATAAATCTTTTATCTGTGTATCAAAAATCAAATTAGTATACCCGCATAACCTATGATATATCATTCTTTTAACAAATAATTAAATTGTTCTTGGCCTTTCAATAAATATGTCAACTATTGATCTATGACCTTTTATATAATCTGATAAATTATGGAATTATTGTGTGATGTGTTAACCTACCAAAAAGAGCATGTAACTTTTTTTTCTGCCCTGCTTCTATCATTCTGTGTTTTTTACATTGCCCTATCATGCTTACTTGCTATTTTTTTCTTTGTAAATATGCTTAATGAGACAGCCTTCAAACTAATTGAGGTATTATAACGCATATTGCAGTGTCGTCAGATATTTTATAATAGGAGATAAAATTCTAAATTTATATCGGTTTTTTTTTCTATTTCATTCTGTGATGTTTTTTTCATTATCAAATTATATACAAGTAAGAATGTTTTTAGAAACATTAATAATATATTTAAAGTTGATGTTTAAGCTATTATACTATACACTCCTTCCTCGGCCAACTCCTAACCAAATATCAGTACTTGTTTGTAACTATTTGCAACTGTTAGTATGTATATTGATTTTCAGTTTCTGTTAATATTTATTTGTTTTTATTACTTTTTTTTTAGACTGGGAAGCAAGAATTGATAGTCATGGTAGAATATTTTACATAGATCATGTTAATAGAATGACTACATGGCAAAGACCAACACATAGTTCTGTTTCTCGTGTTCGTCCTTTAGCTAATGAGTTACAGCGCCAACAATTGGATAGAAGGTAATTAGTTTTGCTTTTTATTACCATATACAAAAGTTTTACCCTGTCTGGGTACAACCCAATAAAGTTAGAGTTAGAATTTGCTGTGTAGTAAATATTTACTTCATTTAACACTTTAACAGTATTAACTTGCGTTTACTGCATTATTAAATACACAAGGTGTGTTTTTAAAGTAAGGTCCATTCTGAATTTGTCCCCTATATATGTGATATTAATAGATGGCGCTTGTAGCTCAGTTATTTCAATCAGTAGTAGTCAGCTGTTACCAACAATAGTTTAGTCATTTTATTATTTTTTTTTTTTTTTTTTTTGTCTTCAGTCATTTGACTGGTTTGATGCAGCTCTCCAAGATTCCCTATCTAGTGCTAGTCGTTTCATTTCAGTATACCCTCTACATCCTACATCCCTAACAATTTGTTTTACATATTCCAAGCGTGGCCTGCCTACACAATTTTTCCCTTCTACCTGTCCTTCCAATATTAAAGCGACTATTCCAGGATGCCTTAGTATGTGGCCTATAAGTCTGTCTCTTCTTTTAACTATATTTTTCCAAATGCTTCTTTCTTCATCTATTTGCCGCAATACCTCTTCATTTGTCACTTTATCCACCCATCTGATTTTTAACATTCTCCTATAGCACCGCATTTCAAAAGCTTCTAATCTTTTCTTCTCAGATACTCCGATTGTCCAAGTTTCACTTCCATATAAAGCGACACTCCAAACATACACTTTCAAAAATCTTTTCCTGAGATTTAAATTAATTTTTGATGTAAACAAATTATATTTCTTACTGAAGGCTCGTTTAGCTTGTGCTATTCGGCATTTTATATCGCTCCTGCTTCGTCCATCTTTAGTAATTTTACTTCCCAAATAACAAAATTCTTCTACTTCAATAATCTTTTCTCCTCCTATTTTCACATTCAGTGGTCCATCTTTGTTATTTCTACTACATTTCATTACTTTTGTTTTGTTCTTGTTTATTTTCATGCAATAGTTCTTGCGTAGGACTTCATCTATGCCGTTCATTGTTTCTTCTAAATCCTTTTTACTCTCGGCTAGAATTACTATATCATCAGCAAATCGTAGCATCTTTATCTTTTCACCTTGTACTGTTACTCCGAATCTAAATTGTTCTTTAACATCATTAACTGCTAGTTCCATGTAAAGATTAAAAAGTAACGGAGATAGGGAACATCCTTGTCGGACTCCCTTTCTTATTACGGCTTCTTTCTTATGTTCTTCAATTGTTATTGTTGCTGTTTGGTTCCTGTACATGTTAGCAATTGTTCTTCTATCTCTGTATTTGAACCCTAATTTTTTTAAAATGCTGAACATTTTATTCCAATCAATGTTATCGAAAGCCTTTTCTAGGTCTATAAACGCCAAGTATGTTGGTTTGTTTTTCTTTAATCTTTCTTCTACTATTAATCTGAGGCCTAAAATTGCTTCCCTTGTCCCTATACTTTTCCTGAAACCAAATTGGTCTTCTCCTAACACTTCTTCCACTCTCCTCTCAATTCTTCTGTATAAAATTCTAGTTAAGATTTTTGATGCATGACTAGTTAAACTAATTGTTCTATATTCTTCACATTTTTCTGCCCCTGCTTTCTTTGGTATCATAACTATAACACTTTTTTTGAAGTCTGACGGAAATTCCCCTTTTTCATAAATATTACACACCAGTTTGTATAATCTATCAATCGCTTCCTCACCTGCACTGCGCAGTAATTCTACAGGTATTCCGTCTATTCCAGGAGCCTTTCTGCCATTTAAATCTTTTAATGCTCTCTTAAATTCAGATCTCAGTATTGTTTCTCCCATTTCATCCTCCTCAACTTCCTCTTCTTTCTCTATAACACCATTTTCTAATTCATTTCCACCGTATAACTCTTCAATATATTCCACCCATCTATCGACTTTACCTTTCGTATTATATATTGGTGTACCATCTTTATTTAACACATTATTAGATTTTATTATTAGTTATGTATATTCACCCGTTCATAAATGCTACAGTTGGTGATCTCACTAAGTGTAAAGAACAAAGAGTAATACGATTTTAGATGGCAAAAATAATTCTGTGGCTGAAATTCACACGAAAATTTGTAGTGTTTATTAGTAGAATATTATAAGTGATACTAAACAAAGACAATGATGCCGTTGATTTCAAGAAGGATGAATAAATATTCATGATGAAGAATATAGTAGCCAGCTATCAGTAATAACAGCCGATTTGAGTGAAAAAATTAGAGAAACCAGAACTTCAGTATGTCGTCACATTTATCTTTGATGTTTTGTGATGTTTGCTTTATGAAGTTTTGACTAAAATATTGTGCTATAAAAAATTACATATCAGAAAGGGTGCCGAAGGTTTTAATCGATACACATAAGGAAAAATATCTTGCTGCACTGCATGAATTTTTTTGCAACATTATGAAAGATGAATTATTCACATTGTTACCGAAACGGAACCCTAGATTTCTTATTTGAATGTCAAGACAAAGCAGCATTCAATGAGTTTTTGGCGTTCACACTGAAGAAGTTCAAACAAGAACATTTGGTAAAGAAGCTTATGTCTTTTTTTTTTTTTTGGAACAAAAAGGGTGTTGTGCTTAGTGATAACAGAACTATTGTGAAAACCGATACATATTGTGAAACATTAAAAAAATCTTAGAAGAGTATAAAAAACAAATGATATGGAATACTATCCTGCAGGATTTTTTTACTGCATGGCAATGCCCTACCACAAGTGGCAAATCAAACAGTGAAGCAGTTGGAAAAATCTTCATTAAAGAATCTTCAATTATCCACCCTATAATGCTAACATAGCTTCCAGCTATTATTTTTTTTCAACTACACCTTAAACAGTGGTTTGCATTACAAAGTGTGATGATGATGAAAAATAATGTTCCTATGTAGTTTAAATCACTGGTTATGGAAGTTCTCATCAAAGAGGGAATGAATATATATATGTGTTGTGTGTAATTTTATATTGTGTTTACTGCTGACTTGGCACTGCTAGCAAATGACACAGACGAAGCTAAATTATTGATATTAGAAGTTCAAAAAATTGCAAATAAAGCCGTCCTCAAATTATCATTCGAAAAGACAGAAATTATGCCCCAATAATCAAAACAATTAAAAGAAGTAAACATAAACAGTTATAAAATCAAAATAGTAATCGTACTTAAATACCTCAGAGAAATAATAACAAAAAACCGTGATCCAAAAAAGAAGAAATAAACTAGCTAAGGCTCAAAAATTTACCTGATACACTTACAATAAAATATTTCTATCAATGAATGCAAAAATAAGATATTTCAACAGAGTTATAAAACCAGAAGCTACTTATGCAGCAGAAACACTCTTCCACCTGAATGAGCAATAAAATACAGACAGGCTTTAGAAAATCAAAAGAAAAATCGGAAGAACCTGCAACAATAAAAAGTACCAGAAAGACGATGGGAAGTAGATGGATTGTGCGCGACAAAGTCGTGTACAAAGAGTTAGAATGCATCATGGATACCATGCGTTAGACGAAACTAGGATTCTTTGAACATATTATGAGAGTGCAAGATTCAAAACTTCTGAAACAGCTAGAACAGTACAATCTCAATTCGAAAATCATGAAGATAGGATGCAGATAGATCAGAGAAATAAGAGATAATATGAAAGAAACTGGCCTTACACCACAGAGAAGATAAAATTAAACAAGAAAATCAAGAACAAAAACACTTGCTTTATGCTCGCAAGAAAAAACTCGCAACACGAACATTTTCAACACTAAAAATCACAAAGATCGGAATGTATGAAAAAGTACTGGGAGGACTGTAAGGCCGAAACAGTCCCATCGAAGAGACTTGGATAGTGGACTGACTAATGTGATCATAAAAGATAATATTATACGAGGTGCAACAATAAAGTAATGAGACTGATGGGAAAAAAAATGTTGCTTACCATTTTAGTCATGTTTAGTGTTGTCTCCTTCAAAGTAGTTCCCCTCTGATTGCACACACTTATTTCAGCGCTTCTGCCATTGATGGTAACATTTCTGGAACTCATCTTCTGTAATATCCTCCAAGACCCTCGTCACAGCTTTTTGGACATCTTGTGTTGTTTGAAAATGGTGTCCCTTGACCGCCATTTTGACTCTTGGAAATAGAAAAAAGTCGCACAGAGCGATATCTGGTGAATAAGGTGGCTGTGGTAGTACTGAAATTTGTTTTGAGGTTAAAAATTGCTGTACTGACAGAGCAGTATGGGATGGCGCATTATCGTGATGCAGAATCCAATTATCAGCAATGTTGGCACGGACACAAAGAACTCGTTTGCGAAGTCTTTCTAAAATTTCTTTGTAGAAATATCGGTTAACTGTTTGTCCAGGAGGCACCCGCTCTTTATGAACAATTCCCTTGGAATCGAAGAAGTATACAAGTATGCGTTTCACTTTTGACTTTGACATGTGAGCTTTTTTTGTTCTGGGTGATCCCTTTGAGCACCATTGCGAACTTTGGCGTTTTGTCTCCGAATCGTATTGAAAAAACCAAATCTCATCAACAGTGATAACACGGCTCAACAAATCTGGATCGATTTCCATTTGCTCTAACAGATCGGCTGCCACATTTTCCTGTGTTTCTCGCTGTTGTGTGAGATTTTTGGGGACCATTTTTGCACAAATCTTTCTCGTACCAAGATCTTTAGTTAATATTACACGAACCGTTTCTCGATCGATGTTGAGTTCTTCTGCAATCATTTTCACGGATAATCTTCGATCAGATCATATGATTTCACGCACCCTGGTCAAGTTGACATCTGTCCGTGAGGTTGATGGTCGTCCACTGCGGTATTCATCTTCAACATTTGTTCTGCCTTCACTAAAAATTTTATGCTGCCGAAAAACTTGAGCTCGTGACTTAACCTCCTCTCCACAAGCCTTCTGAAGCTTACCATAAGTTGTCATATGTCGTCGTGTTTTCACCTGATTTAACGCAAAAAGAAATGGCATACCGTCGCGCAATATTTTGCGGTTTCATTTCTGTGACGAGAGACATAAACACGTGTTCACTTATTACAGCACAACTCACGACCGAGCAGTTGCATCAATGTGCCGCTTGGATTAGAAGTAACTTATAGACCAAGGTCAAAGATGGTGTGCCTACGCAAGCTGCAAGATTGCCACATCTTGGAAAGAAAAATCAGTCTCATTACTTTATTGTCGCACTTCGTATATCCTATTTCATATTTATTTGGAATAAGTTCTGTTTTTATTTCATAACGGACCTTTAAAGTAAAACCGCCTTGTTGATAAAATTTATAAATATATATTTTGTTTAGAAATTAATAATACATTGAATAAGTGTAAAAAGATTCCTGGTAGAAAATCATTAGCGAAATATGCTTGAGGTGTTTGGTAACTCGGTGAGAAATCAAGAGATGGTGCTTGTAGTACATTATTGTGGTCATTCTTAACTTCTCACATCTATAATAGGAGCATATAACAATATTTTTCAGGGACACCCTTTTCAATGATCTGTATATATATTTTTTTCATTTGAGACTACCTTAGCTCGTACTTGGTAGTAGTTTTCTTTATATTGTTTTAATTAAAGCTTTTTTTTTTATTTTTATGAAAATGTTGGTTTCATCTGTCATCTGCATTTTTTTACATATGGTTTTATTTTGTACGGGCAGTTTTTTTTCACTGTTTAAATAAGAATTAAACTAAAAAGTAAAAAATATATAATAAAATTATTAAAAAAACAAAAATTGTTTTTCAATTTTTATTTTAAATTTACTGAAATTAACTTAAAGGATTAGTAAATTATTTTAGTTTTTTTTTAATTTGGCATCTAATTCAGAACTGTCAAAATATAATGAATTGTAAATGTATTACCATTTTTTTTTTTTTTTTGTTAATCATTATTAAAAGGAAGTTTTATTTCTTTTAAAGTGAACTTAACAAATGGAATGTCAATAACTACTATTGAAATAATGAACCGGTTTAAAAATTCATAAAAAAAAAATGATTAAATTAAGTTTGTATTTATATTTTCATTGTGTATATTATTTTATTTACTGACGTAAAACAGTTTGTTTTTCCCTTTTTCTATTTTTATGTTTTTATTTTTATTCATTTTTGTTATCTTTATGCTTAACGTTTTGTTTTTTTGTTTGTTTAACAATTTATAAGTATATTCAATAAAATTGTTTATTCATTATTTTCTTTTCTGTTTTAAATTTGTGTTCTAGGTACCAAAGTATTAGACGTACAATTACATCTCGTCGTATGGAAACTGAAGATAACAATTCCGACCATAGCAATGGTCTTGCTACCAGTCAAACCACTTCTACCAACTGTACTGATGTGATTACAAATGCACCAGCTGTTAAATTTCTTGCTCGACCTGATTTCTTTTCTATATTACATATGAACCAGGTATTTTGAATTTTTTTTTTAATATTATATTTTTATTTAGATCATACTAATGTCCACGATACATTACTGTCTTTCATCGATAAGGTTGTGTGTTCAAATCCCAGTCAGACATTAATCACATTTTTTGATATGCTATAAAGTTTCATACCACATTCTTTAATGGTAAAATTGACATCCAGTTTAAAAGTACCATTTTATCTCCATCATCTGAAAAAAAAATTTGATATCTCTTATACCCTTTAGTATTTTTTGAAAAAAAAATTATCCAAAAATTTTCATCCCTTCCTAGAAAATTACAACTTTGTTTATTTAAAATTATGGCTGTATTTTTATTTTATTTTTTTTTTTGTCTTCAGTCATTTGACTGGTTTGATGCAGTTCTCCAAGATTCCCTATCTAGTGCTAGTCGTTTCATTTCAGTATACCCTCTACATCCTACACCCCTAACAATTTGTTTTACTTATTCCAAACGTGGCCTGCCTACACAATTTTTTCCTTCTACCTGTCCTTCCAATATTAAAGCGACTATTCCAGGATGCCTTAGTATGTGGCCTATAAGTCTGTCTCTTCTTTTAACTATATTTTTCCAAATGCTTCTTTCTTCATCTATTTGTCGCAATACCTCTTCATTTTTCACTTTATTCACCCATCTGATTTTTAACATTCTCCTATAGCACCGCATTTCAAAAGCTTCTAATCTTTTCTTCTCAGATACTTTGATTGTCCAAGTTTCACTTCCATATAAAGCGACACTCCAAACATATAATTTCAAAAATCTTTTCCTGACATTTAAATTAATTTTTGATGTAAACAAATTATATTTCTTACTGAAGGCTCGTTTAGCTTGTGCTATTCGGCATTTTATATCGCTCCTGCTTCATCCATCTTTAGTAATTCTACTTTCCAAATAACAAAATTCTTCTACCTCTATATAATCTTTTCTCCTTCTATTTTTAACATTCAGTGGTCCATCTTTGTTATTTCTACTACATTTCGTTACTTTTGTTTTGTTCTTGTTTATTTTCATGCGATAGTTCTTGCATAGGACTTCATCTATTCCATTCATTGTTTCTTCTAAATCCTTTTTACTCTTGGCTAGAATTACTATATCATCAGCAAATCATAGCATCTTTATCTTTTCACCTTGTACTACTGTTACTCCGAATCTAAATTGTTCTTTAACATCATTAACTGCCAGTTCCATGTAAAGATTAAAAAGTAACGGAGATAGGGAACATCCTTGTCAGACTCCCTTTCTTATTACGGCTTCTTTCTTATGTTCTTCAATTGTTACTATTGCTATTTGGTTCCTGTACATGTTAGCAATTGTTCTTCTATCTCTGTATTTGAACCCTAATTTTTTTAAAATGCTGAACATTTTATTCCAGTCTACGTTATCGAATGCCTTTTCTAGGTCTATAAACGCCAAGTATGTTGGTTTGTTTTTCTTTAATCTTCCTTCTACTATTAATCTGAGGCCTAAAATTGCTTCCCTTGTTCCTATACTTTTCCTGAAACCAAATTGGTCTTCTCCTAACACTTCTTCCACTCTCCTCTCAATTCTTCTGTATAGAATTCTAGTTGTTTTGTATTCTTCACATTTATCTGCCCCTGCTTTCTTTGGTATCATGACTATAACACTTTTTTTGAAGTCTGACGGAAATTCCCCTTTTTCATAAATATTACACACCAGTTTGTATAATCTATCAATTGCTTCCTCACCTGCCCTGCGCAGTAATTCTACAGGTATTCCGTCTATTCCAGGAGCCTTTCTGCCATTTAAATCTTTTAATGCTCTCTTAAATTCAGATCTCAGTATTGTTTCTCCCATTTCATCCTCCTCAACTTCCTCTTCTTCCTCTATAACACCATTTTCTAATTCATTTCCTCCGTATAACTCTTCAATATATTCCACCCATCTATCGACTTTATCTTTCGTATTATATATTGGTGTACCATCTTTGTTTAACACATTATTAGATTTTAATTTATGTACGCCAAAAATTTTCTTTACTTTCCTGTATGCTCCGTCTATTTTACCAATGTTCATTTCTCTTTCCACTTCTGAACACTCTTCTTTAATCCACTCTTCTTTCGCCAGTTTGCACTTCCTGTTTATAGCATTTCTTAATTGCCGATAGTTCCTTTTACTTTCTTCATCACTTTAATCACTCCATTATGCGTTATGCAAATCTCTTCAATGGGACTGCTTGGGCTTTGCGGTTCTCCCAGTATATTTTTATTCATTCTGATCTTTGTGCCCTTTCTAGTGTTGAAAATGTTCGTGTTGTGAGTTTTCTCTTGTGAGTGTGAAGCGGGTGTTTTTGTTCTTGATTTTCTTGATTAATTTCATCTCGTCTGTGCTGTCTTCTGATATAAGGTCAATTTCCTTCAAATCCTCTCTTATTTCTCTGATCCGTCTGCATCTTGTCATGGTGTTTTTAAAGTCGAGATTGTACTGTACTAGCTGTTTCAGAAATTTTTAATCTTGCTTCCTCATGATATATCCAAAGAATCCTAGTCTCATCTAACACATGGTATCCATGATGGGTTCTAATTCTTTGTACTCAACTTTGTTGGGCACAATCTACCGCTTCTTGTTGTCTTTCTGGTACTTCTTATTGATGCCAGTTCTTCCAGTTCAAGTTTCTGTAGTCTGTCTTTCTTTGATTGTTCATTAAGGTGGAAAAGTATTTGCTGGATAGGTGACTTTTGGTTTTATAACTGTGTTGTAGTGTCTTATATTTGCATTTATTGATAGGCATTTTTTATTGTGAGTGTACCAGGTTAATTTTTGAGCCTTAGCACTAGTTTGTTTCTTCTTATTTGGTCTTTTCGTTTAGGTTGTTTGTTATTTCTCCAAGGTTTTTAAATAAATTGGGTTATTGTTTTGATTTTATTACAGTTTTTGTTTAATTCTTTTAATCATGTTGGTTTTTCAAACATAATTTCTGTCTTTTTGATTGTTATTTTTAGGTCAATTTTATTTGCAGTGTTTTGTAAGTTCTAATATCTGGGATTCAACTTTAGCTGAAATTTTTTTTTATGGTTGTATATTTTTATTTTTTAAACAATCTTAAAAAGTTTTTTTTTAAATTTAATATCAACACTTACAAATTTTTTTTTTAAATTAATTTTACCCCAATACTTCTCCCTTGAGTGCAGCAGCCTCCAAAAATGAAAAAAAAAATTTAAATTTTAAAACTCAAAATGTATTTTGTTAAACAATAAAATCACTAAACTAATTTAATATCCCTTCCCTGGTGGGGGAGCTACCATACTAAAAAAAAAAATTATTTGATTTTAATTTATAAAAATCGGTTTTTGTAAATATTTTAATTATTAAAAAAGCCCCCTGTTGCATGAGCTCCCAAATTGTCAAAAAAGTCGAAAACATTTTTTTTAAATTTTGATGTATTTTATTTTCATTTATTTTACGTAAAAAATTATCTTCAGCGCATTAAATTTTTTTTTTGTTTTTTGCCTTTGTAAATGCTAAATAATATTAATACTATTTTTAAATTTTATTTAAAATTAAATAAATTTTACTTGAAAACTTAATTTTATTGTATAATTCCTTTTTAAATTTTTGTTGAGTATATGATTCACACCACTGGGAATGTTTGGGAATCCTTTGTCACTTTTTTTTTAATAAGTAATGAATAATATTATCAATATTTTAATTTTTCTAATATTTTATTTTATTTTTTCCAGGATGCCTTAGCTTTATATAATAGAAATGGCTCATTAAAACATATGGTATCAAAAATACGTCGTGATCCGTCAACATTTGAAAGGTATCAGCATAATAGAGATTTAGTCGCTTTAGTAAATTTATTTGCTGATTCAATTAGAGATTTACCAAGAGGTTGGGAAACTAAATTTGATCGAAATGGAAAGGTAATATTTATTTATGTATTTTTATTATTATTATTACTACTACAGTGCCTTTGGAAAGTCGCTGTCCAGTATGCTATGCTTTAAAATTATGTGGTGCATTCTGTTCTTTCAAGACTTTCTTTTCTGTTTAATTCTTTCTGTTCTTTCAAGAATTCAGTTGAGTTCTGATTGAACATCCTTTGTTTTGTTTCATGTTGTTTCATTTATCGAAATCAATAGTTGTGAGAAATTTAATGGTTCTTTTGGTAGAGGAACACATATTTCATGTGTCTTTTGTGAAGGTGACAAGTATATTAATTTAATGAAGCACACGTTTTCTGGAAAGTTACCAAATACTTCTGTTTCTCACTGCAAGGGTTAGAACTCTTATCGAAAAATCTCAGATAACAGGATCTAATGATGACGCTGATTAAAGTGGAAGACCATCTATACTAAACGATCAGAAGCTGCTTGATATTTTGGATGCTATATTCGAAAGTTCATGAAAGTCAATGCTTCAGTTAGCATAGCAGCAAGATATTGGACTTGCTACTGCATGTAAAGTTGTAAGAAAAGAACAAATGTTTCCCCTACAAAGTAATATGTGTTCAAGAATTGAAATCTAAAGATCATACCAAAAGACTAAATTGTTGTCAACGATTTAAACGGTTTATTGATCAAAATTCCGCAGGTATCCTCGATATTATGTATTTTTACAGATGATGTGAGATTTCATCTGAGAGGGTATATTAATTTACAAAGTACACAACTGTGCAAAAACTAACGCCTATTATCACACAAACAATCTTTACACAAAGCGAAAATTGGAGTCTGTGTCGGTGTGAGTAAAACGCAAATTGTGGGTCAAATCTTTTTAAAAAATACAGTTAATAGTTATTGTTATTGTACAATCTTAAGAAACTTCATTAGTCGGTCAACAGAAGTGGAAATTAATCACGGCTGGTTTCAACAAGATGGTGCCACAGCGCACACAGGTAATAGGTCAATGACTTTTTTATAAAATGTCTTTGGTGAATGAATAATTTTGAGCAGTTTTTAATCAGCATGATCGCCTGATCTAAGGGGGGCAGCGAAACAAGTGGCGAATCACAACAGACCCGTCACGATTGACAAAATAAAAACCGCAATAACAGCATACAAGACATTCCAGTACATCAGCTGGTTAGAGTGTTTGAAAACAAATTGAAACGTGTGGAATGTTGTATCTGACGTTGGAGGAAGTCATTTTTAACACCTTTTATAAACTATTCCTGTTATTATAATATCTGTTTCTATAAAATAATGAAATAAAAATACAATTAATAATTAAGAAAGTTTTGTCACATTACACTTTCATAATTCCAGTGCACAGCAACTTTCCAAACACGCTGTATTTACTATTATTATTATTTTTTTATAAATTAACTCCATTTATTATCACTTGCATGTTATATATATATATATATATATATATATATTTAATATTATATGAAATATAAACCACCAAAATACAGTAATTAGATTAGTTAAACTACTATATTAATTTCCAAGAATTAATTTTCGCGGCATTCTGAATCTGCAGTTGGTATTGAATTCTACAATTTCATTGTAATATAATTCTTTTTAAAGTTTGTTAGTTTATTTTAGATTGTTCTCTTTTTTGAAATATTTTGAAAGTGTATTGTGAATGCACGTACAAATTTTGCTTTCCACTACTGGAATGATGTTATCTTTAAAACATAGTATTTTCCTTTGTTTTATTGTCATTTATGGCAACCTATCTATAATATAATATATATAAATAAATAATCTTTTTTAAGAGTCATATTATTCCTCTGTACTGTTAAATTATGTTTAAATTTTATTAAAATAAACGTAATACAGAATGTTGAGCTAAGACATATCTTAACTTAATTTTTCATGAAAGTACTTTTGCGTGATTCTGCATCCTCATTCATGATTGAAATAATTCCATAATTGCATAACAAAAATTTTAAAATAATGAAAAATTGCGTTTTAATTTACAATAGTAAAAATATAAAAAAATAATAAATTAGGTTTATCTAATATAGCAGACCATCTAATAAACAAATAAGTATTCTATTTCTGATGTTAACACAGATTTAGAAATAAAAAAATGACATAAAATTGTAACATGACTTATAAAATATAACATCATCTAAACATTCAGCTGTTCATGGTCATGGTAAATGTATTCTGTATTAATTAATGTTTTGCTTTTATTTTTAATGTTTAAAAGAAATTTAGTTTCTTGTTTAAAATGTGGTGAATAAATATTTTAAATCAAATTAATTTCATTTTTATACTTAGGGAATACAAATTTCATTTCTTAAAATTCAAATAATTCAGCAATATACTGACCACTGTGCCAATTAAACTCAAAAAAAAAACTACAACTTAACCACCAAACACAGTAACAGAAAAACTTAAAAATATAATACTAATAGTCGACTTTTGCAAACTACCGCATCATCAGTCAGTATATGATTGTACAATTACATCAGAAAATAAAAACAAAAAAGAAATAAAAACTTAAAAATTTAGAAAACATAAACCGGTAACAACCACAAAATTTGTAACAACACAACTTCGAAGGTGAAAGTCGACTACTATTGGTACTATATATATAATTTTTTTTTTTGTAATTACCTTCTTTTTCGATATATTTGTTCTGTTGTTAATTTTTTAATTTATTTCAATTTTTAATATCATGAATATAAATAACAATTAATATTTATATGAAGGTTCTCAATATAGCCACTGTATACTTGACTGTAATATTAAACTGATAATGAGAAAAATTTTTATTAATTTTTTTTTTCAAAACTAATCAACATTTGTGAAAAATAAATATTGTTATATATTTGCAGTGTTTATAAAAAAAATATTTTTTTTTGGTCAGTAATGTGTAGTCAGTATGAGAAAGAGATGAAATTAATCAATAAAAAAGATAAAAACCCAAAAAAGGGCTGTTTCGGCTTCAATAAAATTTAAGTTTACCTTAAAATTTAACCTGCTACATGTTTACAAGGATTAAAACTATCTTATATTTGTATAAACTTTGAGGTGATTAGAAATATGAACACAGTAAAATACATTTTGATTATCTTTGCGTTTAATTGATTATAAATCGATGAAAATACATAAATTCAAAGAGGAAATGAGTATAGAAAATATATTAAGAATTGATTTTGAAGTGGTATAGTGCATTTTATATATATTAAAAAAAATTAAGTTAATAACATGACTTTAGCTGAAAATGTAAAAATAAATTAATATAGAATATTTTTTAGTGTTAATATATTTTTGTAAATTAAATATGTAAGATATTCTATTGCATGTTTAATTATATAACTAATATTGCAACACTTGTCTTGTTAACTAACCTAACCTAACCTACTAACAATGAATTGTATATTTTTTGTTATCTTTATTAGCAATTCTTCATAGATCATACTAACAAGACAACTACTTTTATCGATCCAAGAGTACCAACTGAGGCACCTTACTTGAATCCTCATAAATTAGGTGCAGCTGCTGTTGTAGGTGGTGCAAGAAGGCGTAGTCATAGTGCCGGTGAACAGGATCTAACTTTTGTTAGAGTATGTTGTATTCTTATCACTAACTGCTTGTTGTTCATCCATGTTTTTTTATTAATTTTATTTTTGTTGTGGCAATAATTTTTTTTGTTAGAATCAATATTTTATAGTAAATTTGAAATTAAATTAAAAAATGTGATTCAAAAAGTACTTCATAACTTTAAAAGCGTATAAAAATTTGTTAGATAACTTATAGATTTGGTTAAGATCTCATTTCATAGGAAAACACATCAAGTTATGTTGCTCATTAGTACTGAATTCGGCCACCAGCACTGTCACCAGTGTTGTTAAAAATGTATAATTTACTGGTACAGAATGTACTGGCGCTATATGTGTTTTGGTTTCACAATTGCATTCAGCAACTGTAGTTCCGTGCAATTTTTGTAGAAAATATGGTAGGTAGTCTCCTAGTAGGCATGCTCTCAGCACCCAACCAACCTTTGTTGAGATAGGTTATTCTGTTAAACATATAGAATCACCAGGATGCCCACACCTCCCTGAAGCTGCTGAGAAACGATTCGAAGAAAGCTTTGCACATAGTTTGCAGAAACCAACTCGACGTGTGTCATGTGAGACAGGCATTCCATAAAGGACTGCTTGACACATATTACGTAAACAAATGTATTTGAAGCCTTACAAAGTAACCTTGGTTCAACACATTACAGATGATAACAAAGTTGCTTGGCTGCAGTTTTTTGTGGAAATGATGGATAGAACTGCCAACTATGATAAATTTTTAGACAATGTAATTTTTAGTTACGAGTCAACGTTTCACATCATGGCAAGATGAACCCCCATAACTGCCAAATATAGAGGGGCAAAAACCCTTATGAAACTGCGCAGCACATTTTTGATAGCTGTAAGGTTGATGTTTTTTGTGCCCTAAGCAAACAAAGACTAAGGCTCGTTCGAATTCCAGGAGGCAACCATAAGTGGTATAGTTTATCTGGAAATTATTCTAAATTTCTAAATCCTCAGTTTGATAATTATGACCAAGATGGATGCCATATTACTATCAGCAAGACAGGACACCTCACTACTGCCTAGAAGTCTGAGATTTTCTTGATACTTGATTCCCAGGTCGGTGAATTACTTGGGACCACCAATTGCATGGTCACCTCATTACCCAGATTTGACCTCGCTAGATTTTTTCTTTTGAGCTTTCATTGAAAATCAGGTTTATTGTCTGCTGATCTTGTTGAGCTAATATTTTGAATTAATACCATAGCTGCAGAGGTAACGTCTTGACTTCCTGGCTACAGTCTGAAATGAAATCGACTGTTGTGTTTTTCTGTAAGTTATGTCAATAAATTTTTATATGCTTTTAAATTTGTGAAGTTCTTTTTTTAATTTAACCAGTATGTAAAGTGGTTTTTGTATAATATTCAAATATTCAAGAAAAAAATTAAGTGAAAATATATTTTTAAATGTCTGGAACTTTCATTTGACAAATTTTTAATTAATTAAAAAATTCTAATGGGCTCCTTAAATGATATTGACCCTCTATTAGTATTAAACAGTGAATTTTCAACATCATTGTTAGTAAAGAACAACTTATTAATAATTTTTTTTTTTATTGGACATTTTCTAAAATTTCATTCGTTATTCAGTTTTTGGGGCAATGTCAAGGTCAAAGTTGATTTAAGTGGTGTAATTAACTTAGTACTCCTTTATTCTAATATCACTTTTACATCTATTTTACCACAAGTTATAACAAAAAATAGTAAAAGTTACTTTTAAGCTATTTTACGTTTTTACTAGATTCTCATGTAAAATATTGCATATCCTCTCAGCAACAGTTGGTTTTATTTTTAAACATAGACAGTGTTTTCATGGCCATTTTTTTACCATCATCAGCCATCTGGTATTCTGCCTGGCAGCTTGTCCTTTATGCCACTGCTGTCTCCATCCATTTCAGTCCCAAGCCTTTTCCTTCATCTCCTTGAAGTTTCTAAACTTCACCTCATCCTTTCTTCTTTGTTTTCTTTCTCTTACTCCTGATCTTTCCGATAGAGTTGTCAAGATTTTACTTCCTTTAACAACACATTATAATCAGGTTATTTTTTGTGTACTTCCAGAATAAGTGCTCATTCTTCTTTAATATTGTTCATAACTTCTTATTTCTCACCTTATTTTCTTCATATCTAGTAATGCACATGTAAATTTTCTAGTATCAGAATATTTTGTATTACAGCAGACTACATGAATATGGTCCACAGCCATGGTATTTATTTATAATGTTACAAATGCATGCATATTTATTTTGATATTTACACCGATATGAAGAAAATTTTTTTATCTTTTTCATTTCAAATGTTTAATTTTTTTTGTGAAATTAAATTTTTTGCGATGCTGTTTGCCTATAATTATCTGAGAGCAAGAATCAGTTTGTGTGGTCTGATTTATATAATTTAAGTTATATTTCATATCTGTTCATATTTATTAATAACATATCAATAAAAATAAAATGAAATAGTGTTAGAAATGAAATCAAACAGTTTTATTATCCACAAAATCATTTAATACATGAATTTGACACCATTTAAAGAAGTGATATATTATATCCTAGAATGGATGGAATACCTGCAGAATTACTGTGCAGTGCAGATGAGGAAGTGATAAATAGATTATACAAACTGGTGTGTAATATTTGTGAAAAAGGGGAAGTTCCATCAGACTTCAAAAGGAGTGTTATAGCCATGATACCAAAGAAAGTAGAGCAGATAAATGTGAAGAATACATAACAGGTAGCTTAACTAGTCATGCATCAAAAATCTTAACTAGAATTCTGTACAGAAGAACTGAGAAGAAAGTGGAAGAAGTATTAGGAGAAGACCAATTTGATTTCAGAAAAAGTATAGGGACAAGGAAAGCAATTTTAGCACTGAAATTAATAGTAGAAGTAAGATTAAAAAAAAACAAACAATGTACTTGGTATTTATAGACCTAGAAAAGGCATTCGATAATATAGACTGGAATAAAATGTTCAACATTTTAAAAAATTAGGGTTCAAATACAGAGATAGAAGAACAATTGCTAACATTTACAGGAACCACAAACATCAACAGTAATAACTGAAGAATATAAGAAAGAAGGCGTAATAAAAAAGGGAGTCCAACAAGGATGTTCCCTATCCCCGTTACTTTTTAATCTTTACATAGAACTGCAGTTAATGATAATGTTAAAGAAAAATTTAGGTCTGGAGTAACAGTACAAGGTGAAAGGATAAAGATGTTATGATTTGCTTCTGATATAGTAATTCTAGCCGAGAGTAAAAATGATTTAGGAGAAACAATAAATGGCATGGATGAAGTCCTACCTAAGAACTACTGCATGAAAATAAACAAGACAAAACGAAAGTAATGAAATGTAATTGAAATAACGAAGATGGACCACTTAATGTAAAAATAGGAAGAGAAAAGATTATGGAGATAGAAGAAATCACATCAGCAAATTGTTGATGTGATTTATTTAATAAAATATTATTAATACTGTATATTTTTCCAATTATAAATATTTATTTATTTATTAAAAATATACGTAAAGAGAAAGTAAAAAAAGTTATGAAATCGTTAAAAAATCAAGATAAATGATTTTTTTTTAATTTTTAACATAATACCCACTCTTAAGACGGAATTTTTATTACAGTTTATATTACACAAAAAGTGAATAATAAACCCTCCTCCCTAAGGATAAATTAGATGAAGATGATTTGTATGACATGTAAATGAGGTACAATCTTGTACAGTAACCCATCCTGTTGGTCTAGTAGTGAACTCGTCATCGTAAACCAGCTGATTTTGAAGTCGATAGTTCTAAGGTTCAAATCCTAGTAAAAGTAGTTACTTTTATACGGATTTAAATTCTAGATCGTGGATACCGGTGTTCTTGGTGATTGGGTTTCAATTAATCACACATCTCAGGAAAGGTTGACCTGAGACTGTACAAGATTATACTTAATTTACATTCATACATATCATCCTTTGAAGTAATATCTTACAGTGGTTCCAGAGGCTAAATAGAAAAAGAAAGTTGAATTTAAATAAAATATTTTTTTTAGTTTAAAAAAATATTTTGATCGTTTGCCTGGGAAGAGCAAAAAGGTTCTTATAGTGCTTTAACGGCTTATCGATTTAGAAAATATAAATGCAATAAACTCCCATTAACTCCTTTCCTGAACTAAGATATAGCTAGAACAAAATTTATTTATATATCCTACCCTAATAAAGGGCATTTGTATGTGTGTGTCTGTGTGTGCGTCCCCCTTAATTGAGAACGTGCTTACATGATCAAACATACTGCCCGTCAAAAAATCATGATTTTTTTTTCTTAAATCTGTATAAACAATAAGTAAGAAGAAGCAACACCAACAAATAAGAGCAAAAAGAAAGAACTTGCTTACATGATTGAACGTACTGTCCGCAAAAAAATCATAAGATTTTTTCTACAATGTTTAAAAACAATAAATAAATAAATACAGTAGTAATCTATATAAATAAAAATGAAAATGTTTGTTTGTTCCTTTACTTCGTACAAGGAAGTAAAAAAGTACTACCCCAAATGGGTTTTCGCACCTACCGAGCGAATGGGTTGGGCGGATTTTAATTTTCTTTTCACCAAAATCAATTATTTTTTTCGAGTTATCAATTAATGTAATTAAATGTTACCATTGTCATTTAAGAGTTTTGTGTTGGGGTAGGTGTAGTGGAGTGGGTGTGGGTTCCTCCACCACTTTGAAAATAATTTTTAAAAAATTCATTCCCGAGAATGGTATATATGTCGGCAAACAAAAATACCTTGGTACGGATAGCTGTTGAATAATAAATGAGGTAAGATTTCTATTGATCACTCAGTATATTAATAATTACATTAGCATTATAATATTTCTAAATGACACAAAAACAAGTCATAAATTATTCCCCGAAAATATTATACCCATTCTTAAATAACAAGCATCTTATACCAGGTTTACTTTGTAAAGTGAAGATTAAATTAGTTTCTTATTTATTATCTTTCTTCTCTAAACAAATATCCAGTATCAGTTTTTCAGTTATATTACATTATAGATTCCAGATATACTGGTTGATAAATTTATTAGTAACTAGCAGACACGGTAATGCTTCGCTATTGTTAGATTTGAGTGTATATATATAGATTAAATCAACGGAATTGAAAGTTTGATAAAACATTAACAAAATTAACATTACAGAACTTTCCAAAATTTCCCTTTCCCTTTCCTTTTCCCCTTTACCATTTTCCCCTTCATCCCCTTTTTCTCTTTTCTGATTTTTCCCTTTCTCCCTTTTTCCCCACGCATTAATCGGCGCAGTCTTTTTTTAGTCTGTAGTGGACACTCATATCGGAAACTTTGAAATGGAATCGTAAAATATTTAGTATGGCGTGTGTTGCTTTTACATCCAACAGATAGCGCATGTTTTCACTTGTCACAGTGTGACATCTTAGGTATATAAAAGCACGTGCGTATTCAAATGCAACATTGTGTCAAAACTTCAAAGCAATCGGTAAAGAACTTACGGAGATTTAAGATTTTAAACGAACATTAACATTTTTTTTTATATAGATTTTCCTCCCAAGTAAATCGAGTATCACAGAGTTGCATAACTTTCCCGGTGTTTCCGGAACAGTTACGTAAATCATAGCCAACTTTAAAAGAACAAAATTAAAACACCATTAATTAATCAATTAGTTCTTGTATTATTATTTTTATATTATTTAATTAGAAAAAGAAAAGAAAACGATTTGGATTTATTCGAATAAATTAATGATAAAAAAGAAGAAAAAAAGACAGTTTCAAATAAATAAAAAAGAATATATAAATATATTCTTGGAAGGTATTTTTCTTTTTCCAAATAATGAAGAATTGTTTACGATATAGTAATTTATTTAAGGAAAATCCTGTAAATGTAATAAAATTGGTTGTATTTGTGCTTGTGCGTGGTAACTAAACAGCAATAGTATTTGTAACTTTTGTGCACAATAAGTTGAATTTATGAATGAAATGAGATGATAATGTTATTTATTATAATTCAGCATTTCCTGTCATATCATTTGAATCGTTATTTTTCCTTCCTTTACGTAATAAAAACACATAAATAGGCACATAATTGCGTGATAAATCATATGTATTCAGGTTTTTTTTTTTAACAGGTATGCTATTTTGTTATTTCCTGTTGTTGCTAATCTGACATATATTTCGCTTTGTATAAAACAATATATCTTTGATTTATTGTTAATATTTATTAAACATTTAAAAAATTTACTATGGGGCTCTCCCCCTTAGGCCACTTAGCAATTTTCTTACCATGCTATAATATAGGAACGACCAATGTTCGCTCATATTTCAGTTCGAGTTGAGGAAAGATTTTGGTGAGGCTTCATTAGATCTGATTTTATACTACGAGAGTTTTAATCCATTGCCTGTTCCAGTAGGTCAGTGGTCTCCAAATTGAAGTACACGTACCCCAGGGGATATGCAAAGTGTCCACCATTCCGATGGTCTAGCGTTGAACGCGTCTTCCCAAATCAGAGAATCCTATCTCTCTCCCTCTCCCTCATCGACACTCCAACATTCAGCTAATAACCTCTTCTTCAACTCTTTAAGTCCAAGACTTATGAGTACATAATAATTTCTTCTTCTTACTGAAAGCTTCCTTTGCCAATTCTATCCAATTTCCATTGTGCTCTTCCAGTCCTGTCTCACCGTAGTTCCGAAATATCCTTAATTTTGTACTTTTCCTGTTCCTCCTTATTTATTATTATCATAATTTATTCATTTTCTTTTAATCTATTATTCCTGTATTTGGGTTTTTCATATTTACTTTACCTTTTTTTTTTATATTTGTTTTTATGATTAACAATCAAAATGCATATTTTTTTTTTTTGTTTTTGGTTTTTTAAAACTATTTCTGTGAAGTGTTTTCTATCTTAAAATTTTTACGGTCACCTTTTTCATTTGTTCTCTTCATATTTTGCTTTATATCTTTGTTAATATGTTCTGTTTCTTTCAAGTATTTTACAAATGCTGTTTGTAATTTTATATCTTTTTTTGTGCTTATTGGTTAGTATATATCCCTGTTTAGTATTTATTATTCTTGGCAGTTTTATTTATAATACGTAATACTAACTGAGCTACTACATCTTGATCATTCCTAAATACTTCAAGTTAATGGAATCTTTTACATAACAATTTATTGTGTTCGTGAAAAATACATATTTAATTAGTACACAAGTCTATCTGTGGTTGATGGTGAAATTACAAGAGAGGTTTGGAGAGAATTCTGAGTTTTTTTTTTAATATATACTGTATTTTAGTTTACTTAATTTTACATTATTTAAGTATATTTTGTTCTTAAATTTACTGTTTTATTATTTAATTGGATTAATTTTTTTTACATGATGTTTTTAAATAAATGTTTTAAAAAAAACTCGGTTTCCTGTATGACTGTCTTCTTTGCTGTCTTGTAAAATCATCAAAATTTTAATTTTTCAAATGTTGGCAACTATGCATGTATACTTTATTTGCTTTTAATATAAAAAGAAAAAAAGTTTATTCCTTGTACAGTATTGTATTATTAGAAAACTTATATATATCACTTGCTTTATTTCTAATTGTATCATGTCTGATGTTCTTAATTCTTCTCTATTCTATTCTATTCTTTAATTTCAAAATATTTACTATAATAAATTTGATTTATGTCCCAATCATATATACAGAGTGTCCCATATAAAACGCAACCCATCAATCACCCATCCATGAAATATCAAAAGTCAGGCTTACTCCCCTACTCGTTACTTTAATGGACTCGTCCAACATTTGAACATCGCGGTGACACAGTAGAACACTACCGATAGTAACAACAATGCAATCATAACGTTCAGTGTATTGCCAGAGACAAGGTGGTGTTTTCGCTAGATGTACGTGTTTTCATTATCGAGTCGTACTTCAGTACGAAATCAGCGGTTGCAGTGCAAGATTTGTTTTGCCATAAGTACCCGGATAAACCAGCTCCTAACAAAACATCAGTATTGAGGTCAGTCGCAAAATTTAATGAGACCGGTTCTGCTAATAACGAGGAACACAAAAGATGTGAGTCAGTTTTGAATACAGATACAGTCACTGAAATCAAAGACCAATTAATCCCCTCGCCAAATAAATCGATTAGACGTTTGTCTGCTGAAATTAATTTGTCTAAAGCAACTGTTCATCGGGCGACCAAACAATTACAATTACGACCTTATCGCATTCAAACGGTTCATCGTCTTCTTGAGCCCAACAAAGAAAAACCTCTACAATATTGTCAACGGTTCCGTCGATTTCTGCGTGTGGGAATTAATGTTATGGATTCGTTATTTTTCACAGATGAAGCACGGTTTCATTTGGATGGCTACGTAAACAACCAAAACAGTAGAATTTGGAGCGCTGAAAATCCCCACGTTTATCACGAAAAACAATTACACCTGCAGAAGTTGGGCGTGTGGTGCGCAATATCGTGGAAGAAAATAATCGGTCCTATTTTTTTCGAGTACACTATTAATGCAGAACGATATCAGGATATTTTATTTCAGTTCATCGCACTCTTGGAAGAGAAAGACAGACACTGCTGGCTACAACATGACGGTGCGACATCGCACTACGCAGGGTCAACTTCTGATTTCATTGAGGAATTCTTTGGTAATCGTGTTATCGGTTGAGGCTTGTGGCCACCAATATCTCAAGATTTGACTGCGGCGGATTTTTTTCTTTGGAGTTACCTCAAAGAAAAAGCCTACAGCAACAAACCACAAACACTTGAATATTGACAGTCAATATTGAAGAAGCTGTATTAAATATCCAGCCACACACTTTGAAAAAAGTTGCAAGAAACGCTGTAAAAAGAATTAAAGTTTGTATTCAAGAAGATGGCGGCCACTTCCAACATTTACTTTAAATGTAAGGTAATGGATGGTAATAATAAAAATTACATTTACATTTACACATGCCTTTTTATTATTTTAATACCTACTAATATAAGGTTGGGTTGCGTTTTATATGGGACATCCTGTACTTCTCAACATAGTCTCCTGCAACATTTAGATACTTGGTCCCACTGTTCTGTGAGCTTTGTGATTCCCGCAGCTAGAAGACTTTACTTTGCTGTTTGAACCATTCGTGTACTGCTCTTTTGATCGCTTCATTGTCGTAGAATTTTTTACTGCATAAAAAATCTTTGAGCAGGTCAAACAAATAAAAATCAGATAGGAGAAGGTCTGGACTGTAAGGAGGATATAGTAACACCTCCCCAACTTCTTGAGTGTTTCTCCTGTTCTCTGAGCAATGTGGGAACATGCATTGTCATATAAGAGAATCACACCTTTTGAGAGAGCAGAGCGCCTTGACGTTTATGCTTTATTGCAGGTTCCACTTTCTGTTAGAGCATGTTAGAATAGTACACAATATTCACAGTATGTTGTTCTTCTAAATAGTCACTAAAAATTTGGTCTTGTGAGTCTCAGAAGACCATCAACATCACTTTACTGGCTGATTGTGAGTTTTGAATTTTTTTTGTGGACGAATCCTGTTGTTTCCATTCAAGGCTTTGCTGTTTTGATTCAGATTCGAAAAGGTGTATCCACATATCATCACAGGTTTATTACTCATACACGATCTACCTTTCGCTTCAAACCATTCTTTGATTTCAGAACAAACATGAATCCAGGTGTCTTTTATGAGCTGGAATCAGCCATCGTGGAACCCATCTTGAACATGTTTTGCAATAATTCAGCACATCGAGTGACTGAAAGCACAATTCCGACACTATATTTCACAAACTAGCGACTTGGGAAATTTTGACTCGCTTGTCTTCGCGAATAAAATCATTTATATGATTTTGCAGCATAATATTTAAAACTTCAACTGGTCTTCCAGAGCGATGGAAATCGGTTACAATTGTTCTGCTTGAATTAAACTGTTCCATCCACTTATATACGTTACTACGAAACACTTTTCACAATGCAGTTTCAACACTCTTAAGTAAATTTTTGCCGGTTTCACACCTTCTGATATAGCAGAAATCTTATCATTGAATGCTGCTTTTCCAGCAAACACATTTCAAGCAGAGCTGATATTCTGAAATCAACAAAAGAGGTTATATTTATATGATCAAACAGCTGATTAAATGTGTTCCCATGGTTGCAAAATTGACTTTTTAAAAGTTTTGTTTTCGTTGAATGAATCGTTTTTTCTCTACATCAGTATGTCTTGTTAATTACTGAATGTCCCTCATATATATGAAATGTGCATTTTGTAAGCAGTAAGGCAATGCCACCTAGATTTATCGATGATATCATATTTATGAATGATAGCTCTTTGAGAGAAAATTTTGTTAAGGATATATAAAGGTGATAATGCATAGTCCTATTCTGTACATTATCACGTAAAAGACTTGAATTATCTCATAAAAGACTTAGTTGGTCAAAGGAAGATTTTCAACTATTTATATACACAATAGAATCTCTGAAATAATTTGCAAAGATAAAGATCTGGTTGGGTGCTGAATATTTTGAACCAATGAGATCATAATTGGGGTTAAACTAACAGGTTAAATAATTTGGTTGTGGAATTCTTTGACGCAAGTTTTCAAAACTGGTGTTGTAGTATAACTCATGGTGAATGTGGGTGGCATAATATTTCAATTTAATTAATTTATGTACGAGGCATGTTTTTAAATTAAGATCAGTTTTGAAATATATATTTATGTTTAATCAATCAGAAGTTAATTTTGGAGTAACCCTCGTAGTCTCTTTTCAGTCATCAATTTCCTTTTTCTCCTAACTTCAACCATTTTCAGATAATTTTTCGCTCTTTCCTAACAATGGTTTTCACCCTGCACATTACTATTAGAGTGATTTAATCAAAGATCTCTTATTTTATAACGTTGCATGCTTGCCTTGTATTTTATTTTTTATTATTTTAAATCATCAAAATCCTTTTCTATACTAAACTACTTAACTTTTCATATTATTTTTCGTTATTATGTGTGTGTATATTTGTATATATATATCTTCTTTTTTTTTAAGTTTAACTTTACTTACATAACTAACTTTATCCATTTTATTTTATTTACAGGCTCCAGTACCTCCACCAAGGCCACCAGCACCAGGTACTTCAGGTATATCAAGTCGAACATTGGAAATACCTACTGCATACAATGATAAAGTGGTCGCATTTTTAAGACAGCCAAATATAATCGATATACTTAAAGAAAGGCATGCACCATTGGGTTCAAATCAAGCTCTTCGAGATAAAGTTAATGCTGTTCGGGTTGAAGGAACATCTGCATTAGACAGATTAAGTCACGATATTGATTTGACTATCTTATTAAGGTAAGTTTAATTATTTTTTTTATTTGTCTTAAATAAAACGATTTCTTTATTGCTGGTTGTTTTGAAGAATCATTATATTACCATGTGTTCGCAGCTCAATCAGGGTATTGAGAGATTGACAATTGAAAATGTTTATATAAGCATTACAATTTATTAGTTTAAGAATATAAGTTGAACAAGATAAACCAATAATAATAATAATAAATGTCAATAAAAACAAATAGTAATCATAGTAATCACAACCACAACAATAATGATAATAGTAATAATAATAGACAGTGATTAAATGCAAAACAGAATTTAATGTAATCATCAGAATTTATTTACAAGTAATTCAGTCCCATTGACAAAAGACATTAGCATGACTGCTAGCCTTAACACTTTTAACCACTAGTCTTGTATTAACAACAGTGGTGCAATAGATAAGAGAAGTATAAAGTTCTTATTGCAAATACCTTTGTTGTTCACAAATAAAACTACCCTAACAATTTACGAATAAATTTAGTACATTATCTCTTTCACTTATAGTCTAACAGTAACTCATTGAACTATTTCTTGTTTTCATGTAGTGTAATTACTTGTAACATCACTTTAATCACATCGAACATTAGAAATTCACTCCTTCGTTTTCCTCCTCGTAGAATACTCTTGCTTCAGATTCACATTATAACTCCTCTATTGTAGCACTCTCGCAGACTGACTTAAACTACTTGTCAACTGGTTTTTCCCGGAGTATTTATACTCCTGTCTTCTTTACCTGCCAGACTGGACCCAATTTGAAATGTGAGAATAATTGTTCGCCCTCGCACATTACTATGAAATTGCTACCCTGGTCCGGTAACTCTTCTCACGAAACATCTGTTTATGTGTGTCAGCAGGCAATATTACAAAGAACCATTGTTAAACGGACCTGTTACCTTTACTAAAATGTTTTTTTTTAGCCCCTTTCCTGATTCCTCGCAGTATTATATTTTTTACTACTTTCTTCTTAATTGGAAGAAATCTATTACTTAAGTCCATTATAACATTTTTGTTACAATATGTAGGTGTTAGTTTTACATGAATTTCAGAGAATTAGAAAACAGATTTATTTGTTATATGTCCAATCTCCTCCATTTATAGGAAAAACCCATAAATAGGAAACTTAATCTTCTCAGCTCACAAAATTTGGTTTCAGTATTCATCATGGAATCCAGGATTATATTAGATACTGAGAAAAGTATAGTTGTCAATCAATAGATTGATTTTTAAATTATTCTAGGGGTCTCAAGATCGAGTAATGCAGCTTTAGATACCCAAGATGATTTTGCTTCCATGGTTGTAGATATCCCTGATTGTACATTAAGCATATGGCAGGGTTTGTTGTTAATTACAATTTAACTAGGTTAAATCCATGGCTATACATATATTGAGCATATACCAGGCAGTGTCGTTAATTAGAATTTAACAAGGTTGAACAACACCACCATTCCTAATAAAATTTTGACCAAAGAGAATATTGATGAGTCATTAATATTAAAAAATAATTAATTACTCTTGTACTATCAACCTTTTTCATGAAAGACTAGTTTTTTATAAGTTGCACCATTTCAACATACTATTTATTAAGAGAAATAGAGATACACCACCTTCCAGAAATATTTACTATTCCAAAGGGGACAGTAGAATCATTTTTATTTATTTCTGTTATTACAAATCCGTGAACAATTGTACCTGGCTGATCCATGGATTTATCATGCTACAGGTGAACACTGATTTCATGAACAAGGCATGTAACTGCTTATGAATCATATATCCCAACCTCGTAGGGAAATACACCCACCTTGTGACGCTTCTGGTCGCCACTCCCCCTCATTTCTAGCCCTGATGAGCTATAACGGGAGTCGTCTTTTGCCCTCTATTTTTGTACATCTCATAATATTTATGAACCATACATCAAGAAAACTCACTAGATGATATATACAAATCAGTCGAAAAAATATAATTGTTGTGTCGAAATCAAGGGAGCAGGTATCCATCCAGCCGTTGATATTTTTTTCCTTTTTATCGTCGTTGTTTTTCATTCTACTTATAAAAGGAAAGTAAAAGATTTTATAAGAAAATTTTAAGAGGAACAGCATTTCAGGAAAGAGGTTTAAATATATTGATGATATCTTTATTTTGGCATGGATTTATTTGTTTACTTAAATAAAATTTAATTTTAAACTAAATCGGAGTAGGAAAAAAATTAAGATATTGAATTACTAAATATTAAGATACATTTTCATATAGCACCAGAAATGAAATTTACTTTCATAGTCTTAAACAGAAGCCGTTAAAATTGTCCAATTGTCACATTTTTTACCAAACTTCTTATTTTGGAGTAAGGATCTCTTTATCCCGTCTTGAAACTTTATCTCAATCTATTTGTAGAATTTAAACTACATTTTACCATTTTAAATTTATTTGTTCTTCAAAAGAGCTTCTTTGAATGAACTAAAAAGAAAAAAACCTGGTTCATAAACTGGATGTAGAATTATTCCTGCCAATATTTGATTGTGTTTGTTACGTAAGTTGAAGATATGTGTGCAACCATTATCATGAACGTGGTTGCCAGGTGTCCCGATTTTGGCAGGATTTTCCTAATATTGAAACTCTATTCCCAATATGTAATCACCAAGTCCCGATTGTCAAGAAAAAAAATTTAAAAGATGAATTTATGCTTATGAATGCTTTAACTACCATTATGATAATAGTTAGGTTAGGTTTAACAATAAATGTCGCAGTGTGTGTGTGTGTGTGTGTGCCATGTGTCTTCAGTTCAGTATTATCATTAGCCGTTTTTTTTACGTTTATGTTTTTGTTTATGTTGTTTTAGTACTTACGTATTAACGCCACTGCAGCTACAGCTTTATTTAAAAACAAAGTACTCAATTGGATTTCGGTGGAAAATGAACAATCTCTTTATTAATTTTAATAAATGGTTATTTATATTTATTTATTTTATAAATATAATTTAACCAAACTTAACCTACGCTCGCTAACCTTGACTAATTAACACCGTAATTTTTTGAGTATTTATTTAATAAATTCGGTAATTATTGCAATTATTTATTATTTAAATAATCAAAACACTCCTGTTAATTAGTCAAGGTTAGGGAGCGAAGCAAGCGTAGGTTAAGTTTGGTTAAATTATATTTATAAAATAAATAGATATAAATAAAACAGACTGTTTTGAATCTATGTTAAACTCTATATCGGCCCATTTTCCACCGAAATCCGATTGACTACTTTGTTTTTAAATAAAGCTGTAGCTGCGGTGGCGTTAATACGTAAGTACTGTTGTTTTTTATATTATTGAAAAAGACTGAATTGAATTACTGATTTTTTTTAATAAATAAAATTTTTTCTAAAATCCCGATATGTCATTTCGAAAAACTGACAATCATGATCATGAATCACAAATTTATTTTGCTTTCCTCAATGCTTTTTTTAAAATTATTTCTAGTTTAATCATGGATATTCATAGTTTAGAGTAATGCTGGGTTATGACAGAACCTCCAAAAAAATTATATCTTCATAGAATCATCATATCTTCCGTTTCTCAAAACTCAGGTCATAACTGGCTAATTTGATTATCTAATATTACTGTTATATTTTGCCAACAACAATAAAAATTATTAATGTAAATATAAATAAATAAAATCGTAACTAATTTTAGTCAGGCTGACCAATAATACATCAGATAGTTAAGAATAATTGTACATTTTATGAAAAAATGTTGATTTTTTTTGTTATCCTTTGGTAATTTTTGAGAGCTTTGAACAAGCTAAGAAAAAGTTAAAAAATCCCAGGAATATACAAAAACTAAAGTTATTGGGTTCCTAAAACAAATTTTGAGATACTTTTCATCATTAAAATAGGAGTTATCTTCTTGAGTCACAAGTTTTATTTAATTCCATTTGATACTTCACATATACTCCACAATTGTACAGATCGGTTTTCTTTAAGAAAGGGTAAGCAAGTTTTTAAAGATCTTTATTATGTAAATGAAAAGTATTTTATTAAAATATGTATTTGAGCCAGACAGTTTAAATATATTGCTGTTCCCATTCCGGTTAGTTAAATGCTCTAATCTCTGAATGGATCTTTAGGTATGAGGAAGCATACTGCCTACAGGGAGCTATGAAATATTCCTTATGGTGAGATTATTGTTTCATTTTGTTTTCCCTGTATAAGATTCCTTTCTTATTAAACCTTTTTTTTTTTAATTCTAAATTTCTGTGTACTACAAAATTATAAAGGTGAGCATCAGGTTTCCTTAAGGAAATTTTGTCATCTGTATGGAGAAGTTTTTCTCACACCATAAGATCTGATGAATGCAAAATATTATGATCTTTCAAACTCGTGAAGAATTATGGATGAAGTGGATGTTCACTGTTAGAAGGGGTCCAGAGGTACTCTTTTTATCCGATTATTTTAGTTCATGGATCTTTTCTGGGTGGATTGTCTCATGATTTTCGTTTGCCATTATCCTCAATTCTTTTCAAGTTATTTTCTGTAGATTTTTGTGGAATTTTTGCTAAAAGCTCTCTGCTTTTATATTAAGGATGTGGAGTGCTCTTTGCATTTTTGTATTCTAGATATTCATGTGGTTTAGGGAAAAATATATATAATTCATGAAGGATTGTATTGTGGTGGATGGCCATTGTCTGAAGGAGGTCATTTTAACTCGTGGGAACTTTATGAGTAGGTTGTCTGGACCTTCATTTGATTTTCTCTATTTTCCATAATCTTTTCCTTTGTGGTGATTTTCTATGGATTGTGTCTAGTTGCCTAATGGAAAACTAGTTTGCCCAACGGAAAACGATTTCATGTTAAGAATATGAAATCCTTTGATTTTCTCTTATTATTTTAGGATTTGTGTTGTTTAATGTTGGTGATTTTGCTTTTAGGTATCTGTCTATTATCTATTAACTATCGACTTTACAAAAAGCCCAACCTTGATATAAGGTACTTTATGGGTTAAACAAGATGTATTATTATAGTAGAATACAAAATCCATTTTTTTTATCTTCAATCAAAATCAGTGATGTTCTGTTTGGTTTTAACTAGGTGCTCACTAAGGATGTTGGGGCAGAGATCCTTGATGTTTTTATGACTTGGGGAGGGGCAGCTCTTTCTGTAGGACTTTATAAAGGCTTGTTTTTTTCAAACAGTGGTTGTACCCGGGAGAAAATTAGATCTTTTAATTGTTCCTAACATGTTTCTTCTAATTCACCTTGATTTACTTTGCCCTTTTTTTTTTAAGTATACTAATTATTAATTTAAATAAATAAACAATAAATGAATAATTCTATAAAATGATTTAGGAATTTGTGAAAGAAGGACATTTTTAATTAGAAGATTATAATTATGTATTAGAATATCTGGTGTTTTTATATGCTTCTATATTAACGATATTATTTAATAAATTATAAAATACCACTTGTATTTAACTACATCCTGCAGTTGACATACTTAGGCGAAACCATGTCAGTTATAATTACATATGGTACTTATACATATGCATGTTAAAACATATAATATATTTTTTAAAGTTGCAAAATATTATGTTATCATTATTATGTTAAAACTTTTATTTATTTATTTTTAATACTGTGGCTTTAAATGTTAATTTCCTGAGTCCTTCATCTGTAAGCAAGTTTAAAGGATCATATATATATATATATATATATATATATATATAATATGCATACACTATAATATATTTGTTTAGGTTGAAATACATCCTGTAATTACATACATAAAAATGTCCATTTTATCTTAATCTTGTTATGAGTTTGCCATGATTATTTATTCTAACATTATACTAAGTTATACTAACAAGGTCATAAACTTGATTTATAGTTAGAAATTTGCGTTTGGCCAGCATTTTTGTTGTCTTATAATATTTTCACGTAGCGTTTGTAACAATTACTGAAATACTTATTTTTAAAGTTTTCAGTTATGATTAAATAGAATTGAAGTTGGGTTCTGCAGCATTATAAAATAATATTTTATCCTGCTTGTAGGAAATTTTTTTTAAGTAAAATCAATTAAAAATAAAGCTGACAACAAAGTTGTAGGACTTTCCCATCATCCAGCAAAAGCAAGCTGCGTTCCAGAAAAGTACTAAAACTGTGAGTTGTTTCTGATGCACAACGTACACACACGACTTAATTTAAAATATTTATCATTTTATTTAAATATAATATTTTTTCATTTATTTAATTCAATGATTCTAACTAAAGCGCGCATGCTTACCGTATATGAATCGCACAAGTGTGGTGGTACAAGCTGAGATGATTGATACTAAATAAACGAATGTAATTTCACAACTTACATAGAATGAATTTAACTTGTTCGGTTGGAAGACTGGTGTAGCTGCAAGGCTTAATGTACCAGGTACCACATTTGAGACCTGGCCAGACCGAGTTACTTTTTTACATTTTAAATATTTATTCACTTATTTAATTATATTGTTCACGTCTTAACGTCACAACATTGCAGGTAACTACTATAACATTTTTTTGGGGGATGCAATTTTGCTAAAATGTTTTGGGATTTTAATTGTTAACAAATGTGTGTAAGAAAAATGTGACCTTAATTAGGCGAAATCTTGAGATACTGAGGGTGACCTTGATATATAGCTTCATCCTCTTGACCATTTAAGTTGAAAATTTAATGGCATTAATGCCCCATATATATATATATATATATATATATATATATATATATATATATATATAGAGAGAGAGAGAGAGAGAGAGAGAGAGAGAGAGAGAGAGAGAAGTAATTTGAGAAAGTTTGGTCAAAATCGGTCCAGTAGTTCCTGAAACACTAGGTGATTTAGAGACCAATACTGAACACATGTACTTATGAACATTAACAACCAGAAAATTTCCATCTGGTTTTTTGGCTTCCTTAGGTGTCAAAATGTCAACATCTCGTGAAAACCGCATATTCTGAAATTGGACCGATTATAATGCTTTTCCTATCTAGACAGGAAAGTAAAAATTAGGATAAACTATGTTTAATCGAAATCAACATTGGAGTATTATTTTTCTTCTTAAATGTTCACCATTGAGTTCCTGATTATTACATTTTACCATGACATTAAACGGGAGAGTTATAATTATGTGAAAGTCGTAAAATATAAATCAATTTTGGAAAATAAAACAATAATGTTTAAAAAGTTAACATTGGAAAAAAAAAATTGGTTCAATAATATTGCTATATTTAAACTTAAAATTCATCAAGTGGGCCGTGGATGCATTGAGAAAATTCGATTGGTCTGTTATTTATAAACAGAGACCAATTTGTATCTCAATTGAGTTGGCCACTGTGTTTTTCTTTAAGTTTTGATGATGAAACTACTAAAATCAGAAGAAAAGATTAGAAGCTTTTGAAATGCGGTGCTATAGGAGAATGTTAAAAACCAGATGGGTGGATAAAGTGACAAATGAAGAGGTGTTTGCGGCAAATCGATGAAGAAAGAAGCATTTGGAAAATATGTATTAAAAAAAGAGACAGACTTATAGGCCACATATTAAGGCATCCTGGAATAGTCGCTTTAATATTGGAGGGACATGTAAAAGGAAAAAATTGTACACGCAGGTAACATTTGGAATACGTAAAACAAATTGTTAGGGGTGTAGGATGTAGGGGTATACTAAAATGAAACAACTGGAATTAAATAGGGAATCTTGGAGAGCTGCATCAAACCAGTCAAATGACTGAAGAAAAAAAAATCAGTTAAATACTAAGAATTGTTTTTCAATTAATTTAACTTTTGTTCGATTAGTCATTCATTGACAGAATTTTATATTTACTGTTAAACAGAGAACATTTATTATAGAAGTATAACATTGATTATTTTTTAAAAAAATTGTTACTGTTTAGATAGCTTCTTTATTTTTTTAAATCTTTGTAATGCAAGTATTGTTAAAAATATATTGGAAAAAATAATTATAACTTAATGCAAAGATGGTACTGTTGGAAAAATGTATTTTAAGATTTTTATAGTAATTATTTCAACACTTCAAATATTTTATTTGTTGTTTCTCAGACATTATTGTGAAAAAACACAATTCTGATTGTAGGATTTTGTTTTAAGTTTCCCCCCTACTCATATTGATATTTATGAATAGGGGGGAATTATGTTGATATTTCTTGATGAAGAGATTTGATAAACAAAGTTCCAAAAACATTCGATGTAATTTTTTTGTTGTTGATAGAATGGTATTTTTTTTAAGTGACTTAGATTACTCTGGTCAGTTGACCAATCAAACGAATAAACACCATTGTAAAACTGTTTTAAACATTCATTTATAGAAACTAGTTTATTAAATGGTTTTTACATTATGTTGTCATTTTACATTTACTTTATATCCTAGAATTTTGAGGGTTCTACTCCCTTGATGTTTCAGGTTTTGAAAAATTAGAAAAAATATAGAGATTTAGTTTACCATTTTCCTGGAATTTCTGAATGGTCTTGTTTAAACATCTTTGAACTTGAAGATGTTGATTGGTATACTACTTCGTCCCTCAAAATATTTGAGTTCAATATCCAAGCTTTACTTCCATTAAAAATCAAATATAGGTTTCACATTTTACTCTAATATAATAAAATAATCCTGGAGTGGTGAGAAAAAAATTCCACATAATCATCTACATTCACACAAAGAATCAAAAATCGACAATTTTTCCAACTAAGGAATTCTTCGAGGTATTTCTTCCAGATAACAGTTCCCTGACTTATCTACATTTTCTTACCAGTTTAAGGTATCTTTATCCAAAGTTACCGATTAATGATTTTGCATCAAAGAACTTAAATATATCCTGCCACAAGCTGCTTTTCTTCAAGATACCAAAATACCATCCAAGAATGGGTTAATGTAGTATTTGGCTTTACTGCTCTCCCAAATCATGAACTGTGTAGAAGATAGATGTATCCAACTGCATTATAGACAGGTAGACAACTGTTTAGGTAGAGACACCCGCATTAAAATTTAATGCTACCAAATAACAGTAATAAGTACAACTCATTATCAGTTACTCATAAATATGAAGATTCAAAGTATTTTACATCTGTTGAACACATTTTTCAAGTTCGTAGGACTATTGAGAATTTGTAAGTTGGATTGTTTCAGGATAAACCACAAACTATTTTGAAATAGAAATTTACCCGTTGTTAAGAAATTAAACCATAATTAAGAAATTTACCCATAGTTCAATTTCTGAAAATATTATTGGTTGCTATCAAGCTGGCATTAGCCATTTTTTAATTGTAAACTGTAAAGTAATTTGTTTTCAGTTAAACAAAGTATATAGAGACATTAAAATTCTTACCATTGCTATTTATTTACTCTTTAGTGTTTTATTATTTTTAAAAAAATCTGATGCGGACACTATTTGACTTCCTTGTACACCTATTCAATTACATATACACATTTTTAAAAGTACATAACATCTTATTTTATTAATAACTTCTGATATTTTTTTTTTAATTTAAATATATTGAATTATTATTTATTGTACTTTTTTTTCAGTGGTTAATAATTATTAATAATTTAATATATTTAAATTAAAACAAAAGTAAAAACAAAAAACAAAAAAAGGAGAAGTTTATTCGAACCAATGTGCCTTCCCTTTGTAAGATCCAAATATTTCATTAATTAAAATTTCATTTGATTATAACTCTGAAACCAATACAATAAGTACCCCGTATGATATATCGTTGAATAGCACTCGATGAGGGCAGTTAAGAAAAAGTCCAAAATCAAAATTATTTGGATTTTCGGCATTTTTTAGTCCGGTCTCGGTTGCAATCAAAACGGTAGGTGCACAACTAGATGCTAAGTCCTAATTCCAAAATTTCAACATCCTACGGCAATCGTTTTTTAGTTATGCAAGATACATACGTCACGCCGAAAGGGTAAAAGGGAAAGTTTAAATTTTGTGAAGTTCCGTAATGTTCATTTTTTAATGTTTTATCAAACTATCAATTGTGTTCATTTAATCTATATATATATATACATATACTCAAATCTAGCAATACCGAAGCATTGCCGGGTCTGCTAATCTAATAAATAATACAAATGTTAGGTTAATAATATTGTGCTTAGATTGTTTTAATTTTCTTCATTATATTAGTAAAAATTCGGTTTTACTTTTACTATCCAGATAAGTATTATATCATGCATAATTCATTTTAAAAAAGGAAACGTTGAAAGGAAGTTAACATCCTTTTTCATTTCCCTTATCTTAATTCTTAAAATGTTAACAGATTATACATTCTATGTCCTACTAATGACCGGAAAAAAGATACCACAGTATGATTTGGTGATAGATATGTAGACCTGTTTATAACTTTGAAAAAGATGGCCTCATATCGATTAGTCTAGCACTTTCTTCATTGTGTATTATATATATTTTATTAAATCTTTGTTTTAATAACGATTGGTCAGGGACGTGATGCCGATTAAAATGTCAATCTGCCAATTTATAGTTGGGATTTCCTTTCTTTTTTAGCTATTTCGGTGTACAGTCGGAAAGCGGTACGTCACAGTTATATTTATTTGTGTGTATGTGTTAGTGCAGGCAGTTGGGGTTTTACTGTCATATAAATATTTTAAAACTTTTACGTCTACATGCCGCCCTTTTTTCTTTTCTTTTTTTATTTCTTTTAAAAGGAAATGAAAAGAAATATAAGCTTTGATGACAGTTTGATTGTAAACATACTTTATTATAGCCTATATATGTATTTTGTTGATTTATTATCGCAAAAGTGTTTGTATTAACAACGAATTGTATACACATGTACTAACCTAACATAAAGCACGCCCGCATTCATATTGTTATACCGTTTTATTGGTCAATGTGTTTTTTGTTTTTTTTTTCTCAAAATTAAAAAGAAAAAATAATTCTTAGCATAAATTTTTGACCAAATCGTGGTAACATAAGTTTTTTGTTGTTTTTAAGATTCTCAATTGATTCATGTTTTTTTTTTTCTTTTTACCGACTTCAATAAAACAAGAAGGTTCTCTTAATTCGGCGCGCGCATAAACCACACATACATACACGCACATATCTACCAATAATTTTTTTTTTCTATATTATATTTGAAATATGTTTTAAAACCCGGCGATGACGCCTGCCGTCGAAAAAGAGTTTTTTTAATGTTTTTTCAAAGAAATAACAAAAAAGTATAATTTTTTCATTACATTTTTGTTGTAAATCCATTATTATTTAAAATAAAAGTTATTATTACTTTAAAGACTTCCCCAGAATGCTTTTGCAATTCAAACATTAGGGTCTGACTTTTATTTTTTTAGTAAAATAATTTTATTTTTATAAAAAAAATTAATAGAAATGTATTTGTACGATTAGAAAACCATTTGATAACCAACATTTTTTTATCTTCTTAATAAGACAATATAATATTAAATATAAAATTAAAATTGTAGGCCGTAGACATCTTGGGGTTGAAGTTGTGAATTAATGATATTAATTAAAGGGGAAAAAAGATTAATCATTATACTTATTATATTCTTGTCACCATGGCAACAGAAATAAGTTATGAATTTTTCATCAAAAATATGTTACTTTATTTATCACAGTTATAATATAAACCAAACACAGTTGGACCGACCCAGGGGAGTAGAGAGGAAAAAAAGAAGAAAAAAGTTATTACTATTCTTGCCAGCCTCCGTGGCGCGAGTGGTAGCGTCTTCTTGGCTTTTCATCTGTAGGCCGGGTTCGAATCCCGGTCAGGCATGGCATTTTCACACGCTACAAATAATTTCAGTCTCTGAAACAACACATAACGGTGGTCCCAGAGAAGTTACTATTCTGTATTTTGTAATGAATTTCTTTTTCAGATTTCTATAAAGCCTGAATACTATAGTTCGTTATGAGTATAATTTTCACAACGATGAGGATAACGAACACTACGGACACTGCACGTATATATATATTAGTCCTGTTACCCAATTTTAAACGTAATTTAAAAAAGGGAAATTTAGATGGAATAAAAAAATGTATTTTTTACTTACAAAAGAGATTTAATAAAAAGCTATTACTTGCATAATTGTTAAAGAATATGCTCAAAATGCCCACCCCTTGCGGTTATACACGCACGGACTCTTTTCAGTATATTAGCAGAAACCTTTTTAAGAGTCGCATTGGAAATATTTGCGATTAAGTCTGTAATATTGACTTGTGAGAATTGTTTTTGAAGGCCTCGGACTTAATATAGACCTACAAAAAGTAGTCAGGAGGTGTGAGGTCTGGAAACCTTGGAGGCCATAAGCCCTTGCTTATTATTCGATCATCAAAGAACTCTTGCAGAAAATCCACGGTTTCTCGAGACGTGTGGCATTTAGCGCCGTCTTGTTGAAACCAGCAATACCGTTCTTGAGGCTCCAGGTGGGACACAAATTGGCGCACAATATTCCTGTATACTTCACCGTTTACTGTCTGTTCGAAGAATACGGGTCCAACTATATGATGACGAGATATCGCCCACCACACACCAATTTATTCAGGATGCAAAGATTTGTCTTGTAAAGCGTTAGGATTTCCAACAGCCTAAATTCGGCAGTTTTGACTGTTCACATAACCATCCAGATGGATCCAAGCTTCATCGCTAAAGAACACCGTGTTTAAAAATTCGATTCCGTTATCGTTTACGAGAGACCTACCGACGGCAATATTGCAATCGCTTGTTTAATTGTGGAGGCTGAAGCTTTTGGACTAATCGTACTCGATACGGACACAATTTCAATTTTTTAGCGGCTTCTGAACACTCGAATATGACAAACCGACTTGCGTAGAAAGTTTTCCGTGGAGAATTGTTTTCACATTCTCCTGTCAAGCGACTCGGTCGACCGCTACGTTTTCTGTCGCAAACACTACATGTCCGTCGAAATCGGTTTGCTAGCCTAGAAATTGGCATTTTAACTGGCGTAGGAACGCCAACAAATTTAATAATTTGAAATGATTCTTTTACACTAACGTACGATTTCGTAGCAAAATATTATTCAAGAATGAAAACTCGTTGTTCTATGGTAAAAGACATTCTGTTCGTAACACGACCGGAAACGGCACAAAAGTTTACACAGCTTAAGGAGAATCAACTCACACTGCCGTATCTATACCGGTTGAGTAGCGCTATCAACTTTGTGTCACAAAATTTCCCTTTCTTAGAAAAAAAATTACCAGACATTAACAATTGGGTAACGAAACTAATAAATCACCCTGTATATATATATATATATATATATATATATATATAGATTAAATGAACACAATTGAAAGTTTGATAAAACATTAACAAAATGAACATTACGGAACTTCACAAAATTTAACCTTACCCTTTTACCCGTTCCCATTTTCCATTTACCATTTCGATTTTACTATATCCCTTTCCCCGTTTTTCTTTTTTTCCATTTTCCCCTTCTTTACTTTTCCCTTTTCCGATTTTTCCCTTTCTCCCTTTTTTCCCCGCTCGTAAATCGGTCCAGTAGTTTTTTAGTCTATAGCGGACACACATATCGGAAACACTGAAATGGAATCGTAAAATATTTAGTATAGCGTATGTTGCTTTTACGTCCAACAGATAGCGCTGTTTATTTTTTTTTTTTAAAAAGGCATATTTTTACCTGTCACAGGTGAGACATGTTAGGTATATAAAAACGCGCGTATTCGAATGGAACGTTGTGTCAAAATTTCAAAGCAATCGTTGAATAACTTCAGGAGATTTAAGATTTTGAACAAACGAACATTTACATTTTTATTTATATAGATTTAAAGAGCAATGTGTTTTTTTGGCAGTCGTATTTTTTAATTTTTAATATTTATCTCTTGTTTGTTAAAAATGAAAACGAAAGCATGATAATAAGCCCCTTCTCGTAAGTGAAGTATTGTAGTTATCATTTTTTTGACGATTCCATTACGTCTTCTAACCTTTGTAATTTTAATATTTAAATAGCAATAAAATGCTCCCACTTCCGGTGTAATTTGTTATTCATATTTAATTATTGATTATACTCTTTTATGTTGAATTTCATTATCTTTGTATTTATTTTCAAAGTAATATAAATATTTTTCCTAGCAATAACCATTCATGTTTAGTATTTTTTTTTCTAATTGCAGTTTTGGTTATTAAAAAAAAAAATTATTATAATTAATTAATTTTTTCTTTGGATATTTATTCCGTTCTAAAATTTTTATTTCATTCGTCCTGTACTGGTTCTTATTATTTTTACGTCGAAAAAGCAATAGGTACAAGCATGAACCTTGTGCCACTCCTATTTTTTTACAAATTACTTTTTTCATCTTCTGTAGCAGATACCTTGATTCTTGTACAAATTATAAATAATTTTTTTTTTATTAAGAAAATTTTTAAATTTTAAACATTTATTTCCCTTTAACATTATCAAATGTTTTTTTCATTTGATAATATCATTTCAAAAAGGCAAATATTAATTTGCCTTTTAAAAAAAAAAAAAAAAAAAATGAATATATTAATATTCATTTTTTTTTTATTTTTAATAAATAAATAACTTTAATGTACATAAACGTTTAAATTTTTTTAAATAGAATATTCTAAACGCATTAGTTTGTTTAGAAATAATAAAAAAAGGAAAAAAAACCGTTAAAAAAAGCATTATATCAGTAATTTAATAGTTGTTAAATGCACTAGACCGATGTATGTGTGTTTGTATTCTTTGTTTGTATTTGTGTATAAAGCAGAAAGAATTGTGAAGGCCAACGGTCGTGTTTGATTTGATTATTCATTTCCACTTAAAGGGGAAAATAAAAGTAACATTTATGTCGGGGGAATTAATTATTTCCCCTATCTTATAATTATAAAATTAAAAAAAGTATATACTATATTACATTTAAAAAGAAATAATAAATTTTATAACGTTAATAACCGTCGTTTTGCGCGCCCGCGTGCGTGTGTGTGTGGACGGCTAGTTTAATATTTGTATTCTACTCTTTAAGTGCATTAGTCATTGTAGCAGGTGTGTTTTTCATTGTAACCGACTTCGGAAATACGGTGTGCAAAATGTGTAGGGAGTAGCTCTGTCCGCCTCTCCCTGGTAGACCAGACCGGACTCCATTATGAAACCGAGTCGGGGGTTTGAACTGATGTTCACTAAAGGAATTAGGAATAAATTTCGTTGTTGGAAAAAACATTTTTGGTTGTATGTTAATTATTCATTTGCCTCGAAATTTTTGAGAAATAGGCCTACAGCGAAGGTATAAGCCGAGTTTATATAAAACTTCGGTGGCATCCCAACGAGGCCTGGCATATTACTATGTAATGTAAAAAGTTAGAGGGCGAAAGACGATCCCGTTAAAGCCCATCAGAACGGGGGGTTCCTAGCCCTGATGGGTGTGGCGACCGGAAGCGTCACAAGGTGGGTGGGTGTCTTCCCCTATTGGGTTGGGATGTAAAAAAATGTGGTAGGGAATTATTTACATCTTAGAAAGGGAAAATTATTCATATCACAAACAATCGTTTTAACAATTAAATGCCTATGATTTCTTAGCATTTTAAAATTTAAAGATATGATTTTTTTTTAATATACGTGAACTTAATAATTAAAATACAGGAATAATTGTTATGATGTTTAAATAAACATAATTCTTTTAATACATTTTTCTTTTAATTTTGTCATATAAGAATATTATTATACAGGATTATCATAAAAGAATGGTGCGGTTTTGAACATGGTTTAAATTAAAACAGAATTACTTACAGTTTATGTTTTTTATTTTTCAAATTTGTGGTCACAATCATTTTTTTACATAATCAATAAAGTTCAATATGTGCGCCCTTAGTCGCTCGACAAATTTCCAAACGATACTCAACTTCTCTTTAATCATTAGTTAACATTTCTTCGTTAACGGTTGTCATCGCTTCATTAATCCTGTTTTTTAAGCGGTTTAGGTCGCGATTTTTTTGCGTCTAAACAACGCTTTTGATGTACCCCCGCAAGAAAAAATCACAAGGTATCAGGTCTGGACTCCTTGGAGGCCAAAGTACGGGTCCTTGCCGGCCTATCCATCAATCTCCAAATTTTTCGTTCAAAGCGTTCGTGACCGATGCGGGTGAGCACCGTCTTGTTGGAAATGAAGTCGATGAATGTTTTCGAGTTCATCCGGCTGAGGAAAACGATAATCGGTTAACATGTCAAGATACGCGACTCCATTAATTGTTTTTTCAGCGAAGAAGAAAGGCCCTATTACACGATTTTTCATCGCGCCAAACCAAACATTAACTTTAAGCGAATCGCGTTGTTTCTCGATAATTACGTGTGGGTTTTCAGAGACCCGTATTCTTGAATTGTGTCTGTTAACGCATCCGTTCACGTGGAATGTAGCTTCGTCTGTAAAAATTATATCGTCTAAAAATGACTCGTTTTCACTTATTTTGTCCGACATTTCAACAGCGAAATTGTAACGTTTTACACCATCATCGGGTTTCAATTCCTGCAGTATCTGGATTTTATAAGCGTGTAATTTCAGTTTTTTTTATGTAAAACTTTATGAACTGTTACAATGTTATATTATGTTGTGTACTGTTATAACTTGTATATAAAACTCGGTTTTTTTAAAATTCTTTATTTCCCGGTTAATTTAGTTGGAATTTATAGATATTCTAGAATATATAGATATTCTAGAAAAAGTATGGTGATCGTGCCACAAATGGGGCATCGGGTTTTTTCTTCCAATGTTTACGTTTTAGTGTCTAAATAGTTCATCTAGACTAGACCAAAAAACATATATAAAGCATATAAATTTGTACCATCTTCGGCTTTCAATCTAAAGTTCCCGGGTTGAAATCCCGATCAGGATTTGTATTTTTCATACGGTATAAAAATTTGTATTACCTATCAAGTAAAAACCTTCGAATATACGAGGGTTATTTTTTTTCAAGGTCCGATCGGTCACGAAATTAGAACCACAGCGAAAATAAAATTTTTTTATTTGTAACAAGTACTTACATAGTTACGCTATTTCTCTACATAGTCGCCACTCCGATTTAGACATTTGTCGTAGCGTGGCATCAACTTTCCAATACCCTCGTCATAGAACGGAGCCGCCTGTGTTTTCAGCCGAGTTTCTACGCTGGTATGCAGCTCGATATCTGTGCCAAAATGTTGTCCTCCTAGCCAGCGTTTCATGTGAGCAGAGGTGAAAATGGATGGAGCCAAGTCCGGACTGTATGGTGGGTGATCAAACACTTCCCGACGAAAACGCTACAGGATCTTCTTTGTTACAGCTGCAGCGTGCGGTTGCGGCCGAGCATTGTCACGGAGAAAGACAATGCCTGATGACATTCTCTCCGGTTATTCTGAATCGCCCTTCGTAGACGTTAAAGAGTTACACAGTATGAGGCTGCAGTGATGGTGGTGCCACTTTCCATGAGTTCCACCAAGAGAACTCCATTCCGGTCCCAGAACACAGTAACCATATGCTTTCTGTTGGCGAAGGCTCGCTTGAACTTCTTCGGTTTACTGGGAGAATGAGAATGCATCCGCTGTTTGGATTGTTCTTTTGTTTCTTCAGTTTCGAAATGGACCCGTGTCTCGTCCCCTGTGACAATTTTGTTCAAAAAATCTTCTCCTTCATTGCGGTAGCGCTGGAGAAACTTTAGGGAGGCGTCCGTTCTCATTGTTTTGTGACGGTCGGACAGCATCTTGGGAACCCATCTCGCACACAGTTTGCGGTACTGAAGTCTCTAACTCGTAATAGTATAAAGAGATGACCTTGAAATTTCAGGAAACGAATCGCTCGATACAGAAATTGTGAACCGACGATTTTCTCGAATCGCCTCATCCACTCGCTCAACGAGATCATCGGTTGACACTCGCTTCCTACCCTGACCGCCTACATCATGAACATCTGCACGTCCTGCTTTAAAGTTCCTGCACCATTGTCGTACTTTCTGTCGCTCATTGAAGTTTAACCGTATAAATTACTTATTCGTCTATGAATTTCAGCCGCATTACACCCCTTAACCTGAAGAAATCGAATTACCGCACGCACTTCACACTTGGCGGGAGATATTATTGTTGTAGACATGTTCAGAACTAAACGAAGTGACGCGGCGTGATTGAAGGCCATACTAGAGACGCTGCGCAACACATATGGACAAAGGTTTATCCGATTTATAAGCGGGTTTTTATTTCGCGACCGATCGGACCTTGAAAAAAAATAATCCTCGTATATCTGTATGTGGAATTAATTATCACAAAAAAATTAAAGAATTTTTTTAAGCATTTTGATAATCCGTAGTTTTTACGGATAATCGATATATATCCGTTATCCGGGATAGTCGATATATATATATATCGACTATTTTAAAGTTAAAAAAAAAATCATTTAAGGTCAATTCGTTGAAAAGAGTATTGTGTTTTATATACTATTCGACCTTACTAGACAAAGAAATGAAAACGAAAGTTAGTTGGGTTATTTATAGAATACATTATTTTTGTTTGACATTAGGCGTCTGTATTAGTTAAAAATAAAAGGGAAAAAAGGGTCCTCAAAAATCCTTTTAATGGAATTTTGCAACAAAAAAAAAAAATTATATTTATTATTTCATTTTGACGTAAAAGAAAATATTACTTCATATATATATATATATATATAAAACCCCATGGTAAACAAATAATGTATGTCGATTCAACTTAAAAACAAAATTGAAGTGTAAACACTGTTATAAAATTTTTGAAGTTTAAACGAAAAGTGTTTTGTAAATATTGTTAAATTGTCAAGAAAAGGGTCCTTTTATTCCTTTACCTTTATAATAAATAAATAGACAACATTAAATTTTCAACAACAGATGGGTCAATAATGTCTCAGGGAGCTATAAATTATCTTGGGTTTTGTGTTTTTGGCTTCATTAAAGTAATTTCTTTAAAAAACGCAATGCTTTATATTTACTACTAAATTACATTTAAACCGACCTGTAAATTACCTGTTACCTATTGAGAAATTATATATTATTTTATATTTTTTTTAAATCAAAAAATCTGATGTGGATATCACATGACTTCCTTGTACGCCTATTAAATTATTTATACATATTTTTTGCTGTATTTCATTTAAACTTATTTAATTTGAAAGTGAGCTACGATCCTCCAATTCTTTAATAAAGCGGATAGTTACATAATTGCATTGTGGTGGACATACCACATTTCATCACATTTTTTTGTGGTGTTCGTATCATCATTTTATATTAGTTTATATATTAATTTTGTTTCACATGACTTAAGTAGTTGTCTGGTATAAGTGAGAACGTGTCGGAATCCATAACCGTGGACATATCGGTTCGAATCCGATTTCATAGACGTATATTTTTTAAACTTTTTTTTTTAATTTAAATATATTGATTTATTTGGGGTACATAAATTAAAATGTAATAATGTGTTAAACAAAGATGGTACACCAATATATAATACGAAAGGTAAAGTCGATAGATGGGTGGAATATATTGAAGAGTTATACGGAGGAAATTAATTAGAAAATGGTGTTATAGAGGAAGAAGAGGAAGTTGAGGAGGATGAAGTGGGAGAAACAATACTGAGATCTGAATTTAAGAGAGCATTAAAAGATTTAAATGGCAGAAAGGCTCCTGGAATAGACGGAATACCTGTAGAATTACTGCGCAGTGCAGGTGAGGAAGCGATTGATAGATTATACAAACTGGTGTGTAATATTTATGAAAATGGGGAATTTCCATCAGACTTCAAAAAAAGTGTTATAGTTATGATACCAAAGAAAGCAGGGGCAGATAAATGTGAAGAATACAGAACAATTAGTTTAACTAGTCATGCATCAAAAATCTTAACTAGAATTTTATACAGAAGAATTGAGAGGAGAGTGGAAGAAGTGTTAGGAGAAGACCAATTCGGTTTCAGGAAAAGTATAGGGACAAGGGAAGCAATTTTAGGCCTCAGATTAATAGTAGAAGGAAGATTAAAGAAAAACAAACCGACATACTTGGCGTTTATAGACCTAGAAAAGGCTTTCGATAACGTAGACTGGAATAAAATGTTCAGCATTTTAAAAAAGTTAGGGTTCAAATACAGAGATAGAAGAACAATTGCTAACATGTACAGGAACCAAACAGCAACAATAACAATTGAAGAACATAAGAAAGAAGCCCTAATAAGAAAGGGAGTCCGACAAGGATGTTCCCTATCTCCGTTACTTTTTAATCTTTACATGGAACTAGCAGTTAATGATGTTAAAGAACAATTTAGATTCGGAGTAACAGTACAAGGTGAAAAGATAAAGATGCTACGACTTGCTGATGATATAGTAATTCTAGCCGAGAGTAAAAAGGATTTAGAAGAAACAATGAACGGCATAGATGAAGTCCTACGCAAGAACTATCGCGTGAAAATAAACAAGAACAAAACAAAAGTAATGAAATGTAGTAGAAATAACAAAGATGGACCGCTGAATGTGAAAATAGGAGGAGAAAAGATTATGGAGGTAGAAGAATTTTGTTATTTGGGAAGTAAAATTACTAAAGATGGACGAAGCAGGAGCGATATAAAATGCCGAATAGCACAAGCTAAACGAGCCTTCAGTAAGAAATATAATTTGTTTACATCAAAAATGAATTTAAATGTCAGGAAAAGATTTTTGAAAGTGTATGTTTGGAGTGTCGCTTTATATGGAAGTGAAACTTGGACGATCGGAATATCTGAGAAGAAAAGATTAGAAGCTTTTGAAATGTGGTGCTATAGGAGAATGTTAAAAATCAGGTGGGTGGATAAAGTGACAAATGAAGAGGTATTGCGGCAAATAGATGAAGAAAGAAGCATTTGGAAAAATATAGTTAAAAGAAGAGACAGACTTATAGGCCACATACTAAGGCATCCTGGAATAGTCGCTTTAATATTGGAAGGACAGGTAGAAGGGAAAAATTGTGTAGGCAGGCCACGTTTGGAGTATGTAAAACAAATTGTTAGGGATGTAGGATGTAGAGGGTATACTGAAATGAAACGACTAGCACTAGATAGGGAATCTTGGAGAGCTGCATCAAACCAGTCAAATGACTGAAGACAAAAAAAAAAAAAAATTGATTTATTAATAATAATTAACATCTGTAAATATTTTAAATTAAAATGAAAAGTACATAAAATTTTATTTCACTAATAACTTCTGATTTTTTTTATTTTTTATTTTTATTGTTGTTATTATTACATTGTTATTTACTGTAATTTTTTTTATTCAGAGGTTTTCCTTTCTTTTTCCTGTTTAGTTTCCGGTAATTACCGTTTAGATAATACTTCAGAGAATAAATGAGAATGATACGTGTGAGTGTTAACGAAGTGTAGTCTTGTACAGTCTCAGTTCGATCATTCCTGAGATTTTACAATCAGAGGTTAATAACTATTAATAAATCAATACATTTAAATTTAAAAAAAAAAATAAAGTTAAAAAGGAGATAAAGTCGAATTTGAACCGATGTAGCTTCCCCTTGTAAGATCAAAATATTTAATTAATTAAAATTTCATTTGGCTATAACTCTGGAACCAATAAAAATATATACCATGATATATTGTTAAAAGGCTCTCAAAGAAGGCTTATTACTGCAGTTAAGAAAAAAAGTTCAAAATCCAAAAAAATTTGGATTTTCGACTTTTTTTTGACACTTTTGGTCCATTCGATTGCAATCAAAAAAGGGGAGGTGCATAACTAGGTATTACAACAGTCCTAAAAATAAAATTTCAACATCTTTAAGGATGGTCCAGCAGTTACGCATTGCTCATCCTCAGTGGTTGCCTGGCCTCTAACCACCCGGGACCTCCAAGGATCCGGCGATGCCGTGCCCTGCGGGAGTCGCTCACCCAGTAGGCCGGGACTCGGTCTTTCTTTGTACCATCCCTCAAACCAGTTCTAGACGGGTCTCCGTAAAATTTCAACATCCTACGGCTAATCGTTTTTGAGTTATGAGAGATATATACGTACGTACAGACATCACTCCGAAAGTAGTCAAAATGGATTTAGGGATGATGAAAATGGGTATTTCCTTTGAAATATGAAAACCGAAATTTTTTCGCGACCATAATACTTTATTTACATCGTACAAGGAAGTAAAAAGGGTTGATTTAATATGGTAGTGGTTCTTCTTTTTCCTGTTTTAGCCTCCGGTAACTACCGTTCAGATTATACTTCAGAGGATGAATGAGGATGATATGTATGAGTGTGAATGAAGTGTAGTCTTGTGTGGTTAATTAAAACCCAACCGCTAAAGAACACCGGTATCTACGATCAAATAATCAAAGCCGTGTAAAAGTAACTGACTTTACTAGGACTTGAACGCTGGAACTCTCGACTTCCAAATCAGCTGATTTACGAAGACGCGTTCACCACTAGACCAACCCGGTGGGTTACTAGCAGTAACTTTTTTTTCTTTTTCCTGTTTCGCCTCCGGTAACTACCGTTTAGATAATACTTCAGAGGATGATGTGTATGAGTGTAAATGAAGTGTAGTCTTGTACATTCTCAGTTCAACCATTCCTGAGATGTGTGGTTAATTAAAACCCAACCACCAAAGAACACCGGTATCCACGATCTAGTATTTAAATCCGTGTAAAAATAACTGACTTTACTAGGACGAACGCTGGAACTCTCAACTTCTAAATCAGCTGATTTACGAAGACGCGTTCACCATTAGACCAACCCGGTTGGTTACTAGCAGTAACTTGGCAACCGGTAACGTCACAAGGTCTTCCTCATACGGGGTCGGGATGTGAAAAAAGTGCCTAATGGCTGGGACTGGTTGTCTACGGGGTGTTTAAAAAAGTTAAAAAAAAAAAAATTAGGTTGAAAAGCAAAAGGAACAAACAAGAGCCTTGTGTTACTCCGTTTTGAATCAGAGTTTCCCTTTCTTTATCATATATAATTGTACAACTGTTACTTGGTTCTTTTTACATATTATAAATAAATCTTTGTGAATATAACTATGAAACAAAAAAAAACCCTAACTTTTAGGAAATGGACTGAAGAAGATAAAAATATATCAAAATTGATGAAGAAATTCTGGTATGAAAGGAAGAGGGAAGAAGTTTACGTGATTTTTAAACGGTCTATTCCCACTATATATATATACGAAGAAATGTGTGTATATAATGTATATAATGACGTATTTTGCTTTTTATTTTGGGGGTTTCCTATTTTCAGTTTTAATTTACATTTAATAAGTTTAATTTCTTTTTTTTTTTGTTAAAATTTAAATAAATAAATAAATTTTTAATTGAAATTCAGCGATGCATTTCTGATTTAACCTTGTGTATCTTTGTATAATACAATTTATTTGTGTGTATAATGGATAAATAAATTGTTTTTTTTTTTTTTTAAATGGATTTAATTACGCGAAACATATTTGTAATTGTTCATTAATATATGCACGTTGATTATTGATGCTTCATTATATACATATATAAATAAAAGCCGGTTTTTTTTTTGTGTGCATATATCTGTTATTTTACTGGTTACCCCGTTATACGTTCTATTTTGCATATTTAGATGATATGTACAATTATTTGTAAATTTATTTTCCTTATAAAGTAATATTGTATTTTTATTTATTATAAATTAATATAAAATTTATATAAATTATAAATTAATTATTATACTTTTGGTTCGTTAGGGTTTATTTTTTTTAGTATCCTTACTGTTTTAATTGTTGAAAAGTGGTTTTTTTTGTTTTTTTTTTGTCTTCAGTCATTTGACTGGTTTGATGCAGCTCTCCAAGATTCCCTGTCTAGTGCTAGTCGTTTCATTTCAGTATACCCTCTACATCCTACATCCCTAACAATTTGTTTTACATATTCCAAACGTGGCCTGCCTACACAATTTTTCCCTTCTACCTGTCCTTCCAAAATTAAAGCGACTATTCCAGGATGCCTTAGTATGTGGCCTATAAGTCTGTCTCTTCTTTTAACTATATTTTTCCAAATGCTTCTTTCTTCATCTATTTGCCGCAATACCTCCTCATTTGTCACTTTATCCACCCATCTGATTTTTAACATTCTCCTATAGCACCGCATTTCAAAAGCTTCTAACCTTTTCTTCTCAGATACTCCGATTGTCCAAGTTTCACTTCCATATAAAGCGACACTCCAAACATACACTTTCAAAAATCTTTTCCTGACATTTAAATTAATTTTTGATGTAAACAACTTATATTTCTGACTGAAGGCTCATTTCGCTTGTGCTATTCGGCATTTTATATCGCTCCTGCTTCGTCCATCTTTAGTAATTCTACTTCCCAAATAACAAAATTCTTCTACCTCCATAATCTTTTCTCCTCCTATTTTCACATTCAGTGGTCCGTCTTTGTTATTTCTACTACATTTCATTACTTTTGTTTTGTTCTTGTTTATTTTCAAAAGTGGTAAAGCGCAATAACTTTAAAAAAAGGTTTGGGCTTTAATATAAAGGGGAGAGATGTTTTATTTATAATACGTAAAAATAATCAAGTTGTACGATTATTTATGATAAAGAAAGGCGAACTTTGTTTTAGAAAGGAGTTACACAAGGCTCTTGCTTATTCCTTTTGCTTTTTAATTTATAAATTAAAAAATTGTACAGAAATTAAATAACAAATTTGTGATCTTATACAGAGTCTCCCACGAAGAAACTTTCAGGACATTTTCTACTAGTGAAAATAATGATAAAATTATATATTCGTCTGGAAACGATTTGTTTTCGAGTTACGGGTAGCGAAAGATTTCGGCCGTATTTCAACTCTTTTAATAAAAAAAAAAATCCTACTGTAATTTTTTAAATCTAAATTAAGGAGTAAAGTTGGTGGTTTCTTATGTAATTTGAGCTGGGAAATAGGATAAAATCGGTCCTAGAACTGTAACTCCATTAGGTTTTAAAATATTCGACGTAAAACTGTGTCGAAAAACAAGTTGTTTTTTTTTAGGTCACTAGTACAGTAGCTTTGTTAAATGATTAATAAATGCGGAAGATTTAACAACAAAACTTGTAGAGAATTTAATTCTTATTAAATACAGCTAATAAAAAGTAATTAACAAACTTTTAAAAATCATTTTTTTATTGGAAGCTCACCGGATTGGTCTAGTGGTGACCTCGTCATCTAAATCGGCTGATTTTGAAGTCGAGAATTCTAAGATTCAAATCCTAATAAAGACAGTTTTTTACCGATATGAATACTACAGGGTGTCCCATATAAAACGCAACCCAACCTTATATTAGTAGGTATTGAAATAATAAAAAGGCATGTGTAAATGTAAATGTAATTTTTTTATTACCATCCATTACCTTACATTTAGAGTAAATGTTGGAAGTGCCGCCATCTTCTTAAATACAAGCTTAAATTCTTTTTACAGCGTTTCTTGCAACTTTTTTCAAAGTTTGCGGCTGGATATTTAATACAGCTTGTTCAATATTGACTTTCAATTGTTCAAGTGTTCGTGGTTTGTCGCTGTAGGCTTTTTCTTTGAGGGGTAACCCCGTAGAAAAGAATTCGCCGCAGTCAAATCTGGATATCTCGGCGGCCACAAGCCTCGACCGATAACACGATTACCAAAGAATTCCTCGACGAAATGAGAAGTTGAACCTGCGTAGTGCGATGTCGCACCGTCATGTTGTAGCCGGTAGCGTCTGTCTTCCTCTTCCGAGAGAACCGAAATAAAATATCTTGATATCGTTCTGCATTAATGGTGTACTCGAAAAAAATACGACCGATTATTTTCTTCCGCGATATCGCGCACCACACGCCCGACTTCTGCGGGTGTAATTGTTTTTCGTGATAAACGTGGGGATTTTCAGCGCTCCAAATTCTACTGGTTTGGCTGTTTACGTAGCCATCCGAATGAAACCGTGCTTCATCTGTGAAAAATAACGAATTCGTAACGTTAATTCCCTCGCGCAGAAATCGACGGAACCGTTGACAATATTGTAGCCGTTTTTCTTTGTCGGGCTCAATAAGTTGATGAACCGTTTGAACGCGATAAGGTTGTAATTGTAATCGTTTGGTCGCCCGATGAACGGTCGATTTAGACAAATTAATTTCAGCAGACAAACGTCTGATCGATTTATTTGGCGAGGCGAGTAATCGGTCTTTGATTTCAGCGACTGTATCTGTATTCAACAATGAAGCAGATCTTTTGTGTTCCTTGTTATTAACAGAACCGGTGTCTCTAAATTTTGTACTGAAGTACGACTCGACAATGAAAACACGTTCATCTAGCGAAAACACCACCTTGTCTCTAGCAATCCACTGAACGTTATGATTGCATTGTTGTTACTATAGGTAGTGTTCTACTGCGTCGCCGCGATGTTCAGTTGTTGGACGAGTCCATTTCAATAACAAGTAGGGGAGAAAGCTTGACTTTTGAAATTTCATGGATGAGTGATTGATGGGTTGCGTTTTATATGGGACACCTGTAGATCGTGGATAGCCTGGTGTTCTTTGATGGTTGGGCTTCAATTAACCACACAACTCAGGAAGCTTTTTCTTTTTCCTGTTTAGCCTCTGGTAACTACAGTTTACATAATACTTCAGAGGATGAATGAGGATGGTACGTAGTGTTGTACATTCTCAGTTCGACCGTTCCTGAGATGTGTGGTTAATTGAAGCCCAACCACCAAAGAACACCGGTATCCACGATCTAGTATTCAAATCCGTGTAAAAATAACTGGCTTTTCTAGGACTTGAACGTTTGAACTCTCGACTTCAGCTGATTTGGGTCAGACGCGTTCACCACTAGACCAACTTGGTGGGTTTGGAATGGTCGACCTCAGACTGTACAAGTTTACATTTCATTTACATTCATTCATCTTCCCCATTCGTCCTCTGAAGTAATACGGTACGGTGGTTCCGAAGGTTAAATTGAAAAGAAAGAAGTTTTTTATTGAAGCAAAACTTGAAAAATAGACAGAAAATCGTATTTATAATGTTTATAATCTTACGTACGTGTTTTGGCGAGTTTGAAGCTTAATAATTTTTGACTATATTAACCGATTTTAATGAAATTTTACACAGAGACTCGTATATATAAGGCAATTTGTTGCTAAAATTTTGGGGTCAATATCTTTAGGGGGGAGGATTGTGTAGGTGTTGTTTATATGGGGGAGAGGGTAGATAGTTTCAGTCAGTTTTCTCAAAATTTTGCCAATACGACCTCAATTTCTATTAAGTGTAGTATATGCGTACGTGTTTATCATAGTATTTAAAAAAATTCCGCCCGTTAGATTTTGCTGCTACTTTCCAATAATTCGAAAAAATAATCGGTTTATTTATTAAATATTGTTACCGAATTTTATTAATATTACCGATTTAAAAAAATATAATTTTTAATTTTTTGTATAATTATTTTTGAACTATATATAATAAATGACTGATGCCAGGAAAGTAATATATACAACCTTTTTATCAACTATTTTTTTACGAAATAGATTTGCTGATTCTTAAAAAAAAATCAGTCTGATAATTTATCCTCTATTTTTACTTTCCCGTAGGAATTACGCTGTAGCTGAACTATTGCTCTAAAAGGGGAAATATTATAAATCGGTTCAGTTTGGGCATATGAGGAGTTCACTGGATCTTGACGTTTTAAAACCTAAAAGTGTATGTGTGTGTTTGGTGTTTGCTTCTAAATCACCTTATATCTCCAGAACTACTGGACCGATTTTGACCAAACTTGGTCAGATTACTTCTATATATGGAGTATTTATGCCATTAAATTTACAACTTTAAAGGTCAAGAGGATGAGACTGTAAAGCAAGGTTACTTACCCTTAATTTTTTTTTTTTTTTTTTTTTTTGTCTTCAGTCGTTTGACTGGTTTGATGCAGCTCTCCAAGATTCCCTATCTAGTGCTAGTCGTTTCATTTCAGTATACCCTCTACATCCTACATCCCCAACAATTTGTTTTACATACTCCAAACGTGGCCTGCCTACACAATTTTTCCCTTCTACCTGTCCTTCCAATATTAAAGCGACTATTCCAGGATGTCTTAGTATGTGACCTATAAGTCTGTCTCTTCTTTTAACTATATTTTTCCAAATGCTTCTTTCTTCATCGATTTGCCGCAACACCTCTTCATTTGTCACTTTATCCGCCCATCTGATTTTTAACATTCTCCTATAGCACCACATTTCAAAAGTTTCTAATCTTTTCTTCTCAGATACTCCGATTGTCCAAGTTTCACTTCCATATAAAGCGACGCTCCAAACATACACTTTTAAAAATCTTTTCCTGACATTTAAATTAATTTTTGCAGTAAACAAATTATATTTCTTACTGAAGGCTCGTTTAGCTTGTGCTATTCGGCATTTTATATCGCTCCTGCTTCGTTCATCTTTAGTAATTTTACTTCCCAAATAACAAAATTCTTCTACCTCCATAATCTTTTCTCCTCCTATTTTCACATTCAGCGGTCCATCTTTGTTATTTCTACTACATTTCATTACTTTTGTTTTGTTCTTGTTTATTTTCATGCGATAGTTCTTGCGTAGGACTTCATCTATGCCGTTCATTTTTTCTTCTAAATCCTTTTTACTCTCGGCTAGAATTACTATATCATCAGCAAATCGTAGCATCTTTATCTTTTCACCTTGTACTGTTACTCCGAATCTAAATTGTTCTTTAACATCATTAACTGCTAGTTCCATGTAAAGATTAAAAAGTAACGGAGATAGGGAACATCCTTGTCGGACTCCCTTTCTTATTAGGGCTTCTTTCTTATGTTCTTCAATTGTTATTGTTGCTGTTTGGTTCCTGTACATGTTAGCAAAATTTGTTAACGATAAATAACTTTTGTAAAAAATGTTTCTTCAAAATCACATTTCATCCCCAAAGAATGCTGTTTTATGTTATATGTTGTGACGTTATATGTGAGCGGTAGAATTAAATGAATTAATAATATTTAAAGTGTAAAAAATAAACTCGGTGTGACCGGGTCTGGAACTCGATCGTCCTGTTCACTGGATATCTGATACGTTAAGTCTCGCGGCTACACCAATCTGTCAACCGTACAAACGAAATGTTTTGTATGTAAGTTTAGAAATTGGATTAATTTAATTAGTACCGACCGTCGCTGCTAGTACCGCTACACTCGCGAGAATTAAATACGGTATGCGCACGCACTTTGGTTAAAATCATTGAATTAAGTACATTTCAACCCCGTAGAGGAAGACACCCGCCTTGTGACGCTTCCGGTCGCCCCCCACAAAGTTCCTTACCTTGATGGGCTGTAACGGGAGTCGTCTTTCACCTTCTAACTTTTTACATCTCACGGTAATAAGGGAGGCCTTGTTGGCATGCCACCGATGTAAATGCCTCGGTAGATATTTGCATCAATGATTTTTAAACTCGGTTTTTGCCATCGCTGCAGGCCTCATGCGGACATCTTGGATTGAATACAGTGAAATCTCTTTATTCGCGTTCACTATATTACGTAATGACATGAAAAAAATAAAAATATGAAAAGATTTAACGGCGTAGTTGGAGTATGATAGTGAAAAGGTAGAAGATACGATCCCTGGAAAATATTTAAATATGAAAACGCTTAACGATCGCATAAACTATCACATGATCGAATCCAGTTTTTTTTTTTATAGATGCTTTGATTAGAAGCTTAATCTTTAAACGCAAAATTGAGGATTCCTTGCAAGAATACACAACCTTCACACGGATGTAAAAACAATAGCGAAACAAGGAAAAATTATAATTTTTGTAAATGCAATCCAAAATGCTTAATTAGGTTAATTTTCTAAATTTCCTTTACGGTAATTTTAGTTTTAATGTACGTAGTACTGTTCTTGACTTTTTAAGGTGATTTTCGAGTACTATTTGAACATGTATTACAGTTTTCCAATACTGTCGTAGTGTAGTGAGTTTTTTAAATCAAACAGTTCCGTAAGGGTTTACGAGTAAATTAAGAAATATACTGTATTTGTTAAATATTTTTTGTGTAGTAAACCTATGTACTAAACCATAATATTGCCGTCTGTGTTTCATCAGTAACATTGCCCTAAATAAGTACACATAATTTTTATTTTTTTATTTTACATAGTACCTAGCCATTCTTTCTTAAATGAGTATTAGTTCCGTAGTATATTTGCGTCATTTTTACGGTCTCTAACCCCCGAGAATAAGTAGATTTTACGGTAAATAAAAAAAAATATTATATTTAAATAAAAGGATAAATATTTTAAATTAGGTTGTGTGTGTGTAAACCGTGCATCAAAAACAACCCACAGTTGTTGGGAAAGTCCTGCAACTGTGTTGTCGATTTTTTTTCATTTCTTAAATTTTGTTTTCTATATCGACGATTCATTTTTTTTTTTTTGTATTCAGTCATTTGACTGGTTTGATGCAGCTCTCCAAGATTTCCCATCTAGTGCTAGTCGTTTCATTTCAGTATACCTTCCAAATCCTACATCCCTAACAATTTGTTTTACATATTCCAAACGTGGCCTGCCTACACAATTTTTTCCTTCTACCTGTCCTTCCAATATTAAAGCGACTATTCCAGGATGCCTTAGTATGTGGCCTATAAGTCTGTCTCTTCTTTTAACTATATTTTCTCAAATGCTTCTTTCTTCATATATTTGCCGCAATACCTCTTCATTTGTCACTTTATCCACCCATCTGATTTTTAACATTCTCCTATAGCACCGCATTTCAAAAGCTTCTAATATTTTCTTCTCAGATACTCTGATCGTCCAAGTTTCATTTCCATATAAAGCGACACTCCAAACATACACTTTCAAAAATCTTTTCCTGACATTTAAATTAATTTTTTGATGTAAACAAATTATATTTCTGACTGAAGGCTCGTTTAGCCTGTGATATTCGGCATTTTATATCACTCCTGCTTCGTCCATTTTTAGTAATTCTACTTCCCAAATAACAAAATTCTTCTACCTAATATAAATATATATATTTATATTTATAAAAAAAATATATGATTATTAAATCTGATAAAATATACTATATTTTTCAAGCACTTGATATCTCTTATACCCTTTAGTATTTTTTGAAAAAAAAAATTATCCAAAAATGTTCATCCCTTCCTAGAAAATTACAACTTTGTTTATTTAAAATTATGGCTGTATTTTTATTTTTTTTTTGTCCTCAGTCATTTGACTGGTTTCATGCAGTTCTCCAAGATTCCCTTTCTAGTGCTAGTCGTTTCATTTCAGTATACCTTCTACATCCTACATCCCTAACAATTTGTTTTACATATTCCAAACGTGGCCTGCCTACACAATTTTTCCCTTCTACCTGTCCTTCCAATATTAAAGCGACTATTCTAGGATGCCTTAGTATGTGGCCTATAAGTCTGTCTCTTCTTTTAACTATATTTTTCCAAATGTTTCTTTCTTCATCTATTTGCCGCAATACCGACTATTCATATTGAACAATAACAAATCTATTTTACTGTGATCAAAACTATTTCTGATTGGTTGACGAGGAGTGTTGTGATAGATAGAAAGAATGAGTCGATGAGAAATAAGAATGACAGATGTTTTTGATTTCACATTGTCCGTTATAGTATATCCCTTTTGGTCCAATTTTTTTCTTGAATAAAAGATTTTTGGGTTAGTTTATGGTAGGGAAGGTTATATGTTATTTAAAAGCAAAATGGGGGTGGGTAACTTTGTGTCTGTTAAAAGGTTGTTTGTGTGTGTATTCAGTTATCAAATACTACCTGGTATTATAACTCTCTCTCACCCACTCATACTTACTCAACCATCTCTCTCTTTGTGTGTGTGTGTGTGTGTGTGTGTGTGTGTGTGTGTGTGTGTGTGTGCCGGGTGATATCAAGTAAAAGAATATTTTTATTAAAAACTTTCTGAGTTAAAAATGAAAAGAATTAAGATTTCCCACGCTTAAGAAATAAACAGTTTAACTGTACATGGTCGTCCCTGTTATTCTATTAACTTATATCATAAAGGATACTTTTTGTTGTAACCGAAAATTACCGATTGGTAAAATATTTTCCTAGAATAAATTAGTGTAACAATTTAACGAGCATATTCTAAAATATTAGCTAGATTTTTTTTTTGTATTGTAAATATTTCCAGATTTATTTACAGAAGTATAAAGGATATATATATATATATATATATATTTATATATATATATATTTTTTTTTTTTAAAGGCAAGTTTTCTCTCTCCCTCTCTCTCTCTCCTCACTCTCAAATGAAATAACTTTAAATGAAATGCAGCAAGAATGTTTATATGTATTTTAATAGGCGTACAAGGAAGTCATATGGTGTACACATCAGTGTTTTTACTAAAACGTAAAGATTTAATTAAAAAAAACCATTACTTCATTTTTTTTTTGTCTTCAGTCATTTGACTGGTTTGATGCAACTATCCAATTTCCCTATCAGTGCTAATCGTTTCATTTCGGTATACTCCCTACATCCCTAACAATTTGTTTTACATATTCCAAACTTGGCTTGCCTACACAATTTTTTCCTTCTACCTGTTCTTCGAATATTAAAGCGACTATTCCAGGATGCCTTAATACGTGGCCTATAAGTCTGTCTCTTCGTTTAGCTATATTTTTCCAAATGCTTCTTTCTTCATGTATATGCCGCAATACCTCTTCATTTGTCACTTTATCCAGCTATCTGATTTTTAACATTCTCCTATAGTACCGCATTTCAAAAGCTTTTAATCTTTTCTTCTCAGATACTCCGATCGTCCAAGTTTCACTTCCATATAAAGCGACAATCCAAACATATAGTTTCAAAAATCTTTTCCTGACGTTTAAATTAATTTTTGATGTAAACAAATTATATTTCTGACTGAAGGCTCGTTTCGCCTGTGCTATTCGGCATTTTATATCGCTCCTGCTTCGTCCATCTTTAATAATTCTACTTCCCAAATAACAAAATTCTTCTACCTCCGTAATCTTTTCTTCTCCTATTTTCACATTCAGTGGTCCATCTTTGTTATTTCTACTACATTTCATTACTTTTGTTTTGTTCTCGTTTATTTTCATGCGATAGTTCTTGCGTAGGACTTCATCCATGCCGTTCATTGTTTCTTCTAAATCCTTTTTACTCTCGGCTAGAATTACTATATCATCAGCAAATCGTAGCATCTTTATCTTTTCACCTTGTACTGTTACTTCGAATCTAAATTTTTCTTTTTAGTTATGTTGACCAGATTCCGTAGCGCGATCGGTAATATATCGGCCGTTCATCCGGAGGTCCCGGGTTCGAATCCCGGATTGGCATGGCATTTTTGCACGTCAGAAAACTGTCTTTTTATCTCATCTTCCGAATCGATACCTAACGGTGGTCCCAAAGGCTTAAAATAAGTAAAACTTCGATTTTTCCTTATTACTTCACACTAGTTCTTCAGCATTTAAAATTTTTTAGTATTTTTACGAGTAACGTTGTATATCATTTTTAAAATTTTATCCTATTTTTTGTTTTATTTGGAAAGTTCTATTGTTATAAATGATGTAATAATTAAATGCACGTTACGTGGAGATTTATTATATTTTAATGTTGGATATAAAGTTTTGGGGCATTTATTAGATTAGTGCCCGTATTACGTCATATATTTAAATAACGTCAGTGGAAAGAAACAAAAGTAATATTTACTTATACCCGCAACACGTTATCCATGTACGCGCGTGCGCGTGCGCGTACATGGATATTCTTTATTTTTACGCCTGTTATTGTAATTAAATCCTTTGGTAACAGTTCACCGTATCATCCTATATTGTTCTAAATCTATGTGTGTAAGTTGCCCTATATATATATATATTTGCATCCGTTTGATGTGGTTTCGTATTTATTACGTATAATATAATATAGAACTGTGTATGTTTATAGGAAAAAAACTGGTTATGTTATGCTTTGTAAGATTACAAAAATAAAATAAATACCTTTTATAAATAAATTTCTTTTAAATCGTAAACATTAACATATATGGTTATCTGTCCTTAGTCAGGTCCTTTACACCATGTTATTCTCTTTTTTTATATTTTCAAGTAAATTTTTTTTAAGGTTCTTGACAACTAAAATTTATTTTTAAGTAGTTTATATATTTTAATATTTTTTTGGTCCTAACATATATAATTTTTTATTAAATAATTGTATACATATTAGTTAGCGTAATAATTAATTGAAAAGATTTCAGTTTCTTTATTAAATCCATTTTCACGTTTGTAATAACATTCTGTTTTAAGTGTTTTACGTAAAAATTTATTTTTTATTTCTTTTATTGTTATTTAACTTATTTTTTCTTTTAAATACGGTAACGTAGTAATTTAAAATTTTCGTAAAATTTTAACGCCTGTTCTTCTGTGTTCTTTTGCGAGGCCTTTGAAAGTTACTCCGCCTTGAAAGTTATCGAAACCCGTAGCGGTGACAGCTTCCTAGTAATTACAGATCCTAGGAGTATACTTGACAGCTTGAGCTACAAACGTTCTGAATCAATCGTCCAGATTACTCATGATATCCTTTCAAGGATAAATAAGACTGTGATACTGGTACGGGTCCCTGACGTTGTAGCATCTTCAGGAACGAACGGGCCGATGAATTTGCCAAGAGAGCTGCAGTAAATGGTATCCGAGTACAATCGACATGAGATCAGTCCGTATAAAATCGCGGGCTCAGTGGAATAGATTCTGGCTGCTGAGTCATGCCACGGCATTACATAACATCCGAGAGAATGCGCTCGAGAAACCTCCATCCCCGAGCAATAGAAGAGACCAAGTCATCTTAACTCGGCTAAAAGTTGGACACACCTAGCTTAACCACGCTCACCTACTTGGCTCTCCTCTGTGAGGCTTGCAAGGTCAAATGATCCGTGTACCACCTGCTCGTTGATTGCACAATCTTTGGAACCATCCGACAAAATTTAGACCTGGTTTCGGATATGAAATTTCTATTAAACCAGAAAGAAGATATAAAACGTTTGTGCGGTTCCTCTACTACTATAGAATGAAGAATACGATTTAGTGATTTTTGTCTGTAACCCACCGGGTTGGTCTAGTGGTTAACGCGTCTTCCCAAATCAGCTAATTTGGAAGTCGAGAGTTCCAGTGTTCAAGTCCTAGTAAAGCCAATTATTTTCACACGGATTTGAATACTAGATCGTGGATATCGGTGTTCTTTGGTGGGCTTCAATTAACCACACATCTCAGGAATGGTCGAACTGAGAATGTACAAGACGACACTTCATTTACACTTATACATAACATCCTCATTCATCCTCTAAGTATTATCTAAAGGGTAGTTACCGGAGACTAAACAGGAAAAAAAAGTCATTTCCAAACTGTGAAGGGAGCCGCGGCCTCTTCGCCGCGAAATATTGTAAAAGCTTCATAATTAACTGAACTAAGACATTTATAATTATTAATTTAAAGTTAATGAAGTAAGAAAATTATGAAAATACACGAGTTTTATTTATTTTTATCTCTTACGAGTAGTCATACTTATACTTAGTGTAGGGCGTCATGGAAAAATTTTGATTGAAAAAGGGCGCTGCGACTTGGAAATGTTTGGGAATCACTGCCATAAACTATAGGAATGGAACTGTTAGAAAAGTTTTTTTATAATTATTTAAAATCCACTGGATTTAAAAAATATTCTTGTTAAGATTTTCCATTAGTTCCTTTTCTGAAGCAAAAAATAACTAAAAAATAAATAAAAAAATCAAGTAATTTTTTTGGAGATGAATTTAAAAAAAATTTTGGCAATCCTGATAAAAAGGGCTTATTTTTTTTCAAGAAGTATTTTTATAAAATGTTCCAGTAATTTTTTTTAATTTTATTTTGGTTAAATAATTCTCGCTTCCTTTTTCCAGTTTTTTTAAATCTATAATATAATAAATCCGTATGAGGACGACTTCTTATCAAGTTTGAAGAAACTTGGTTTATGATGTCCGGTGTTATTAAGCATCAAACAAGCCAACACGCATTTTTACGTGAATAAAAATTTACTTTTAAAAACATCTAATTTGGGCTTAGGGATAACGTTTAAAAAAAAAAACTTTTTTTTCAAATCTATTATAAAAAGGATATTTTTTCTAAAATGTCCTTTTGAGCCACAATTTAAAAAAGACTGATAAGTTGAAATCGATTACTTTCCCTGTAGTGTAGCCGTAAAAGTAAACAAAAATTTCTTGCATAGTTCTGCCCAAGAACACCGATTTGTTTTGTTATTTTAATTTGTTTTAAAAGGTATCATTTGAAAAGGTCATTATAATCTAGATTGAAAAAACTGAAAGAAGTATAATTTTTTTTTAATATTAAATATATTTTTTGTTTATAACAAAATTAAATTATGACCATAATTTAATGAAATAATTAAAAAAAAGATTATTTTTTATATAAAATAAATAAGATATTTAAAATTATTTATTCAGGTATTATACGTGCTTTTATTGTTCACCAGTACTACGTACTTATTAGGAAAAAAAATTGTTTTAGTAAATTAAAAATCATGTGCTACTATCTATTGGTAAATAGTTAAAACATTTATAAAAAGAAACGTTCAAGTTGAAACTTGCATCGCAATGTAACGAACCAAGCTTCTAATTTACCCGGTTGAAATTTGTTCGATCTTAAATTGACCGTAATTCAAGAACGACTGCGGCAATTTCCATAAAATTTTCTCATATACAACTTCAGATATACTACTACAGCATATATAAATTTCAATGAAATTGATTCAGTAGTTTTGAAGATTTTCGAGCTACAAATATTATACATTAGGAAATTAAGTGAATAGCATTTTTGTACTCATCATACCTCAAAGAAAACTCATTTTCAACTTCCACTCTCAACATGCAACCGAAAATTATACCGTAATAAGTAATACCGAAAGTAAAAACGTTTTATATTGCGTATTACGATTTTTTAAAATTATGTTTTATTTTTTTTTTAAAAAGTTATGTATGTTAATTTTAAAATTGAGGTCTTAGTTTGATATTTTAAAAGTGGTGTGAAATTGGTTGTGTAAATTGTTGTTTAGTCGCAAATGGTTTGTTACTACATCAGTGTGCGTGCGTATGAGTGTATGTGTGGTGGGGATTGAAAAATATCGCAGACCTCGTGTGGCGCTCCAACGTTTGTTATAGAAACGACTTTCCATCGTGTGGGTGATACTCGTAGCGGGGTGTTTGCTTAACGTTTTTATTCTGTCATTTTATAATAAATAAATGAAATTAGTGTATTTTTATAGAATATAAATTATTAATTAAATGTTTCCTTTTTTTAAAAGTGTTTATTAAATAAATCGGCGGTTTTATTTATTATTATTATTATTTTTTTTTTTAATAAAATGTAAATGAAAAATGATTTTGTGGTGTATTAACACTAAATGTGTTAATATACCGGTAATTTTTTTTTAAATGTGGAATTTTTAGTTTTGAATTGTTTTATTTTTATAAATCGAATAATTTTTTTAAATTATTTTAATTATTAATAAAAGTAATAATGTATAAAAGAAAAAAAGTGATAAGTTTTTGTTGTAAAAATGACAATAAATTTATTTTACATTTATTTTGTGATATATGTGATGATTGTAGTGAATTATAATAATATATTATAATTTTTGTGATCGAATTATTTAAGAAATGAAAATAACTTATATAATGGGTGTCATAACGAAAACTTTAAGTATATTGTTCAGTCTGTAAGTATTTATTTATCAATTTTTATGAAATTTTAGGTTTAGTAATACATTACATTAATCCTTGGTTTATAACATTTTATATTGACAATTAACTTATATATATATATATATATATATATATATATATGCATTTTTTATTTTAATAATTAATTTTTAACATGTAAATTGAAAATTTGTCATGTAAATACGGAATAGAAATTTTTAGTGTAACAAAAAATAACACTACTAACTAGGGATTGAACTCAGGATCTTCAGGATGAAACATTGAGTTATTGTCAGTTCAACATGAAGTTTATTGTGTTGCCACTTATTGAAAATCTTGGGTTGCTAAGGGATAAAATCAAGGAAAATAAAATTTTAACTAATTTCTTTTTTTAAACTTTCAATTTTTAATATTATAAATTTAAATTTTGGATTAACTGAAAAATTTTTTATGCTACTATTAAAAAAAAAAATCATCTACTATTTACCAAAAAAAATCTATTTACAATTAAACAATTAAACTTTGTCGTGTAACTTCAAATTGAGGCACGCTAAAACTGTATACAAGAATCATTGGGATGGGGCAGAATGATGACTGAAATTTTTTCAGAACAAGAAGTAGCAAAAGTAGAAAAAAGAATTTTAAGAAAAAATTATGGGCCAAAATATGAATATGGAATTTACATATTGAAAAGTGAAAAATAAATTTACAAACATACAGAAGAAATAGGGGACTTAATCTGGATTATAGTTTGATGGATATTTATGCAGAATAAAAAAAACAAATAATTAATTTCTACATAAACAGAGAGCCACAAATACAGAACGATTTAAAGAAATAGAAACAAATCTAAAAACATTAGACATTTCTAAGGGTCTGCGTAAAGTCAAGAGATAAATTTAGAAAAGTGATTCGAGAATCAAAGATTTCCAGACTAGTGGCAGCTCATAGCTAAAATTAGTGGGGGTGCTGCTTTAAAAAATTTTTTCTGGTCCTTTTTAAGGTCATATCTGGTTTAACTGAATAAATAGTAAAATTTCAAAATACAGATAATAACTTAATAAAATGCCCGCTTAAAAACATTATAGTTCAGCAGTGCTTAATTGAAATTTCTATGTACACAAATACATAATTAGTTTTTACTAATTACCTTTTATTTTGCGCGTTTTTGGACAGATTTGGCAATCAAAGAGCCCTTGCTTTCCATCATCTTCTGATTGCTACTGAAAAAACAACTAAACCGCTTTTATATTCCTTTCACCAACCAAACTAGAAAAGGGAACTAACAAGGAATGTTCCGTACACACACAGAATAAAAAAAAAAACTACTTTCCACCAGCACTGCAGGAGCGTTAGTGCTCTCTCTCTTGCAGCCTTGCATGCAGCTTCTTATGTGCACATGCCCACACAGCCAAACACCACACTGCTGGAACTGTGCAGTGCACAGTTCCATGCAAATATTTTTATATGTTTTTCATAAATTGGGGGATGATATTAAGCTTTAAGGATTATATATTTTACAAGTATAAAGAAAAAACGACTCATTATAGTAACTGTTATTGATAATATCAAGTGGAAATAATAGGGGGTGCTGCAGTTCCAAAATTAAAGTTTCTTGAAATGATTAAAAAATTCTAAGTTCTTTAAATCATTTTTTATTTTATAATTTTTTAATTCATTTTCCAAAAAATAAAAATTTCGCTTACTGCATGTAGATACAGTTTTTTTGAATTTTAATGATTACTTTTAAGTAAAATTAGAATACATGAAAATTTCCTGCGTATTTTTTTTCCAAAGTAAATATATCAGATTAATTAATATTTACTTTTTAATTATTATTAATATTAATAAAAAAAACCACTGAATTGGTCTAGTGATAAACTCATCGTCGTAAATCAGCTGATTTCGAAGTCAAGTTCTAGGTTCAAACCCTAATAAAGGTAGTTTTTGGTTTTGAATACTAGATCTTGGATACCAGTGTTCTTTTGTGGTTGGATTTCAATTAACCACATGTCTCAGGAATGGTCAGCCGGAGTTTATTCAAGACTACACATTTACTGTTACAGTTAACTCACACTGATAAGTCACTAATAACTTTAATTGTTGCAACTTTAAAAAAAAAAAGAATAAAAATCAATAAATTTTTTTTGCAGCAAAGTTCTAATCTGCCTTATTATTATATTATGTACAATTTATAACTCGATTAGGTCAGCAAACTATTTATGAATATATATCAACCTATTTGATAGAACGTTATATCATATCATTCTTAAAACCAGAAAACAATAGGTTCACATCCCGGTTTGGTTTTATCTATTATAAAATTTACCTGTATATGATTGTTATCTTATACGCTCCGTTAATTATCATAAATTATAGTTACAAAAAATTTTATTTTTTTTAATTTCTTAATATTTTAAAATCAAGAGGATTTTTTTTTATAAATGATTTAAAAAATAATTAAATTCCAGGTTAAATAGATTATTAAAAAAACCGTTTCTAGATGTATCACATTTATCTTAATAACTTTTGTCGTTTTTAAATAATCTCCTTTTAAACGTGTTTAGTTACTTTGCGTTTTTTTTTTGTTGAATAATTAATTTTAGAAAAATTACTAGAAAATAATTTTTAAAATTGCCAAAATTATTAATTTGCATTACAAAATGGAAGCTATGAAAACCAGTTTTCATAGCTCACTCAAATTTTAACATACAATGCTAGATACAGTTTCATTTCTTGTTGTTAATGACGAAAACAAAATCTGATTAAAAATCTCATTTTTAAGGTTACAAAAAAAAAATGTTGTAACTTGAGTTTTTCTTTTTTTTCTACATATATTCTAGTTTAATAACGCATAAATTTCTTTATACAGTGCTAATTTTATAAATTAAATATTATTTTATGAATATTTCACGTTTTTAACTATATATATATATTTTTTTTTTATAACTATATCAAACTGTCAATATTATTTCTGCAGTGTTGTCAGTTATATATATTTATTGATTGCTGTTGTAATGACCTTTGATTAATTATTAGTAACATTTTATGATACATATATCAAAATTTATCTTTGTTAGTTTCAGTTTTATTAAAAAACAAATTTTTATTTTTTAAAAAAGTATTAACAATATTTGTAAAATTTCAGTTTATTTATTTTTAATATTAAAATAAAGTTGCTTTTTATATAAATATTTCTAAATGGAATAATAAAGTCTGATAACATTTTTTTTGTTACATGTATTTATTTTATAATCATACTTGCAAAAAACTTTTATATTATAATATTAAAAAAAAAAAACTATTATTAAAGTAATTTAATAGCCTATAGAACCATAAGGTAAAATCTTGTGCTTGTTCATGGCATTTCAGTCTAAAAAAACCATGTACGAGTGTATCAAGTATCTAAAATAAGCAGTATCAGAAATTTCAATAGATTATTACTTATATATAAATTTTATTCTTATTGAATTTTATAAAGCATAAAGAAAAATTATAAATATTGCTGATCTCCGTGGTATAATGTTAGTTTCTTCACCTTTCATTTGGAGGTTTAGGGTTCAAATCCCAGTCAAACATTTATAATACATCATAAATTTTTATTTTCATATTCTGATATATAAATTTTTGTAAACTTTTGTAGTGAATTAATTCATCTTTCAAAATTTATAGATAAATACATATATTATAAAACCCACCAGGTAGGTCTAGTGGTGAATGCGTCGTCCGTAAAGAGTCCCAGTGTTCCAAGTCCTAGTAAAGGCAGTTACTTTTATATGGATTTGAATACTAGATCGTGAATACTGGTGTTCTTTGGTGGTTGGATTTCAATTAACCACACATCTCAGAAATGGTCGAACTGAGATTGTACAAGTCTACACTTCAATTACATTCATACATATCATCCTCATTCAACTTTGAATTAATACCTTACGATGGTTCTGAAAGCTAAACAGACAAAGAAAGTTAGGTTAGCTTAGTTTTTATAAGTCTTTTTGTCATTTACATAATTAAGTTAAGATTTTTGCTCAACTTAAACAAATCTAACCTTGAGTAAATTTAACTGAAATAAAATTATTTTCTCAGCTTATAGTGCAAAATAATAAAATTTTGGTTCGGGGCGTATATAAATTATGAGGGACAGAATTTGGGTGAAAGATGCTTCCGATGAATAATTTAAATTATAATGAATAATTTATAAGATTTATAACAAATTTCTGATGAATAATTTATAAGATTCATAACAAATTTCATGAAAATCAGAGGTGATTCTATAACTATACATAATTACCTTTCTGATTAATTTTCCTAGTGTACAAACTTTAAGCAAGTTTATGTGTGAATTAATCATAGATATGTATGATGTATAGATAAATTAATTAAAATATTAATTGACGTTATAGCAAATGATGTAATTGAAAATGTGATTTTATACTATTATAAATAAACAATTAAAATCATGGGAATGAATATAAGGGAAAAAAAGTTAAAAATATTGTAATTTGTATAGAAAATGCTTATCAATAAATCTGTAATAATAATAATATTAGTACTTATTGGCACAAGCAGTTCTTGAAACTTCTTATTCTCTTTTACTTTGTAATACCAGCTTTCAGTCTTGTGTAAGAGTTTTGATAATGAATTCAGAACGGCTGATAGTACTTGAGAATTGGGAATAGGTCTAAAGGTTGCGATAAACAACAACATGAATTAATCTTCAAAACGTTTATGGCAGAAGAATTCAAGGAGAAATAGTCATGATTTTCCTTCACCCTTTCACATAATGATTTTCTGTAATATTTTTTTATAATTATAATAATAATTGTTATCTAAGTTGTGTTAGGAAAAAATACATCAGATAAAAATAAACATTGTATTCAAATCTGTTTGTAATGTTTCATCTTATTATACAATTTAATTATTTCCCATAGGTAGAAATTGATTGTTTAATAATATTATCTTAATTATAGCTTTGACACATATAAAACATCAGAAATATAAGCGGCATTAATCAGATTTGATTTTTCTATCGTTTGTTTTAACGATGTTCAATACAGTGAACATAAAGTTATATCTGATTATCTACTATGCTTGTATATAATATTACATTTGGCTTAGTAAAGAAGGCAATGAGAAACTACTTCACTTTTCATTTTCCTTACTTGGAAACTTGTTATTCATATCGTTATGATATCTAAAATATTAATATTTTTAATCATACTAAGTAAGATTGGATAAATTAAAATTTCATGTATAATGGAACTACTGTAAAAGTTATCTGGAAAGATTAAAGAAAACCATGCAAAATTTATAAATTGAATTAGTTTCAAAATGCTTTAATGTATTAATGAATCTAATAGTTGATCATTTTAAGAAGAGAAAAATCTGGTAATTTATTATTATTATCTTTTATGATCGCAAAGGATTACTTTAGTAACTCCATTATCCACAGCTCTGATAGGACTATTTGAGCCTTGTGGTCCTCCCAGTATTTTTTCATACATATCGATCCTTGTGCCCCCTTTCTAGTGTCAAACATGTTTATGTTTGAGTTTTGAAGTGAGTGGTTTTTATTCTTGATTTTCTTGTTTAGTTTTATCTTGTGTCTTCTGGAGTAAGGCCAATTTCCTTCAAATCCTGTCTTATTTCTCTGATATATCTGCATCCTGTCTTGATGTTTTTTTCTTCTAATCTGATAATTTATAAGTATTAAATTACATAAAACACCAACATTTGAAATCAGATTCAATACAACAATTATTCCTTTAATAAATCACAGTTAAAAATACTTTGTGCTACATTTGCATGCTGTTAGCTTTGTTTTTGTCGCTAATGGTAGTAATAGCTTTTGATTAAGTGTAAAAAAATAAAACTTTATTTAGTAAACAAATTAAAACAAATGTTTAAGGAAAAAACCAATTTAACAAAAAGTTTTTTAAACTTTTTTCCTTAAACATTTGTTTTAATTTGTTTATTAAATAAAGATTTATTTTGACTTTTGACGTCTAGTTATAATTTACAAAAAAAAAAATTACCAGCTACTTATTTAAACTCTACTTTAGTTCAGATTTCATAAGATTTAAATTTAAAAAAAAAAAGGAACTCTACTTATCTGACTATACAGTTGTACTCTGAGTAGAATATAAGGGTCAAATTTTTCACGTCAAGGTTTTTTGGAGATCTTAATGTTTCTCTCCCTAACAAAAAAAACACGATTTTAGCATGGAAAATTACAGAAGGTTTAGGTTTAGGATTGCCTGTTTTTGCTTGATATGTCCAGATCAGATTTGAATGAAACAAAATGATTTCTTATTATGAAGCGTTGATTCCACTTAATTTTGGTCAAAATCTATGAAGGCGATAGGAAAATGTGGATTTTATGGGTCCAGTATCTCAAACTTAATATTAAATTTTTTCACACAATTTAACTCGTCCAGCAGCTGAGATACATTTTGATGGTGCTTAGTTTTATTCAAACCTTAATAATAGGGTGGAGGCAGAAAATGTTTTTCTTCTTCTTTTTTTTTGTAGTGTTGAATTCAGAGTTTCATTCTTGAATTAATTAGATTATTCTATTATATTAGTATGTCACTTACCTACGCTTGCTGAGTGTAGGTTAATATACGCTCACAACAAAGTGAGCAGAAGTTAAGTTTGATTAGATTATATTAATAAACTATTTTTACACGGACTTGAATACTAGATCGTGGATACCGGTGTTCTTTGGTGGTTGGGTTTCAATTAACCACACATCTCAGGTATGGTCGAACTGAGAATGTACAAGACTACACTTCATTCACACTCATACATATCATCCTCATTCATCCTCTGAAGTATTATCTTAACGGTAGTTACCGGAGGCTAAACATGAAAAAGAAAGGAATAATATCCAATTAGCCAGGCGCATTGCAATAAACCTGATTTTTCAATTCAGCTCTAACATATATATGTGAAAATTACATAGATAATGATGATGTAAACTACAAACGTTATGGTGAACTGGATCACTATAATGCTGAAAATAGCCAGTCTTTTGTTAAGATTATTGAATGGGTCGGCACAGTATTTCATTCTTAAAAAATACAGTACAAAAATATTTCATTTCTTATTTTCCTAAGTATTTTTGTTGTAGAATGCTTGTTACTTTTAATGACGATTTATTGACTTTTCCAGATCGACTTATTTACTCTTAGATAGAAATTTGCACCAATGGTTAAATATAGGAAAGTTGTAGTATTATAAGTTCACTTATAGATTACAAAGTATCGAGTTTTTTTTTTTTAATGACATATTTTTTAAAGAAAAATAGTTTTATATATATTTTTAGTATTTATTATTAGAAATTAGTTTAATTTATGCACAAAAAAATTATGTATTAAATAAATTGTTGATTAAACAAACTGGGTCATTTCTTTTTAATGTTTTTATAATTACTAATTATTATAATTTTATTACTAATGTAATGTGACTTAAAAAGATTTGATATAATTGTAGAGTTTTAATGAAAGATGCCAGAAATATCTGATGTTGTAATTACTTTAATATAATCATTAAATATTTTGCCCTTAAGCTTGTCCTTGACATTGGCAGTGATATCATTTATAATTATGAACCTATTGTTAAGTTTTTAATATAACTTAAATGAAACACGTTTTAAATAATCTATTTATTTCATTTTTTGTATCAACATTTGTTGCATAGTACTGACATTTTTTATTGTTTAATGTTTGTATAAATTGAATAATAAATACCAAAATAAATTTAAATACTATTTTAGAGTAAAAATTCTTGAAAATCTATTTAAAAACTTAGTTAAAAAATATGATACATATTTCTACATTACACAGTCTTAGCTCACACTTGGGACTAGTCTCGCAATGTTGTTTCTCTGGATTCATTTTAATATTTTTATTAATATGCTATTTTCTTAAATTTTTTTTTTAATGTTACTGTTATGGGTAGTTTGACATGAGTCGTAAATTACTTCCATTAATGATAGTTATTTTTAAAATAACAATCATGGCATGTCAGGTTTAGTAAGGAATATGAAGAGTGTTGTGGTTTTACTATTCTGTTGTGCTTCTTTTGATATTTGAAATAAAAATAAAATATAAAAAGTAAATTAAATATTACTTTTAAATGTAGAAAGTAGAATGAAGTAAGGTGAAATGATAAAATAATTTTTGTAATAAAATTTCTTTAAATAATTCTATTCTTTAAATTTTTACCTTCTGTTCTTTCTTTAAAGCCTTCTTGTCCCCTTAGTTTCCAATTTTTTATGTAGCAGTTGAATTAAGATAACTTTTTTCCAACTGAGGATCATATGAAGTAATATTTTGCTTTCATTTCTGTTTCTTTTCAGTTTTTTCTGCCCTTAATTTCCTACAGTTTTTTTTATTCTTTTGGTTTGTTTCAGTTTGCTCTCTTCTGATGAAATATTATTGGTTTCTTTAGATAATATTTATTGTATATATTTATTTTTAAATGATTCAATAAATCTAAATTTTAGAGTTTTTAATTGTATTGTTGTTGTAGAATGTTCTTAAAATTTATTATTTATTTAATTTAAACAATAATACTGGCATATGTTATTGAGATAAAAAAATGTTTTTTATTATATCAAGGTTGGGCATTTTTTTTTTTTTGTATTGTGGCATCTAGAATTTTTATATACTACTTAAAGTGCTTCTCATAATTATTTTTGCGTTGAATATTTATCAGTTGTTTATGATAAAAAATTAAATATGTTATTACGTGACGGAATCATAGTAAATGTAAACATATCTCATGAGAATATTTATTTTAGTAAATTTGTTTTATGTTAAATATATAAATATTGGAATTATTTATTTTATTAGTTATTGATTAAACATTTCATAAAATACTTATATAGATAGAATATTAGTGCAGTACTCAATAGATATTTTATAATAAAATATTGATTTCAGAATTTTGTAACGTTAATTATTTATTTTTTGGATATAAAATTTCCAAACTATAAAGAATCGTTACTAAAAATTCTAAGACACCTCAGACTACATAGAAATTAATAAACATGATAAAAATGATTCTTACAAACACTAAATCAAAGGTAAAATTCAAAGGGAAGCTCTGGGAGCCATTTGAAATTGAAACAGGACTGTGCCAAGGCAGTGGGCTCTCACCACTGTTATTCAACTGTGCTCTAGAAGTGGTAATGAGGGAATGGTTCAAGAAGTGCCCACCCAGTAATAAAAATAGGCTAAAAAATCTAATCAAACTATTTTGGTTTTGCCAATGACTTAGCACTGCTAGCAAACAACATTATTCGAAAGGACAGAAATTATGCCTCAAAACCAAAATTATTAAAAGAAGTAAATGTAAGTGGTAATAAAATCAAAATAGTTACTGAATTCAAATACCCCGGAGAAATAATAACAAACAACCTAAACGATAAAACCTCGATCAAAATAAGAAGAAACAAACTAGCTAAATCTCAAAAATTAATCTGGTACACTTACAATAAAAAATACTTATCAATAAATGCAAAAATAAGACGCTACAAGAAAGTTATAAAACCAGAAGCCACTTATTCAGCAGAAACAATCTTCTACCTAAACGGACAATCGAAGACAGAGTCCAGAAAATCAAAAGAAGAATTAGAAGAACCTGCATCAATAAAAAGTATCAGAAAGATGGGCAGTGGTGTCCAATAAAGTTGTATGCAAAGAGTTGGAACCTATCACTGATATCAGGTGAAAGAGGAGACTATGATTCTTTGGACATATCACAAGGATGCAAGATTTAAGACTTCTGAAACTGTTAATACAGTACAATATCAACTTGAAAAATACCAAGACAGGATGCAGATGGATCAGAGAAATAAGAGAGGATCTGAAGGAAATTGGTCTTACACCAGAAGACACCACAGATAGATAAAATTAAACAAGATCAAGAACAAAAACACTTGTTTTCACACTCAGAAGAAAAAACTCGCAACATGAATATTTTCAACACTAGAAAGAGCACAAAGATCGAAATGTATGAAAAAGTACTTGGGGGATTGCAAGGCCCAAATAGTCCCATCAAAGAGATCGTTAATGGATTGACTAAAGTGATCCTATGCGGTCATAAAAGATAATAAATTAAACTTAAAAAAATTTAAATCTGTAACATAGTATTTTATTGTAACTTTAGAAAGAGTACAATTTGATTTTACTCTGTTCACATTTAAAAGTTTATCGTACACCTATTGATTAGAGTAAAAACTTCTTGTATTAGTCCTTTCTACAAAATTACACAAACCATAAACTTGCTTTAAAAGTCCTGGAATTGTCAATATGGATTTCCCAATATCTCACTTATATTATTTAATAATTTATTCGATTTGTCCAGCTGACAGTCAATGAAATCAGGTTGGTTAGAGCTACTGGATAGAACTGGGAGAAAACAGATTAAATTAGAAAGATAGATAAATGATGAGAAATTATATTGCACATAACCTGACAATGTCAGGTTACCCATGATCCCTTTGAGAATTGGGAAACATTTACCTAGGTATCCGGGATAGGAACAGCTCAACCCTGATCAATGATTCCACAGTGACTAACACAAATATATACTGCAAAAAAAAAAATTGTTTTCCTCAAAATATTAAAAACTACTCATAAGTATGTACAGGATTCCTGAAGGAACAGATTTACCATTCTTGAAAATTATGTAAAATTTAAATTGAACCATACACTTTTCACCTTGAACCCCAATTAAAATTAGGTTGTATTATAATATACTTTAGCAGTTATAAAAATTTTATTTTTGTTTATAATTGATGTGAATGCAAGAAACGATTGTGAAATAGACTAATCTAAGGGAGAAACTGGGTAGAGAGATTAAAAAAAACATTCATTCCTACACAGAATACCAGTTGCTATAGATAATTAATTCGCTTATCATCTACCTATGGCCATCCATCCAGCAGTCTATGGCTTATCCTCTAGTTCCAGATCATAAAATATGTGTCGGTTGATTCATGTAATTGATTTTGGTAGAATTAATTACTATTCTTTTTTTTCGACATGTTATATTTTAACAATTCCTGATGATCCACGAGAGTTTCTTAGTAAATTTGTCAGAATCATTGTAATTTTCCATTTATATAACAGGGGTACATCAGTTGGATTCCATTAAGTACTATTATGGATGTATTGCGACAGCCAGAAATAAATAAATATGAAGCAATATGAAAATATTTTATATTTATTAAAAATCACAAAAAAAAATAATTTATTTCGTTTTCTTTTAACGTTATTGCATGCTTATTGATACATCACTAATTCTCAGTGAAGTTTTAATGCTTGAAAATATTGCTAGAAGTTATTTCTCAAAAGTAATAGCTTTTGATTTCTCAAAAGTAATAGCTTTTGATTCCTCTTACCTTGTCAAATCTTTCTTCCAAAAGTTTTATTTTTATTTTTGAAATCAAAAAGAGTTTTAAGCTAGATCTGGTGAGAGAGGGTTGTGTTCTTTTTTTTTAGCACCTTACAACACAGGAATACAATTTTTTTTAATTATTTGTAATTCGCAGGGGTTATTATACTTTATTATAATACAGGATGTTCCATTTGTGTATTAAATTTTTTCTGGAATTTATATTGCTAATTTTTGTGGTAGAGTTTTAATGTCTTCATTTTTCATCCAGAAAGTTCTAGGTTCTAGGCTTGTCCTTTTTATATTACATTCCTATGCTTATGTCGTGAATAATTCATTAAAAAAGTATTTTTTTTATTGTTATATGTAATATGACTTATACGAATTTTAGCAACAAAAAAAAAAAATATATATATATATATATATATTTTTTTTTTTAAAGTTTGTTGTTATAGATGCCGTCACGTTGTACATTATGTTTACTTGTTAAATGGAGTATTTTATTCATTGCATGTATTCACTTAATTTAAAATATTCAACATGCGATTTAATAAAGTTTCTAACTGTACAATATGCTACAGTTAAAACTTAATTTTAATGAAAATTATTGATTAAATGTAACAATAATAATATTCTTTTTCACTTTTTTTATAACATTATCTGTATTCTCATTAAAAAAGTAAACATGCATCTAGATATAGGTGTGCATGCATGTTGCATACGATCTGTGCAGTTTTTATAAACGCATATGCACAAATCCATTATATGATTTTTTTTTTTATTTTCTTTTTTCTAAAAAATTAATAATATTGTACTTATGAAATAATATTTATGTTTTTTGATTGGTTCTAGATATTTTATTAACTTATTTGGTAAAAATTTTATATAAATACTAGAACAATTTGCCCATATGAACAAAATTTTTTGTTGCATATGAACAAAGTAGAACGACCTAATAGTTTTAAAATTTAGAAGGAATAGAAAGTTAATTTTTTCTGCCATTTAATACAATATTTTATGTAACCAATTGTTAGGAAATACTGTTCCTGGTTCAGGTAGAGTCGCTATTCCTTGCGAAGCCCTCTGATAAAGAAGTAGTTATATTGTTGGCGATATCCAATCTACGCTGGATACCGGCCTTCATGGTGTGTGAGTGGTACCATCTCGGCCTTTCATCCAGAGGTTCTGGATTCAAATCCCAGTCAGGCATGGCATTTTCACATGCTATAAAAATTGCCATTTCATTTCATCCTCTGAAGTAATACCCAGCAGTGGTCCCGGAGGCTAAAAGATTATACTGGATATTGTCATCAGGTGTCGTAGTTGTAATGAGGGTATCAGTTGATATAATTGTATTCTATCAAAGGAAGGAAAGATGTGATTAGAGGAATAGGACAATCAGTCCATTAAAAAATTACATCTGATTCGTTAGTTCTAAATGTATTTGTTAACCCTAGAATTATCTATCTTTTATTTTTTTGTTGGAGATCCGTTTTAGTGAATTTTAAATGCATTCATTAAAAATTTATAATTTTTATTATAAATGCTGAAAAAATTACAATTATCGTTAAGGAATTATTTTTTTATCAAAGAAATTAAGTTTTTCCTTATTTAGCATCCAATTGTTTTCGAAGTTTTCAGATGTAACAGTTTTTAATATTATAATATTTTTTATATATATTCTCCACAAATTTTGTTTAAAAGTTTTATGTGTTTAGTACCCATTTAAGAAAGTTATTGTACATCAAACATAAAAAACGGGTTTTTTTTTACCTCGGTCTATGGTTTTCACCCCAAATTTCTAAAAAAACTACTGCAGATATGGTTCTGTGATCTATTTTATTTGTTTTTTCAGGTCAAAAACCAAAAGAAATCACTAATTAATGTCCTAAAAATTTTAGTACGGTCCTCATTTTACCATAGTGTCTGAAATTTGAGTGAAATCTTTTCATTAGCTGTAACTCACAAATGAAGCATTTTAGGACATATTTTTACATGATGAACTTTTCCCCATTATTTTCATGAGTACAATTGGTTATGAAAGTTCCAGGGCGTGTGATATGTTCTATATATATATATATATATATATATATTATTTTTTTCAGATTTATATTATTTCTCTTTACTGCTAAATATTATTTTAAATTTTGTTAAATGAAACACCTCATATAGGAGTTGAGATAAGATATATTTTACTTTAATTTTTCATGAAAGTGCTTTTCCAGGATCATCCCGCATTCTCAGTCATGATTGAAATAGTTCTGATATACTGTGTAATAAAAATTTTAAAATAAAAATTCTAAAATAATGAAAATTTTGTATGAATTTATATAATTGCTGCTATCCGTTTCGGTTTTTATAAGACTTGTCTCTTTCAAACACTGTCAGATGGTTTTTTTATTAGATTGAAGTTTTGTTTCATATTTATATATGTAATATTTTTCTAATATTTAATTTAAATCGTGTTTCTTAATTTTATAAATCTGTGTTAATGTCAAAAATAAAATGTTTATTGTTTATTAGATGGTCTGCCATGATATATAAAAATAAATAAATATATTTAATAAAATAATTTCCAATTAAAACCTAGTACACTGGAAAAATGTACCAGGTCAGTTGTATGATTTTTTTTTTACATTGACTTTTTCAATAAATCTCTATTCATTATAATTGCAAATTGGTTACAGTTTTTTTATGGTCTTAAATAAAAGTTTTATATGTCTATTTGAATATTCATCCATAACCTGGTACACCGGAAATATGTTCCAGACCATCAGCTGTTTTTTTTGTTTTTTTTTTTACTTCAATAAATTTGTATTAATTATGATTACAAATTGGTAAGAAACATTTTTCATGGTCTTGCATAAAACATTTACACGTCAGTTTGATATTAACAAATCAATGCGAGTATTGAATATTAAATATTTCTATAGTCATTCTAATTATTGTTTACATATGTGTAATATTATTAACAGTACGTGTACATGTTTCTGTCTATATTCTTTAAAGTAAAGAACAGTGTGACATTTCAATAAGTGACCTTTTAAGTTAAATAGATACAATTTCAGTTCATTAATTATTGAGGTTAAAAAGTACAGAATAAATTATCACATTAAAACAAGCAAGCAGAGTAAATGAATTAAATTATTTTGTATTGTTTAGTTCATTTTGTTAGCGACCCGTATCATGTAACCAGTATTTTTATTTATTTAATTAAATAAAAAAGTAATGAATGATATGAAACTTTGTGATGATCATTTAATTATCAGTTCTTGTCTATTTCCTAGAATAAAATTAATCAATTAATATTATAATAGTTGAAAAAAGTTGTAATGTAGTTAAGATTTTCTTTCTATTTAGATTTTTCATTAAAATATATTATGAAAACAGAAGTTTTTAAAAATTTATTTTTATGAAAATTATGATAAAATTTTTATCTGTTTTTTTTTTTTTTATCTTATTCAAACAGGATCCCGTATGATATATTTTGATTTTGTTTTTTTATTACAACATAACTAGATTTAAATTGTGTTTATAGTTACCAATTTTATTTAGAAGCTTTATTTATTTGCAGTTCCTATAAAGATTAAATTGTTGTAAGACTTGTGATTTTTTATTAATTCAGATTTATTTAACAACAAAAAGCTGTCTGATATTTTTAACATGGTAACTGAAATCAAGAAACGGCTGATTGTATATTCACAAACGATTACTAATAAATTGTTATTAAAGAAGTTATCGGTTGAAATTTGTGTTACCAAAATCTACTTCAGTATTTATCTTGCCCATAAACATGTTGTGATCATATTTGATTCAAACTGTAAATCAACAGTGTCTTAATCCAAACAAACAAAATATTGTTTTATATGAGACATCCTGTATTTAAAAATAAAATTAAAAAGAATTATAGGTTTATTTCACTGGAACAATTCGTGATTCAAAAAGGACTTCACAGCTTTAAAAGTATTTAAAAATTTATTTAGATAACTTACAGATTCGGATGAGGTCTCATTTCATCAAAAAACGCTTCAAGTTTGTCACCCAACATTCACTTTGGTTCGATGTGGCTTACATTTCTAATGTGACATACTGTAGTAGATTTCATTCCAGATTGTAGCCAGTAAGTTGGGCATTACTTCTGCAGCTGCAGTGTTAATTTGAAATCTTAGCTATACAAGATCAGCAGGCAAAGGTGGTACATAAACCCAATTTCTAATGAAATCCCACAAGAAAAAATCTAGCGGGATCAATCCACCAATTGGGAATAGAGTTCGAGAAAATCTGACTTCTAAGTGGTGCCCCATTATACTGATAGCAATGGTGTCCCATCGTGGTCATCATAGCCTAACTGAGGAATTAGAAAATTTTGAAGCATGTCCAGATAAACGGATACCATTTATGGTTGAAGAAGAAGGTGCCGTACAGTCTCTGTTTGCTTAGGGTACAAAAAACATTGAACTTACGGCTATCATGAATGTACTGCAAGATTTCATGAGGGTTTCTGCTACCCTATATTTGGCATTCATGGGTGTTCACCTTGCCACTAATGTAAAACATTGACTGATCACTAAAAATGTATCATTTTTTCCTCATTTATCCATCATTTCCATAAAAAACTGCAGCTGAGCAACGTTTTCATCATCTGTAATGTGTTGAACCACGGTTAGTTTGGATGAAGTGCAATCATTTACATATTATGCGCCAAACAGTCATAAGTGGAATTGCCAGTCTCATATGATGCACGTTGAGTTGATTTCTTCAGACTATGAACAACGATTTCTCTGAGTTTTTCCAAAGTAGCTTCAGGGATGTGTGGGCGTCCTGGTGATTTTGTATGTTAAACAGAACGATTTATCGTAATGAAAGTTTGGTGCTAACAGTAAATTGTATGCGTACTAGGAAGCTTCCTACCGTACTCTACAGAAATTATTTTGAACTACAATTGGTGAATAAACTATGAAACCAAAACATAGTGAGCATGTTACACACCAGTAAATGTATCTATTTCTAACAACAAAGGTGGCTAAATTCTAATGAACTATGCGAGTCAAAATCTGATGTGTTTTACTATGAAATGAGACCTCAACCGAATCTATCTAAATAAATTTTTATATGCTTTTAGAATTGTGAAGTACTTTTTGAGTCGCCCATTATTAGAATTTATCTCAAAGTGTTGAAAAATACCGATAATGTAAATAAGATATTTGACCAAAAGTTGGTTTTTAAAAATGAAATTTTTTTTTTTTTTGACCGATGAATTAATTCACCAGAGAATCTTGTGTGTGAGAGTATGAAAATGGAAATGTTAGCATTTAAAAAAATGCCATGCCTGATATATGGGTATTTGAACCTGGGATTTCCAGGTAAAAATCCGAGACACTTGGAATGGAGATCAGAGTTTCCAATAATTATGGACTTAAATATAATTATAACTACCATATTGTTTATAATGTTGAGAAATTAATTTTGTAGCTAATCCGAATCAGATGTCAAACCCAGAACCTTCCAGATTAAAAGCATTGAAGCTACCACTCTGCAATGGAGATCAGTATTTATTCTTTTATCCAATATTTCAGATCATCCGCATCTAAAAATTCTTAATTTTTGAATGATTTGTAATTAATTGTGTATATATTTTGATTGGTGAACAGTATTTAATATCTGTTGCTATAAAGTAAAATTTTTAAATGTCCCATTGCTGAACTGATAAGTTTTGATAGAACATTCAAATTGATTTCTTCATTTCTGACAAAGATCAGAATTTAACGTTTACGTTTGAAATATATTAATCAAACAATAGGTTTATCTTTATTGTTAGATATTTACTTACCCTATTTGTATATATATATATATACTTCGAAATGGAATTTAATATTACTTTTAAGAGTCTCCTTAAGAGAGCTTAAGAAAGTCTGGAAAAGTTTTCTAGAGCACCATGCTCAGCTGTTTATTTAAATGGTAAAGTAATAATTGTTTTAAATTAATATTTGGTATATTAAAAATTGTGTTTATGCATTTATGTTTATAAATATGTATAGTTCATTAAAAACAGAAAGAAATAGTTATTAATAAACAGTAAAATGATTAAATTCTGTCTTAAAAAGGTAACTATTTTTCTCTTGAAACATAATATTTTGATGTATGAGAAAGGAGAGATCATAGTTTTCTTCTGTTGTTGTTGTTTTTATTAAATTACGGACTCAATTAAAATTAAATTTTGTCTATAAATATTTTTACTTACTATTTACTTATACTTGTATTTTAATATTATCTTAAAGTTGGTGCATTTTCTTTTAAATTAAAATGCCTTTAAAATGCTCATAAAACAATGAATTTTAAAAACTAGACTTTTTTAAGTTGTTAATATCTTAAACAATATTTGCTTTTATGTCTCTTGAAATACTCTATACGTTTAGTGAGATAATTTGATATTTACTTATTTCTTGTTTTTTAATATTAAAATTAATATTGCTATTTTTTACTTTAGTAGAATCAAATTTATTATTTCTTTTTAAAATTATATTCTGACTTTCATGGTGAAGTGATAGAATCTTTACTCTTTTATTTGAAATAGAGCTGTCAGCTTTCAAGTAACTGTCACGTTTGAAATTTTTCATGCTCTATCATCTGTTATAAAGTGGCTATCATAGATCTATTGTTGTTTAGGTAATAAATAAATAAATTAATATATTTATTTTGTAATTTTTTTCAAATTCTGCTCATCAAATAATGATTTTTACTGCGTAAATAGTAAATATGAAACGGAAGTACAGAGATTATTGTACGAAGTAAAAAAAAAAACATTTTTGATTTGAATTACCCATTTGTATATAATCCAGTTTATTTTAACTGTATTCAAAAAATATGATTTACATGTTTGTCAACCTGTAATCTACTGTATTTTGTAGCACATACTAACATTATCATTATTTAATACTAAATTATCTGTTATTTTATTGGTTAATATAATTTAAATTGATTTAATTTTTTATACTCCTTCAATTCAATATAAGTTTGCATGTCATCAACAAAGAATTTAATTTTTTTTTTAAATAAATGTTTATACATTATTAATGTTCGGATAAATATCAGCTCATAACAACGGTTTCTTGTAGTGTTTATACGTTAATACTTAACTTGAATAGTTATACTTATTTTTAGTACTTTATTTACAGTTTTTTTTTTTTAATTAACTATTAAACTGCTCATAAGCGTATCTTGTAACAACATAATTTTTTTAATTTTAACAAATATTTCTGTTTGTATGTTTCCAAAAGTTTTAAATACCAAATATTATTCTGTTGATGGGTTTGTTAATTTAAAGAAAAATTTCTTTATCGTTATTATTTGTAAAAGTAATGTGCAGTCAAATAATTTCAATTAGTGTTCTGTACTATTTTTATTTATATTTTTAACAATTCTTTCATGAAAGTTTTTCCATGGTTTTGTCAGGTAAATGTCTCTAGAAGTTCTTTTTTTATCCAGAGTAGCAAATTTACAAATTTTTAATCTGATGTAAAATTATGCATCAAACTGAATAAAATTCTTATTTATTAATGAAGTATTTACAGTTCCATAACTAATTATAAATCTTAAATTAGGAATTAATTTTGTACCTGTAAAAAAATTCCAAACTTGACTAGGGGATTTTATTTATAGATTAAAGGCAAAAATGCTACTTATCCACTACAGAGGTTGACATTTATTTATATTTTTATCTATTTAGTACCACATCGTACTTGATTTATCTGCGTAATTCTATAAAATAAACGGGTACTTCATGAAGCATATAACAAAACTTTCAGATTTCTTGAAAACTACTAAAAATACAGTTGTCCGACTGATTTTTTTTTTCTTCAATTTTTCCGGTCAGATTTCATATATAACCACTAAATTTATCCCTTAATTTGGATTCCAAGAGTAGAGTATGGACTAATTTTACTGAAGGCATAGAAATTGGGGTGAAATTTTAGTCAGCTGACACTCTCCAACAAAGTGTTTGTGAACCTTTATTTGTGAATCTGTTTCTTGATTTTTAAGTAAGTCAAAAGGATTTCGAATAAATTTAACTGTAGGACTAAATTGTCATTATGATCACCTCTTGTGATAGATATAGGCAGAGTTTTTCTGTGAAATCTTTCAGTGTTAGAGGAAGTGCAGTGTTAGAAGCAGTGTGAGATCTTGCTTTTGCGAATTCGATTAATTTGATAATTGAGGGATATAAGTTATGGTAGGTGATCGTGGTTGGAAGAGACCATATGAAGGAAATATTAAGTTACGTAAATATACTGATGAAGTGTCTGTCGAGGCTTTTGATGCAAAAGGGTGTCAGGATTCCACCCAAAGAGTTATCAGTTTGGCCGGAGACCAAACTGATGACTGTGTTGTGTTAAAGCCCAACAGGGATAGGAACAGAAGAGGTGGTGTGGCAACTGGGATCGTCACAAGGTGGTTGTCTTCCCGTATGGGTCAGATATCCTGAAAGTTTGTTACGTTCTTTTGTGAATCATTCTGTATAGTTAATTATCAGTTGATATGATATTAATTTGTAACTAAACAGGTGTCCCAGATGAAACTGTACACCAATGGTTACAAACAATTTAATTTATCATATTCAGATAACATTAATAGTAATGGGAGTAATAATTACAACAGTTTTTTTTATTTATACTCCACATAGCTTCAGTGTTGTCATGTTAAGTTTCAACATGTTTGAAAATTCATTCTGAATCGCCAAAAGAAAGATCGAATTTATTAATTAAGATATATTATCTTCCATTTAATCCAGAATAAGAGGATTTTCAACAAATCCCTAAAAATTTCAGTCTGCAAATTTAGTAAAACAGTGCCAATGGCTGCGCTGTTGTTCCTATCTTTTTGGAATTATGTTACAACAATTTTTTCCTCATCTTGTTTGCCAGTGAAAGGCTAAATGATTCCATTGCAATAACATTCTAATTTTATTGCGTTCTGGAAAAACTGAATAATTTTCTACTTACGTGATATAGCACACTTTTGTAAATGTTTATATTAAAATAAACTTGTTTGATGCTTTAGTGTGTATCTTAAAATAAGTTGAAATGTGTTCAGACATGTGTAGAGATAAACAGTGGCCACATGGAGCATCTTTTGTAAATAGAAATTCATTGTAGTTTGTGTTATTCCTGTTTCTATCATTTCATATAGCATTATGTTTATAAAATATTATATCACCTGTTTATTTGTCCTTAAATACCATTATATCTGACTTCAATCACATTATTATAGATGAATTTTATACCATATAAATAATGATATCAAATTTGATTGGGATTTGAATCCGAACCCAGAACATACCGTATGAAAGGCTATGATGCTACTACTCCACCATGGAGGTCTGCTATATATTATAAGTTATTGTTGCAGAAATGTTGCGCTACAGTCATTTATAAAATTTACAGCATTAAAATTACTTAGTTATATTAATTAAACTACAAGATAATTTGTTCTTCCTCATTTATTAAAATTAGACTGCCCTTGTGAAAAAACGGTTATTAAATATACATTAATATTTATGTTTACCGTTTTATTAAATATATGAATGAACTTTGACACCTAGTGTTACAATATTAAATTATATTATCTTTTATCAAACATAAACAAATTTATTTATTAAGTACAGTCATTTCTAATAATGTACAGAATACCCTTCCCCAAAAAAAAAACATATATTGATTTATATCTTTTATCTACTGTGTTGGAACATGCAGATAATATGAAACCAATATTTGTTTATGGAAAAAAAAAACGATTTTGCATGATTGAATTTATATGAATAATAAATAAAACAAAACTTCTTTTCTAAATGTGTATAATAAATTTTCTCCTAGAAGATCTTTTGAAGAGATTAATTTTTACAAATTTAATATTGTTACTATATTTGGTTACAAATATGTATTATTTCTTTATGTGAGTCTAGTTTATTAGTTCAATATTTCATGTCACGAATCTTTAAAATTGATGTGATTATTCTTTTAAGAATACTTTTCCTGAATCAAGCGACTTTTTTTTTTTAATTTCGAGTTTTATTACAGCCTACATTTAAGATTATTTTCAATGAAAAATTATTGTTTAACAAAATGTTGAAAATAGCTGTGATTATCTGAGGGATTGGCAAGACAGGTTCCTTTTACTAGAATGTATATTTGAGCATTTCTCAGAATGTTTTTTCTTTGAACCAAACCCAAACAGATACCTAACATTGTAGCAGTTCCAACATTTTTAGATTTAAATTCATTCTTTGAGAAGTTTTTAGATTTTAATTTAAAAACTTGTAATTATAACTTTTAATTTTGATTATAGGATGCTCCTCAATATCATTTCTGTTACTCCTTACTCTGTGTAAATCAAAATTAATAAGTTACACAAAGTTTTGCCAGTTTTTTTTATTATACCTTAAAATCTTGTCATTTGTGACATATGTTATCTCACAAATTTGTGTATCCAAGCTGTTTTAATACTAGTCAACACAAAATTTGTACTAACATGTTACACACTTTTCTCGCTGTAATTTGGGTGTTGATTTCAAATATGCTATTGAAACTGTTACTGTGTAAAGGTTTTATGTAAATAGAAAATTTGTAAAACCTTTTAATAATAAACTCATTGTGATCAACTACTGGCTACTATTAACAAGAGTTTCTGTATTTTTAGTTTTAAACAATATGCGTACATGTTTAATAAACAAAAAATAAATATATACGCTGTATCATGAGAAGTAAACACGTTCAAACATGCCTTTATGATGATGTCATTCAGACATCATCATAGTAGTTGTCAGAGCTTAAAATATTATTCGGTCTAGCTTCACTTCTCTGTACTGTGTGTTGTGTTTCACAGTTATTAGTGTTTTGCTATATTTTCATCGATTCTTTATAATATAAAAATGATTTTTCTCATTTTTATTTACTACAACATTGCTTCTGCAAACGTTTGTAGATGTTCAAATCGTCCAAACAAATTTTGTTATGTCTGTAGTAAATTTACTCCTAAATCTCAAAGAAAGACTATTTCTGAATTGATAAAAACAGCTTATAAATTTATTTTGATTTTGCGCTCGAGGATTAAAATAAAATTTGGGCGCCTCATGTTATTTGTATATAACTAACTGAATTGTGAAGGGAAAACGACAAGCCGTGCCATTTGCTTTACCGATGGTTTAGCATGAACCTAAGGATCACTTCACTGACTGCTACTTTTGTATGACAAATATATTTGGATTTTCATTCAAAAATAGAAAGATGATAAAATGCGCAGATGTATCCTGAGCTCTAAAGCCAGAACCACACAGAGAGAAGTTACTTGTACCTGTACCACCATCTAATCTATGCTAGAAGGAACATTCTGAAAATGAAGCAGATGATATTAAAGAATTTCTTCCTATATCTGATGAGAAATCTCCCCATTTAATTCAACAACATGAACTTAATGATTTAGTTTGCTATTTAAAGTTATGAAACCAGCAAGCTGAACTTTTGGGTTCTAGACTGCAAAGTGGAATCTTAAAAACTAAAGTTCCTACGTTTAGAACACAAAATAAAACACTTTCAACTTATTTTACTAAGAAAAATTCACTGTGGGTTTGTACTGATGATGTATTACACAAATTCTGATAACAGTTTTTGAATTTAGCACCCCAAAATTAGTTAAAATCACAATGTACAATTCCAGATGTGTGAAAAAAAATTCTTTTACTGGATAGTGTAAATTGATGGTGGAATGGGATCTCTGCTTTTCATACATAGGTTTCAAGTTTGAGATCTAATTCAGACATGGTATTTTTCACACACTACAAAATTCATTATTGTCCATTGACAGCTGTTGTAGAACATCAGCCTTTTGTAAAAAATAAATAAATTTATACTTTTTCCTAGTATAATCATTTTATTTTAAATCATTTTGCTAATGTTGGTTGCTCATCATATTTAGATGATTTTGTAGATTTACGTCTCTACCATTTGCAAGACTTTTGTTTGACACAATTTTCTGATTTAACTGGTTACCTCAATGAACTGTTTTGTTCAACAATATTTTACCTATAATTGAATCTAAAACGGTTTTCTTGAACTTAAGTCTATTTTAACTGTATTATTCATGGATAGTTTTTGGATTTATTTCATTTTTCAAAAACATTTTCCTAATTACTTTAGTTTTTTAACTTTACAAAAGCTTCAATCACAAATAAAGTTAATTTTTTTTTTCAACATTCTTTCAATCCAACATTTGACAGATAAAATAGAGTGACTGGAGAAATTTTTTTATTTTAGCATCAGAGAAAAACTAATCTGTGAATTTCTCTAAATGTTCATGAACTATACTTTTCCTTCTTTTTTGTGAAATATATAAAAGAAAAAAAACAGTATTTTTATGCATGTATATTTTTACGCACACCTCTTATCTACCAAATGGAATATGATAATTCTTTTCCGATCATATTAATTGTAAAATCGTAAAATACTGAGCAAAAAACTAAGAACAGCACTATTTCTTATATCAATAGTTGATTTTTAAGGAAATATATGGATGCAACCGCTATTAAGTAGACATTTACAATATAAAATATTCAAATATTAATTTCCTTTGGGGAAGACAATTTTCATTAATCCTTCATCTCTTCTGGATCCACGCTTCGTTTATTTTTTTTTGTAATTCACCCTTCAATCATGTAATTCTTATGTTTGTAGTTCATTATAATAATATTGTTTTTAACATTAAATTTGTTTTTTTTTTTTTTTTTTTTTTAGCTTGTTCGAACAAGAGATTATGAGTTATGTCCCTGCAAGTCGATCATCACCACGGGGATCACCACAGTTGTCTCCACAAACTTCACCAGGATTATCAAGAGCAAATGCGAGGGCACCAGCTCCATATCGTAGAGATTTTGAAGCTAAACTACGTAATTTCTATAGAAAATTAGAGTCTAAAGGCTACGGACAAGGTCCTGGAAAATTGAAGTAAGTTTATTTCATTTAATATTTTATATTAATTGTGCAATAGCTATTTAATATATGATTTTACCATAAAAGGCAATAACTATTTTAGCTAAAATGTTGATTATATGCAGTATATATTAACTAGGGTTTATTTTATTAACATTTTGTTGAATTGTTTTTCAATGAGTTTATTAAAAACATAGTAATTTGAATAAACCTTTGAAATATAATAAATAAAACTCTTGCTTAATCAAAGTTTGGTTGCCACAGATAGTATAAAACCACAGATAAACAGATATGTATGTCAATACGATGTTATAAGGTAAATACAAAATGAAGTCTCACTTTTATAGATAAAAGTTTCACTTTTAACAGCCTTTTTTTATTATAAATATATTTCCAAAATAATTAAACCTATTGAAAATCAGATTTAAATTTATTTTAAATATACAATACTGACTGGTTTTAATGGTCTACTACAAATTGTAACATCCTTGACTGCTTTACCAAAGGTCCTAGGTTTATTACCAACTATGATTTGGAAAATCCTAGGACAACCTAATCTAATTAACGAGACTTTTATGAAAGAAAATAGCAAAATTAATGTGCCGGCCTCCATGGCATGAGCGGTAGCATCTCAGTCTTTCATCCAGAGGTTCAAATCCTGGTCAGGCATGGCATTTTTCATACGCTACAAAATTCCATTTTCATCCCACGCAAAAGCTTCAAGCTTTTCTGACGATATCATCAAGCAAAAAAGAAGAATTGAATAATTGTTAGAATTTTTTTTCTTTTTATGTCTGCGCCTAATTAAATTTGATTTGTAAATTACTATTTTTTTTTTTGTTTTTGTCCCCTGTTGATCTCATGTGACTTTGAAATCACTACTGATAAAGTGGAGTATCATCTAGATATCTGCTGTATTTGCTGATAGGTGGATAAATTGAATATCTGCTACAAGTAAAAAAAAATTGGTGAAAATGTATGTTCGTTTTAATGTATTATAGTTTAGAACTTGTACATGTGCATTATTGCACACACATGTAATTTGTTAGTCCTTAACAGTATTTGTATCCATGGGCCTAGAGATTAACTTGATGTAATAGCATCTGATCGATATTCTTGTTCATCCAAGTATAATTGTTTCAAAAAAAACTTGTTTAGATTATTATTATATTTATTTTAGAATTAACTTGATTTGAATTTTTTACTCTATTCTAGAACTTTTTTCCAATTTTCCCTGTTGTGCATTGTGTCTTTGTCTTCAATTTCTCTCTTTCTACACATCAAAATATATATGTATATGTTACAGTGAATTTGATTAATCACCTCCAGTGGTATATAGATATATGTAATTAGGTTATGGTTAATGGTTATATGTTAGTGGTTATATGTAATTTGGTTTCTAACCAAACATAAATGTTTGGTTAGATTATCAAACAGTTTGTTTGATAATGTTATGTTTGGTCATACCTAACCAAACATAACCCATAAAAACCCAAACATAACCTAAACATTTGTACAGTTGCTTCATTCACTAACCTCAACTAATTAACAGTAATGGACTGATTATTTAAATAATAAATTGAGTTATTACTGCTTGTAGTTGAGTTATTTTAACATATAAAATATATTAATATGAAGAATGTGTAAAATGACTGGATGTTTAATAAATTAGTATATATTTATTAAATTCTCCAATTAACTTCATGTAGTTTGTCGGTGTAGCTTTCTATCTATCATTTCCCGTTCTTGGATCCCTAGGTTCTGTAATTGTTTCTTTGTTTGTTATAGATATCCATGGTAGCTCTTTTGTTCTCAGAGTTTAATGAATATTTATTTATTCTTTGTTCATCCATTCTGTATACATGGCCCAGGAATCTCTTGTATCCTTCTTTTTATCACTTTTTCAATAGTCTCTACTTCTTCATACATTTTCAGCTGGATTTCAGTCCATTTTCTTGTGGCATAGAGGATTTTTCTCAGTGTTACTTTCTGTATTATTTTTAACAATCCCAGGTCGGTAAGGTATAATGTTTCACTTTCACATTGTACCATTGGTTTCTCACCACTGTGCATAATGTCTGAATTTGGCCTTTTTGAGAGGTTCTTTTTATTGTTGATATATTTGGTCAGGAAACATAATTTATCCAATTTATTTCTTCTCTCATCTAATACCGCTTCATCTGTAATGTTGTATCTAATTGTTTCCCCTAGATATCTTTATTTATTTTCTACTTTTTTTAAACTTATTTTTACACTTTATTTATAAGTATTGGTGCTTAAAAATATAATTTTTTTTGTATTTTGTTACAGGTTAAATATTAGAAGAGAAAATCTTCTAGAAGATGCCTTTAATAAAATAATGGGTGCTAGTAAAAAAGATTTACAAAAATGTAAATTGTACATACAATTTGATCATGAAGAAGGTTTAGATTATGGTGGACCATCTAGAGAATTCTTTTTTCTTTTATCAAGGGAATTATTTAATCCATATTATGGATTATTTGAATATTCTGCTAATGATACATATACTGTACAAGTTTCACCGATGTCAGCATTTGTTGATAATCAACATGAGTGGTATGTTTTATTTATATTACTTCCATTTACAGACCGCATTATTTTACATGTACTGTTAATAACAACATGCTATTATTTTAAATGTATTGCTGTTGGTAACATCATATTGTTGTTACAAGATATATACTACTCTGTTCACGAATCTTTAATTAATACAAATTAAAAAAAATTTTCTGAATTTCTATTTAATTTGTAAATTTTCATATTTATGTACATGTACAGAAGATTGACATGATTAAAAAATAAATAAATTTGTATTACTTAAAATTCATTGACTGAATAATATTATTTCTATAAAAAAAAATTCTTTTAAGAAGACAGACAAAGCGATAAATATGGAAGAATTTACGATGGTTGGCACTGATAAACCTTATCTCTTGATCAAGTTTAAACAAAGAAGGACCTACTGGGTTGGCCATTTGTAAAGACATGATGAGTTGAAGTTGATTAAAATGATATTAGTAGGTGTAGTGCAACCCATCGGCTTAAGTCTAGTGGTGAACATATCTTCCCAAATCAGCCGATTTGGAAGTCAAGAGTTCCAGCAATGATGTCCTAGTAAAGTCAGTTATTTTTACATGGATTTCAATACTAGATTGTGTACTTTGGTGGTTGGGTTTAAATTAACTACACATCTCAGGGATGGTTGAATTAAGACTGTACAAGACTACACTTCATTTACACTCATACATATCATCTCTGAAGTATTATCTGAAAGGTAATTACCAGAGGCTAAACAGGAAAAAAAAAGGTGTAGTGTAGCTATGTTCAATCTGTGGTCCTGTTGTTCCTTTTGTGTGGCCCTTATAGATTTTACATAGATACTTGTTTTGTGTATTAAAAACTGTTACAAATATTATAGTAGATTTTATGAAAGTAATTGAACATCTGTGTATTTTAACAATGATTGCTTAACAGCATAATACAGTTTTTATGACTATTTTTTATATTAACTATTTACAATATTATAGGTAACTTATAGTCCTTTAAGTTTTTTAACTTATGACGCTAAAAAAGATACATACTGTAAAAGATTTTTATTTTTCAAATAATTTGATTTAAAAATAAAATACCTATGTTCTAAATAAAAAATTTTTTTAAAAATTGTTAAAAACAAAATATAAATAAATAGTTAGATTTGGGGAATTTGGTAAAAAAACACATTATAAAAAAATATATTAAAAATTAAAAACATTTTGATTTTTTTTTAAATATTGTTTTATTACACTGAAAAACAGGTGGCCATCCTTTTGTATTGTACTGCAGCTCACCTCACCTGCCAAGTATTTTATTGACTCAGTAATGATTTTGGGTTGGACATAGATGGTGTAATGAAAGGAAAGAATACTAAGGCTCTAGTATATTGATCAGATTGTGAATGGCGTAGTTTTGTGATACCTGTAGGGTACTAAAAATATTTGCTGAGAAGATTTTTTAAATAATTAAAAAAAAAATTATATATATATATCCTGCTTAATTAACTATATGTCATTTTGAAATTTATTATTAATTATTTTTTCTTTGTTTTATATAGGTTTAGGTTTAGTGGAAGAGTACTTGGATTAGCTCTTGTACACCAGTATCTATTAGATGCCTTTTTTACACGTCCATTTTACAAAGCGCTACTTAGATTGTGAGTAAATACTTTCTATATTTTTTTTCATTTTTAAAATTTATCATAATTTTTGTGCGTGTACATAATAATCTTTTCTAAATGACCTTTTCCATAATTTTGAAAGCTGATAAAACTATATATATATGATTAGAATTTTGAAGTTATAATAGCTATTTACCTATTCCTATAAATTTGCAGCAGTCTTTAATAAACCATTTTTCATAAATTTTTCAATATACGAGGGCTATACAGAAAGTTATTTACATTTCACTGATATTCGTGAAGGAGTGAGGAGGGTAGTGGTGCCATCCTGATCGTTGTTACTAACCTGACTTTGTATGCACTCGGATGTATTTTCTCTTGATTTTTTGCAAGTGTTAAAAATGTTTGCCTTGATAGAAAATCCTGCCAGTTGAATTTTTTTTGTCAAAAAAACTACAAACCCATTTATCAGGAACTGTATGATGCTTATGAGAAAGATATAATGAACCAGGGTGCAGTGAGGCAGTGTTTAAAAATGGCCGCTTAAATGTTCACAAAGAAAAACTATGTTATGAGTAATTTTTTTTGTTTTGTTATTTCTTGCATTGTAACCATTCATCTAAAGGTTTTAATACCTTTTGTTACTGGAAATAATTGAAATTGCTGAGGGAAAGTAGGTTTGTGTGTCAGTACCTTGAATGTGTGGTGTGCATATAATGAATCTTTGAATTACAATAGTTAGTATTCCTTGATAATTCCTATATTCCTAAATGGCCAAAAAAATATTCCTAATTTGGCCTAGTGTTTTGTCTAACAGACTGGTAGGGAAAATTGATGTAAAAGTTTGTACTATTCAATGTTTTTTTACATTATAGAGCTTATATTTCAGTTTCTGGAAATTTCATGTAGTCTTTTGCATGAAAAAATTTATAGCTGGGAGGGGTAATTTTTGTTGAATTCGTAAAATATGGTGCTATCATAAATTCAGAAGTGTATTACAAGACCATAAAAAAGTTATGAAGGGCAATCAAAAACAAGAACTTACAATGTTGACTTCTTGGATTTTCTTCATCCATGATAATATGTATCTGCACACTGCTCACCACATTTAAGAACGTTTGAGAAATTTTCGATCATCCAGCGTACAGCCCAGATCTCGCATCAAGCAATTACCATTTGTTTTTTCACATAAAAGACTAGTCGGGGACTAAACGCTTTGACAATGAAAAGGTGCTCCAGGAAGGTGTCACTGTATGGCTGAAAAACCAGGCAGCAGATTTTTTGATTAAGCGATACATAAACTAATTTATAGATATTGCAAGTATCCCAATTTTTTTTTTTTGTCGACTGTATAAAAGTTGTTTAAGAATGTATCTTTAAATTGTATTTAATAAATTTTTTTGTAACAGCTGTTGTTTATACTGAAACATCAGTTACTTTCTGGACAGTCTTTCTGCCTGTCATATGTATATCATAGACTCCTTAAACTAACTTCTTCCTGATTGATCCGCCAGAATTATCTGTTGATTTATGAGTTTTTCTAGTAATGGTATATAATAAGATGAGATAATTTACTTACTTCTTGCTTACTTTATCAAAAATAATTGAGTTTAAAAATGTATTATGCTCTGTTCATTGTGAAAACAACTACATTTTCTAATGTTTTTTCACATTGACTCGTCTGTTTTTATATAATATGAAAAAGATTCTGTTACATTTTTTTTTTTTTGTTTACAGACCAGTATCATTAAGTGATTTGGAATCGCTGGATGGTGAATTCCATCAATCATTATTATGGATTAAAGAAAGAGATATTTCTTCAGAAGTACTCGATTTAACATTTGCAGTTACTGAAGAAGTATTTGGTCAAACGGTTGAAAGAGAATTAAAGCCTGGCGGTAGTAATATTCCTGTTACAGAAAAGAATAAAAAGGTATGTTTTTTTTTTTACTTTGGCTATTTGTTTATAGAAATGATAATATGAAGCTTGTTTATAGACTGTAATAGTGATTTTGATCTGTGACAATTTCTCTCTAGAATCATATGTTAAATACTAATACAAAATACTAATTTACATAACTACTGCTGTCTGTACTTCCATGTAAAATTGTATAAATGCTTTATCGTAAAGAAATTTACTTAAAAATTATTCATAATGATGGAAGAAGGCGGGCTCTGGTTTACAATGCACCACCCACACTAAAATTACTGTGACTTTGTTACTATTATTATTATTATATAGAGGATTTACATTAGAAAAAATTGTTTAAAATGTTTTATTTTTTGTATTTCTTTTAGCAGATCACAATTTTTTTACAATAGGCAATTTCAAAAATTAATTTCATTTAACTCTTTCAAGCTTAAGTTCATACACCTGTTTTAATTCTCCAAACTGACATTTTTCACCGTAAACATACAAAATTTTCTTTTTAGCTTATATGTAATGTTTTTATATTAAATTAAAGCCCAGAACTTGGTGTTTTCCAAAATTATTTATTGAATAAGGCCATGCCTTCGCTATTTTGAAAATTTTTACATGAACTAGCAAGGAAAATGTATCATAAAACAAAATTCATATATACAAAAAAGGGTTTTATAGCGGTATACAAAGTGGGTTTTATAGTATATACTACAAACTAAAAAAATGTTATCTTGAAAACTTGTGTTTAGCTCTGTAGATCGATAGCTTCCCGCATAGAGGACTGCTCAATACATTGATTATAGAAAATCAAAAAAACAAATCATTAGAATTAAACAGAACTAATAACTAGTAACACCAATGGAAAGAAAATGTACTGTGTTGGTTGATACTGAAGTCTGCAAACGAGTATCATATAGGAAAACATATTTAGAATAATGGAATCTCAGCACTGTATTGCCAACTGACAAGACTAAAAAATTCACCATATCGCATATGGTTGTCAATTGGAAAATGTTAAATTTTCACAATTATTTTCTCTATTTTGTGGTTATAAATCTTGTAGTACTATGAAAAGTACACATTTTTTTATTATGGATTTAACAGTTTGAGTTGTAAATGAAATGAGATTAATAAAGTAAAAATTAAAATGTAAACACAAAACAGAATTTGCAATAATAATTGATTGTAGAAAGTTTGCAGTTTACTTAAAACAGTCATACTATGTTAATGTAAGAGCTTCATTTCCACACACATTAATTTCATTTACTCTGTGACTATTAAAAATGTATTTCTATTACATCCCATTTTTTGTATTGTATATCTTTTTATTAGATTGTATACAATAAATGTATAAAAACGTTAATATTTACAAAGTAGTTTATAATAGTACCAAGTTTCAAGTGGTAACTATTAAAGAATTAACAGTTAATTCTCGTGGTTCTCTCGAGTTCTCTTCCCAACCACTCTACTGACCACTATTTTGAAATAGAACATTTTATGAAAAATCATTAGATTCTTCCTCCTAATTCCAGTAAATCTTACTGTCAAATTTCATAAAAATTAAAAAATTCATTTGGATGGTATCATTTCATGAACGTACCAAAAAAAAAAAAAAACAATTTAAAATGTTCCTTGTTTTTCTCAGCTAATGAAAATAAAGTAGGCTTTAATTACATTGTATACAATTAAAAATTTTTTAAGTTAAGAAATAAACTTTGTCCAGTTAAGGATACTACATCACCCTGGAGCTCTTCATGTAGGAACAGCCATAGTGAGGAGGTTATAATTTTCCGTTTGCGGATAGGGCACATTATGTTCACTCATGGATATCTGATGACTCAGACTGATGCACCAGTTTGCATTCGCTGCAACTGCCAACTGACAGTACACCATATACTAGTCGACGTATGCAGCATTGCTTTTAAAATTTAAATGTGGAGCTAACATAAAAAATATTTTCGGGAACAATATGACTATATTATCGAATGTATTTAAAAAATTTGATTATTCATATGATTTTTTGTCGGTTATTTATGCAATTTGACCATATACCAGTGGTGTTTTTTTTTTAAGTTAAATTTTAACTATTTGTATTTAATTTTGATTTTAATTAACTTTTCGCAACCAAAATGGGGATTTTCCATCTATACTGTGTTTATATATTACTTTTGTGTAATTTTTAGTTTAATCTTTATATTTTATATTATATAAAATTGTGTTCCGGCGCTAATGACAAAAACTTCATTTTGCGCCCAGGAAAAAAATTAAAGTTAAATAAAATAATTTTTTTCTATTTATTACAGGAGTATTTAGAAAGAGTTGTACGTTGGAGATTAGAACGTGGTGTTTCACAGCAAACTGAAAGTCTTGTTAGAGGTTTTTATGAAGTTGTTGATCCGAGATTAGTTTCAGTTTTTGATGCTAGAGAATTAGAACTCGTTATTGCTGGTACTGCTGAAATCGATTTAGCTGATTGGAGAAATCATACTGAATATAGATCAGGTATATTATTCGGTATTAACAAATAAAATAGATTGTAAATTATTTTAATATTTATTTTATAAAAAAATGATGTTGCTGTCAGTTTTTTTTATCCAAAATATTAGTGAAAAGTAATAAACAATTTTTTTTATTAAAGAATGTTTTAAGATACAAAATACTTATTTTCGTGGTTTATTACTAACACTACTTTGTATAGTGGCTCCTAAAATCAAAATTTTCATCTAACTCATAATATATATTTTTAAATTACTAAAAAAAAAGCTGGTTTATTAATTGGAATTATATAGTAGAGTATTATAGAGTAAAGTTATATATTTGACTGTAATTTTGACTTTTTCTTCATGATTTTCATTATTACTTATAACCTTTCTGATATTTATTCATTTTTATTTATTTATTTGTTACAGGTTACCATGATAATCACCCTGTTATTGTATGGTTTTGGTCAGCTATTGAAAGATTTACTAATGAACAACGGTTGAGGTTACTACAATTTGTAACAGGCACATCAAGTGTACCTTATGAAGGATTTGCTGCGTTACGCGGTTCTACTGGTCCTAGAAAATTTAGTATAGAAAAATGGGGAAAACCTAATAGTTTACCTAGGTAAATAATTTTGTTTTTAATTAATTATGTAGCTTTTTTTTTAGCCTTTCAACTGGAAGGTACTGGATTTGAATCTTGATCATGCATGGCATTATTCATATGCTAAAAAATTTCCATCTATATTCACAAGTACAAGCTTCATGTAATGAATTAATCATCTGTGAAAAACAAGCCATTAACTAACTAAAATAGAGGTATATTGATCCATAGTTTTATACTATCTTGTCACATAGGTAGAAGAGGCAGTAATCAAAAATTACTTTCTCTGTAAGTAATGATGCTTACAATAAGATAGTTGTAAAAAAAGGTATCACTTGTAGCGGTGAATTCCCTTACAATTCCAGTAAGCTTGGCATGGTGTTAAGAAACGGTAAGTCGACTCAATGAAAAAGTCAACAGGAAGTGGATTATGGCGTGAAGTTCTATTATTTAAATATTTAAAACACTTTTGAACAATTCAAGTACAGCTCACAGATGTATTACAGTGTGAAAGGGAATTGAATTGTCATTTATAATATTTGAACATGCGCTATGAATTTATAGTTGTATTTATAATGCGTTGTAACAGGAAGAGATTTGATACATTGCTCCACTCTTATAGTTTATTAAAAAGAATTTTTTTTTTTTTTTTAGCAAATTCAGGTATTTAACCCTTTGAAGACAGAACATTTTCTTTATTTGAATATCATAAAATGTTGTTAATTTTTATATAGTCAATTCGCAGTTTTTAAATTTAAGTGAAAAGACAGTACTGTTAATTAAAATTTAGTGTATTATTTTCTAACTGAATTTTTTCCACCTAAAATAATGATTTTTTCATGAATCTGTCCAATAAACAGTTGTAAAAAAGTGGAAAAAAATTGTTAAAAATTTTTATTGATCTAAACCCTCAAAAAAATCACACAGGGGTTCATCATTAAAATGTAGTTCAAAAAACACTTGATTTCTCATTTTGGACAAAATCACCATATGTTCACTTTTAGTAATTCTAACTATATTCACTGGAAAAGTTAGTATATTTTAAAAACAAAATTCTTGATAAGTCATTAAAAAATAGTAGTTAATTCTTTGTTGTACATTCAATTTTAAAATAATTATTGCTTTTTTATTAACATATTTTTAACGATATAATACTTTTTGTTTTTGTTTTATAGAGCCCATACGTGTTTTAACAGGCTTGATCTTCCACCATATCCATCACTGGAAATACTTTATGAAAAATTACTTTTAGCCGTCGAAGAAACAAATACATTTGGAATAGAATAAATATTAAATAAAACAATTTATAAACCTAATTGTAAATTGATATTAATGGATTTTTTAGGAAACTATAATTTGTTAAACCTGAACATGAACAATTTGTTCATAAATTTTTCTCATTTTCATTTTTTGAAAAAGATAATCTGTTTAGTTGTATGTTAAAGTATTATATTTTACTATTTATTTATTTATATTATATATGAATAAATATATTTTATTATTGTTTTATTACAATAATTAATTAATTAATGACAGTAATATTTATTATATATGTGTATTATATTATATTATATTGTATGTATTTATGTATATATGTGTTGTTTATATATATATATTATATGTAACATTGTGTTGGTATTATATTATATTAAATGTTTGTATGCATTTTAATTTAAATATTTATTTATTGTTTTGTATATATGTAAATTTATTTTGTTTTTTTTTCTTTTTAAGAAAATAATTATTTTTGATTAAGTCTTTTTTTATTTTTTAAAAACAATCCTTTTTATTTTAAGTATTTCGTAGTATAATTTTTTATTTGTTTTTTATGTTAAATGAGACGGTATGTTCATTTACAAATAAAATAACCCATAATAATCAAACGAAATTGTCAATTTTATATTAAAAATATATATGGGTAAGGAAAAACTAGAAAAGAAGTTAGCCTAATCCAGTAATTTTTTATTGTAATAATTAATACATGTTTTTAAATTATAATATTTTTTAATGCAGTCACACTCTGTTGAATCACTGTAGGTGTGAAATTTATGAATTAAATATGTGTCTGTAGAAGATGGGAATTTACTGATGAAGCAATTTTTATCCTTGATGTACATCATCTGAATCTAGAATTCTACCCATGTTTTGTAATGTGCTTTTAGAATTCATTAATTATCATTACACTGGAAAAAGTAAATGAAGGATTTACCGATTTTCTTATGTCAATTGTTATGAAATCTGGCTGATGTATATGTTTAGGCGTTGTAAGTCAAGAACGGTGTTCATGATTGTGCCATGAAAAAACTGAATTTCAATTTCAAATCTTTGAGTTTTAGTAGTATACTATACAGATTTGTGTTAGTTTGTTCATCTATCACTATTTTTTCTTCTACGAAATGATAGTTGATAATGTTGATATCAACCTTTATTTTTCATACTGTTGTAAAAAACAGCTGACATAAACCCCATCCAAGACATTTTATTAAGTTTCTAAATGAAAGAATATTTTTCCTGATACTTCTCCTGTGACTTAACTAGCTGCATTTCATCATATCTCTCACCTTATGTAGTGTAGCCTAAATATTTTAATGGATGTACCTTTACTTCATTTTTTCCCCATCCTTTTCAGAATTTCTATGTTTGTGGTTGTCGACCCTTGCATGATACTGTTAAAAGCATTAGATTATTTATAATATTTTTTTCCAAAATCCAATTTTCTATTTATGTACTAATAAATTGAATATATATAATATTTAATAAACAGTTTCACTTATTCTATAGTAAATTTACAACACATGTTAAAAGCTCTATAATAGGTAGATCCCAAACCACATTTCATATAGAAGAATCATTGTTTAACTTTTGGAATCAAAGAAAAAACATAGTGGAAGATGATCAGTTATGAAATCTTTACATTTAAAAACTTGTGCCATCTAAGAAATTAATTTTTATTTACATTTATTTATTCCATATTAAATAAAGAAATGTATTTTCATTTGTATTTTGAGTTCATACAAACCATTGACGAAAAAATTTTAACCCTGTTCTCATATTAATATTTTATGCACATAAGTTTTGATTCACACAAAAGTACCGAAAATAATAAAAAATAAGTTGAATTATAATTCTTTTTCATTTTTTGTTTGCTGTAATCATATTTTTTTTCTTTTTTTATTTGAAAAGGCCAACCTAGTACCAAGCAAATAACACCTTTTTTTAGCATCTTTTCTCTTCTTCCATGCATTTTTTTTGTAGCATGGTTTCAGTTTGCGTTCATTTGTCCAGTTTCTTCCTGTCGTTTCTGGTGGTGAATTGTGTTGTGTTATCAAGTTTCGAGGGTCTAAGAGGCAATCTCCTCCTGATGAGATAAAGTTCATCAGGACTAGGAATGGAGGAGGTGGTATGGCGATCAGGATCATCACAAGGCAGGTTTCTATCCTCGTAAAGAAAACCCGCCTTGTGATGATGAAAAAGGATGAACATTTAGGATAATTTTGATATTTTATTTTTAAATTTAAAATGACAAAACAATTATAATAGAAAGATTTTGCAGTCTTCACCTGTATCAAGTAAAATAATAAAAAGTAATTTTATCTGTAAATCCAAAGTTAATGATTTTTCATTTTTATTTTAATTGCCCATTAAATAAAGGAAAATTGTTTTTATTTGTTTTTTAATGGCCCTTTCAGGATGTATCTTAATGTGTTTTTTTCTCTCTTGAAATTGTCATGATAGAGCCAGCTATCAAATTAATAATAGAATTAAATAACTTAATTTTTATAAAATTATGCATATTTGTTTTTAAATACAGTTATTCCCCATTCTTGAGATTTTATTATGCTGAAGAACCTATCATTTCTCTAGTTTGTTCTGTTCTCTCTTAATAATCTATTCCTAAGAAAGAGTGGTTTACAACAACACTGTAAATCAGGAATAAGAAAAAAATTAATCCGTTACATCTGATCATTTAGTATAACTTGTGTACATTATTTTTTAATCCATAGTGTCAAGACACTTATAATGGCAAAATTTTGCAGTCTTCATATGTATCAACTAATATAATTTAAATGTTCTGGAATCAGGAATCTCCGGTATATACCAGGTTCTAATCTGATCATCAATTTATATGAATATCTTGAGATTAAAATTTAAATTATCGTAAATAAATTATAGGATGGCTTTAATAAAAATAATTAACGAACCTTTATATTTGTCACGTTATTCTTTAAATAATTCACTTTAAACAAAATGTGACTTAATCAAAATAATTTTTATTGATTATTTATTAAATTATTATATAATAATAATTAATATTTTTTTAGACTGATTTTTTTTGGCCAGTTATGTGTAATGTAAATGATACTAGAAAGTTATAATTAATATAATTTTTATTTATTTATTATCGATTACTTTTTATCTAAAAAAAAAAAAAAAGATTTATTATTTTCGTTTAAGCTCTTAACCTTTTCTTTTTTTTGTTATAATATATAAAATAAAATTTTCAATTTAGAATTAACATTTAATCTCAGGAATTTTGGTTTTCTTTTTTGTTTTTCTTATTATTTAATTACTTTTATTTATTGATTTATAAAGAGGTAATAAATAATTAATTGATGATATCAAAATATTATTATATTTATTTTATATAATTATACGTAACTTGTAAGATATATATTATTTTACTGAAATAAATGTTTTTATTAGATTCATATTATTTCTCTTTACTGTTAAATTATATTTAAATTCTATTAAAACAAAAAATCTACTCCGTATTCTTTATTAGTTGGTGTATTTTAATAGAATTTAAATTGTAACTAAATTTAAAAAAAGTTATTTTTGTTAATTATCATTCAGCTTCATTTTACTTCAAATAATTCAAGAGTTAATTATATAAAAATTTTCTCATCTTTATATTAATAGAGAAATTTCTAAATGAACGTAACGTGTGTAAGTATGTGTGTGTCAGTATGAACATTGGGATTTACATGTTTATATTGATTCATAGTTTACTTTCATAGTAAATTTGGATATGTGATTTTCCTTTATTTGATGCATAATTTGAAGAATTTTAATTAAATAGGTATGAATACACTTTCAGTAGCAGAAAATAATGCAAAATTAAGGAAAATATTGCATTTTTCTATTCCAACTGCAGTAAATACTATTTTTATTGGTTGCAGGAAGATATCTTTATTAAATCACAATAATTGTTTAAAATTAAGTGGCTTGAGTTAATTTTTACTCTATCTTTTCTTATTTGCTGGTATTATTATTTTTTTTATAAACTGAACCATTTTACTTGTGTGTGTGTGTGTAAAATTTTGTTGCGATTTAAAATATACGTCTGCCATGGTTGTTACGCAGCTTATAAAATGTACAAGTTCATTCAAGAATGACTGAACTTGCTGCATACATATTCTCTTATAACTATAACTGTCAACCTAACTTATAATCCTTTTTCTTTAACCATAATACCATAATCTTTTTTTCTTCAACCGTAATAAGCATGTATAGCTTATAAGGTTTCAAAGTTTAATATTTTGTACATATTGTTGTTTAAAGAAATATTTAAAAATAAAAATTGTTTGATTACACAAGTTGATATCAAAAAGTAACCAGACAAGCTCTATTTAAGGAAAAGTACTTAGTTTAACAAAGTTTCCTCGGAGTGATCTTTTGATTTTGTGCACTAGTCCTAGTATTTTACCAACTTGTGGAGGCCTTATAGTTATATTTTGTGAGTTGAGAACAACCAACAATTCGTGCTGGATGTTGGCAATGATATTAAAAGCGCAACCTTTCAGCTACATCTCTACCTTCAGGAAAAGGAAGAAGTCCATAGAAGCTAAATCTGGTGAATAAGGTGGTGTGGAAACAATAACGTGTTGTTCTTTGTGGAAAACTATGAAAAAGAAATACTCAGCGACTGGTATATTGTCTTCATGACAAATCTGGTTCTTTATGGTCAACAGATCCACTCGCTTTTGCCAAAAGTTTTCCCTTGAAGACTTCAGAACTTGGGGAAAGGAAGGGATGAAATCTCAGTAAATGTTTTAGGACAATGTTAGTGGAAGATCTTCTGGATGGCTTTTCACCCTCCAGGGACATTCCTTTACTTTTGAAGCTTGCATGCTGATCAAAATATTATGTATGATCCGTTAATGTCATTCCTGTAACCTTCAGAAGTAAATTGATTATCTCTGTAGCCGATTTTCCTAGCTTAACAAAATTTCAGTTGGCCCTTTGTTCCAAATTCTTATCCATGGCATAATTGCGAACTTTCACGTGAACTTAATCACAAAAACACCAATTTAACAACTTGTGATATAGATACATCATTGTCACGTGGCGCACTGCGTTATAAAGTTTAGAGTGGTTAGACTTCGTGCTTGTGTAACTCTTGGCACATTACAGAATGTGCTGAGGAACTTTTTGATAAAAACTCATATTTTGAGTATTGTAGTATGCATTATTATTTGCTGCTTATTTGAATATTTTCTCCTCATAAAAAATAGCATTTTATAATCATCATATTTTAATGAATGTTCTTTTGTTTCTAATATGACTTCTTTTTTAATTAATTTATCTTTGAATTTACAGCTTATAAATAAATGTCTATTTTTTAAATGGAATAGTAAAAAATTATACTAGATAGGTTACATCATTGATTTGGAAATAGATAGGGCAAGATATTATGTTGACCAAGTTTTAAACTTATTAAATTATAAATGTAGGTTAATTTTTCCCCTTAAAATAAGCAACAAAAGATAGCAGAAATTGTTTCTGCTATTTTTTGTAATCATTTTAAAATTATGTAGCTAATTTGTTTATTCTTAAAACTTCAATTTACTATGATTACTTTAATGAAAGTAAATAACAAAATAGACAAATACATAACATACAATACATCTAAACCTTACCATGAAAACTAGTAAATTTTAAATACTTGAAAGAAATATTACTAAATTTATCGAACAACAAAATTTGTTTTTTTCTAGCATTTACTCTTACGGTCATTAGCCACTAAATTAAAAAAAATAAACTAATAATTTGTAGTGACCTGAACTGCACCTACATTTATCAATTTTCAAAATGCTACTCATTATAAACCAAAATAAATTTTCACACTGAAATTTATGTGTGTGTGTTTAGTTGAATTGTTATAATTAAATATGTCATCCAATTTTGATTTAACTAGAAATGTATGTCTGGTTTTTTTTTATTATGGTTTTTTCATAATTTTTTTTATTAATTCAACAATAATTTATTAAACAGCATTGGTTTCAGTGATTTCATAACATGAAAACCAGAATTAAGATTAAAAAAATATGTGCGAAATTTGTCTCTGTATATAAGTTTTTTTTTGACAACTTTTTTCACATGGTTAAATATAATTTTTGAGTATGTAGTTTATTTGATAAATTCTTGAATTATTTGAAATAGATTGTTTAATTAATATGGTGTAATATTTTAAAAATAATTTACTCTTTACCCTTTGTTTTTTTTTATTTTTTCTTTTTTTGTAAAATTTCAGTTTTTCATTATTATTTGATTTTCAACACAATAAACTGATTTTATTTTTTATTATTTTGTTTTTTTTTTTTGTTATACCTTTATATATTTTTTTAAATTTGTTTTTATGCCCCATCCTTTCCTGGTTAGGTGTTTTATTTTCTAAAGAAAACTTATAATGCATGCGATAAGAACTGTGATTAATATATATTTATTTTGAGAATGTACATTTATAACTACTTAATGAAGTGTATTACCCTTATTTCTTTTTGTTTTTTTTATATTCTTTTTAATTTCATAGGACCAGGCAGAAAAAACTAGCATTACAATTTCCTCCTCTGGCAAATTTTCTCATTCTAAGTGGATGTGTTTATTTTCTTGCTTAAATTAGTGTTCCCCAGGCCTTGAAAATCAGGGAATTTTGATTTAGTCATCCTGACCCCCTGTGGGGGAAGCACCATCCTTGCGATGATTCTGGTAGCCACACCACCCTCTCCGTTCCTAGTCCTGATGGCCTTTATGACCCTAATAGTCATCTTTTAGACCTTCTAAATTTGAAGATACAACATAGTCATTAGTTTAGTCTCTGTCAGAATGTGTCTCTGCGGACATTTACATCATTTATCTGCATAACTTACTACTGCTGGCTATATGGCTGGTTATATGCTGCTATATGGCTTCTTTCAACCATGACCAATTATCATAAATTACAACCTTAAACCATCAAATTAACCGATTCACAGAAGCGTGATCCCTGTGCTTTCCTCTAACACCGAAGGTTTCACATATATGCTAAAAAGTAGTTTTTGATTTGGTCAGGGAATACTTTGGAAAATCATTATAAATCAGGGAAATCTTTGAAATTTGTAAAATTTCAGGAATTTGAAGAGAAAAGTTACTAAAAGATATAGACTATTTACATATTTTCCTCACTGAAGAGGTTTCAATCATTGGAAAAAACAAGGAAAAGTTTGTAGAAACTCTTTTCATAAATCATACATATGATTCAATTTTAAAATGTGCAATAGTTAAGAGTGTATTTGAGATTGAGCTTTGTGCATGAATTTGGATTTTTTAGTGATTATTGAGCATTAAAAACCAATTTTCCAATTTATAACTGTTGAATATTAAAAATTGTATCAATAAAAAGTCATATTTAATTTCTAATGGTTATAAAAAAAGCAAATTCATTTACAATGAGGTCTGGCCAGATTTTTGTAGACTTATTCGACTGTACTTTCATTAGAAATGCCAGCAATGCATTTTTTTCTCTTACATTACTCTACACATGTAAGAGTTATATAGAAGAAAAATCCTCAAAATTCACAATACTAAAAAAATTATGAAATGTCATAGTTGAATCTTTTATTTCAGAAACCCCACTACACGTTCCATATGAATATCATTGCACATAATGGGTTTTTGAAATAAATGATTCAATTATTCTGTGTTTTAAACGTTGTTTGAAAAATATTGTTAATTTCACATACATCGTGGTTATTTTAGTCAGGGAAAATCACTTTCAAAATTTAAAGGGAACTCTGTTACTCCATTATAAATTCAAATGTTTTCTCTTCAGCCTGTGGGTCCTTTATTCTTTTTATTAAATCTTTATAATCATTCCTATTTTCTACATCTTCAATTTTTATTTATATTCTTCCTTTCTATGTCTTTGTTAATTTTTTAAACCAGTTGTCATTTTCTGTTTTTCAAAATAGTCCTCAAGCTTCTTCACAAATTTTATCTTGAATCAATTAAATGTTCAGAACTTTTTTTAACTAATTAGAAACATGAAGTTGCATAGCTTGTAGTTATATATAATTTCATTCTGTGTAAAAAGTGTTGAGCTATAGCTTTTTTTCATATATAATGTATGTAAATCATGTTTGCAATATTCAAAATGGCTGATATGAGCAGTGAATTAACATTAAATTCTGTGAAAAAATTTATAGAAATTATGAAAAAATTTTTTAGTGATCACATTAGTTGTACATATTATAAAATGGTTTTAGAGTAATGATCACACAATAAATGGATCCATATTTAAGATAGTTCCTAGATCATGTTGCAGTAATGCATTCCAATTTTTATTTGATCATTTAGGAAGTAACATAAGATTTTAATATATCAATGTAATCTTGTTATAGTCCTTATAAAAAAAAATAGGAATATATCAGATGATCAAAATTGTAAAAATGATGTGCGTAAACACCAGCTCATACACATTGGTTTTGTTTTACAACTTTTTGAGCAAAACTGAGGCTTACTAAACTTTGGTACCTCCTGGACTATCCTTTTTACTTGTCAGGGACAAGTAAATAGTCATTTTTTACAAGTTATATAATTTTTATTATTTTGTATGTCACTCTGTATGGTAAAGGGAAAAGAGACTCCTTGTTTCATCAAGATTTTGGATTTAAATTTCTCAGTCAGGTAAGGTTTTTTATGTGCTGTAGAATTTATCTATCATTAACAATTTTAAGTGAGTGTCTTGTATTAGAAGGAGATAAATAAACAAAAGAAACAATAAAATTACAAAAACATTTTGTTAACAAAATGTTGAAAAATCAAATTTCGCAGTGAAAATTAATTGAATTTTATTTTTATATTAAAAAAAAAGTTAATTATAAATGTAATGAGGCATTTTTAATTAACCCATTACCCGTAAAATCTACCCGTGTATATATGGAAATGTTTTGATATTTATAAAAATCTTTGTTCTATTGGGTTTGAAATAATAGAGATTTCAAATGACTGATTATCAGAATGATTAGTGAAACATTGATTTTTAAAAGTTTTATATATAGATATTCTTTTTTTCTCAATTTAGGCCATCTGCAGATCATGTGAATGACTTTACTTATGGTTTTTAATATTTTTACTCCAATTTTTATTTTTTTTGTGAATGGAGCTGTTTTAAGAGGTATTGTCTTATTTTTTTAGTTTTTGAAATACACTGAAATTCTTGATTTTCTCTTGAAATGTGTTCCTGTCTTCTATTTTCTTTGATTTTTATTTCTTAGATATTGGTCAATCCATCTATTGTTCTTTTGATATATATGTATATATATTAAAACTCACTTTTTGGTGGCAAATAGCAACTTTTTTTATCTCATACAGTTATTATAAAACATTATAACCCTTAATTTAGTTCCAGAATTAAAAAGTATTAAATATAGTATTAAGTCAAAGCCCATTGACTTGTCATAGCACCAGAACCAATGACATTGATTCTGCTGCAACCAATCTATTAATGAGACATATTTTCTTATAACTATTAACATGGTATTATCCTGTGTTGAAAAATTTAGATGCTGACTTTTTTAAATAGCCAATCCAACAGGTATGAATGATCAATTATTTTGTTTTTTATGAAAAAACTTTCATAAATATTTACTTAAAAACAATAGGCGAGTTCAACTCATCTGAATGGAATGTGGGTTTTCCAAACTTGGAAGATGTACATTATGACAATTCACTTTATTAATCATGATTCAGTTCTGCTGATGTGACATATTTAACACAACTGGTTTTGAATCTGTGTTGCCTCCAAATATATAACAAAATGTATAGTTATGTTTTTGCTAGGCTTATTGTGTGGACAAACATATATTGGCATAAGAAATATAGTTTAACACTCAAAATGGTCAAAATTACACTTTGTGGTACAATTAGTAATCTACTACATAACCTAAAACACTAATGTAACTAACAGTATGATTATGAATAGAAAAGAACTAGGATGATGAAACTTACAAAATATTTGCAATAAGCTTGTTAAGTGGAATGTCACAATCATTATTAACACGCTTTTAGAAAACAGGACACAAAAAATCTTTGTTAGTCGAATAATTATTCTCTTATAGATGGATGGAATGAGAAGTCAGTGCAAGGTATCTACACGTTTTTCAAAACTTCAAATTTCCAATTTCATTTGGTGTATGCTAACTCAGTATATGGTTGATAAATACAGAAATACATTTTTTGAATCTGTTATATCATTTTAAAATTATTTCAAATTTAAGATTTTGTTATATGAATTGAATGATAATAATTTTATGTAGTTACTTCTACATTAATGCATTAATGATGGGTACGTCAAAGCGTAATTTCTCTCTGGTACAGTAGTTTATTTATTGCTAATATGTTTGTTTATTTATAATAATATTTTGACTTTCTCATTCAGGAATGTAAAATCTTCCCATATTAGGAAAATAAGACCATCTAAAAGAAATATTTATTATTTTATACAACTGGTTTTTTTTTTTACCATAGTTTTTGTAATAACTGCTTATAAATATAATTTTCTTTTTAATACAATAAGGTATCACCAAATTAGTCAGTTTGCTCTATTGTAATGGGAAATATAAGTATATTATACTTAATATTTTAATGCAATGAAAATTTTAATAAAATTTGTCAGAATACCCTTGTCTATTAAGTATATATTTTATACAGTGACATAATTGATTTACAAATATATAATAATTGTTTATATTTATTAGTAAAATCAAATGAATTTTCAGTTCAATTAAGTGTTTGTAATGAAGAAAATACAAAATTGTAATAAATTATGAAAGTGAGCTACATTATGCAATCATTTAAGTGATTGAGAATTTCATAACGTTTTCTAAATCTGGTGGTACCATCTGTAGCTGTATTATTTAAATTTTTTTCTGAAGATAATTTTCCCTCAAAAAAACTAAGACTATAAATCCAATTTTTAAATGAACTTGTTTCTAGAATAGTCTCTAAAACCGGAAGGAATATAGATTTATTTCTATGGACTAGTCGCCACATCTGTCATGCAAATACTTCTTTTCATTTGTATAAAACTATGGTCAGATCCATTCTCAAATATTGAGCTGTAGTTTAGAACTGTGATAAGGATTTTACGTATTCTGATAAAGAAGCCTTTTAAAAGATGCTATTTTTTTTACTACGTTTACATTGTTTTAAACTGAGGACTGCTTATCCTCAATAAACAGAATATTATTCAACAATTTGTTTTTGTTCATAGATTTATGAATGATTCTATTTCTGCAAACATTTATATTATTGGTTTTTAGTACTGTATATTTAATGTAGGAGATATCATTTATTTAAACGGGGCTAAATTAATTTGGAAATGTGTAGAAAATAAATTATATAGTCGATTGATACATTCTCAAAGAATATTAAAACCTTTTAATTTCATCAATTTTTTATAATTTGATTTTATTGATATTAATTATTTCTTTAATTTTTTTATGTTTTTGTTAACAGTTTGGTTTTGCTAATATTTATAATAATTTTAACTGACATTCACTGTTTTGGTACACCTGTTTTTGTTTTTTTATTATGTCTTGTTTCTTTTTGTTTAGTAGTTTAAGTTTGGAATTTACATAATACATTTTATTCATTATTATAATTTAACAGTACAGAGGAACAATATGAATTTTAAAAAGATTAATTTCAATAAAATAATGATTAAATATTTAGATATTTCAGTGCAATTGGTTTACAGTCTTACCACAGAAAATTCTACTACTCTGTTAAGACAGGTATTTTTATTGAAGCTGCAATGGGTGTAAATAATGATATGGAGGCTATCAAAATAAAAATATATAAATTAAATTCCCATATTAAAATAACAGGCATATTGAGCATCATATTTGTAATGCTTAACATGTAACATTAATTTTAAAACATACTTCATTAATCTATACAATTTATCATATGATATGTTCTTCGTTATGAATTATAAATTACTGGCATAACTCCATTTGTCTATTGTTATTTTTAGATAGTTAAATAAAATGGATGACAAACTTAAATTTTAAGTCTTCAAAGGATGCCCTTTGTCAATTTAAGCACTTTTCAAAAATAATGAGCAATTAGTTATACTTTGTCTTATTTTTCGCTGATTGTATATTTGAACAGATCATATCTGTCTACATTTCAATGCATCTGAAACATTTCTCATTGTTTCAAATTATGTATTTAATATTTAAATATTTTTCCAACATGATATACTTGGAAATCCAACACTAAATTAATCATGAAGGTCTTTTGATCTCATATTTGTATAGATTTTGGTTAGATTCGCACTGGAACTATGCTAAATACTTGTAGATAAATTTTATATCAATATTAGGTATTTATGGTTTGGAAGGATACATTTCCAGAAAATTTGTTTTGTACCATCTTCAAATAGGAAACTAAGTGCCCAGATAGAAATAACTGATGAAAGACTGCCATAGAGAAAGGAAGATTAAAAAAGGAGCATAACCCCATTCAAAAACGTTTTTTAAAATTCATCCCACTTAAAATTTGTCTGGCAGTATTTAATTTGAATGGTAATAGCAAATTATTTAATGATTTTACACTGATTGTGGAGTTGTGTATCATGTAGAAATATATACTGAACTTAAAAATAATGTTTATAAAATATTTAGTTATAAACTGGAAATTAAACAAAGCAAATTTTGTGCACGTATGATTTCCTAATCAAACTCTAACGGAAAATGTTTTTAAAAATCATTAAATTTTACTTTTATGAAAGTTTAGAGTTAAACAAAACTAAATTCTCAGTATTTTTTCCATAATTTTTTAAGATTTATATTTATCACTTCTGTTTTATAATTATTATAAATTGTTGTTGATATTGTTTCCATGTCCAGAAATTAAAAACACTTATCATTTCCTCCACTTCTGGTATTTAACAATTCTGATCAACTTATTACCAGCAATTCATTATGCATGTAAGCCTTTCCCATATTAGGGCACAGGAGAAGATGTTCTATTGTTTGAAATAAATCTCTCCACAATCATACTTACATTACTTCTTTTCATTCTAGTCCTTAAATTGATTCAGTGCCCACCAAGTACTATATATGATGTCCTCTTGGGATCTCCTCTTTCTGTATCAGACCCATTTCATCTGGTAACATCTCTTTCCACAAATGTTCACGCTGGATTTCAGAGATACTGTACTCTGGATGAAGCTATTTCTAGATTTGAGCTGATAATTGATAACCACATTACTGTATAGAGTGTTTAATGTTTTATCACTTTTTCCTTTCCATTCTCTCACCATTTTCCAACACTATTTCTTAGCATCATGATGCTGGGATTTAGTATATCAGTTTAAGCTTAAATCCTATGAACAGGTATTGGTTTTAGACAAGTTACAATGCACACATTCAGTGCTACATCAACATTCCTTGTGTATACAGATGTTTTTCATACTGGGACTGTGTACTCCCCTACCACAAAACATAGAGCTTTTATATGGTGCTTTTATAGCATGCTATAAACCATGCTATAAACCATGCTTTTATAGCATGGCGCTAAGTTCTACAGATTGTGTTCTCTATGTTGAAAATATCAGTACCAAATTTTTGTAATATGGCACCGTTGGTATTTTATATAAGATAAAAAATGCAAGTTCAGCTTCCCAACAATTATAGAATGTTTAACTGTATTCTGTAAATATACTCGTATATGTTTAAATATTTTAAAATTGTTGGTAAGCTGAACTTTCATTTTTTATATATTATATAAAAATCATTATAACTCAGTTATCCAACTAGAAATACTTTACGGATGTGAAACCATATTTGGACCGTACCAGACAAGGTTTACCGACAAACTGGAACAGATTGAAAGACAGATTCTACGACAATCCATCGAGAAAAACATTAAAAAAGACGGGATTTGGAGAATTATTCCAAACGAAGAGATTTACAACACGATCATCCCGATAACTAATAAATTTAGAAAGAAGAGAATTTCCTTTCTAGGACATATTTTCAGAATGGAAGAGACCAAACTTATCAGATGAATAATTGAACTTTTCTGGAACAAGAAAAGCAGACCAAACTGGTTATACGAAGTACAGAAAGACGTGGAGGAATTAGACATAACCCGTGAAAACCTAAAAACGAAAACCAGATTAAAAAATAAAGAAACAAGACCCATCAATTCAATCAAGACCCATTTGACCCTATCAAAACCCAAGTAAACAATAAACCGGGTGTACTCTGAGCAAGAAAGGGCAAGAAGATCTGAAACCCTTAGAAATTAGTGGCAAAAAAGAAAAGCTGAAAAACAACAAATCAGCAAGAAAAGAAAGAACTTGCCAAAAAAAAAATGAACTAAAGTGATCCATTATGGTCTTAAAAGTAAAAAATAAAAAATAAAATCAACAATGCCATGTTACAAAAATTTAACCTAAATTATAGCCAAAATAGAATGACAATGAAATTCTTTTAATATCATTATCGGTTTGTGTATAATATTATTTCTAATGGAAATCTTTCCTTTTAACTCTAGACAGCGCTGTTTAAATGATGATGTACAGTCAAGCCTGACTCCTAAGTATCTTAGTTTGTTGCAGTATTCCGTGTAAATTAATCATGAAAGAGAAATATTACGTAAAAAATATTATCGACTAAAGAAATCAAACTATTTATTTAATCTTTTATGTTCAACTCTTTATTTATTTGTATTTTTATGAATGTATGGTGAAGACAATATGATAAAATTGGATACGAATGAAAACTAATATCAGGAAATTGATTGTGATTAAAATATGTTTAGTAAAATATTAAATAAATGAATAATGTATTCATTGTTTATAGATCAAAGATATTTACAGGTATTGAAATAATTTATTTATATAAATATAAATAAATTTGTGTGAATTTATTTACACAAGCATTTATAAACAAATTATTATACTTCAAAAAAATAAAAGAGAATAGGACTTATCTTGTGAAATATTCAATTTATGATTGCTAAAATTATTTCGGTATAATGAAGTAACCTAAAATTATCAAAAAGATAACTATTATGAACACTGACTCACTTGATAACTTTTTTATTTTAAAATAGCCCTGGTGATTCAATTATTCCAGTTTATTTTTATGAAAAAATTAAATTGTACATCAAAATTATTAAAAAAAATATATATATCTGAACTATAAAAAATGAAATTTATTGTTATTATTTAATTGTTGATATTAAGTGTATAAGCTTATTTAACGAATGCTCATGAATGGTAAATTATTATTGATATGATAAAGAAACTTTTTTTTTCCTAAAAAATAAAAATCCAAAGAAGTAGAATGCTTAAAAGATTTTTTATTATACATATAATTAAATTTATTAATATTATATATATATCATAGTATAGCTGTAAGTGAAAATATATATGCGATTAAAAAAAAATTATTAAAAAACAAACAAAAAAATCAGTGTTTTATTAATAAAATTAATTTCATCATTAAATAATATAGATTTATCTAGTAATAATTATATTTATTATTATAATTAGTATTAATAATGGCATTAAAGAATTGTATGTATTTCTTTTTATATTAAAAAAAATTATTGTTATTAAGTGTTGCTTCCACGCCATTGCATGCCTTTTTTTTAAGAAAAGTTTTAAATATTAAAACTGGAAAAAAATGGTGCTCAATTAATAATTTATATAAATAAAATTTATTATTTCCTTATTTTTTAATAAAATTATTTTGTATTAAAAATTATAAAATTATTACCAACACATTTGGATAATTTATCGATTCTTTAATAAAATTAAGATTTTTCGATTTTATATAAGGTCTATGTTTGTAAGTTTATTATTATTGTAATAATAATATTATTATTATACTGTTATTACTACTATTATTATAATAATAATATTATTATTATTAGTTGATAATTATCATCTAATTTGAATACAGTAGCATGTAAATTAATTTTAACATGAGAAATATTTTGTTTCTGTTATGGCTGCCCTGCCTGATTACATCTTATAATGTTCTCAGAGTAATATGAACATTTTTTCTTTGTTTATTTTATAATTTCCTTATATTGAATAATGCTTTTATGGATTTTTTTACATTATTTTCATATTCTTTTATAATTCATACAAACCATTTGCAAGTATTTGCAAAAATAATTTAAAAATTGTTTTTCTTCGTGAGCCTAACATTATGATATAAATAATATTTAACTATAGCAGTACCTTAAGGATGCAGCCTATAGTATTTTGAAACGGTTTAAAGAAAATTGTAAAAAAAGGAAAAAAAAGGTCCTATCACAGCTGCTGCTCTCCACGTTGTACTAACCTTTGCTAACATCTTAGTTTCAGTATATTTTCCCTTTTCCATAATTTCTTCCTTCATTTGAAATCTCTTCCTTCTACTCACCAAGCCTTCTATTGGATCCAATAATAAACACCTTCTCATCTAATGTCCTAGCCAGTTCCTTTTCCTATATTTAATCATATTTAGTAACATAATTACAACTAGGTCAGTTATATTTAAAAAAGAACCTAACAAATCAGGAAATAATCCTAGATTATTTGCTATGGATTTAAATCAAAAGGTGAACCAGTAAAAACAATTTATATACATATGAAAACCATTTAACTCCGATTTATTTGTTTCCAGATAAAAAAAACTTGTTAAAAATGGCTCACTAAAATAATTGACAAAGAATATTCAGTCTGGTCCAAAGGACTACCAAACTGAACCACAGAAAAGTGTTACATTTTCTGATAATTCATATTTTTATTTTCAGCGACAAAGGGTTACATAGTATATATTTAAGAAAAATGAATGAAAGAGTCCTGAAATTTATCGGAGTATAAGACTCTTGAACATCTATGACTTAATGCTTTCATAATAAATCAACTTCTATTACGTATTGTAGAGTAGTACAGGTATGTTCTCATGATAAATAAATCTAAATAAAATTTTCAAATTTTTGAATCAATGCTACATGTGTATGAACTAATTTTGACTAATGGAAGACATATTAATTATTAAATATTTATAAATTATTCAGACATAAAATTTTTCTAATTAAAATCATATTTTCTATAGTAATAATTATATTTAAAATTATTTTACATGCTACTGTACTTTGACAAGTTGATGCAGAGAGTTTCCTATCTGCAAAGTCAATAATTTGAGGTTAGACTTAACACTAACTCTATATACTTGTAATATTGTATTTTAACAATCTAATTCTGTATTAAGTTTTGATAATAACACATAATGATCTAAAACTATAATAATCAGGTGTACAGTCACTTTACAAAGGATATTATTACCAACAGACCTCAATTCAAAAGAGCTACAAAAGTAATTTGAAAATTTATGGGATATCAAGAACTGATCAATTAGTAATGTGAATAATTAAACATTAATAATAAAAGAAAGTTTAATCAGAATTATTGTTAAATTTAATCTTTAAAACACATTATTTTTTAATGAAAAAATATATATTTACAATTTTCAAAAATCACCTTTCTGTTTATAAATGTATATTTTTTGTTATAAATTTGTTAAAATATTTTTTAAAAAATTGCTAGATTTTTGTCCATGATGGTCAGTGATGAAAATTATTTAAAACTATTAACTTTTTAAACAACAAACTGAAAAAAAGTTAATTTAAACATTTATTATACAATTAGCTCAAATAAATGTTTATTCTGGTGTAAAATGATGAACCACTGAATAGTTTTATTAACTTATAATTAATATGTTACTAGAGAACTGCATACTTTGGCAATAATTATTCTATATTTTAAGTTCTGGACCTCGAGTAATAAAATTGACAATCCTCCATAGATATTCAAGTATCATTTGATTTTATTTTTTATTTTTTTTTACATTAAATATTATTAATTTAATTTTGCTGTATTTTTATCCATTTCAGTTAGCAATAAAAATTATTTAAAATAACTAATCGAACTAGTTATAATATATTTTCAAAGCTTACATTATAATATATTCAGTGACTATACTATTCCATTCTAGTTTCTATTTATGTTACTGGTGATAGTTTTCTTTTTCTATTTTGTTTATCTGTTTATTAAATCATTATTATGTGATTTTGTGTTTATATATATTATAATCTTTGTGTGTGTTAAGATCTCGTCCTTTTTATGTGTATGCATATAATATCAAGATGGATTTGTGATTTTTTGATCTCGGTCGATGAGATGATTAATGAATGTTAATTTTTTTTTACAGTGGAGGTTAAAAGCTTTTAAGATTCATTTTATCATTGTTTGAAGTTAGTCTTGTCTAACCAGTGTAAAATAATGCACAGTTGAAGCAGTTCAGTATGTATATATTTGTTTAGTGAATATTTTTATATTAATCTCTCTTAGTCTTTATATATATATATATATATATATATATATATATATATATATATCAATGTGATGAATCTTTACAAACACTTATTTAAATAATTAATAACAAACTTTAAACACATCCAATTTTTTATATTCAGATTTTATATTTTTTAATTATCGTTAGGTATTTTTATATTCTGATAAGTATAAAGATTTATTTATTTTTTCAAACGAACAGATGTTATTCAAATCCAACACAGTTTTCATCTACATTTAAATACATATTTGCCTAACTTTACAAGAAAAATTAAACAATCGGCAATAAAATCACCTATGATAGCGATAATAGCCATAAGAACTGAAAATATTATGATGTGAGTTTTGAAAACATTCAAAAGTTTATAGGTTATAAATGATAATTAACTATTCAAACATTTTATTAATATAAGTTATAACAGAATCATGACTGAAAAAGTCTCTCAATTGATGTTTTGTTTTATAAATTTATTTGAGTGGTTCATTTTTTTTATTAATTAATTAATAAAATAGTGTATTTGAATACTTTAAAAAATGTATATTTGACAACAAAAAAAATTGTAAAATAAAAACAGTCAAGATTTTGACTAAAGCTTGTATAACAAGATCAAAAATATTATTTTACTTTTCCCCTATCTATTACATGATATTTTTTTCATCAAAAATCAAAATGAACTTTTATGTAATAAAAAGAAAATATTAGAAAAAATAAATTTCAATAATTATTTTTCAGAATAATAACAAAGTAATAGTTATTTATATTAATATGATTTAAAAATGATATGATAAAATTTATTGGTTTTTTTCTGATAACTCAATATAAATGTATAATGTAATATGTTATCTTTTTATAACATATAATAATTTGGTGCTATTTTTTTTAACATAATTTACATAAATGTTTGTAAAAACAATAAAAAAAATATATTAATTCATATTAATTTTATAAAGGCTTCATATAGTAAAATAAAACATGTTAGTTAATATTAATCCCAATAGATAGCGGTAGCATGGGATTTTTTTTCTACACAGAATTCTTGTATTGAGTAAACTTTTAATAAAAAATTGCTATTAATAATTGTCTTTGTCAAAATCTTGGTAAAAATGTGTCATATATTTTTATAAATGGCTAACATATTATTTATTAATTTGTAATATGTAGTTTTGTGAAGGAAACAGTTAATTGCAGCACTGGACTAGTTAAATTAACCTTAATTGGTAAATTTATTTATATAGAATGACTTCAATTGAGTTGTTTTTTAATGGTTTGCTTAAACAGTGTATTTAAAAGATTTTAATTACTAATTATAAAATATCTTATGAAATTAAGTATGTATATTGTGAATAAGTGAGTAAATTTGTTATTTTGTAAAATAAAAGCATTAACTCCACCAATGTATTGTAAAGCATCGTTAATCAGAATCAGGACCAAGTATGATTCTGGTTAAATATATTCAATTATTGTACTTAAGTGAGGATAATATTTGTTAGTTTTAACAATTTTTTTTTCTATGCTTAATATTATTAATAAAAAAAAATGAATCTATTTCCAAAAAGGCCCAAAATTTGACATTACACAGAAGAAACCTCAACCCTCCAAAAATTTTGGTACTTAATTTGACTTAAATAATTTTGACAATAAAAAGATTTTTTAAAAATTAATAAAATATAAAGAAACAATTCGTTAAAATTTGATATAGGGTTCTTATTAAACTAATCAAGGTAAATTTGAATGCTAAACATAATAAAAATCAGTACAAGGTGAAAATAATGTTTTTATTTATGGAATATATATTTAAAAAAAATTATTTTAACAATAATACTAGCAATTTCTATAATTTTCCCATAAAATCATTTTTTAAAGCTTTTCAATAATTTGAAAACAATTACTTTCTACTAAAATTACTTTCTAATACTAAAGTTATAGCAGATTGATTTTATTATTATTTTTTTTTACTGGTGCTTATTAACTGCATAAGCTCAAAGCTTGTGTGTAGAAATATAGTGTGGAATTTTGTAATGTGCAAAAAATTCCATACTTTTTCAACTTTTCTTATTTGAGGAGATATATCATTTCTTACAGAATTAAAATGTACCTTTCCTTCTGCTTTCAGCCGTTTTACTATATTATTTTTTCACTCTTTTTCATTATGTTGTTTTTAGTATAATTTTTGATCTCTTTAAAAGTTAGTATCCATTTTAGCATATAATACATCTACAAAACAAACTAAAAACAATAACCAATTGCAACAATATTCTAACTATGTTATTCAGTCAATACAAAATCACTTTTATCAGATACATTTGAAACATTGAAGAAACCAGCTCATATTAATTTAATAACTGAGATAATCGATCTGTAACTTATCAAAATAAGATAAAGTATTGTGGAATAATATAATGGAATAAAAAAATAATGTAATATGTTAATATATATTTATTTATTTGTATATATAATTAATATGTTGGTTGTTTCATAAAAGACCAAATTGTGCCATTTTTTTAACAACCAATATTTTAGTGTTCTTTTTCTTCTGTAGTTAGAAGCAACATTTAGAGCCTATTTAGACATTACTTTAAGCACCCTACACTGTAAATTAATGTGTAAAATGGCAAAATTCTGATATTATGATGGTTGTGTCCTTGAAATAGTCACTTCAATTATTTTAATCATTATTTACTATATAGAAAGTAACATGTACAACTTTTAGGAAATGATTTGGGATACTAAAATACATAAAACATTATTATAACCAAATAAATATATGAAAAAGTTTGTTTATCTACTTTTAAAAGTTTTGTAAACAGAAATTTATATCAAACTAAAATATTCTGATAAAATTTTATGAATACTTAATTTGTAATTTGCAAGAAAATAATTAAATTTATTATTTATATTTTAACATTTCAAAATGACAACCAGGTTTTTTATGAGTTTGGAAAGAAGACTTATTGGATATCCTTTATTTTATTAGCAAATTATTATAAATGACAGAAGATGTTTGGTTTATGAAAAGAAACAAAGCTTTTGAAAAGCTTCAAGAAAAGTATAAGAAGTGGGGAATTTAAAATAAATATTAAGTAAATATAAAAACTAAATGTTAGTGGAATGCTTATGAATTTACCATTGGAAGGTGATAAGGTCAGTTAGTATGATTAATATCACATCAAACTTCTAGAGATGATTGAGAAACTGGCAATTTGGCCAAAGTATTGAATACATGATGTGAGAACTTAGTTCAATATTTTTATCAAAGAATGTATATGAGAAAAATATCAGAAATCATTTGAGTCAGGCTAAAACTGCTCTTCAAAGATTGAATTTCTTATTTAGATTCATTAAAGTTCTAGAAAAAAAAATTATAGTATAAGCTATATCAAAGCTTGTAACTTCATATGAAGTAGATTGTAGGCTAATAAATTAAGAAACAAGGGAAAACTGTTAACTAAGAGGTGAATTGGTTGTGAAGATCATATAGAGTCAAGAGATTGGTATATAATATAAGAAGAAACAACATTAGATACTTGAAAAATAAAGATCTACTCACTGGTTTGGTATAAATCTATAAGCAGGATGATAGAGGAAGATTATTCCTGTACTACCCTAATATGAGGAGGAGAAGAGATTGTCCAAGATGAATTTAGTATTAGACAATCCAGGATGTAATAATTGTCAGGAATCTTCCAGAAAATTGATATTTATAGAATGTAGGATAAAATAAAGAAGAAAAATCTATAGAATCCCAAATAAATTAGGGTAACTAAAATTTTAGTTATTTTATATACTTTTTTCTGCACCAAATACAAATAAATTCATCGATATCCAATTCTAAAGCATATTCTATACTAATACTTATGAACACAAACAGTTGTGAGTAACCTTTAATAAACTGTTAAGTCAAATACTAGTTGGGAGTTTTATTAGCTATATTTTCCTATTACAGAATGAAACGTTTCTAATAAGAAAATAACTTGACTACACAAAATAGGTTAAAGATTAAATATCTATTACACATTTTAAATAAAAGTAATGTGTTTAGTAAAAAATAATTCTATTTATAACATAAAATAAAAATTGCAGTGGGGCTTTGACAATTAGATGCTTAGAAGTTTTATATTTATATTAAAGTGTTTTCATTGATATATTGGTAGTTTTTATTATCGATTACCATTAATATTATTGGTACAATAAAATTCCGGCTTGTAGTTTTTTAAAAATTGAGATAATTATTTTATTTTTGTATAAATAATACGTATATTAAATTTGAATCATTCATTTAGTATATCAGTGATATATATATATTTACAAGCTTTTATATTTCATGTTAAATATGGTCCTTTTTCACATACTACATGAAAAAATAATAGATTTGTTGTTGGTGTTAATACATATTTATGATCTTTATCTATAGTTATAGGTTTTTGTAACAAATTCAATTGGAATCGATGTTCACACAACAAAAACAGGAATAATTACTGATGAAAGCTACCCATATATAAATTTTTAATTTTTTATAAAAGTTTCCTAAACAGTTACGGGATGATTCTTTCATAACAGAAAGAAATTAACTTATTCTTATCCTTTTTTTGATCGTGATAGGTCAGAATTTTTCAATATTTGATGAACAAAATGACAGCATGTCGAATGCAAAGCTAAATATCACCAAACATTTTATTGAAAGAATTGGAATTTAGCTAAATGAAGAAAGCCAAAATCAGTTTGTTCTTCATATTTCCTAATAAAACTAACATGAGATGCATATTATTCTTGATATATTATTTTTCAGTGACTTATCTAACAAAATAAAAAAATGATAATTTCATGTTGACTTAGAATATCTTACCACTGCTGCCAAGGCTGTAAAACAGTTGATGATAGAAAAGTCTTAAGGTGTTAAAGATTTATTTATTTGTTATTATTTTTAATTAATAGCATATTCTGATGATTTTGTAATGAATATAAATGAATTAAACGTTAAACAAATTTACAATGCACTAACTAATACATTATTGGGATATATGTATATGTATATATAAACTGTTCCATTAAATAGTCTTAAAAAATTTAAAAAAAATTAAATAAAATGCATGGTTACTTGACTGAATAAAAAGAAATTATTGTATCGCTTAATAGATGCTTTTATATCATTACTTATTATATAATTATTACCATGAAATGTAAATAATTAATTAAATTATTTAATTTATTAATCTAATATTAGTTAAATTAATTATTGAAATATCATACGTTCATATTACGTCCATTTTAAATTAGAAATTTAGACGTTAATGTGCATATGTATAAAAAAAAATATAAAAATTGTTTTTAAATTTATAGGGAAGAATAAAATTGTTTTTAATAGGTTTTATAAATAAATAAAATTTTGCTAATTGTAGTTAATTAAAAAAAAATCTAAAAAAAAATTATGCATGTAGGGTTTTATTAGACATTATTAATATTGTATGTAATACTGTTATTATAAATTAAAAAAAAAAGGGAAAAAAGTTGTTATTTGTCTAATATTATATAATATTTTAGATGTTGAATGTTTTGGAAAGAAATTTTTGAACGTAATTATTTTTTATTAATAATTAAATATAATATTTATTTATTTTACCTAAGAAATATTTTTAAAAGCGAGTATGTGAGTTCTTTGAGTGATATGCAATATAAGGAGATATCACAAGTTCTTAATGAATGCACATGTTCCCATGAAATGAATTGATTCTGAATATTGGTTTAAACATAGGTTTTTTTTATTATTTCATTTTATTTAGATTTTTTTAAATTATTGTCTTGTATGCAAATAACCTTTATTCAATAAGTATATATATTTATAAAAACAAACCTGTTTCAATTTTGGAATTTACATACATTTATTATTTTAATTTTAAAAAAATGTTCCTTTTAGTATATGCTTGCAATTTATAATTTATTAACTAAAATATCTGCCCAACTTCTTAAACCTTTTAATTACCTTACGTCATTTTTTTTATTTGCATTAAAAAAAAACAACATTAAAAATAGTTTCTAAATATTTAAAATAAATATAATGATAATAAAATAAATTGTAATTTATATATATATATATATATATATATATATATATTTTTTTTTTTTTTTTTCTTTTTTAAATTAATTTATCACTATTTGAAGATGTACATTCTTTAAACATTCCCTTAAAACTATTGATAACTGATATTCCTTTCTATGAATTATTTCATAAAGTTTATTATATTAAAATTAAGCTTTTATTTTTCAAAACTGTTTATACTTTTTATTGTATAACATTGCCTATTTATTTTATTTAATATTTTTATATTGATGGTATAAAAAAATAATAAAACTTGTAAATTAAGTAAAAATAGGGACTATTACTAGACTAGATCCATCAAGCTATAAATATTTTAACAAATTAAAGCTCAGAAAAGTTTGTTAAAAGATAAAAAAAATAATGTTGGAATATTAAATGAATATTAAAATTACTTCTATTATAAATAAGTTTGGGTAATCATCTATATATCCCCATTTGATTGACAACCTAACCTCATATAACCTAATCAGTCATAACCGTCATCAAATTATTCAGTCTTTTTAGATAGAAATATAGCTGTTGATTTTTACATATTTATTTGAAAAAAAAAATTAATACTTTCTTCAATTATTTTACTTTTATTGAATACATATATATAATTATAATTAGTTAAAAATTGAAAAGTTGGAAAAATAAAATCTAATTTGAAAAAAATGAACATAATAAAAACATAATATGAAGTATTTTTTTTATTTGCTTCCTAGAATTCACTGTATAAAAATAATTTTAAAACATATTTTATAAACAAAATAAATAAATAGATAAAATTTAAAAAAAAAAATATTGCTCTAATTAATAAAATAGCTAATTACATTTAGTTTAATTAAGCATGTATTATTATTCTTAATTCTACATCTAAGTGTCATATTTATTTATGTAAACTATATTGTTATACTGTCATTTAATTCACACCTAATTAAATAAAATTAAAAAAAAAATACCTATAATTAATTATATCTTTTATTATAATACTGTATATTATTATAATGTCTATGTTAAGTTAATGTAACTAAATTAATTTAAAATTATGTATAAGTAATTATTACAAAATTGTAATATGATAATTATTTTTAATCATTAAAATTATTATAATACTATTATTGCTATTATTACCAATGTTATATTTATTATTTATGATTGTATGGCCAGGTTATATATGTAGAATTTACAAAACAATTATTATAATTATATTATTATTGTAAATTAATTATATTAATCAAAATGTTGTCTTTTACCTCCCAAGTATATGTATTTTTTTTAACCACAACAATAACAGACATTCTCCTTATATATATTTTTTGAATCATTGATTATTTCAGAATATGTGTAATATTTGTAGCATATAAAAAAAAATACGCCAAATAGTTCTGAGATTTGAACCCAAAACCTTCGAGATGAAAAATGAAGAAGTTATTTTTCCACCTTTTAGATACCAGTGTGGTTGGTCTGTCTATTTGTTTATCTATTTTATTCATTTATGTACATTCAAATTTACTCTTAATCAATAGATGAAAATTAATGGCTTCTTATTTTTATATAAAAGAGTATTACTTGTCAAAGTTTGCTACTATTCCAATTTCTATACTTTTACTTATTTCCATAAGGCCCTTTAAACTCTCCTTATCTTATATAATTTGTGAAACTTAATAAATATAGGCTGAGTAAGTGTTTTTCCATTTTGTATGACACTGGTCAAAAATTAATATAAAGTTAATGTAAAACATTAACTATGATTTGAATATTGATTGTGGTAGTTTCCTTCTTTACCTGTATATACAGTTATTTCGTGATGGCATGCTCTTACTGCTGAGGTACCCTTGATGGAAACATCCTCTTTGAAACTTGTTTCTCTTGACATTACATGTCTGGTGAGTTAAGCTAGATGTTTAATAAAGTTAACAGCAAGGATATTTAAGCTTATTAAATATCCTTGCTGTTTTTTTTTTTTTTGTCTTCAGTCATTTGACTGGTTTGATGCCGCTCTCCAAGATTCCCTATCTAGTGCTAGTCGTTTCATTTCGGTATACTCCCTACATCCTACATCCCTAACAATTTTTCTTACATATTCAAAACGTGGCCTGCCTACACAATATTTCCTTCTACCTGTCCTTCCAATATTAAAGCGACTATTCCAGGATGCCTTAGTATGTGGCCTATAAATCTGTCTCTTCTTTTAACTATATTTTTCCAAATGCTTCTTTCTTCATCTAGATGCGGGAACACCTCTTCATTTGTCACTTTATCCACCCATCTGATTTTTAACATACTCTGACTGAAGACTCGTTTCGCCTGTGCTATTCGGTATTTTATATCGCTCCTGCTTTGTCCATCTTTAGTAATTCTACTTCCCAAATAACAAAATTCGTCTACCTCTATAATCTTTTCTCCTCCTATTTTCACATTCAGTAGTCCATCTTTGTTATTTCTACTACATTTCATTACTTTCGTTCTGTTCTTGTTTATTTTCATGTGATAGTTCTTGCGTAGGACTTCATCCATGCCATTCATTGTTTCTTCTAAATCCTTTTTACTCTCGGCTAGAATTACTGTATCATCAGCAAATCGTAGTATCTTTTATCTTTTCACCTTGTACTGTTACTCCGAATCTAAACTGTTCTTTAACATCATTAACTGCTAGTTCCATGTAAAGATTAAAAAGCAACAGGGATAGGGAACATCCTTGTCGGACTTATTTATTACGGCTTCTTTCTTATGTTCTTCAATTATTAGTAACTGCTGTATAATAATTATATTGTTTGATTTTCATAGCATTTTACTTCAGTTAAGGCACTTAAAACTCAGTTTTGGGATTACAGTGTAGAGAAGGCTCAAATTTTAATGTAAAGATCAGGTACTGTGCTTATTGTTTTTTAAAAACCTATTTAGAACAAAAGACTGGTGCAAACCAGAACTTGAACAATCTGTCTGTTTATAACTTTTACCATAGTTTAAAAAAAGGTACAAAGGAAAACTAATAAGTTTGAGCATTTCAGGTATTTAATGGATTAAGGTAACTCCATCTTAAATTTCCAATTCAGTTAAAAAAATCCATTCAAAAAGGATCCAAAGCAAGTAGCAAGTTACAGTTTGCTTTTATTATTGTCATTACCAGCATTTGCAAAAAGATTTAGAAGAATCAAGAGAGTAATAATTTTAAATTTATTTTGTTTCCAGCTAAAAGCACTAAAAGAGTTTCTTACTTTTCAAAATGGTTTGAATAAATAATCCTGCCAAAGTGATAGGTTTATTAATGAATATATAAAAGCTTTTGGTGCAAAGAGTAAATATTTATTTTTTAATAACTTGTTAAATTATTTAATAATCGATGAAATATAATAAAACCTAAGGAAGGGGTGAACTTCAAAAATTGGAAATAATTTTTTAGTGTGCGGACACGTTTTGTGCTACACAGATATAGTATGTTGTATTATATCAAAGTTGTTTGTTGTGTCTGTTGATGAATGTATTTGTCCAATTTTTTACACAAATAACTTTGAAAAATTTGTAAATGTTAGACATTTACAATACTTATTCTGGAAAAGCCAGTTAAAAAAATTAATGATGGGCTTGTAATATATTGTACAAAATTATTATTCATTAAAAAAAACTACACAACTCTTAACTAAGCTCTAAAACATAAAAGAGCATATCATGTTTTATTTAATTATCTAAAATCATTAGACATATTTTATTTAAAAACTATTCTCAAAATTAATTAAAAAAAAAACATTGGAAAAAGGATTATTTTATGATACTTGAACCTTATATAAATATTAGTACACAAGCATACGTATGCATGGACATTTCTGATTTGTATGTGTAAAGAATACGTAAAACTTGTTTCAGGAAAGAAGCAAGTTGTATAGTTCTGTTTTAATTTATATATATATAATTGTTCCAAATATATATATATATATATTTATATATATATATATTTGGAACAGGTCCAATAAAAGGTGGTCCATAGGAAAAGGAACTGGAAAAACAAGTAGGGATAAGTTGCTTCTCATTTCCCGTAGGATGGTACAAGTAAAACTAGGGTAACTAGTAGTAAATATGTAAAATGAAGATCATCAGATCAGTGACCTTTAAAAATAAAAGATGAAAAAGTAGGGTTGTGGGAAAGGAATATATTTGAATGTATGTAGAGGGAAAGAACAGGGTTATTCACCCTTCTTGGTGTATAAAATTTTGGTGACACAAACAGGAAAAGAAAGGCTGTTTAGAGTTTTTAAGATTAGGTTAAATTGGGGTTGCAGAGGAGGTAAAAGAAAGAGGGTCAAATACAGGGGTAGTTGGAAGGGGGTAGGTTTATAACAAAGGACATCAGGTTAGTCACACGTAAACCCTAACTCTATACCTTTACCTAGAAATCTTTGCTACCCCAATGTTGCTTCTGACAAACTATCTATTCTTCTTGTGTTTATTTATTTTTTCTTTTTGGTAAAATTTAAGTTTTTCATCCCTTAATTTCCATTCATACCTTTATATCTATTTAGAAAATAGAATAAATTACTTAATAGTAATACTAATGTAATAGTTTATCAGTTGACGACTGTATAATGTATGATTTATGTTATTTTTTCATCCCTTATTTTTTTTACTTTTTTTTAACAATAAATTAATTTTTATTTTATTAAAAAATAAATTATAGAATATCTGTAATAAGATATAGAAAAATCAATGAGTACAATTTAGTCTATCAGTTTTGTAATATTACAAATAAATTGCAAAATAATATATACAAAATTTTGATAATCATGCCAAACTGATGTACTTTTTGGTTTTATGGGATACATATATCAGCTAACATCAAGAAATAAAAATAAATGATAGATAAAATGTGCACATGTGCCCGGTACGTGCATTTACCTACCTAGAATCAGGTGTTGTATAAAAAAAAATCTTTAGATTTTATCACAGTGACTGTTAAATGATGCTATTAAGTGATTTTTGAATTTCAGAGAGGGAGGTGATAAAATAACAGTCAGAGTTGCGATCAAGCTTACAACTTTTATAAAGTTTTATTAAAATTCAGCTCAAGATTATCAAAACACTGATTTTTACTGACATCAAAATGCTAAATAAATGTTTGTTGTCAAAATTGCCGATTCTGTGGTAGAGTGGTAGTGTCTTTCATCCAGAGGTCCAGGTTCAAATCCCAATGAGAAATGGCATTTTTTATACACTACAGATTTCCACTTTCGTATTTCCATGCACAAACTTCATTGTAAGCTTCTGTGTTGAATTAGTTCATCAGTCAATAAAACAAAAATAAATATATCCTTCAGTTTTGGTATTACTACATTTGTAATAAGGGTAGTTTTGAGAACATAGCTACTAATTTAAAAAAAAAATCCCTTCATACATGAATGTTATATTAGAAAAAAAAATATTAAATTTGTGGAAAAAATATAAAATGATGGTTTAAAATTCTAAATACTAACATACAAATATGATTATTTGATACAAATGCATCATTCAAATCATTATTTGTCTACAGATTGTATAAGGTTATTTCTTTTAACTTAAGTCATGTAAATATTATTAATACTAGATGGGAATAAATTAAAATACATCTATCTTCAAAAAGGTTTTTGAAAAGTCACTGAAGGGGATGTTGATTTTCCAGATGTTGCAGTTACTTGGACTATTATATCCGTTTAAGGCAATTAAAAAAAAAAATTAATACACTATTTAAAAAATCTAAAATAATATTCAAATACGGCTTTGCTTCAGCAGGAAAGGTATTATTTATCAATCTTTATTTTTATTTAGACCTAGAAAAAGCATTTGATAATGTAGACTGGAATAAGATGGTCAGCATTTTAAAAAAATTAGGGTTCAAATACAGAGGTAGAAGAACAATTGCTAACATTTACAGGAACCAAACAGCAACAGTAATAATTGAAGAACATAAGAAAGAAGCCGTAATAAGAAAGGGAGTCGACAAGGATGTTCCCTATCCCTGTTGCTTTTTAATCTTTACATGGAACTAGCAGTTAATGATGTTAAAGAACAGTTTAGATTCGGAGTAACAGTACAAGGTGAAAAGATAAAAGATACTACGATTTGCTGATGATACAGTAATTCTAGCCGAGAGTAAAAAGGATTTAGAAGAAACAATGAATGGCATGGATGAAGTCCTACGCAAGCACTACCGCATCAAAATAAACAAGAACAGAACGAAAGTAATGAAATGTAGTAGAAATAACAAAGATGGACCACTGAATGTGAAAATAGGAGGAGAAAAGATTATGGAGGTAGAAGAATTTTGTTATTTGGGAAGTAGAATTACTAAAGATGGACGAAGCAGGAGCGATATAAAATGCCGAATAGCACAGGCGAAATGAGCTTTCAGTCAGAAATATAATTTGTTTACATCAAAATTTAATTTAAACGTCATGAAAAGATTTTGGAAAGTATATGTTTGGAGCGTCGCTTTATATGGAAGTGAAACTTGGATGATCGGAGTATCTGAGAAGAAAAGATTAGAAGCTTTTGAAATGCGGTGCTATAGGCGAATGTTAAAAATCAGACGGGTGGATAAAGTGACAAATGAAGAGGTGTTGCCGTAAATAGATGAAGAAAGAAGCATTTGGAAAAATATAGCTAAATGAAGAGACAGACTTATAGGCCACATACTAAGGCATCCTGGAATAGTCGCTTTAATATTGGAAGGACAGGTAGAAGGGAAAAATTGTGTAGGCAGGCCATGTTTGGAATATGTAAAACAAATCGTTAGGGATGTAGGATGTAGGGTGTATACCAAAATGAAACGAATAACACTAGATAGGGAATCTTGGAGAGCTGCATCAAACCAGTCAAATGACTGAAGAGAAAAAAAAAATAAACATTACTGTACATTAAATAAACCTTTTACTGTATGATAAACTATTACTGTGTGATAAACCTTTATTAATTTTCCCAACCACCCAGGAATCTAATTATCTATATTTCACCTTGGAAAGGTCAATCCAGATGATCAATCAGCACTCATCTGAAACTGGGTTTGATACACTAAACATTTTTTCTGTACTCCTTGATTGCTTTTACTCCAGAATAGTTAATTAGACATATTCATAACATTTTATAATACTAATTATCTGAAATAATTTTAAAATGATTATTCTGATAAAATAACTAATATTCTTTGCTGGTCTTTCTTTTGTATTTTTAACACTCTTTTTCATATCCTAGATCAATCCTTTTACCTCTGGCTCCTTGTAATTCTCCAAAGTGCAGTTACTTCCTCATACATTATCTGATTTTAATCCTGTTATGTTTTTGTAGCTTTGTTAATTTTTTTGAGTGGTAAATTTTTATATACATTTAAATTTAATTTATTGTGAAATATCCAATGTATTCTTTGTTTTCTTCAGTATATGCTGTTATTAACAAAATTTTGAGAACTCTTATGTCTTGTTTGTTTTTAAAATATTAAATTTCTTTTCTGTAATGAATTATTTATTACTAATTCTACTTTTTTTTTTTTGTGGGTGATAGAATCTCTGTTTTGCTCTCCAACGGTACTAACTTAATCTAGTCGCCATCTCTTTACCTGTTTAGCCTCTGGTAATTACCATTCAGATAATAATTCATAGGATGATATGTATGAGTGTTAATGAAATGTAGTCTTGCACAGTCTCAGGTCGACCATTCCTGAGATGTGTCGTTAATTGAAACCCAACAACCACCAAAGAACACCGGTAAACTAGTACACGATCTAGTATTCAAATCCGTGTAAAAATAACTGACTTTACTAGGACTTGAACGCTGGAACTCTCGACTTCCAAATCTTCCAAATCAGCTGATTTGGAAATCAGCTCGACTTCCAAATCAGCTGATTTGGGAAGATGCGTTCACCACTAGACCAACCCGGTGGGTTTCAATTAACATACTTTCTTTCTTTTTCCTGTTTAGCCTTCAGTAATTACCGTTCAGATAATACTTCACAGGATGAATGAGGATACCCACCGGTTTGGTCTAGTGGTGAACGTGTCTTCCCAAATCAGCTGATTTGGAAGGCGAGAGTTACAGCGTTCAAGTCCTAGTAAAGCCAGCTATTTTTACACGGACTTGAATACTAGATCGTGGATACCGGTGTTCTTTGGTGGTTGGGTTTCAATTTACCACACATCTCAGGAATGGTCGAACTGAGAATGTACTAGACTACACTTCAGTTACACTCATACATATCATCCTCATTCATCCTCTTAAGTATTATCTAAACGGTAGTTACCGGAGGCTAAACAGGAAAAGAAATAAAGAAGGATGAATGAGGATGATATGTGTGAGTGTAAATGAAGTGTAGACTTGCACAGTCTCAGGTCGACCATTCCTGAGATGTGTGGTTAATTGAAACCCAACCACCAAAGAACATCGGTGGTATCCACGATCTAGTATTCAAACTTTATCTAGTGCTATTCTTAAATAAGCTCTTCTGTCATGGCATATTCAAGACAGTTGTTTTCCTGCTGTCTTGAATCATCCAAATTAAGCTTTTGTTCTCATTATTATTGTGGCTGGGTTTATTTTATATGTACTTGGGCCATCTGATTTAAAATTGTTCATTTTTCTTAACTGTCATGTTTCAAATCATCTTTAAATTTAAAATATGAGTACATTTCATTATATATGTAGCTTATATTATACAAAAGACTCTTCAGACTGTATATTAGTACATAATTATTTCTATTTAATGCTTCTGTAGCTATTGTTGTTTTTTTTATCCAATAGCTGACTTAAAAAAAAATTCTCTCAGCACACCGGAAGGTGGAGGTAGATTTTACTGGTGCTAAGTAGGGGATAAAAAAGATTTCGACCTTAAAGTTAAGAACTTCAAATTTACTCAATACAACAGTGGTTGCGTTGAAAAAAAGTTTCACATGTTTAGAATACGGCAAGCTTCATCGTCTTACAGTTCCAGCAACATTTTAGTCATCCCTTGCCGTAAGGGTTGGTCATATGAAAAATTGTTTAGACAAAAGTTTTAGGTAATGCTTAGAGGACTAACAACCTCTGTAAACCGATTCAATACTTAAGGGAGGTATGATTTTTTTTTCAAAAACCAATATTTTCCATCCCCTGGGTCAATGGTTGACGATATCAAAAGCTTTACTTAGACAAGTTTTAGGCCCTTATCCAGAGAATAGTAAGAACTTTAAACTAATTCGATATTACATAATAGGAAAGTTATAGCAATATTTTTTTTTTTAGAGCCCCCGTTTCCACCCCGTGGTCTGATTTATGCTTTTAACGAACTGGACCGAGATTTTGGGACGTGTTATTTTTAAGGAACAATTTGAAAGTGATTGGCGCAAAATTATTATATATATATATATATATATATATATATATATATATATTTTTTTTTTTTTTTTTTTTAATTGATGGTGGTTTTGGGGTCTGGAGGATGTGAAAAGCGAAAATATGTCGAAATTTTCCGGAAGTCGAATCATGGTACCCATTACAATAGGTAGCTTTCTTATGAAATCTACCTAAAAATGTATATATGTAATTTAATATGCATACAAGGAAGTCATGTGGTGTCCACATCAGATTTTTTCTTTGGTGATGGAGCGCTTTCTTCCTCAGTTTGAGCTGCAAATTATGCATTTTTTTTTTTTACATCTGAACTTATAAATAAATACATGTTAATATGTAAAAATTATACTCACAGAAATCTGTGAGTATGATTTTAAACATTTTTTTCACAGTGATCCTGTAAAGAATAGAATTACTATAATGTGTGTGTTAAGGACCGTAACCAGAAAATTTATAGGCAACCATAGGTAAGATCAGGGCCGCTGGCCTCCGTGACGGGAGTGGTAGCGTCTCGGCCTTTCATCCGGAGGTCCCGGGTTCGAATCCCGGCCAGGCATGGCATTATCACACGCTACAAAAATTATCATTCATCTCATCCTCTGCAGCAATACCTAACGGTCGTTAATATATATATATATATATATATATATATATATATATATATATATATATAAGAGCCGGATTAACTAGTAGATAAACAGGGAAAATGTCTAGAACTCGTAATTCTTGGGTCTGGTTTCAGTACGGAAAAAATAAAAATAAATTAAAAATAATATTTCTTTATTTTATAAATAATAATACAGAATATTATGTTAATATTTTTAAATAATACAAATAAATATATATATATATATTTAGATGACTGGCATCGACTTTGGTCATTTTGCCCGATAACAATGGAAATTTTTAGCGTAAAAAAAATTCACACCTGACTGGGATTTGAACTCAGGACCACAAATTAAAGGCTGAGACGCTACTACTCTGCCACGGAGATTGGCAACATGCTATATTTTTTAAAAAGATAAAAAGTAAGTAAAACCTTTAAAATTCAAAAAAAAATATGGAAAACAATTTAAAAAAAAATATTTCTCTTCAAAATCAAACAAAAATATATGAAGAGTCTTTTTGCTTTTTTCTGTACCAAAAAGGACATTTTCTGACTACCCTTCAATTTTTGTTTAAAGTTCTCTCCAATTTTAATTTACACTTCAAATTTAAACTCTGTTTAAGGCGTGGTAGATTTAATTTGGTACTGGATAAGATACTTCAAAAAATTAGTATTTTTTAAAGATATCAAGCATCTTATGCCAGGTTCCTCGTTGTCTTTTTTTTGGACTAAATATACTGTTGAATATTACCATGATATACCCTCCGAAATGTAGCGGATATAATACCTCTAAGCGACACGTTATAAACTCTGTTCGTTTCAAGGACTGACATGTAATTAACAACACTACTTTCAGTGAAATTATATCCTCATTAATGTCATTTGTATCTTAATTGATATATCTATTATTATTTATTTTTTACTTCCTTGTACGAAGTAAAGGAAGTATTGTGATCGCGAAAAATTTCGGTTTTCAGATTTCAACGGAAGTATCCATTTTGACTAATTTCGGCATGATGTCTGTACGTACGTATGTATCTTGCATAACTTAAAAACGATTAGCCGTAGGATGTTGAAATTTTAGATTTAGGACTGTTGTAACAACCAGTTGTGCACTTCCCGTTTTGATTGCAATCGACTAAACCAAAAGTGTCTAAAAACGGCCAAAATCCCAAAAAAAAATATAATTTTGGACTTTTTCTTAACTTCAGTAATAAGTCCTCATTGAGAGCTTTCCAACGATATATCATAAGTGGTACTTATTTTCGTTGGTTCCAGAGTTATATCAAATAAAATTGTAATTAAAGTAATTGGATCTTACAAGGGGAAGACATCGGTTCGAATCAGATTACATTTCCTTTTTTTTAACTTAAATATATTAATTTATTAATAATTATTAACCACTGATGGTAAAAAAATACAATAAATAATAATTCAATAATAACAATAAAAAGTAAAAAATACAGAGTTATCATAAAAGAATGGTGCGGTTTCAGTAATTCATAGGAAGATTGTAGGAAAATTTCTAGATGTTATATTGGTATCCCTGAAAGCCTCCAACCCAAAAGTTTGTTTATCAGCAGTTGTAACCACAACGTCAGTTCTTGTAATTTTGTTGCGGTGAGTTTAACGAGTTACTGTGTTCTCGGATAAAGACAAAGCAAAGTCTGTTTTATTGATGGCCGAATTAATATCCGTAATTTTAGTTCAACATGCGTTTCGATGTGAATTCGGAAGAGATCCGCCACACAAAAACAACATAACACGTCGGTTCAAACGATTCGAAGAAACCGGATCGGTTAAGAAACAGAAATCAACCGGCAGACCGAGTGAACCGGAAGAAACGGTTGAACTAATTAGACGATCGGCAATTAAAAGTCCTGGGAAGTCCATCCCCCGTCGAAGCGTCGAGTTAGGTATTCCAAAATCAGCAGTTCACAAAGTTTTACGTAAAAAACTGAAATTACACGCTTATAAAATCCAGATACTGCAGGAATTGAAACCCGATGATGGTGTAAAACGTTACGATTTCGCTGTTGAAATGTCGGACAAAATAAGGGAAAACGAATCGTTTTTAGACGATATAATTTCACACCGATCGGTGATCGAACATCACACCGAATACGGGACTCTGAAAACCCATACGCAATTATCGAGAAACAACGCGATTCGCCTAAAGTTAATGTTTGGTGTGGTGCGATGAAAAATCGTGTAATAGGGCCTTTCTTCTTTCCCGAAAAAACAATTAATGGAGTCGTGTATCTTGACACGTTAACCAATTATTCCTTTCCTCAGCCGGATGAACTCGAAAACATTCATCGACTTCATTTTCAACAAGACGGTGCTCCCCCGCACTTCAATGCATCGGTCACGGACGCTTTGAACGAAAAATTTGGAGATCGATGGATAGGCCGGCAAGGACCCGTACTTTGGCCTCCAAGGAGTTCAGACCTGAACCTTGCGATTTTTTCTTGTGGAACTACATCAAAAGCGTTGTTTATACACAAAAAATTCGCGACCTAAACCGCTTAAAAACAGGATTAATGAAACGATGACAACCGTTAACGAAGAAATGTTAACTAATGTTTGGAGAGAAGTTGAGTATCGTTTGGACATTTGTCGAGCGACTAAGGGCGCAGATATTGAAATTTATTAATTATGTAAAAAAAATGTTTGAGACGACAAATTTGAAAAATAAAAAACTTAAACTGTAATTAATTCTGTTTTAATTTAAACCATGTTCAAAACCGCACCTAGCTTTTATGATAACCCTGTATATGAAATAATATCAGAAGTTATTACTGAAATAAAATTTTATGTACTTTTCGTTTTAAAAAAAAATGTTTATATGCAATTTAATAGTACAAGGAAGTTATGTGATGTTCACATCAATTTTTTTTAAATGGACTTTATACATAATATTTTCACTTCTTAGGAAAAATTTCTTATTTTTATTTCTCAAATGACATAATAAAATTAGAAAAAAAGAGATGGATGAAATTATGGGCTGGTGAAAAATAATTGTGATCATTTCCAGGAATCGAACTAGAATCTAGTAAATATAAAGATGCTTATAATACTCGTACTATAATACCGTTTTAATAGGAAACATTTTTATTAGGTTACAATATTTGGATAAAAATTATAGAAAATGAGAAAAAAAATTCCTTCTAAATTTTTGCTTATTATGGGACTACCCTTAAAATAATATAAGTAAAATTAGAGCTATAGAGGGGTATTGTAAAAATATGAAAGTGGAGCATGTTAAACACACATACACACACACACACACACACACACACACACCATGGTTATGTGTGGGAATGCGACACCGGAACTTAGGAACTGACATCTAATGATGAACAGAATATATATATATATATATATATATAATAAGAAAGGTGGTAGTAAGTGTGTGTGTCCTTCATTGTGTCAATGTAGGGGAGGATGAAAATTGGAATGGGAAAGGAGTGTGAGATGATGTGGTAGCAGGGAGGAGGGGAAGTTTGTTATAATGAACGCTAGAGGGTAGCTTTTGTAGTGCTTTGTTATATTCGATGGGGAAATAATTATAAGTCACCTGTCCCACACTCACCTCTTTTTTCCCTCTGCATTGAACACATATGCACACAGTAGTTTACTCAATAACTTCCTATGTTGTAGACCTTCTGTAATCGTGAATTGTAATAATACAAATAAAACTCTCTTCTCCCTAGGTCACTCGTTCGTTCTCCCTTCTCTCCTCAATCTCTCTCTTTTTCGTTCTACTGTTTAAAAGTTCTACGACGCATAGCTGTACACTCAACGTAGCCTAACCTACTGTTACAAGGGATCACGTTTGGCTACGGTAGGGTTCCTTGGACCAGAAACAAGAGTACTATACTGACAATTCCCACGAGTTCATACGCACGCACATCGTAACAAACATACACACGTATCCAACATACGGAATAAAAGCAGATGGACAAATGAACGACCTTTTTATGTATTTTTTTCTCTCTCTTGTGTAGTTTTGCTTCAGATAAATTTTGTTATATATATAAAAACTTTTTTTTTGTTTTTTAATTTCTTGGTATCATAACTCATCTAGAGTGATGCTGCTAGAATAAAAGTATGGTAATTATTAAAAAAATGAGGTTTTCATTTTCTGACGTTTTATGATCTACTGCGCCCCCCCAAAAAAAATAAAAAATAATGGGGAGTAATGTACGCATGTACATTACATGTTTGAAAGTTAATAACTTTTGACTGGATAAACCGATTTTCATGAAATTTTGTACAGAGATTCGTGTATTTCGGGCGATTTGTTGATGAAATTTTGGGGTACCGGGTAGGTAAATTATTTTTTTGGTGTCAATTTTCTCAAAATTTTGTAAACCTCATTTTTTTTATTAAGCTCAGTACTTGCGTCCATGCTCATCTTAACATAAAAAAAAATGTCCCAAAATTCTCTCCCTTTTCCAAAAATTAGAAAAAGCTACTTTTTTTATTTATCGTTTATATTTTTACCCAAATTTGTTTAATGTCTTCCTAGGTATAGCATTACTGCAAGCAACAAAAAAGAAAAATTTGGGACAATGTTGGAAAGGGGCTGATCAAACTTTAAAGATATCAATTTGTTGAATTTAAAAAAAAAAAACATTTTCTGTTCTATTTTAATTTTTAATAATAATATTACAATAAAATTTCATCATAATTACCCCCCTCCAAAAAAAGAAATCTTGGGTAACTTTGTATTTGTTGTACATTTTTTACTGGAATTTTTTTTTTTTTAATTTCTTCTGTATAACATGGTAAACATAGACAAATCAAAAATATTTCTTGGGAGGTAATTTTGGGGATGGTTAAAGAAAAAAAAAAATATATCGATTTTTTTTAACTTTTTTCATGTATCATTATTTTTTCATTATAAAAAAATAAATAACCAATGTCAGGAAAGTATAAAAGATTTGTCAGCTTTTTTACACACAAGCTAAACATTATACTGTGTTGATCTCCGTGGCAGAGTGGTAGCATCTCGGTTTTGCATCTAGTGGTTCCGGATTCGAATTCCGGTCAGGCATGGGGTTTTTCATACGCTAAAAGAACAAAACGAAAGTAATGAAATGTAGTAGAAATAACAAAGATGGACCACTAAATGTGAAAATAGGAGGGGAAAAGATTATGGAGGTAGAATAATTTTGTATTTGGGAAGTAGAATTACTAAAGATGGACGAAGCAGGAGCGTTATAAAATGCCGAATAGCACAGGCGAAACGACCCTTCAGTCAGAAATATAATTTGTTAACATCAAAAATTAATTTAAATGTCACAAAAAGATTTTTGAAAGTATATGTTTAAATAGAAGTGAAACTTGGACGATCGGAATACCTGAGAAGAAAAGATTAGAAGCTTTTGAAATGTAGTGCTATAAGAGAATGTTAAAAATCAGACGGGTGGATAAAGTGACAAATGAAAAGGTGTTGCGGCAAATAGATGAAGAAAGAAGCATTTGGAGAAATATAGTTAAAAGAAGAGTCAGAAGACTTATAGGCCACTTATTAAGGCACCCTGGAATAGTCGCTTTAATATTAGGGGTCAGGTAGAAGGAAAAATTTGTGCAGGAAGGCAACATTTGGAATATGTAAAAGAAATTGTTAGGGATGTGGAATGTAGGGGTGTATACCGATGTGAAACGACTGGCACTAGATAGGGTATCTTGGAGAACCCACCGGGTTGGTCTAGTGGTTAACGCGTCTTCCCAAATCAGCTGATTTGGAAGTCGAGAGTTACAGCGTTCAAGTCCTAGTAAAGCCAGTTATTTTTACAGGGATTTGAATACTAGATCGTGGATACCGGTGTTCTTTGGTGGTTGGGTTTCAATTAACCACACATCTCAAGAATGGTCGAACTGAGAAAGTACAAGACTACATTTCATTTACACTCATACATATCATCCTCATTCATCATCCTCTGAAGAATTATCTAAACGGTAGTTACCGGAGGCTAAACAGGAAAAGAAAGAATGGTATCTTGGAGAGCTGCATAAAACCAGTGAAATGATGACAAAAGCATAAATATGATTGAGGGTAGGGTTGGTCACGTATTTCAGTTCCTAGATTATTCTCGTTTACACTTCCCTTATTTTCCCTATTTTTGTCTTCTGTTTCAGGTACAGTTAGTTCTTTTGTAATTTTCCATAGATTTGACAAATGTCCAGTTACGTTCCTTATATCTCTGCCTTTCTTGAATTTATTTTTTAACCTCCGGAACCACCGTTAGGTATTGCTTCAGAAGCATTTGGAAAAATATAGCTAATATAATGAGATTTATAGGCCACATCTTAAGGTGTCCTGGAATAGCCGCTTTGATATTGGAGGGACTGGTAGATGGGAAAATTTGTACAGGCAGGCAACGTTTGGAATATGTAAAACAAATTGTTAGGGATGTAGAATGTATGGGGTATACCGAAATGAAACGACTAGCACTAGATAGGGAATCTTGGAGAGTTGCATCAAACCAGTCAAATGACTGAAGACAAAAAAAAAACAAATTTTCATCGTATGACCATAGCAGTTTTTGCTCGTAAAACGAAAAAAAAAAAAAAAAAAAACTGTTCTCAGATCTATTTGTTACCTTCTATGAAATTAAAAAAAATAATTACTTCGTCCGAAAATTTTATAGTTTTATTTCTTATCCCAAATTTCATAGAGAAACATTTTTATGAAAGGATTTTTTTTTTTTTTTTTGATAAATTCGTTCCCTACAGAAACAAACTTGTACATAGAAATAGAGTATCGCATGAAAAATTCCATATCTGATCGGAATTCGAACAAAAGTTTTCCTTGATGAAAGACCGATACGCTACCATTCCGCCACGAAAATCTGCATTTTAATTAAAATTATTTGATTTTTTTAAATTGTTAATGGAAACTGAGGAAGTAAATTAATTTTACGATATAATTTTTTTTTTTTGTTTTCTGTTGACCGTGTTTAAAATAATTTAACTTTTTTTACTTTGGTGTTTTACCAATTTTTTTTCATTATTTTATTTGTTCTAGATTCGCCTAATTTTTTTTAGTTTTCCTGAAAATTATTTAAATTTTGTTCATACAGAATGATATTATAATATTGAAACCAGGGGTACACTTATAAATTGTATAGTATAGGAACGTTCGAGTTTTTATTATAGCAGACCTCAAGGAAATGGTTCACAGATTGGCTGTTATGTAAAATTCTTATCCATTTTAATGTTTATATTGATAAGAAACGAAACCCATCTTTTTCATGTCAGATGTTTAATTTTTTTCCTGAATTAGATTATTAGCGACGTATTTTGTCGTCGTTTGTCTACAAATATCTAAAAGCAAGGACTTTTTTCATGCGGTGTGATTTTTTATAATTTAGGTTATATTTTTTTATCGGCTTTAAATTAAAAAGTAATTTTACGTGAAAAGACAATTTTTTATTTTTCCTAAAAGTATCGGAACGGTACGTTTTGGCACCAATGCACCACTGATGGAAACAGCTTCATATTTCAAAAATGAAATATAATAGGAAATAGAAACAAATGCGAATCTAAACATTTAAAAAATTAATGTTGTATGATTTGTTTAAAACTTTTGTCCGCCATCTTGGTTGGATTCGCCATATTGAAACAAACGTTTTTTTTTTTTTTTTAAATAGGAAGGTAAAACTTTACGAGAAAGAAGATGGCGAAAACGATTTCTCGATAAATCACTTCGTTTTCGAGTTATAAGTAATCCAGTTTGAAAAAATGGTAAATCTCTGTAGTAATAAAATTTGGTTAAACGTCTCATAGTAATGCTATTTCGTATCACCGTATATATTCTATCATACATTTTTCTAGTTTTATTGATTTTATTTTGTTACTGTATCTTCAGGGAATAACTAAATATATATATATATAAATAAATATATATATATATATATATATATATATATATATATATATATATATATATATACTTCTGACAATTCTCCTCTCTATTTTCAGAATTTTATCAATTCGGTTTTTCTGAGTGATTTTGAAAAGGGTCTCGCTTCCGTAGGTGACTTCTGGCTGAACTACAGTTTTATAATGTTTAAGTTTTGTTTTAGCAGAAAGTCATTTTTTGTTGTATGTTGACCGAGTTAATTTTTGGAATTTAATCATTTTATTTGTCCTGTTTTGCCATGTCACTTTTTAATTTAAATTATAAGTTATTATTTCCGCTAGATATTTAAATCGTTTTACTATTTTAATTTTCTGATCGTTTACCGTAATTTGCTCTATTACCAGAGGATCTATGGCCATTAGTTCAGTTTCTTCGAAAGAAGCCCTATCTTTTGTGGTAGGTTTTGAAGGCTCATGATTTGCATTTTGGCTTCTTGAATATTATTTGCTAAAAGAGCGAGGTCATCTGCAAATCCCAGGCGATTTAGTGCGATGGAATTTTTCTTAGTACCCATTTTTATATTTTTGGGATTTATTTCATACCATTTTCTCATGACAAATTCGAGGGCGCAGTTAAAAAGGAGTGGTGAGAGGCCGTCTCCTTGCCTCAATCCAGTTTTTATGTAGAAGGGTAGAGAGAGTTCACCTCTGAATTTCACTCTGGACTGGGCATCGGTTAAAATTAATTTTATCATGTTTACGAGTTTAGGGTGAAGGCCCAGGTTTCTCAGAATATTCAGCATGGATGGTCGGTGTATACAATCGCAGGCCATTTTAAAGTCGACGAAGGTGATTATTAGTTGGTTTTTCCGTCTTTTATATAAGTCCATCATAAGTATCAATAAAAAACACCAAAAAGAAGGCCGATGGTGGATTGTGCCAAATGAGGTGGTGTATCGAGAAATAGAGCCTGTTACTGATACTATGCGGAAAAAAAGAATCTCTTTCTTCGGTCATCTCATAAGGACACCGGAAACAAGACTGTCAAGAAATATCATTGAAAAGCTCTGGTTCCAAAAGCTAGAAGTAGGATGGATCAAAGAAATTAGAGAAGATATGAAAGAATTGGGAATTTCCCTGACCGACCTACAGAATAAAACTGGAAAAATTACAAAGCTAAAAGACAAAAACATTAGATTTAAACAAAAGACAAAATACAACGAAGAGGGTGTTTACGGATGAAGAAAAGAAAGCAAGATCTGAACGGATGAAGAAATACTGGGCAGATCGGAAGAGTAAAATAACACGCTTTTCTCAGAAAAGATCAAACTAAAATTGACTTAAGTGGTCTCATGTTGGCCGTAAAAGCATAATAAAAAAAAAAAAAAAATAATAATAATAATGATATATATATATATATATACAGAGTGATTCAGGAGGATAGGCCAATACTTTGACAACTCATTCTAGAGGCTAAAAATAAGAAAAATGTTCATATAAACATAGGTCCGAAAACGCTTCGTTAGCGAGTTATGCGTTTTAGGAATCACCTGTATATACTCAAATCTAGCAATAGCAAAGCACTGCCGGGTGTGCTAGTTAATAATAATCTATTTCCGTAATAAAAAAAGTATATGCAATAATAAATACAAATACAGTACAGTGAAAGATAGAGAAAAATTTCAAAATTGCTCCGCAAAAAGTCTGTTATTTTGCTTTGTTTCGAACATTTCGTGTAGTAATACAGTTTTTGAAGGTTCTTTTCTAAATCAAAACAAACAGTCTTTGTTTCTTCATTAGAAATTTCTGTAAAACTGAGAAATCGACAAACGTTACCGCTAAAACCTCAGAAGATTTGGCGGGTTGATATCTTCATCATTGCCATTACTTACGTTCCCGTCTATTTCTGCTAGTACTGAAACCACTACAGTTACAATTTCATGCGTTTCTAAATCTTTTGTCATCCTCTTTATAATCTTCATACAAAGCATTTGACAACGATTGGTTTTGAAGATTATTGCCCCGTTCCGCTAAAGATCCTTCTTCGCATGCGACATCTATAACTTTGTCAGCTTGTGACAAAAAACCTGCATGTCAAAAGCAATTTTTAAACAGTCAGCGGAGAAATCTTATCTATGATCTTTTAAACACGGTTCAACCGGCATCCGTAGTTTACTTAAGGGAAAGACTCTTACCGCATTGCCGTGGGAAGCTAACCCTGAGTACGGCTGACCACCAGCCAATTATTATGGCTCCAAGCGCTATAAAATGATGGACAGATACTTCAGCGACGTAGGCGTGGCATCGAATAGCAGCCTAGAATGAAATAAATTTTATTATGGATGTCATATATATTTTTAGTAGTTGACGGGGTGCGCCTACCCATTGTAAATGTATGACAGGTGAGCGGTTGGGGCACGTAAGCCGGTGGTGTATGGCACCGCGATTAGTCCGCTCCCGCTGTTAGGTAACCTCTACGAGTTATTTAGGACACTGGTCGCTAAACTGTTTCGAGGCTCAGTAGCCGTTTGAGGCACAGACATTCGGTATTATGCTTTAGAGCGATCGAATAGGGTGGTAGTGGGAGAAATGCCAAGCAAACCAAATGATCTTTCTAACATAATTGTAGCATCCACAATATTTATTTGTTTCTTTTTTTTATCTAAATCCTGTATAATTTGTAAAATTAGGTTTTTTTTTTTTTTTTTTTTTTTGTAGTGGACTTTTACCGACTTGATCTAAGGGCTGTAAGACTGCTGTTGTTTTCGATGGTAAGAACACTCTCTACACAAAGATTTTCAACGTGTGGATGAGCCGGACAGTTGTCAATGAACAGCAATATTTTGTAATTTTCAATCTTTAATTCACGGTCCCGTTTTCCTAACCAAGACGTAAAGATATTAATTGTCATCAAAGCTTTCTTGTTACTTTCGTAAATAACAGGAAGAATTTCAAATTTTTAAAACGTCGGGATTTAGTACTTTTCCCTATAACCAGAAGTTTTTTCTTGTCAGTCATATTTGTAGCAATTAGTACTGTTAGTCTTTATTTTGATAACCCACAGGGTTGGTCTAGTGGTGAACGCCCAACTCCCAAATCTAGTGGTGAACTCCCAAATCAGCTGATTTGGAAGTCGAGAGTTCCAGCGTTCAAGTCCTAGTAAAGCCAGTTATTTTTACACGGATTTGAATACTAGATCGTGGATACCGGTGTTCTTTGGTGGTTGGGTTTCAATTAACCACACATCTCAGGAATGGTCGAACTGAGAATGTACAAGACTATACACTTCATTTACACTCATACATATCATCCTCATTCATCCTCTGAAGAATTATCTAAACAGTAGTTACCGGAGGCTAAACAGGAAAAAGAAAGAAAAAGTCTTTATTTTGATAATTTACCCCCCGAATACGTTTCGCTTTTAAACCGAAGGGTTCTTTCTGGCTCAGTTTAAAAAAAAAAGACCGGATTAATCAGCATTATAGATATTTTCATCCGAATAGTTCTCTTTCAATTTTGGCCAAACGGTTTCTAGCCATTTTTCTGACACACCGGTTGAAACTACAGCGGCCTCGCCGTTTATTCTTTCCGACACAATATTGTGATGTTGACGGTACCGTTGTATCCAAGCTGAAGTTATTCACGTGGTTTACCGAATTATTCAGAAAAATCATTTCTGTAGCTACAATGTAGATATACTACGTTATTGAGGAGTAACTTACGTCCGACATTATAAGCGATAAAATGTTGCATTGCAGTAGTCATAGTAACAAGTCACTACAACCTATGCAATTATAAACTGTATTTACGTATTAAGACACAAGTTTTTGGTCACTATATCTCATGTCACTATAAACTATACTTACTGTATTTATAAAGCAAATTTATTACAATTTTTTTTTTATTTTAATTACGGTAAAATTAAAAATTTTATTCATTTATATATTTTTAATAACTATCGCATGAAAATAAACAAGAACAAAAGAAAAGTAATGAAATGTAGTAGAAATAACAAAGATGGACCGCTGAATGTGAAAATAGGAGGAGAAAAGATTATGGAGGTAGAAGAAAGTTGTTATTTGGGAAGTAGGATTACTAAAGATGGACGAAGCAGGAGCGATATAAAATGCCGAATAGCACAAGCGAAACGAGCCTTCAGTCAGAAATATAATTTGTTTACATCAAAAATTAATTTAAACATCAGGAAATGATTTTTGAAAGTATATGTTTGGAGTGTCGCTTTATATGGAAGTGAAACTTGGACGATCGGAGTATCTGAGAAGAAAAGATTAGAAGCTTTTGAAATGCGGTGCTATAGGAGAATGTTAAAAATCAGATGGGTTGATAAAGTGACAAATGAAGAGGTATTGCGACAAATAGATGAAGAAAGAAGCATTTGGAAAAATGTAGTTAAAAGAAGAGACAGACTTATAAGCCACATACTAAGGCATCCTGGAATAGTCGCTTTAATATTGGAAGGACAGGTAGAAGGGAAAAATTGTGTAGGCAGGCCACGTTTGGAATATGTAAAACAAATTGTTAGGGATGTAGGATGTAGGGGGTATACCGAAATGAAACGAATAGCACTAGATAGGGAATCTTGGAGAGCTGCATCAAACCGGTCAAATGAATGAAGACAAAAAAAAAATTATTTTATACATTATTCCAGTTTTGGACGACTGATAATTGTGTGAAACATTGTGCTTCATTTCTCTTTCTTCTGGGCGTTTTCTTTCCTGATCTTTCAATAATTCTATTGTTGTGTTTTTTCTCCTTCTTTTTGAACTTCACAAAATTTATCCTTTCCCTTTTCCCTTTTACCATTTTCCCCATTTTTCTTTCCTCTTTTTACCATATTCCATTTCCCCTTTCCCAATCCTTCCCCCATTTCTCTTTCCATTATTTCCTTTTCTCTTTTCCTCTTTCCCTTTTATTTTTTCTCCTTTCCATTTACCCCTTCTTCTCTTTTTATCTTTTTCGATTTTCCCTTTCTCCCTTTTCCCCACGCGAAAATCGGTCCAGTAGTATTTTTAGTCTATAGCGGACACACATATCGGAAATATTGAAATGGAATCGTAAAATATTTAGTAAAGAGTGTGTTGCTTTTCGTCCAGCAGATAGCGCGCTGTTTTAAAAAAAAAATCTTATTTTTACCTATCACAGGTGTGACATCTTAGGTATATAAAAATACGCGCGTCTACAATTAAATTTTGTTAAAACTATAAAAACTTAGATAAAACCCCATGCCGTCCCACGAAGAGACCACAATTTAATTCAGTCAGCATATGCGATTCTTTCCGGAGAAGGGAACGCATTTCTCCCTCCAAATTACTAGCGCCTTGGTAGGCGTATTCCTGCTTGTCCATAAGGTGCTGGTATCGAAAGGACTTTAGCGGATGGACTGAAGGGAAATCACGCGTGAAGTATTAGGTTCAAAAGCTTAGTTTCCCACGGTCAGACCCAGTAAATAAATTTCACGCTGGTCCATACGGATAGCAACACAAATTACAAAATAGTTCTTTCTTTTCTTATTTATCCTTCGGGAATTACCGTTCAGGTATTACTTCAGAGGATGATATATACGAGGTGCGACAATAAAATAATGAGACTGATTTTTCTTTGCGAGATGTGGCAACCCTGCAGCTTGCGTAGGCACACCATCTTTGACCTTGGTCTATAAGCTACTTCTAGTCCAAGCGGCACATTGATGCGACTGCTCGGTCGTGTGTTGTGCTGTAATAAGTGAACACGTGTTTGTGTCTCTCGTCACAGAAATGAAACCGCAAAATATTGCGCGACGGTATGCCATTTCTTTTTGTGTTAAATCGGGTGAAAACACAAAACAAATCTCGTCGACGACAACTTACGGTAAGCTTCAGAAGGCTTTTGGAGAGAAGGCTATGTCAAGAGCTCAAGTTTTTCGGTGGCATAAAATTTTTAGCGAAGGCAGAACGAATGTTGAAGATGAAGACCGCAGTGGACGACCATCAACCTCACGGACAGATGTCAACTTGACCGGGGTGCGTGAAATCGTACGATCTGATCGAAGATTATCCGTGTAAATGATCGCAGAAGAACTCAACATCGATCGAGAAACGGTTCGTCTAATATTAATTGAAGATCTTGGTACTCGTATGAGAAACATTTTTGCAAAAATGGCCCCCAAAAATCTCACACAACAACAGCGATAAACACGGAAAAATGTGGCAGCCGATCTGTTAGAGCAAACGGAAATCGATCCAGATTTGATGAGACGTGTTATCGCTGGTGATAAAGGTTAGTTTTTTCAATACGATCCAGAGACAAAACGCCAAAGTTTGCAACGATGCTCAAAGGGATCACCCAGACCAATAAAAGCTCGCATGTCAAAGTCAAAAGTGAAACGCACGCTTGTGTGTTTCTTCGATTCCAAGGGAATTGCTCATAAAGAGCGGGTGCCTCCTGGACAAACAATTAATCGATATTTCTATAAAGAAATTTTAGAAAGACTTCGTAAACGAGTTCTTCGTGTCCGTGCCGACATCGCTGATAATTGGATTCTGCATCACGATAATGGGCCATCCCATACTGCTCTGTCAGTACAGGAAATTTTAACCTCAAAACAAATTTCAGTACCACCACAACCACCTTATTCAGCAGATATCGCTCCGTGCGACTTTTTTCTATTTCCAAGAGTCAAATCGGCGGTCAAGGGACACCATTTTTAAACAATATAAGATGTCCAAAAAGTTGTGACGAGGGTCTTGGAGGATATTATAGAAAATGAGTTCCAGAAATGTTACCGCCAATGGCAGAAGCGCTGGAATAAGTGTGTGCAATCAGAGGGGAACTACTTTGAAGGAGACAACACTAAACATGACTAAAACGGTAAGCAACATTTTTTTTCACATCAGTCTCATTACTTTATTGTCGCACCTCGTATGAGTGTAAATGAAGTGTAGTCTTGTACAGTCTCAGTTCGACCATTTTTGAAATGTGTGGTTAATTGAAACCCAACCACCAAAGAACACCGGTTATCCACGATCTAGTATTCAAATCCGTGTAAAAATAACTGACTTTATTAGGAGTTGAAGTCTCGACTTCAAAACAGCTGATTTGGGAAGACGCGTTCACCACTACCCTGTGGATTAAATTACAAAATCCATCCATAAATAAAAGTTAATATTTATAAACGTCATTAAATAACACATGAAAGCCGCCCGATAATAGAAAGGAACATTGTCCAGTCTTTGCGATCTGTAGGGAGAAATATTGAAACTCCCGCCATTCTTGCGTTCCGTTCCGTTCCAAACACGCGCGTATTCGATTGCAACGTTGTGTCAAAATTTCAAAGGAATCGGTGAAGAAATTTAGGAGATTCAAGATTTTAAACGAACGAACATTTTTCATTTTTATTTATATAGATGATTATTATTTTACTGTTTTACAATATCCGCGTAGATGTCATATTAAAGAAGTACCACTAAAACATGACTTAAAATCATCGGTTCCTTGGAGGTCACTATAAATGATATTTATTGTATTGGTGAATTTGATTTTCGTATCACGTTTGTGAATATAAATTTTTGCACTCTTTTATTTATTTAATTTAATTTTTATTTCAAAGGAGGGTGTTTGTTTTATATTCTTTTTAAACTCCTTTTTCTTGACTATATATAACATGATACGGCGATACTGTACTCTATGTGTATGTGTGTGTGTGTATATGTATATGTGTGTGTGTACAGGAATGAGACTATAAACAAAGTGTGGTGGGGGAAACCGTGGGATCTAAAACATTTAAAAACCCTCATGCCTTTCTACCAGACTCGTTCATTCTCTAACCTTTATATATATATATATATATATATATAACCTTTTCTATCCTTCATACCCCCTCTACAAATAGTATACAACAAAAAAAATTACAACACCTTATCTGAGTATAGTAATTTTACTCGATGTCTTTCATTCTTAACTCAGTTTCTGATAAGTACGCAACGGAAAAATTTTAGTGCGATTTTTGTTTATTTTTTTGGAGATTTATATATATATTTTTTTTGTTTAATTTTCTTTTACGTTTGATATTACGTAATAAATTTTTATTAAGAAATGGGTAAATTTGTGAAATTCGTTTTTATGTATAAATAGACATGTTTATTATTTTTAAATATTTATTATTATTTTTTATAGTGTATAGGAAATTTTATAATATAAAAATATAATTACAAAAAAATGTATTTTATAATAAAATTAATTCTATTTTCTTAGTTTTTTTTTTATAAAAAAAAAATATATATATATTTTTACGGTTTCGTTTTATTTATAAAAAAGCTTCTTTTATTTTATTTTTTTGCGCTGTAGTTTTTTGTTTTAAATTTATATTTATTTATTAAGTAGTGTTTGTGTTTTATTTATTTATTTTTTTTAAAATTGTTATATATTTTTTATTCTACGTAAAAAAAATTATCAAAAAACCATCGAAAAATTTTTTTCAAAGTTAAATCATTATTTTTGTTGTTCAGTATATATATATAGTACGTTAAATATTATTAAAAAGAAAAAAAAATAATTAAAATGCCGATAAATGAAAATGAATTTGAAAATCATCATTTACATCATTCATCTTATGGAGATCAGCAATTCCACGCAATGTCTAAAGCGGAACAAAGAAGGGTAAATATTTATTTTAATTTTATTTTTGTCTTGAGTCATTTGACTGGTTTGATGCACCTCTCCAAGATTCCCTATCTAGTGCTAGTCGTTTCATTTCAGTATACCCTCTACATCCTACATCCCTAACAATTTGTTTTACATATTCCAAACGTGGCCTGTCTACACAATTTTTCCCTTTTACCTGTCCTTCCAATATTAAAGCGACTATTCCAGGATGTCTTAGTATGTGGCCTATAAGTCTGTCTCTTCTTTTAACTATATTTTTCCAAATGGTTCTTTCTTCATCTATTTACCGCAATACCTCTTCATTTGTCACTTTATCCACCCGTCTGATTCTTAACATTCTCCTGTAGCGCACCGTATTTCAAAAGCTTCTAATCTTTTCTTCTCAGATACTCTGATCGTCCAAGTTTCACTTCCATATAAAGCGACACTCCAAACATATACTTTCAATCCTGAAATTTAAATTAATTTTTGATGTAAACAAATTTTATTTCTGACTGAAGGCTCATTTCGCTTGTGCTATTCGGCATTTTATATCGCTTCTGCTTCGTCCATCTTTAGTAATTTTACTTCCCAAATAACAAAATTCTTCTACCTCCATAATCTTTTCTCCTCCTATTTTCACATTCAGTGGTCCATCTTTGTTATTTCTACTACATTTCATTACTTTTGTTTTGTTCTTGTTTATTTTCACGCGATAGTTTTTGCGTAGGACTTCATCTATGCCGTTCATTGTTTCTTCTAAATCCTTTTTACTCTCGGCTAGAATTACTATATCATCAGCAAATCGTACCATCTTTATCTTTTCACCTTGTACTGTTACTCCGAATCTAAATTGTTCTTTAACATCATTAACTGCTAGTTCCATGTAAAGATTAAATAAAACTTATTTTAATATAATTTTTATATTATGTAGACTTATGTTAAATATAAAATTTATTTTGTACCTTTTTTCTTTAATACGTATCATTTTATTAATTAAAATGTACACACACCTTTTTAATTAAGTTATTTTTTGAAATTATACGTCTTGTAATGTAAAAAAAATTCCCATTTCGAGATAAAAATTTAATTTTTTTCTTTTAGTTGTTTTTGATTTCCTATATATATATGTAACAATCTTGCAGGACATGTTCTTGTAATCGAAAGTTCTAAGGTTCATATCCTAGTAAAGCCAGTTGTTACTTTTATACGGATTTGAATACTAAATCGTAGATACCGGTGTTCTTTGATGGTTGGGTTTCAATTAACCACACATCTCAGGAATGGTCGTCCTGAGATTGTACAAGACTATACGTCATTACATTTATCATCCTCTAAAGTAATATCTTAAGGTGATTCCGGAGGCTAAACAGGAAAAGAGAAGACATGTACTTCTGGTAAAAATAAAGAAGAAAGTTTGTATATACATATGTTCTTGGAAATGCTTCGTTAGAGAGCTTCGGCTGGCGAAAAATTTCATTTTGATTTTTGTCTATTAGGTAAAATCAAACTAGTTTGTAATTCTTTGTTCCCAAATTATGGGATAAATTTTGTGTGTAATCTGACCGGAAAAATTAAAAAAAAAAAAAAAAATTATTTATATAGTTACTTTTAGTTGTTTGCGAGAAATCTGGGGTAACAGACAACAAATTCGGGTCGAAAAGAGGAATAATTTAATTTTTGGAATTAGCTATTAGGAAAATCTAGATAAAATTAATTTTTAATTAGATTTAAAGGTGTTAAATAAATAATTTTAAAATTATTTTGTTTTGAACTACTGAAAATTTTGTTTCGTTTAATACCTACCACATTTTGATTTTATTTAACTTCAAAACTTTTATGTTTATATTTGTATTTCTGTAGACTTTATTCGTAATTTCAGTCAAAATCAAATTCTCTACAATTTTTGTTTAAAACTTTTACTTCTTTATTAGTCATTTAGAAAAAAAAGTTATTTTACGCCAAACTTAAAATTTTGGGGTATTTCGACTCCAATTTTTTTATCTCATACCTTAAATTTATCTAAAACGATTAAAAAATACAGTTCCATTAAATTTACCCCATAATTTGAGTCCTAAGAATTACAGTCTGACTTAATTTTATCTGGTTAAAATTTCAGTTAAAAGAATATTCATATTTCTAGTTATTTTGATCGTTAGGATTTAATTAATAACACTTTCTTAAAACTGATAGGCTGAAATTACTATATATGTTGTAACGTGTAACAAAAATTTGAGGTAACCAGTAGTACACTAAGTAAACCGGGAGGTTTGACCCTGACTTTGTCAAGAACTGTCAGCTGGCTTTGGCGAGACGGGCGAGCGGGGTTTGTTGTACTATCTAACCGGATGACATCATCTAAATTGCTAATAGAAATTAGAATGTTAACAGGTACTGTGAAATATGAACTTTCTCCTTTATTTTTACTAATAGAACATGTCCTGAAATTTTGTTACTTTAATCATTCTGAAAAAAAAATATATATATGTTTGTGTATATATATATATATATATGTGTGTGTGTGTGTGTGTGTGTGTGCACAATTCTATACTAGATAGATAAATTTTAATTGTATAGAAAACTAGTTTGATCTACAATCAACTACTATACAAAGCCTACAAAGCCTAGACAATAATAGGAGGTGTATTAAGCCAATTGCCACAAGTTATCTCCAGTTTCTTTGCCACAACAGAAATATATATAATTTATTAATACTCGTAATTAATAGTATATTACAAAATAGGATATACAGGGTGTACCATATAAAACGCAACCCAACCTTATATTGGTAGGTATTGAAATAATAGAAAGGCATGTGTAAATGTAAATGTAGTTTTTATTATTACCATCCATTACCTTACATTTAGAATAAATGTTGGAAGTGGCCGCCATCTTCTTGAATACAAGCTTCAATTCTTTTTACAGCGTTTCTTGCAACTTTTTTCAAAGTTTGTGGCTGGATATTTAATACAGCTTGTTTAATATCGACTTTCAATCGTTCAAGTGTTTGTGGTATGTTGCTGTAGGCTTTTTCTTTGAGGTAACCCCGTAGAAAAAAATCCGCCGCAATCAGATCTGGAAATCTTGGTGGCCACAAGCCTCGACCGATAACACGATTACCGAAAAATTCCTCGACGAAATCAGAAGTTGAACCTGCATAATGCGATGTCGCACCGTCATGTTGTAGCCGGCAGTGTGTGTCTTCCTCTTCCAAGAGTGCGTTGAACTGAAATAAAATATCCTGATATCTTTCTGCATTAATGGTGTACTCGTAAAAAATAGGACCGATTATTTTCTTCCGCGATATCGCGAACCATACGCCCGACTTCTGCGGGTGTAATTGTTTTTCGTGATAAACGTGGGGATTTTTAGCACCCCAAATTCTACTGTTTACGTAGCCATCCGAATGAAACCGTGCTTCATCTGTGAAAAATAACGAATTCGTAACGTTAATTCCCTCGCGCAGAAATCGACGGAACCGTTGACAATATTGTAGTCGTTTTTCTTTGTCGGGCTCAAGAAGTCGATGAACCGTTTGAACGCGATAAGGTCGTAATTGTAATCGTTTGGTCGCCCGATGAACGGTCGATTTAGACAAATTAATTTTAGCAGACAAACGTCTGATCGATTTATTTGGCGAGGCGAGTAATCGGTCTTTGATTTCAGCGACTGTATCTGTATTCAACACTGACGCAGATCTTTTGTGTTTCTTGTTATTAACAGAACCGGTCTCTCTAAATTTTGCGACTAACCTTAATACTGATGTTTTGTTAGCAGCCGGTTTATCTGGGTACTTATGGCGAAACAAATCTTGCACTGCAACCGCTGATTTCGTACTGAAGTACGACTCCACAATGAAAACACGTTCATCTAGCGAAAACACCATCTTGTCTCTAGCAATGCACTGAACGTTATGATTGCATTGTTGTTACTATCGGTAGTGTTCTACTGCGTCACCGCGATGTTCAGATGTTGGACGAGTCCATTTCAGTAACGAGTAGATGAGTAAGCTTGACTTTTGAAATTTCATGGATGAGTGATTGATGGGTTGCGTTTTATATGGGACATCCTGTATAATTAATCCATAAGTTTTAGATTGCCTATCAGCGAAACTTTTATTACCAAATGACATTTATTTTATTTTTAAACATATTATATAGCAGCTAAATAAAAGCTTTACCTGGTGTTAATTACTTTTAAATAATCTGTTTGTTATGATACACGACCAAAATTTAAATTTTAGTTGAAAAAATATTCATATTTCTAGTTATTTTGATCGTTAGGGTTTAATTAATAACACTTTCTTAAAACTTGTACGCTTAAATTACTATATACGTTCTAACGTGTAACCAGAATTTGGAGCCAACCGTTGTACACTAAGTGAACTGAAGGTTTGACCCTTACTTTTTCACCCGAACTGTCGGCTGCCTTTGGCAGGACGTGCGAGTGAGTTTTTTTGTACTATCTAACCAGATGACATCGTCCAAACTAGTAATAACATGACATATTTCTATATAAAATGCAGCGAACACAACAGACTAGTACAGTAGAATGATAAGTACACTAGACACAGCATTGGCAGGAGCAACTTCAGGTTACGTATTCTAAGACAAAATAATTTAAATAAAAATAATTAATCGTTATACGTTTTTTTCTTTTCGGCCAACTGTTGATCACGTTAACATTTTTTTAGCGTCACTTCTTCTTTTTTACCTGCCAATACTTTTTAATTCTCTCATTGTTCCTTTTCCTAAATTCATCTGTTTTGTTTTGAAGATTATTCTTTATACAAAACTTTATTTTTCAAGATATTTAAAAATTTTTTCTTAATTATTGTCTAGTTTTCTAAACCCGTATTTTTGTTTCTTACTTTATCTTAATTTTATTACAATAAACGCTTTAAGTGAATTTTCGTGGAAATTCTTTAATCATTCATCTTTAAAATGCTGCCTACGAAAGCGAATCTCTATTTTTGTATTATATCTTTAAATTTTTGTTATAAATTTTGCGGGGTTGGGGTTCATGTGTATATGTTTGACCTTTATAGGATTAAATATTTCTTTTAAGAATCTCTTTTTTATGAATTTCTATTAAATGATATATATTGATAATTCTCAAATATTTTTAAACATATAAACCTTCTGGACAAATTATGTTTTCAAATATTATTGTATATGTTTTGTGTTAGACGATACTCCTCATAATTACAAGTACAAGAATTTGAATTTGAGTGAATTTAGAAAAAAAAAATGTTTCATCCGAATTAGTAGATCGGATTAGGTTAAATTTTAAGCTCTACATAAATACGGAAATTTTAACCAGCTTGGTTATTGCCAGGTTTCGTTTTTTTTTTTGAAGATTTAATTACAAATTTCGTTAATCTAATGTAATAAGTTTAAGTCTCATCAAGTTAATATATATTTAAGTTATTTATTTTATTATATTTCATTGTGAACCATTCTAATGTAGTTCCATTAATTTAACCCTAAAAAACAAACGAATCCTTCAAATCTAATTTTTATAAATTTAAAAACTTATAATGGATTTTATCACCATAATTTTTAGCATTAAAAAATAAAATGAAAAAAAAAATTGCGCAGTTCTTTGCAAGAAAACTGACTTTTTGTTATCTTACTTTGTATAATTTTTTACGAAAGAGATATAAAAAATAAAATTGAATGAAAAAGATTAGAGGTATAATTTTAATATTTTCTATTTATAAGAAATTTAAATTATTTTTAACAGTAATTTGATGAAATATTTAAAAATGACGAGTAGACCTTAGTTACATACAAGCATCAAGTTTAAATTCACTCCCCACTGTGACTCATTGCGTTAAGCGCGTATGAAAAAATAAACCAATACAAGGTCAACATAACCTCAAATTGAAGTTACGTTGTCGATCTTAACTTAAATTGAGCGTAAGTCAAGAATGAATCAGCCGTTCTTCATCAAATTTTTACATGTACAACTTCAGCTACGCTATTATAGCATATATAAATTTCAAGGAAATTGATTAAATAGTTTTGGAAATTTTTGAGCCACAAAATGTTTAACTTAGGTCTATTTATAGATAACGAAATTTTAAGTGAACGGTATTTTCGTACTTCTCACACCTCAAAGGAAAGAAAAATTAATTTCACCCCCCCTCCCCAACCATATCAAACCGTGCGACCGAAAGCAATATTGTACTTTTCTTCGAAAAGTATGTATACAAAAACATATTTATATTTGTAAAATGATAAAAAAATGATTCTTCCGTTAATTCCGTGTGTAAGTATCGTAATTACGCATAATACAATGATATAATTAAAATGTAGCATTATATTTTGTTATTTAAAAAGGATAAATGAAATAAATATAACTCGTAAATCGTCACCGAATAGATGCGCAGCAGTTCTACCAGAGGTATTTGAAATTATATGATAAATAAATAAAGTTTCTGTTAATAAAATAAAGTGGCGAGGGGGGGTGTAGTGTTGCTAAGCGACAGGACATCGTAGCCAATCGTCGGTCCAGTAAAATCTATTCCCATTCTGGGCATCAAACGATCTTTTTAAACTTTTAACGAATATTACAAATGAAATTAATTTTATAACCCTCTTTTAAAGTAATGATGTGACTTATAAAACTAATTCACTTTGATGAACAAATTGAAAAATGAAATTTTTATGGTTGAATATCGATTTATAATGGGTTCGACAAACTAATATACGAAGTGCGACAATAAAGTAATGAGACTGATTTTTCTTTGCAAGATGTGGCAACCCTGCAGCTTGCGTAGGCACACCATCTTTGACCTTAGTCTATAAGCTACTTCTAGTCCAAGGGGAACGTTGAGGCAACTGCTCAGTCGTGAGTTGTGCTTTAATAAGTGAACACGTGTTTGTGTCTTTGGTCACAGAAATGTGACCGCAAAATATTGCGCAACGGTATCCATTTATTTTTGCGTTAAATCGGATGAAAACGCGACGACAACTTACGGTAAGCTTCAGAAGGCTTTTGGAGAGGAGGTTATGTCAAGAGTTTTTCGGTGGCATAAAATTTTTAGTGAAGGCAGAACGAATGTTGAAGATGAAGACCGCAGTGTACGACCTTCAACCTCACGGACAGATTTCAACTTGACCAGGGTGCGTGAAATCGTACGATCTGATCGAAGATTATCCGTGAAAATGACCGCAGAAGAACTCAACATCGATCGCGAAACGGTTCTTCTAATATTAACTGAAGATCTTGGTACGAGAAAGATTTTTGTAAAAATGGTCCCCAAAAATCTCACACAACAACAGCGAGAAACACGGAAAAATGTGGCAGCTGATCTGTTAGAGCAAACGGAAATCGATCCAGATTTGTTGAGCCGTGTTATCACCGATGATGAAGGTTGGTTTTTTCAGAGATCTTTACGATCCAGAGACAAAAGGCCAAATTTCGCAACGATGCTCAAAGGGATCACCCAGACTAAAAAAAGCTCGCATGTCAAAGTCAAAAGTGAAACGCACGCTTGTGTGCTTCTTCGATTCCAAGGGAATTGTTCGTAAAAAGCGGGTGCCTCCTGGACAAACGGTTAACCGATATTTCTACAAAGAAATTTTAGAAAGACTTCGTAAACGAGTTCTTCGTGTCCGTGCCAACATCGCTGATAATTGGATTCAGCATCACGATAATGCGCCATCCCATACTGCTCTGTCAGTACAGCAATTTTTAACCTCAAAACAAATTTCAGTACTACCACAGCCACCTTATTCACCAGATATCGCTCCGTGCGACTTTTTTCTATTTCCAAGAGTCAAAATGGCGGTCAAGAGACACCATTTTCAATATACGAGGTGCGACAATAAAGTAATGAGGCTGATTTTTCTTTCCAAGATGTGGCAACCCCGCAGCTTGCGTAGGCACACCATCTTTGACCTTGGTCTATAAGCTACTTCTAGTCCAAGCGGCACATTGATGCAACTGCTCGGTCGTAAGTTGTGCTGTAATAAATGAACACGTGTTTGTGTCTCTCGTCACAGAAATGAAACCGCAATATATTGCGCGACGGTATGCCATTTCTTTTTGCGTTAAATCGGGTGAAAACGCTACGATAAGCTTCAGAAGGCTTTTGGAGAGGAGGTTATGTCAAGAGCTCAAGTTTTTCGGTGGCATAAAATTTTTAGCGAAGGCAGAACGAATGTTGAAGATGAAGACCGCAGTGGACGACCATCAACCTCACGGACAGATGTCAACTTGACCGGGGTGCGTGAAATCGTACGATCTGATCGAAGATTATCCGTGAAAATGATCGCAGAAGAACTCAACATCGATCGAGAAACGGTTCGTCTAATATTAACTGAAAATCTTGGTACGAGAAAGATTAGTGCAAAAATGGTCCCCAAAAATCTCACACAACAGCGAGAAACACGGAAAAATGTGGGAGCCGATCTGTTTGAGCAAACGGAAATCGATCCAGATTTGTTGAGCCGTGTTATCACTGGTGATGAAGGTTGGTTTTTTCAATACGATCCAAAGACAAAACGCCAAATTTCGCAACGGTGCTCAAAGGGATAACCCAGATCAATAAAAGCTCGCATGTCAAAGTCAAAAGTGAAACGCACGCTTGTGTGCTTCTTCCATTCAAAGGGAATTATTTATAAAGAGCGGGTGCCTCCTGGACAAACAGTTAACCGATATTTCTACAAAGAAATTTTAGAAAGACTTCGTAAACGAGTTCTTCGTATGCGTACCGACATTGCTGATGATTGAATTCTGCAGCACGATAATGCGCCATCCCATACCGCTTTGTCAGTACAGCAATTTTTAACCTCAAAACAAATTTCAGTACTACCACAGCCACCTTATTCACCAGATATCGCTCCGTGCGACTTTTTTCTATTTCCAAGAGTCCGTTTTAAAACAACACAAGATGTCCAAAAAGCTGTGACGAGGGTCTTGACGGAGGATATTACAGAAGATGAGTTCCAGAAATGTTACCGTCAATGGCAGAAGCGCTGGATAAGTGTGTGCAATCAGAGGGGAACTACTTTGAAGGAGACAACACTAAATATGACTAAAACGGTAAACAACGTTTTTTTTCACATCAGTCTCATTACTTTATTGTCGCACCTCGTATAATAAAAGTATATTTAACTCAATAAAAAAAGAAATTAGAAACTACTACATTCCTCATTCTTTATAAGTAAGATTGGCATAGGATGATTTTTATTTTTAAAAATGGGTTATTATTGGGAGCGATTTTATTTCGAGTTAAGTAGTAAATTGACTTTTGACTATTGACCGTATCTACTTTTATACGGATTTAAATACTAGATCGTGGATACCGGTGTTCTTTGGTGGTGGTTGGGTTTAAATTAACTACGCATCTCAGAAATGGTCGAACTGTGACTGTACATACAAGTCTACACTTCATTTACACTCATACATATCATCCTCATTCTGAAGTATTATCTAAACGGTAATTCTCGGAGGTTAAACAGGAAAAAGAAAAGTAGTCTATTGAGTGGTAGCTTTTCAGCCTTTCATCCGGAGGTCCCAGGTTCGAATCCCGGTTAGGTATGGCATTTTCACACACGTTACAAATGATTCTCTGAAGCAATACCTAACGGTGGTTCTGAAGGTACAAAAAAAGAAAAAAGTAGACTATAATCGTTGTTTTTGTAGAAAAAATACAAATTTTCAAAAAAATCCTTTAGTGTATATTAAAATTGTTTTTTAAGTATATTTTTTTTATTTAATAAATAAGTAAAATAAATTTTTATTTAATTGTCATCAGTATTTTATGAAGAATATATATAGACAGTTGAAAAAAAATTAACAAAAAAAGGTTTTGGCGTCATTATTTATTGTTTATTTATTTTTTTTAATTTTATAGTTTTGTTCTTTCATTTTTCATTTGTTTAATAAAAAAAAAAAAAAAATCAAACTAGTTTAATTAAAAGTGCCAATAAATACCTGTCGTTTATTATTTTATTGTTTTATAGTGAAAAATTACACCAATAAATAATTACCTGTCGTTTATTATTTTATTGTTTTATAGTGAAAAATTACACATCAAAGTAAACCAAAAATAAGTTTTACAAGATAAAAAAAAAAAACATATTTTTATCGGTTGTTTGGTTCCCCTACCTCCCAATATTGCCCCAAAGTATTTTTTTTTTTGGGTCAGTTACACTATTGCTTAGGAAGACATAAAAAAAAATTCGGATAAAAAATATGCAATAAATAAAAAGATTTTTTTTTTATTTTAGGGAAGAGAAAATTTTGAGGCATTTTTTACTTCCTTGTACAAAGTAAAGGAAGTATTATAATCGAGAAAAATTTCGGTTTTCAGATTTCAACTTGAAATATCCATTTTGACCATCCCTGAAACCGTTTTGACTAATTTCGGCGTGATGTTTCTCTCATAACTTAAAAAAGATTATCCGTACGATTTTGAAATTTTACATTTAGGACTGTTGTAACATCTAGTTGTGCACCTCCCCTTTTGATTGCAATCGACTCAACCAAAAATGTCCATAAAAGCCCAAAATCCAAAATAACTTGGATTTTGAACTTTTTTTTTAACTGCAGTTATAAACCCTCATTAACAGCTTTTCAACGATATATCATAAAAGATACTTATTTTCATTTGTTCCAGAGTTGTAGACAAATAGAAGTTTAATTAATGAAATATTTGGATCTTACAAGGGGAAGGCTAATCAAACTTCATCTCCTTTTTTTAATTTAAATATATTGATTTAAAAATAATTATTAATATTATTTATTAATAATATAATAATTTATTAATAACCTCCCATTGTAAAAAAAAATTACAATAAATAACAATTCAATAATAATAGAGAAAAAAATATGAAAAAATATCAGAAGTTATTAATGAAATAAAATTTTACACTTTTCATTTTAAAAAACTGTGTGTATGTAATTTAATAGGCGTACAAGGAAGACATGTGGGTATCCACATCAGATTTTGTCTTTAAATTGTAAGATGAGCATGCACGCATATACTTAATATAAAGTGGGTTTATGTTTAGGAAATTTTTAGAAAATTGATTTCAAAAAAATATCTACCCTATTCTCTCGACATATTGACACAAAAATTTACCAACAAACTGCCCCATATATAGTACAAATTTCATCAAAATCTGTTATTAAGCTTTTCAAACACGACCAACACATGTATATATTACATACAAGCATTACCCCTACTTTTGGTGGGGGGGGGGGGGTCTCTGGTACATAAAACATTGAGAAATGCAAAAAACAAAATAATTTTTGACTAATTATCATACTTTCTTGCAGATAGTTCTCGAGCTATGATTTCAGGAAAGTAAAAATATTACAAAGTTGAATTATTTAAATAAAGTAAAATTTATGGGGTTTTTTTGGTTCAATTAACGGAATTGTACAAAGGATATTAACTTGAAATTGTATAAGAACAATTATAATGAATTAATTACTCGTACAAAACTAGATTATTTAAATACAGTAAAATATATTGTTTTTTTTTTGGTTCAATTAACGGAATTGTACAAAGGATATTAACTTGAAATTGTATAAGAACAATTATAATGAATTAATTACTCGTACAAAACTAGATTATTTAAATACAGTAAAATTTAAAGAATTATTTGATTAAAAATTATTTAACAATAAAGATATGTTGTATTTACGGTTCACAAACTTAGTTGTTATTATCTGGATTAGATTTAGGATATATGATTGTTCTTTGTACGCATAAAACCGTGGGAAACTTTCCCCCACCTCGTTTTTATATAAAATACCATTATCCTATGCGTTCACATAACAACACTTCATGTTATACTAGGAGGGTTCAATTATCAAGCCAGGTGTGTTTATTTGAATTAACATATTAACTTTTTACTCCTGGATCTATATCACTTCCGGTATATATACATATATGACCCTCACAGCTTCCCTTCAGAAAAAAATTGCATTTCCTGAGAATATTAAAAAAAAAGTATGACAATTTAAATAAAATATTTTTATAATATTATTATTGTTACTGTGTTAAACGAACAATTATTTTGTTATATGAAGAATATCGATCGATACATATGATATAATATTACTAACAATCGGAAAAAAATTCAGGACATGTTCTACCACTAAAAATAAAGAAATATTTCGTATAAACATAAATCCGAAGAAATTTCATTTTTTGGGTTATAGCGTTCGAAAATCTTGACTTCTATTTAAAAATTAAATTGAAGTCATACTTTCTTTTTCCTGTTTAGCCTCCGGTAACTACCGTTTTAGATAATACTTCAGAGGATGAATGAGGATTATATGTATGAGTGTGAATGAAGTATGTAGTCTTGTACATTCTCAGTTCGACCATTCCTGAGATGTGTGGTTAATTGAAAAACCCAACCATCAAAGAACACCAGTATCCACGATCTAGTATTCAAGTCCGTGTAAAAATAGCTGGCTTTACTAGGACTTGAACGCTGGAACTCTCGACTTCCAAATCAGCTGATTTGGGAAGACGCGTTCACCATTAGACCAACCCGGTGGGTTAGATTGAAGTCATACTGAAATTTTTTTAAATTTAATTAAAAGATCCTAGCTTCCTGGACCCCGGCGCATTCGTTATTTTCATGGTTATTAGAATATTCTACAGATATTTTATTAAAGAAAAAAAAATCATTTTACTTCATTATATTTCTGTTGCCATGGTGATAGATATATAATAATGAAGTAAAAGGACTTTTTTTCTTTAATGAATTTCTTTTAATTTCATTTCCGAGGTGATTAGGGGGGGGGCCTCGATCTGTAGCTTAAAACCTTCTCTGGGATAACACAAATGTATCCTGATAATTTGAAAGCAATCGGTTAGTTGGTTCTCGTGTAATGCTGTTGCAAACTGATAAACTTTCATATATATACAGAGTGATTCAAAGAAACGGGAAATTTTATAAATTAAATAACGTTAATGAAAAATTTTTTTTAGAAAATGAATTTTATTTCATGTAATTGTACAAATGTTGCTATTTTAGGATACATACATTTTAGTTTATTTTTTAAAGATGACATCTTCCAGGTGACCTCTTCTACGGAAGAGACACTCACGAAGTCTCTTCGTTAAATTGTTCGTGGTTTGACGTAACCTCTCGACTGGAATTTCCGCGATTGCTTCTCGGATCTTTGCCTTCAGTTCTTCCGTTGTAGCAGGTCTACTGTGGAACGCTTTGCTTTTAAGGTGACCCCGCAAAAAGTAATCGCAAGCTGAGAGATCAGGCGATCTGGGAGGCCATTTAATGTCACCGTTTCGTGAAACGACACGTTGTCCAAACAATAGGCGTACAGCTGCCGTCGATATTCGTGCAGTATGTGACGTTTGCTCCGACTTGTTGAAATCAGGCTGTGTTAAGAATCGGTGGAAATCTCTTTTGTTGTTCCACAACAAAGGTTTCAAGCACGGCTACGTAACGAGCCGACGTCACTGTAATCGCAAGACCGTTGTCATCCTCAAAAAAATAAGGGCCTATAACACCGTAAGATGGCATAGCACACCACATGGTCGCTTTCTGGCTGTGCAACGGACGCTGGTGTAGCTGCGTAGGATTTTCTTGTGCCCGGTATCTGAAATTTTTCTCGTTAACAAATCCACTGAGGTGGAAATGCGTTTCGTCTGACATCCACAGTTAGTGAACAAACTCTTCGTTATCGTTTACCTTCTGAAGCATTACATTACAGAATTGTGCTCGCACAACTGCATCGTTCGGTTTCAGTTCCTGGACGATCTGCAACTCGTACGGACGGTATTGCAAGTCCTTCACTAACATTCTTCGAACGCTTGAACTATGCGATTGTAAAGATGCTGAGAGACGACGGATTGACCGATGTGGACTTCGTCCGACAGCATCTTGTAAAGCTTGAACATTCTGTAGTGTACGGACGGTTCGCTCACGGCCTGGAGGTTTCTTTTTCATTGCCGAACCGGTTTCCTCAAAATTAGATATCCGTGTTTTAATTGCATGTGCTGATGGAACACGGTCGTGCCGTCCCGGATTAAAATAACGGCGAAATTCTCTACGCGCTCCCTCCACACTGTCATTGTTTTTGTAAAACGCTTTGATAGCAAACGCACGTTGCGCACCACTCCAAGGATCCATGAAAACTAAATGGCAGGTTAGGTTAGAGAGGCTGGCGCCACTTATCAAGTGGTACCAATCGCCCACGGCTACCAACACAACTTTCAAAATTTCCCGTTTCTTTGAATCACCTGTATATACGGGGCATTGATGCCGTTAAATTTTCAACTTAAAAGGTCAACTTGGGTGACGTTTCAGAGCAACTCGTCATCCTGGAGATTTCGAATATCCTTAAGACACATTTGTTAACGATTAAAAAATAATTGCAAAAAAAAATTTACATAATCGCACCCCATCCGAAATAATGCTCTAAACTAGTGCTATGTTGTGACATCAGAGGTGATCGCTAGAATTAAATAAATGAATAATATATAAAGCGTAAAAAAAAGTAACTCGGTCTGGTTGGGTCTCGAATTCAATCGCCCGGTTGACTCGGTATCTAATGTGATAAGCCTCTTGGCAACACGACCGACCTAAGCTTCTTGGTTCGGTCGACCGAACTAACGAAATTTGTTCTATGTAAGTTGTGAAATTACATTAGTTTAGTTCGTACCGTCACACCCGCGCGAATTAAATACGGTATGCGCATGCGCTTTAGTTAGAATCATTGAATTAAATAAGCAAAAAAATGTTATATTTAAATGAAATGATAAATATTTTAAATTAAGTTGTGTGCTTAAACCGTGCATTAGAAACAACCCATATTTGTCAGCTTTTTTTAAGTTGATTATTTCGATTTGGCTACTTTGGACCCCGTTGGGTTTTATTTTATTATTTTCTCTTTCTCTAATTTTCCTTCTTTATTTCACTTTACAGTTTTTTTCTTTTTATTTCAACCACTAGGATCTTGTTCGTTGTTTTTTTTTTTATTTTTACTTGGAAATATACATTTTTGACTTTTTTCTTATTAAACATTTTTTTTTTGTACTGGATTTCCTCTTCAGAAATGTATATAATTCCACAGAAGCTTCAGAAGCTTGCACATACAAGTATGGATGACTGGGATTCAAACCGGGAATCCACGAATAAAAGGCCGAGACGCTACCCTTTTTTTTTTTGTAGATCCTTTGTATTGATTTCGTCCGCTTTTTCCATTTTTCCGATTCTTTCATTGATCGCCACTTTTTCTAAGTCATTTTATTGGATCCGTTTTTCCGTAAATATTAAGATTTTTCGTCTCTGGATTTTATCTGAAGGTTAAAGAAATTTGTAATTATATATATATATAATTTAATCGTATATATATATATATATATATATATATATATATACGAGCTGCGACAATAAAGTAATGAGACTGATTTTTCTTTGCAAGATGTGGCAACCCTGCAGCTTGCGTTGGCACACCATCTTTGACCTTGGTCTATAAGCTACTTCTAGTCATAGCGGCACATTGATGCAACTGCTTAGTCGTGAGTTGTGCTGTAATAAATGAACACGTGTTTGTGTCTCTCGTCACAGAAACGAAACCGCAATATATTGCGCGACGGTATGACATTTCTTTTTGCGTTAAATCGGGTGAAAACGCGACGAAAACTTACGGTAAACTTCAGAAGGCTTTTGGAGAGGAGGTTATGTCAAGAGCTCAAGTTTTTCGGTGGCATAAAATTTTTAGTGGAGGCAGAACGAATGTTGAAGATGAAGACCGCAGTGAACGACCATCAACCTCACGGAAAGATGTCAACTTGACCAGGGTGCGTGAAATCGTACGAGCTGATCGAAGATTATCCGTGAAAATGATCGCAGAAGAACTCAACATCGATCGCGAAACGGTTCTTCTAATATTAACTGAAGATCTTGGTACGAGAAAGATTTTTGTAAAAATGGTCCCCAAAAATCTCACACAACAACAGCGAGAAACACGGAAAAATGTGGCAGCTGATCTGTTAGAGCAAACGGAAATCGATCCAGATTTGTTGAGCCGTGTTATCACCGATGATGAAGGTTGGTTTTTTCAGAGATCTTTACGATCCAGAGACAAAAGGCCAAATTTCGCAACGATGCTCAAAGGGATCACCCAGACTAAAAAAAGCTCGCATGTCAAAGTCAAAAGTGAAACGCACGCTTGTGTGCTTCTTCGATTCCAAGGGAATTGTTCGTAAAAAGCGGGTGCCTCCTGGACAAACGGTTAACCGATATTTCTACAAAGAAATTTTAGAAAGACTTCGTAAACGAGTTCTTCGTGTCCGTGCCAACATCGCTGATAATTGGATTCAGCATCACGATAATGCGCCATCCCATACTGCTCTGTCAGTACAGCAATTTTTAACCTCAAAACAAATTTCAGTACTACCACAGCCACCTTATTCACCAGATATCGCTCCGTGCGACTTTTTTCTATTTCCAAGAGTCAAAATGGCGGTCAAGAGACACCATTTTCAAACAACACAAGATGTCCAAAAAGCTGTGACTAGGGTCTTTGAGTATATTACAGAAGATGAGTTCCAGAAATGTTACCATCAATGGCAGAAATACTGGAATAAGTGTGTGCAATCAGAGAGGAACTACTTTGAAGGAGACAACACTAAACATGACTAAAACGGTAAGCAACATTTTTTTTCACATCAGTCTCATTACTTTATTGTCGTACCTCGTATATATATATACATTGTAATGAATTTTATTTGTTTCTATAGTGATCTGTAATTCAGTTTTTTTGCCGACTTTTCTAAGAAAAGTACGGTATTAATTTCGGTCTCATGCTGAATGATTGGAGGGTGAAAATGGATTTGTTTTTACTTTTCGAGGTATGAGGAATACAAAAATACCAATCATATAAAATGGGGTTTTCATAAAACTCCAATTTGGCTCGAAAATCTCGAAAACTTAAGAAATTTCATTCAAATTTAGATATGCAGTAGTACGGTATCTCAAGCTGTGCATGTAAAAATATGAAGAAGATTGGTCGAGTCGTTCCTGGGTTACGCTCAATTTAATGTCGACAATAGACAACGTAACTTCAATTTGAGGTATTACTTTCGATCATATGGTGCGATGGGAATGAAAATGAATTTTGTTTTACGTTTTTACACAGAGTGTTTCTAAGATGGTGAGCTGGCTTTTTTCGAATTGTAAAACTAAATAAAAAATATCCTTAGGAAAAGTTGTAATTTCTCCTTCATTCTCCTCCTGTCCACCATTTTGTTATTTTTATCTAATAATTTATATCTTAAGTTTGGATAGACGAAACACATTAATATTTGGTAAGAGTCTGGGTAATAAAGTTTTAAAATTAGCAAAAAATCAGGACTTAAATACCTTCGAAAATTACAAAATGGCGGCCATGTTTATTTTGCAATCTGTTATAGCTCCATAAATATTAGTTTTATCAAACTTTATGGTATTTTCTAAAATATTAAACCTTTTACTTTGAACAAAATAACATTTTATTTGTTTAAATCGGTTAAAAAATAGTCAAATTATTACTTAATTAGTTATTAATTTACAATACTAGAATTAACAATAAATAAAACCAATTAATATTTAATCGAATTGAACGTAAAGTGGAGGACATGAAAACAGACACAAAATTACAACATCAATTTTCCACCATAACTCGGCTGTTTGATAAGCGATTTAAAAAAATAAAATATCATTTTGTTCAAAATAAAAGGCTTAACATTTCAGCTAATAACATACATTTAGATATAATTTATATTTATGGAGATATAACGGATTGAAAAATGAATAAGACCACCATTTTATAATTTATGGAGTTATTTATGTGCTGATTTTTTGCTAATTTTAAAACTTTATTACCCAGACTCTTACCAAATATTAATGTGATTTGTCTATTCGAACTTGAGATATAAAAATAACAAAATGGCGGATAGTGGGGAACGGAAAATAAATTGCCCGTTTTCCTAAGGATTTGTTTAGTTTTAAAAGTAGAATCCGAAAAAGTATAGCCAGCCCATCATTTTAGAAACATTGTGAATATATAGGCCTATATATAAAATTTTGTACTCGAAAATAACCAGAATTACTTAATGAATTTCATGGAAATTTAGATATACTGTAGTAGTGTATGTGAAATTGTGCGTGTGAAAATTTGATGAAAACTGGTCGAATCGTTCTTCAGTTACGCTCAATTTAACATCGAAAAATTTGAGAGGGGAAAATAAGAAGCTTGGTTCGTTATGATGCTGCAAATTGGAATGTTGATGTTTCTTTATCTACGTTATTTGTTGTTAGCAATTTTGTTTGGCGTATTCAGGTACCTTTATCTACTTTTGAGGGTCATGATGATTGGGTATGTTTGAGCATACAAAAGGAAACAAGATAACAAAAAGTCAGACTTTTGAAGAACTGCGCAAGAATTTGTAAAGATTGTATTTAATTTCTACCGGATCGATTTTATTTTAACAGTATCAAATCCTCCGTAAAAATTAAATAGTTAATTTTATTTGTAATTCCTGGAATTATAAAACAGATTTTTCTAATTAAAGATTCAAAGTCCGTATCATTAACTGTTCAGATTTTTTTTTCTTAATGATTTAATTGAACCACAGAAGCTTTTACGTAGGAATATGGAAATGGATTTTTGTTACGTATGAAAAATGTTATGCTTAACTGGAACTCGAACCCGGGACCTTGAGGATGAAAGGTCGTGACGCTACCACTCTGCCACGATCCACTCATAAACTTAATTTTTGAATAGGTAACGAATAAAATATTATGAAAGTATTGGTCATTTAAATTGGTTTTATTATTTTTTTTTTATAAATTTATCAAAAATATTCGTAAGGTTTTTTTTTTAATATTTTATTTTTGTCTTCAGTCATTTGACTGGTTTGATGCAGCTCTCCAAGATTCCCTATCTAGTGCCAGTCGTTTCATTTTGGTATACCCCCTACATCCTACATCCCTAACAATTTGTTTAACATATTCCAAACGTGGCCTGCCTACACAATTTTTTCCTTTTACCTGTAGTATGTGGCCTATAAGTCTGTCTCTTCTTTTAGCTATATTTTTCCAAATGCTTCTTTCTTCATCTATTTGCCGCAATACCTCTTCATTTGTGACTTTATCCAGCCATCTGATTTTTAACATTCTCCTATAGCACCGCATTACAAAAGCTTCTAATTTTTTCTTCTCAGATACTTCGATCGTCCAAGTTTCACTTCCATATAAAGCGACACTCCAAACGTATACTTTCAAAAATCTTTTCCTGACATTTAAATTAATTTTTGATGTAAACAAATTATATTTCTTACTGAAGGCTCGTTTAGCCTGTGCTATTCGGCATTTTATATCGCTCCTGCTTCGTCCATCTTTAGTAATTCTACTTCCCAAATAACAAAATTCTTCTACCTCCATAATCCTTTCTTCTGCTATTTTCACATTCAGTGGTTCATCTTTGTTATTTCTACTACATTTCATTACTTTCGTTTTGTTCTTGTTTATTTTCACGCGATAATTCTTGCGTAGGACTTCATCTATGCCGTTTGATTGTTTCTTCTAAAGCCTTTTTACTCTCGGCTAGAATTACTATATCATCGGCAAATCGTAGCATCTTTATCTTTTCACCTTGTACTGTTACTCCGAATCTAAATTGTTCTTTAACATCATTAACTGCTAGTACCATGTAAAGATTAAAAAGTAACGGGGATAGGGAACATCCTTGTCAGACTCCCTTTCTTATTACAGCTTCTTTCTTATGTTCAGTTATTACTGTTGCTGTTTGGTTCCTGTAAATGTTAGCAATTGTTCTTCTATCTCTGTATTTGAACCCTAATTTTTTTTAAATGCTGAACATATATTTTTTAATACATAATATTTTAATTAAAGTTTTTAACTTGCTAAAATGATAGAATATTTATTTTTCATCCAGAAGGTTCTGGGTTTGAATCCTTTTAGATAATTTTTCATATGATTATAAAATTAATAAATAAAAAGATAGCTTTAATTATTTGTCTTTGAATAGTTACTAAAAAAATTATTTATTGCTTACGAAAAGGGTTTTATATATATATATATATATATGTGTGTGTGTATTTAACATCAAAAACAAAAGACTGATAGTTGAGAAACATCAGGAAGAGTTTACGTTTATTTAATAATAAATAGTTAATATTCGATTCCATAACATGAAAAGTGTTTTTATACAAGCAGGGTCATTTTAAATAATTACCATATTATATATATTAATCTATTATGGTGATATAATTGTACCCACATGATTAGGTCTGTTTTAGTTGTAATAATAATAATAATAATCTAACATAGAAGGCATTGCATGGTAATTGAAAAAAAAAACAAAAAAACACCTGTTACAAGTGACATTCTTTTACTGTATATTACGTGTGTACTGTTAGTAGTACAGTAGGCGCGCAACCCTTCTCCCCTCCACCAACTCATCACACAGTAACACACTAACACACGCAAGCACGAAACTCCCCTACTATACCTGTATATATTATCGGAATGCACGCATCCTCACTACCACAATTTAACATCCGTCCTGTGGTAATTTTTTTCCCAACCTTCCTTTATTCCATATTAGTAAACTTTAAAAGCGTTCTCCCTTTTACCATCCTTCTTCCGTATTATAACATTTCTCATTCTCTCTTTCTCTTGACAAGCTTCCTCTCCCCTCCTCTTATTCATACTATTTCTCTTCAATATCAGTAGATCCACTTTTCCGTGAGAAAGTTGTGATGTGCTGGTACCGTGTCAGGGCGAATATTATGAATCGGACAACGTCAGTTGGTCCTTTTTGTCTTGCTGTTATTGTAACCAAATTTATTAGTATAAATGAATTATTCTATATATATGTAGTCTTACATATGGCGTTGTTCCTATTCAGTATCTGTTAAATTAAAGTTACAAATGTTTAATATTTAAAAATCTTCAAATCGTTGAATGTATATTGAAAAAATCGATTTACTAATGATTTCAATTACACGGGCGACACTATGCGGTCGTTTTTGGAAGTAATGTGTTATAATTCATTGTTTACCGCGTCTTTCATTATTAGTTCACTAAATAAAGGATAATTATTTTTTTATTCAAAATTAATCTTTAACAGTGATAAATTTATTAAAATAAAATAAACATTTTATTATTTTTCCTTATGAAGTTAATCAATTCACTAAAAATTAAATGTTGATAATTTTTTTACAAATTACTTTATTAAAAATTTTATAAATAGAAAAAAAAATCAGATTTATTTCTTATCGGAAAAAAATTTTGTTTGATTTTAAACATCTTCTAAAGAATTTTTAGTTAATTTAAAAATATTAAAAAAAATAAAATTAAAAAAATATGTTTCTTTATAATATCTGTTCAATTTTTTTTTATGATTGTAACCCATTAAAACATTTGATGCACTAGGGACATTAGTTAGAATTACTTTGTTTAAAACTAATGATTTATCACTTTTAAGACTGAATAATATCAATATGCATAGGAAATCATCCGTATGGCACTTATATATTATGTGCCACAAAAAAACGGGAACTTTTGTACTCCCTCTATGCGCCTTCCAAATTATTGTTAGTTTTTAAAACATTTTTATGATAAAATCATACTGTTGACCATTCCATTGTTCTATGATTACCTAGTCGTTAGGTTGCCTTTACATAAAGCAGTGTTGCCAACTATACACGGCTGCCTCTAAAAAATTTTTTTTTTGTTTCATTTGTTCATGAGGCTCGTAAAAGAAATCAACTGAAATCAATTTATCATATATTTTTCCTAAGTAAACCTGACATGGGATGCTTGTTATGTTTGAAAGTGGCTGTTTTCATTTATAATAGTGACTTTGATTTATGTTTGGTCATCTATAATAAAATCCAGATATTTTTTAAAATTAAATTTAAATAAAAACTGGTTCACCAATATAATGCAACAATTACTCTGAAATCTTTCATAAAATCCTGTATTTAATGTATTTAAATGAATAAAAATACATTTTTTTTACCGACATTTCGAAGAAGAGTATTTTTTCGGTCGAATGGGGAAGGTGAACATTAATTTTCTTTACGTTTTAAGGTATGAGGAGTACGAAAGTACCATTCTCTTAAAAACTATTGTTTCCTCTTATATTTATTTATATAAGCTTATGTATAAAATTTTGTGGCTGAAAAATCTTCAAAACTACTAAATCAATTTAATTGAAATTTAGATACGCTGTAGTAGTATGTCTGAAGTTGTGCATGTGAAAATTTCATGAAGATTGGTTGAGTTTTTCTTGAGTTACGCTCAATTTAAGGTCGAAAACATTTGAGCGGGCACGTTAGAAGGATGGCTCGTTATAATGCTACAAATTGGGAACGTTGATGTTTCTTTACTTGCAGTATCAAAGTTTATTTTTGGACAATTTTAAATTACAATGAGTTAATATTTTTTCAAAAAGAAAAAAAAAGAAAAAAAATTGATCTTCTTACGTAGAACTGCGCAATTTATTTACTGCTGTCATAAAAATAAATAATTTTATTAAAACTTAAAACAGTTATGTATATGAAAAATAAAAATGCAAATGTTCGTTTGTTCTAAATCTTAAATCTCCGAAAGTTTGTCACCGATTGCTTTGAAATTTTGAGACAACGTTGCATTCGGAATACGCGCGTGTTTCTATATACTTAAGACGTCATACCTGTTGACAGGTTAAATCATGCTTTTTTTTTTAAAACAGCGTAGTCTGTTGGACGCTATACTAAATATTTTACGATTCCATTTCAATGTTTCCGATATGTGAATCCGCTATAGACTAAAAAACTACTGGACCGATTTACGCGCGGGGGAAAAAGGGAAAAATTCTTCCCTTTTACCTTTTTCGAAGAAGGGGAAAATGTAAAAAAGAAAAAGGGGTAAACGGGGGAAAAGAAATGGAAAGGATAAAAAAGAAAAGGGAAAAGGTTGGGAAGAGGAAGGGGGAAAGGGAAAGATAAACGGGGGAAGGAAAGGGAAAAGGGGAGAAGGAAAGGGAAAAGGAAAAGTTAAATTTTGTGAAGTTCCGTAATTTCAGTTTTTAAATCTTTCAATTGTATATATGTATATACACAAGGTGCAACAATAAAGTAATGAGACTGATGTGAAAAAACATGTTGCTTACCGTTTTACTCATGTTTAGTGTTGTCTCCTTCAAAGTAGTTCCCCTCTGATTGCACACACTTATTCCAGTGCTTCTACCATTGACGGTAACATTTCTGGAACTCTTCTTCTATAATATCCTCCAAGACCCTCACCACAGCTTTTTGGACATCTTGTGTTGTTTGAAAATGGTGTCCCTTGACCGCCATTTTGACTCTTGGAAATAGAAAAAAGTCGCACGGGGCGATATCTGGTGAATAAGGTGGCTGTGGTAGTACGGAAATTTGTTTTGAGGTTAAAATATGCTGTACCGACAGAGCAGTATGGGATGGCGCATTATCGTGATGCAGAATCCAAATTAGCGATGTTGGCACGGACACGGAAAACTCGTTTACGAAGTCTTTCTAAAATTTCTCTGTAGAAATATCGGTTAACCGTTTGTCCAGGAGGCACCCACTCTTTATGAACAATTCCCTTGGAATCGAAGAAGCACACAAGCGTGCGTTTCACTTTTGACTTTGACATGCGAGCTTTTTTTAGTCTGGGTGATCCCTTTGAGCACCGTTGCGAACTTTGGCGTTTTGTCTCTGGATCGTATTGAAACAACCGACCTTCATCGCCAGTGATAACGCGGCTCAACAAATCTGGATCGATTTCCGTTTGCTCTAACAGATCGGCTGTCATATTTTTCCGTGTTTCTCGCTGTTGTTGTGTGAGATTTTTGGGGACCATTTTTGCACAAATTTTTCTCGTACCAAGATCTTCAGTTAATATTAGACGAACCGTTTCTCGATCGATGTTGAGTTCTTCTGCGATCATTTTCACGGATAATCTTCGATCAGATCGTACGATTTCACGCACCCTGGTCAAGTTGACATCTGTCCGTGAGGTTGATGGTCGTCCACTACGGTCTTCATCTTCAACATTCGTTCTGCCTTCGCTAAAAATTTTATGCAACCGAAAAACTTGAGCTCTTGACATAACCTCCTCTCCAAAAGCCTTCTGAAGTTTACCGTAAGTTGTCGTCGCGTTTTCACCCGATTTAACGCAAAAATAAATGGATACCGTTGCGCAATATTTTGCGGTTTCATTTCTGTGACGAGAGACACAAACACGTGTTCACTTATTAAAGCACAACTCACGACTGAGCAGTTGTATCAATGTGCCGCTTGGACTAGAAGTAGCTTATAGACCAAGGTCAAAGATGGTGTGCCTACGCAAGCTGCAGGGTTGCCACATCTCGCAAAGAAAAATCAATTTCATTACTTTATTGTCGCACCTCGTATACCCCCCCCCCCCCTCTACTGCACGGATAAATGAAGAAGTTAGTTGAAATTATTCCGCAATGCGTTGCAGACAGTTTTCTATTACAGAATTAATTATAGCTGTGATCCTTATTTTCAGCTTATCCAATCGGCATGTACTAGAAGTTATCTGTAAAGTAAAGACAGTTTTATTGTAAAATCATTTATCCTGAAAACTTTATATTATCTTATACTACTTCTCTATATAATCGCCACATGAATTAAGACATTTATCGTAGCGATACACAAACTTCATTATACCCTCGTCGTATTCATCTACCGCCAGTCCATTTAGCCGCTGATTAACAGTATTTTTAAGTTCATTGTCATCAACGAATGGCTTACCCCTCAAAGATTCTTTCAATTTCCCAAACAAATGGTAATCAGAAGGAGCTAAGTCCAGAATATACAGTGGGTGATCGTAAATTTTCTCATCCAAATGTTCTCAGTAAATCACGTGTCGGACCCGCAACATGTGGACGTGCATATCATACAGTAGGACGACGCCGTTGGTCAGCCGCCTACGTCGCCGATTTTGAATGTCGCGCAGTAACTTACGTATAGTTTCGCAGCAGGCTTATGCATTTATAGTCGTTCCACACGGCATGAAATCGATCAAAAATATACCAAAACTATCCCAAAAGACTGTGCCCATCAGTTTGCATCCAAATGGCTGTGGTTTGACCTTTGTCGGTCTGATTGATAATTGAGGATGACGCTATTCACTTGACTGCCGCTTTCTCTTTGGCGTGTAATACGAAATCCATGTTTCATCGCCGGTAACAATCGAATTAAGGAACTCATCACCTTTTTCTGTGTAGCGCATCAAAAATTCCAAAGCAGATCCTATTCGGATTTCTTTGTGATGTTCCGTTAAGACGTGCGGCTCTCGAGGTGCACAAACCTTCTGAACCCTAATCGTTTTAACATATGCCAAACGATCATATTACGTATTGCAAATTCTCTGCTAGCGCAACGAGTTGACTTTTACGGTCTTCGCTAAAAAATCTTCTTCAATTCGTTGTATATTTTCCTCTGAAATGCAACACGGTCGCCTAACTCTTCCTCTTAAATAAACACACCTATTTTTCAAATTATTTATGCCAGCTACAAATGTTCTTAGCCGATGATGGATCAATTGAAACGCGCTCTTAACCGTTGTTACGGACTTGCATGCTAAATTGCGTTACATAAAACGCTTTCTGTTATATAGATACGAGGCGTATTCATAAATACCGTTTCGTTATTCAAAAATATTAACTCGGGAGAAAAGGTTTCTACTTACAGTTTTTTGTTTACTACATATCTACTTCACTTTTCCACAAAATCACCATTCAGTTCTGAGTACTTTTCGTGACGCTTCACCAGTTTCTTTAACACCTCTACACAGAAGTTCGCCGCCTAGCAATCGAATAGGTTGACAACGGCAGTCTTGAGTTCCGCGTCGTTATCAAACCGTTATCCACCAAGTCACTTTTTCAAGTGCAAGAAGAAAAATTAGTCGCTAGGTACAAGGTCGGGACTATATGGAGGTTGCTCAAAACCAAAATCTTGAATCTTCTCCTTGATTAAGGTAGCGGTGTGAGGACGCGCGTTATTGTAAAGGAGGATTACGTCGGATGACAATTTCCCGCGTCGTCGATTTTGGATCGCACGTCTCAGTTTAGTGAGCGTTTCGCAGTAGACGTCAGCTAACCCACCGAGTTGGTCTAGTGGTGAACGCGTCTTCCTAAATCAGCTGATTTGGAAGTCGAGAGTTCTAGCGTTCAAGTCCTACTAAAACCAGTTATTTTTACACGGATATGAATACTAGTTCGTGGATACCGGTGTTCTTTTGTGGTTGGGTTTCAATTAACCACACATCTCAGAAATGGTCGAACTGAAATTGTACAAGACTAACTTCATTTACACTCATACATATCATCCTCATTTATCCTGTGAAGTATTATCTGAACAGTAATTACCGGAGGCTAAACAGGAAAAAGAGAGATGGCCTTGTATGCGTGAAACTATGTTATGAATACTAGATCGTGGATACCGGTGTTCTTTTGTGGTTGGGTTTCAATTAACCACACATCTCAGAAATGGTCGAACTGAAACTGTACAAGACTAACTTCATTTACACTCATACATATCATCCTCATTCATCCTGTAAAGTATTATCTGAACAGTAATTACCGGAGGCTAAACAGGAAAAAGAGAGATGGCCTTGTATGCGTGAAACTATGTTCAGAGCTGCTAATATTTAAATATAAGCTGACAGCCCTTACTTTATGAATACGCCTAGTACTATGTATTTTATGATTGAGGTTAGCATATGTTTGAGTATTAGTATTCCAGTCTAGTCCAACCAGGTTGGTGTAGTGGTGAACACGTTATAGAAAATCAGTTGATTTTGAAGTCGAGAGTTTTAAGGTTCAAATCCTAGTAAAGGCTGACATTTTTATACGGATTTGAATATTAGTTTGTGGATACCGGTGTTATTTGGTGGTTGGGTTTCAATTAACCATATACCTCAGGAATGGTCGACCTGAGACTGTACAAGACTTACATTTCATTTACATTCATACATAACATCCTCTGAAGTAATAACTTACGGTGGTTCCGGAGGCTAAATAGAAAAAGAGAGTAATCCAATCTAGCGGTCAGTATTTGAAACTGTAGGCCGGTATTTTCAATTGTAGTAAATTTCATTTATTGACCTTGCGTGATTGCATAGGTGTAGTATTGTTTTGTAATCGGTTCATTCTTTTTGTTACATGCCGTATATATTTTAAGATATGTCGGTACTTTTTGTAAAAGGCATGTGCAATAGTTACTGTTTCCTGGTGGAAAAAAATATGTACCGGAAATAATTAGGTAATATTTAATGGAATTTTTTTTTTTTATTGAATTCTTAATTAGTGTAATAGAAATAATCAAATGTATATTATTTTTTCTTTTGTTCTTTTACTTTCTTGTATATTTTAGCGTATAATTTTTTCGCGCGTATTTCGTACCAACAAATAAAATGTGTAGTATGTTTATATAAGGTTATGTCAATAATCGGGAAATCGTTTTATACAAAAAAACTGAATAAAAATTATGTAGTTAACTTAGATTAAAAAAAATCTTCATTTTTCATTTAGTTATTTAATCAAATTTTATTTTATTACTACTAAATTTTCGTACAATTATTTTAAATAACTTTCTTTATTTCTCTTTAAAGAGTAAAAATCCCTCTTTAAAATGGAAATCTGTTATATTGATTTCTAATTCACTTTAATTATTATAAATCCTATTCTATTATACAAGTGTTTCTAAAATTGTGGGCTGGCTATACTTTTTGGAATTCTATTTGTAAAACTAAACAAAATATATCCTTAGGAAAAATGGCAATTTCTCCTTCGTTCTCCCATTGTCCGCCATTTTGTTATTTTTATCTAATAATTTATATCTCGAGTTCGGATAGACGAATCACATTATTATATGATAACCGTCTCGGTAATAAAGTTTTAAAATTAGAAAAAAATCAAGGACAAAATGGCGGCCATGTTTATTTTTCAATCCGTTATATCTCCATAAATATTAGTTTTATCAAAATTTATGGTATTTTCTAAAATATTAAACCTTTTACTTTGAACAAAATAACATTTTATTTTTTTAAATCGGTTAACAAATAGTCAAGTAATGGGAGAAAATTGATTTTGGTAATTTTGTGTTATAATTATTAGGTCCATTATTGTGAGAAAATTATTACTTAATTTGATATTAATTTACAATACTACAACTAATAATAAATAAAAACAATTAATATTTCATTGAAGTGGAGGACATGAAAACAGACACAAAATTACATCGATTATCTGCTATAACTCGGCTGTTTGTTAACAGATTTTAACAAATAAAATATCATTTTGTTCAAAATAAATGGTTTAATATTTTAACAAATATCATACATTTTGATAAAACTGATATTTATGGAAATATAACGGGTTGAAAAATAAACATGACGTATTTATGGTCCGATTTGGCTCATATTCATAATATATATTAGTTAACGTGAAAAGAAATATTTTTATATAAAATGGACCCGCTAGGTGGCGCTGAGGTAGAGATATTTCAAAAGATTGTATTTATGGTCCGATTTGACTCATATTCAGAATGTATATTAGTTAACGTGAAAAGAAAATTTTTTACAAAAACTATACCCACTAGGTGGCGTCGGTGTCGAGATATTTACGAAACAAACAAAGAAATATACAAACACACTTTCTTCTTCTACGAGGTGTGATCAAAAAATACGGTGAATAATTTTTTATTAAAAAAAGTTATAAGATTACATAGAATTCGATTTAATCTCCTTCAAAGTACTGTCCTTGGGTAGCAATGCACTTATCCCAACGTTGACTCCATGACTGGAGGTATTTCTGGAAGGGCTTTCAGCTGCTCGGTTGTGGCCCTCTTAATGTCAGCAGTGGTGTCAAAACGTTTTCCTTTAAGCACAGTTTTAATTTTTGGGAAGAGCCAAAAGTCGCACGGTGCTAAATCCGGTGAGTTTGGCGGATGTGGAGAGACAGGAACACTTTTTTCGGCAAAAAACTCGCGAATGAGAAGCGAGGTGTGACAGGGCGCGTTGTCGTGGTGAAGAAGGAAGCCATCGGTCCATTTTTCTGGTCGCTTTCTTCGTACGTCGTTTCGCAAACGTTGCATTACACCCTTATAAAATTAAGAGTTTACAGTTGTTCCCCTTGGAACTAACTGTGATCGCACTACGCCCTCGCTATCGAAAAAACAACGAGCATGACCTTGATGTTGGATTTTGACTGACGTGCTTTTTTAGGGCGTGGAGATGAACCGGTTTTCCATTGGGAACTCTGCATTTTGGCCTCAGGGTCGTAGCCATAGAACCAAATTTCATCTCCAGTTACAATTTTGGTCATGAAGTCCGGATCTGCATGAAGACGACCCTTCAACTCCGTGCAAATTGACACACGATTTTCCTTCTGTTCACTCAAAAGTCTGGGAACAAATTTTGCACTCCGCTCGTCTCATTTGCTAGTTAAAATGCTTTGAACGAATCCGTACGAGATGTTAAGGTCTTCCGATAGCTGTCGAATAGTCATTTGCCTGCTGGCGAATGACTATTGTTTCCACTTTTTGCACATTTTCAACCGTTTTTGAGGTTACTGGACGTCCCGTCCACTGCTCGTCTTCAACAGACTCATTTCCGTTTTTAAATCGGTCATACCACTTGTACGCAGTCTTCAAAGTTACCGCATTATCGCCGTACACCGATTCTAACATTTCGTGAGCTTCTTTAGCACTCTTTTGCGACTTAAATCAAAACTTAATGTTAATGCGTTGTTCAAAATCCATGTTGCGCGACAGACACGATAAACACAACCTCACTCTAGCGGCTCTGGCAGCTGACTGGCAAGCTCGAACGTGTTACAACTTGTCCCTGCCTGTCTCAGTTGATCACGGTATTGGACAAATTACAGCATATGGATGTAGCGTCGGCAGTTGCCGCAATAAAAATTCATTCACCGTATTTTTTTATCACACCTCGTATATATGTATAAAAGGCAATGTTCATATGTGTGTCCTTTATAGACTGAAAAAACTACTGGACCGATTTACGCGCGGGAAAAGGGAAAATGATATTATATTTAGGGAAAAAGGGAAATAGAGAAAAAGTGAGAAAGGGAAAAGGGATAAAGTGAAAGGTTAAATTTTGTGAAGTTCGTAATGTTTTTAATGTTTATCAAACTTTCAATTGTGTTCATTTAATCTATATATATATATATAGATTCAAATCTAGCAATAGCGAAGCATTGCCTGGTCTGCTAGTAAATAATAATTATTCACAAAAATAGTAAATCTAAATTTCCATTTTTTTTTTTTTTTTTTTTAATGTAATATTCTCCTGATAACTGAAATTGGACGTTTCATAAAATGTTATATAAAAGTTTTTATTTCTATGACTTGAATATAAAAGAAGACAGTTTTAATAAAAATTATTACGCTAAATTTTAGGTTTTTAATGGTAAATTTGCTAAGTCTATCCGGGATAAGAACTCAGAACCTTCCGGATAAAAGGTAAAAGATGCTACTCAGCGAAATGGTAGTTTTTATCATAATTTATTATTAAATTTTTTTTTAAATTTTATTTATTTTTTATTTTTTTTTCAGAGCAACAAACCAATTATGGAAAAACGAAGACGAGCCAGAATTAATCACTGTCTAAATGAATTGAAAACTTTAATATTAGATGCTATGAAAAAAGATGTATGTATATTATACAGTTTTTTTTCTCTTTATCTAATGTTGTGTATATGTGGGTGTGCGTGTGTTTTATAATTTATTTAAATTAAAAAAAAAATCCTTTTTGAAAGTTTCAACGAAAAACTGTCGTAAAAATAAAAATTCATATAAAGAGTGTTTTAAAAAATACTGTTCCTTAATTTGTTTTAATTTTAAAAAAAATATTACATTTTAAGCATATTTATTACCTTTTCTATAACTTTTATGTCTTAACATGATGTAAAATTAAAATTCCAGTATTGAAATTAAAATATATATATATATATTATAAAAATATTCCGGGAATGTGTAACTGTAAAATACTGAAAAGAACTTTTTTATCGTTTGAAAATACTTCGTATGTTACTTATCGGAAAATATATCGTTTGTTAAAATTTATAAAGTGGATAAAAACTGATAGATGCGTAGTAGTTCATTTCGCGGGGAGTGGAGGGGATTGTTTAACGCGTTAGATAGAAATCTACTCCTACTCTGCACGTAAAGTTTTTTTAAACTTTGGTGAACGAAACGTTTTTTCTACATTTTTGAATACAATTCGAAAGTCATTCGATACCCATTCTGAAATTATGTAATTACATTATTATTCTTATAATATATTTGATTATATTAAATGAAATACGATATATATATATATATATATATATATATATATATATATATATACGAGGTGCGACAATAAAGTAATGAGACCGATGTGAAAAAAAAATGTTGCTTACCGTTTTAGTCATGTTTAGTGTTGTCTCCTTCAAAGTAGTTCCCCTCTGATTGCACACACTTATTCCAGCGCTTCTGCCATTGATGGTAACATTTCTGGAACTCATCTTCTGTAATATCCTCCAAGACCCTCGCCACAGCTTTTTGGACATCTTGTGTTGTTTGAAAATGGTGTCCCTTGACCGCCATTTTGACTCTTGGAAATAGAAAAAAGTCGCACGGAGCGATATCTGATGAATAAGGTGGTTGTGGTAGTACTGAAATTTGTTTTGAGGTTAAAAATTGCCGTACTGACAGAGCAGTACAGGATGGCGCATTATCGTGTTGCAGAATCCAATTATCAGCGATGTCGGCACGGACACGAAGAACTCGTTTACGAAGTCTTTCTAAAATTTCTTCGTAGAAATATCGGTTAACTGTTTGTCCAGGAGGCACCCGCTCTTTATGAACAATTCTCTTGGAATCGAAGAAGCACATAAGCATGCATTTCACTTTTGACTTTGACATGCGAGCTTTTCTTGGTCTGGGTTATCCCTTTGATTACCACCTTCATCACCAGTGATAGCACGGCTCAACAAATCTGGATCGATTTCCGTTTGCTCTAACAGATCGGGTGCCACATTTTTCCGTGTTTCTCGCTGTTGTTGTGCGATATTTTTGGGAACCATTTTTGCACAAATTTTTCTCGTACCAAGATCTTCAGTTATTATTAGACGAACCGTTTCTCGATCGATGTTGAGTTCTTCTGCGATCATTTTCACGGATAATCTTCGATCAGATCGTACGATTTCACGCACCCCGGTCAAGTTGACATCTGTCCGTGAGGTTGATGGTCGTCCACTGCGGTCTTCATCTTCAACATTCGTTCTGCCTTCGCTAAAAATTTTATGCCACCGAAAAACTTGAGCTCTTGACATAACCTCCTCTCCAAAAGCCTTCTGAAGCTTATCGTAGCGTTTTCACCCGATTTAACGCAAAAAGAAATGGCATACCGTCGCGCAATATATTGCGGTTTCATTTCTGTGACGAGAGACACAAACACGTGTTCATTTATTACAGCACAACTTACGACCGAGCAGTTGCATCAATGTGCCGCTTGGACTAGAAGTAGCTTATAGACCAAGGTCAAAGATGGTGTGCCTACGCAAGCTGCGGGGTTGCCACATCTTGGAAAGAAAAATCAGCCTCATTACTTTATTGTCGCACCTCGTATATATATATATATATATTATTTATCGAATTTTACTGTCAAATGAATAATTTTAAATCATTTATTTGAATGGTGTAACTTTTCGTTTAAATAATTATTTTACTTAAGTTTTATAATATATATATATATATATATATATATATATATATATATATATCAATTTATTTAAATTAGTCTTTTTATAGTCCATAATTCTTCTGTACGTTAAATTTGATTTATATATATATTGAACACTTTTTGTTTTCAGCCAATCCGTCAAGTACAGAATTAAAGAAATATTTTTTTTTTTTAATTTTATTTCCTTTACATTAGAGCACTTTCGGGCATAAACCCATCCTCAGTAATGCTTTCTGATTTGAAATGTATATGTAGATGAACCACTGAATATAAAAATAGGAAGAGAAAGATTATGGAGGTAGAAAAATTTTGTTATTTGGAAAGTAGAATTACTAAAGATGGACGAAGCAGGAGCGATATAAAATGCCGAATAGCAAACACGAAACGAGCCTTCATTCAGAAATATAATTTGTTTGCATCAAAGATTAATTTAAACGTTAAGAAAACATTTTTGAAAGTATATGTTTGGGGTGTAGCTTTATATGGAAGTGAAACTTGGACGGTGGGAGTATCTGAGAAGAAAAGATTAGAAGCTTTTGAAATGCGGTGCTATAAGAGAATGTTAAAAATGAGACGGGTGGATAAAGTGACAAATGAAGAGGTGTTGCGGCAAATAGATGAAGAAAGACCCATTTGGAAAAAAAATATAGTTAAAAGAAGAAACAGACTTATAGGCCACATATTAAGGCATCCTGGAATAGTCGCTTTAATATTGGAGGGACAGGTAGAAGGGAATAATTGTGCAGGCAGGCAACGTTTGGAATATGTAAAACAAATTGTTAGGGATGTAGGATGATGTATGAGGTATACCGAAATGAAACGACTGGCACTAGATAGGGAATCTTGGAGAGCTGCATTAAACCAGTCAAATGATTGAAGACAAAAAAAAATAATAATAAATCAGAAAACATTACTGAGGATGGGCTTATGGCCGAAAATGCTCTAATATAAAGGAAATAAAAAAATAAGTGTTTCTTTAATTCTGTACTTGGCGGATTGGCTTAAAATAAATTCAATATATATAGTTAAACAAAAAATGTATATATAAGATTGTGATGAATAATACATTAAAAAAAATAATAAAATAAGGAATCATTAAATACGGGACCCCATTCGATAAAAATTTGGGTTTGAAAATATAAAAATTTTAGATAGAATAATGATTAATTTGCTAGTCTCTGGTTCGATTCTCGGTGAAAGTATGGTATTTTCTATCAAATCTTTTTTTTAGTAGTCTTTAAAATAAATATTTATCCTGATCGTATTAATTACTAAGTGAAAATTTCAATAAAAAGGAATTTTATCCCCTTTTTGAAATTAAAAAAAAAAGTTAGAAAAATATTCCATGTCGTTCCTGGATACTCGTGAATATTTCTTTTCACAAGAAAAATATTTTATTTTAATAATTATAAATTTTGTTTTTAGTCGTGCAAATAAAACGTTTATGAAATTAATAAAAAAAGATTGCTTCTCAATTTGGGTCCAGAATATAATAGTGTAGGTGTATAATATAATAGTAATAAAACAAGTATATAATAGGTGCAAAAGTTACTTTAATTTTAAACCTTCTTTAAATGATGAAGAGAGATAGTAAATAAATTTTAATAATAAAAATTAAATACTTTGGGACTATATATATATATATATATATATATATATATATATATATATACACACAACAGTAAGTCAATTATTATCCACAATGTAGTTATAAATTTTACTGCAATACAAATAGGAAACTTACATGTACATCATTTTTCAACATAGCCCCCTTGCATTTCAACGCACTTGGTCCATCGTTGCACAAGCTTCCTGATGCCCTCATAAAAGAAGGTTTTCAGTTGAGCTGCGAGCCATGAATGCACCGCTTCTTTCACTGTTTCGTCCGAGGTAAATCAACGGCCCCTTAATGCCTCTTTGAGTGGACCAAACAAGTGGTAGTCAAAAGGGGCAAGATCAGGACTATACGGAGGATGTGCCAGTAATTCAAAGTCGAGTTTCTGGAGCGTTTCAGCAGTATGAGCAGCAGTGCAACAACACAACACCTTTTGACAGCAGTCCTCGGCGTTTGCTTCGAATTGCAGGCTTCAACTTGGCGTTAAGCACTTCACTGTAACGCGCGCTGTTTATTGTCGTGCCCTTTTCCTCATAATGTTCCAGTACCGGGCCTTGTGAGTCTCAAATAACCGTAAGCGTCAGATTTCCTGCGGACGGTTGGGTCTTGAACGTTTTTTTGCAGGCCGAATATGGATGTTTCCATTCCATACTCTGCCGTTTACTCTTCGGCTCGTAACGATGGATCCGTGTTTCGTCACCGGTGATGATTCTGTCTAAGAAGATATCACGTTCGTTATCGTAGCGATCCAAATGTTTTTGGCAGATGTCCAAGCCCGTTAGTTTATGCATCTGTGTGAGTTGTTTTGGGACCCGTCTTGCACAGACTTTATGAAACTTAACTCTGTTGTGGTTGATTTCGTAGGCAGAACCGTGACTAATTTGCAGACGATGTGCCACTTCATCAGTAGTTACTCGTCTGTCTAAGAAAACCGAGTCACGTGCACGCTCAATCTTTTCCTCATTTGTGGCGGTAAACGGTCGTTCGGCTCCTTCGTCGTGCGTAATACTTGTGCGACCGTTTTTGATGAATTTTACAATCCGTTCGTAGACACTCCGTTGCGGCAACATACTCTTCCCGTACTGTACCGAAAGTCTTCGATGGATTTTGGCTCCTGATACACCTTCTAACCACAAAAAACGGATCGCTGAACGTTGCTCTTTTTTGGTGCAAACGGAAAGCGGAGCAGCCACGGTTAACGTCAGGGCAGCGATAATGGAACTAACCTTTTTACTTTCTTTTTCCTGTTTAGCCTCCGGTAACTACCGTTTAGATAATTCTTCAGAGGATGACTGAGGATGATATGTATGAGTGTAAATGAAGTGTAGTCTTGTACATTCTCAGTTCGATCATTCCTAAGATGTGTGGTTAATTGAAACCCAACCACCAAAGAACACCGATATCCACGATCTACTATTCAAAATCGTGTAAAAATAACTGGCTTTACTAGGACTTGAACGCTGTAACTCTCGACTTCCAAATCAGCTGATTTGGGAAGAGCGTTAACCACTAGACCAACCCAGTGGGTTAATTGAACTAACCTGGCAGCATTAAACCTGAACAGACATAACAACAATTAAACCACGCATGCGTCATCTACGCAACATGGCAGTACAACCAACATAAACAAAAATATAACTAAATTGCGGATAATAATTGACTTACACTTATATATATATATATATATATATATATATATATATATATATATATATTTTTTGTCTTCAGTCATTTGACTGGTTTGATGCAGCTCTCCAAGATTCCCTATCTAGTGCTAGTCGTTTCATTTCAGTATACCCTCTACATCCTACATCCCCATGTAAAATATATATATATATATACATTTTAGAGGTGGTGAATAAATGTTGAAAGATTTTTCCAAAATATTACTCTTATTAAAAATTAAAAAGATTAAAAGTTAAAATTAAACGAAATGTAAGTTTTTCTAATAAGTTTTCTCTAGATCAAATACCCCCAATCCCCCAACAATAAAGGCTAAAAAAAAGAAAAAGGAAATTCAAAAAACCTTTTCCTTCATATTTGCGGCCAATAGATTACCCCCAGCGATTAAACTTGTGTCATTCGCTTCTAAACAACACTGATGAGGTGAATTCAATTTTATTACTGATGAAGCCACTTTTATGAGAAACGGAATCTTCAAATCTAAAAATAGTCATTTATGGAACGAAAACAATCCAAAATAGATCTCTTACATTAATGTTTGGTATGGCATTATTTATGACAAAATTCTGGGACCGTTTGTTTTCAATGAAAACCTTACGGGAAATGCATGAGTTCATTTTTTGAAAAATAATTTGCTGGTTCTTTTGGAGGATTTAATTTTAGAAATTAGATTGCAAATGATTTTTCAGCACGATGCTCTAACGCTAAATTTTCTTTATTAGCTAGAAATTGCTGGAATGTTTATTTCTTAAAATGAATTGGACCTGGTGGACCAGTGGTCACCACCACGTCCAATCTTTGATTTTTTTTTTGTTATAGATGAGTCTGAGAAATGCCATTTACGCACCCCCCGCCGTCATAAATGGGGGTGTGTCGGACTCGCACGGTTTCGGCTAGATGTTATTAAGAGCCTATGTGTACCCGCACCCTACCGACTAAAACCCTTATCTAACCGTTTTTCCTCCTTCGGGGTCGGTCCAATAGCTTTGTTAAATGACTAATAAATGCGAAAGATTTAGTAACAAAACTTGAAATTCTAAGAAAATTAATGTAACGGCCAATGAAAAAAATTAAACTTTTAAAAAATTGGGTATTTTATTGAAGCAAAAGAGATGAAAAATACACAGAAAATCTTATTATTCAGACTTTTTTTCTCTATTTTTCTGTTTAGTCTCCGGAACCACCGTAAGGTATTACTTTTAGAGGATGATACGTATGAATGAAAATGAAGTGTAGTCTTGTACATTCTCAGTTCGACCATTCCTGAGATGCGTGGTTAATAGAAACCCAACCACTAAAGAACACCGGTATCCACGATCTTGTATTCAAATCCTTAAAAAAGTAAATTGGCTTTACTAGAATTTAAACCTCTCGAATTTAAACCTCTAATTCAGCTGATTTGAGATGACGAGTTCATCAGTCGATTAACCCGACGGGTTGTATTATTCTGTCTGTATCTAATAAACATTCTTTTATTTTCCGTTGTACGCCAAGTAAATCACCGTGTGATTCAGCATTAATACAAGGCGAATTTCGTATCGCACTGGTTTATCATAAAACAAACTGTGGTGCATCTTACGGAAAGAAAATCTTTATCCTTTTCGTCTGCAGAAGGTTCAAAATTTGTGGCCAACAGATTACCCCCGGCGATTAAACTTCTGTCATCGGCTTCTACATAACGCTGATAAGATAAATCTAATTTTATTTACTGAAGAAGACACTTTTTATGAGAAACGGGAGTCTTCAATTCTAAAAAAAAGTCATTTATGAAGGGAAGACAATCTAAATTGTACTGTGGAAACTAGTTTCCAACACAGATTACAGTTTAATGTTTAGTGTGTCGTTATTTATGACAAAATTCTGGAATCGTTTGTTTTCAATGAAAACCTTACGGAAGATACATACGTTCATTTCTTCAAAAATAATTGAACTAAATGTAAAGAAAAATGTTCGGTCGCTCTGAAATATATTGTAAGGCCATGAGCAGTGCGATGTATGTTTTTTTTATCTAGATGAATTATTTTGTCCCTAAAAGGATTTCTCGAAAACTGCTAAAAATGAAATAGTAGGTCCTATTTTTTTTTCAAATCAGTTTTATTTTTTAATTTTTCCCTTAATTTGAATCTTAAGAATTACCGTCTGGCTTAATTTTACCGAAGAAATCAAGTCGAAATCTTGCTCGGTAAAGAAGCGTTACCAAACCTTTTTGTATGAAATTTCTACTTTATAATTAACAAGATGAACATGTTCTGAAAATTTGTTACATACTTCGTGAAGCATTCTGTATATATAAATTCTGCCCTCACAAAATTTTATATAATAAATAATGCATAAGAGTTTTCATAAGCCAAATTTTAATGACAATTTAATTTGATAAAATTAAATTGTAAATTTGATAAAATTCCCGAATTTAAAATCGGGAATAAGTTAAAAAATAAATAGAAATGTCAGGAAAAAGGGTTTTCTTAAAATAAAATAGAATAATTCAGGAAAAATAACAGAGAGAGAGAGAGAGAGATGTACTACTGATTGGAAAGAGCAAAGGATGTCAGTAAGAAAAATATTGGTTAAAACAAAAAAAATATCAATAACGCGTAAAAATATTACGATTTAATATAATTTATAAACAATAAAAGTTATTAAAATAAGCTTCATAAATAAAGCGTAAAATGTTTGATAAAAAAAATAATAAAAAATAAAAAAATAATACAGTAGCATATTTTTTTTGGATGAATCGTTTTTAATAAATAAAAGAGAAAATTTTCTCTTGGGAAGTTGTATTATTTCTTTTGTATGGGTGTTTTGATTTGAAGGTCAAAGGATTTTAAAGGATAAGTGGTCGGAAATGTTATATATATATATATGAGAGAAAATAGAGATTATTGTTATTGTTTGATTGTAGTAAAGAAAAAATAAAGTAAATAAATAGGGAAAGAAAGAGTGATGTTTAACAGAGAAAAAGAGTGTGAGTGAGTGAGGGAAAAAGAAAGGGGGGGGGGAATGAATTAAAGAGAAAAAAAAAAAAAGAAAGAAATATTCTCACAGTGCATTCATTCCCATAAAGTGCATCATTGCCGGGTTGCGTTATAGATCGGGAAGGGACTCACTTGACGCGGTGTCGTGTTATATAGTACAACCATCGGTTCTACAACCTACCAATAGCACCCTGAAACCAAACAAGCATGCCAGTCAGCAAGGTCATTGTAGACTAGTTCACAACACAATGATTCCCACGGCATTAGTGGTACAGTCTGTGAAATAATAAAGTAGACATTGTTTATGGTAAAGTTTATTATTACAATTGTCTTGTAGAATGGTTCTTATACAATGGTTAGATTAATAAAAAATTTGGATGACTTAACAAATAACAAAAAACAAATATTTTATAATTAAATTTTTGTTTTTCTAATCGTTTTTTTTAATAGCAGAAATGAAAAAAGAAAAATATAATTTTTAGTGGTGATAAAACGTTTTTCTTTAATAAAATAAAATTCATAAAAACTGCACAAAAAATTTTTTAAATAATACTATTTCATTTCTTTTTAAAATTTCTACTTTTTGAAATTGGCAGCATCTAAATTAATTAAAAATATGTAAATTTAAGTTGTTATAATAATAAAAGAAAATTAAAAAAAAAATTTAAATAGATCTAAAAAACCTTTCTAGCTAAATGCCATTCACAAGGAGTCTTAAGATGAGACAAACTTATACCGTGATAAAAATTAAAAAGTATATCATTTATAAATATGTAGCTAATTAGTATAGGTTAAGGCTCTCTGAAATGTTGGAATATGGATTATTATTTTTTTACTTAATAATTAATATATTTTTATTAATTTTCTTGAATTTTTGAATGAAAATAGTCTGAATATAAGTATAATCTATATATATATATTGCTGGTTTATGTAGTAAAGTATTAGAATCTTTGTTTACCATCTAGAGGTTCTGGGTTTGAGTTCTGGTCAGGCATGTTATTTTGATATGCTTAAAAATTAATTTTCAACCATTCTCAGTGATTATTACTGGGCATCAACTTGTTGCTACCATTAAGAATAAGTAAATAAATCCTTTATTCTGCTAAGTATTTATATATATATCAGTATGGATAGATAAGCCAGCTTAAAGGAATCAAATCCTTGATTTGATTCCTTTAAGGTAATTAAAATTAATTAATTTTATTGATTTTTTTCCTTTAAAGGAATTTATTTCCTTTTACTGTTGTCGGCCGAATAATATCCGATATTGGGAGCACTCCATGTACATGCAGGGGGTTATGTCACAGTTGATGTTCTTAAAAGTGTTGTATGAAGCACCATCCTGGCCTGTCACAATCGAAAAAGTGAGAGCCTGGGCGATTCTGAATCGCTGTTTCCATTGAAATCCATAGCGCTGCCCCCTTACAGGTATATTGCAAATACGGGACCATCTTGAACAATGCTTCCGGGAAAGTAGCCCCTGGATCTTTTCGCTTGAAAGAGAGAGGCAATGTTCCAGGGAGGTAAGCAAGACAGAGATTACTCCTTCAGAGTTGGCAGGAGAAATGAGATCAGCCAGTGAAGGGTAGATAAACCCATAAATATATCCTGGATATTTAGAGATGGCTTTACAGGAAGCACGGGGCATATATGTATAAGTTAACCCAGTTCTTCAATGGTCACAAAAACTTCAAAGCATACCTGTGTCTGCAGGCATTGAGATCCTCTATAAAATATGACTGTTGTGGGAAGGAGGACACTGCTAAGCTCACTGTGTTTGTGTGCAACAGGTTCGTGCAGCACAAGGAAACATGACTGAGAGAATTGAGTATGTTATCCTCTGAAAACATCATGGGGACTATGCTGTAGAATGAAAAGGTGAGTATGTGGGATCGAGAATGTTGGTCTCAATTATCTGGACCAAAATGGTGGCAGGGATGAGTATCCCCCGATCTTTCTTTGCGGTTCTGTTTATAATTAAAGCATGTCAAAAAAATAAAAGAAATTCTACTTCATGAATAAAAAAATGAACAATCCTTCGTCTAGATTAATCAAAGGAAATTATGTTAAAACTTTGATCAGAATAAATATATAAATAAATAACAGACTGTATGTCTTTATATTAATATACTTCTGAAGAAGAAGGAGAAAATCAACCCTTAAAGGAATGCTTCTGATTGACGGTAATTTACCAATTTTTCCCCGTAATGAAAATCTTCTATTTAAGCTTTTTGAAAAAGAAAGACACAAGACTATTAGAGGAATTTCCTGTAAAGAAAAAAATCATCAAAATTGCATCCATATGAATAAGTATACTAATTTTGAAAATACATAAAATAAAGATATTTTACACTTCTTGACCTAATTGTAAAACTTATTTTTTTAGTAAATTCTTAAAAAAACAAATAATTTAATGAACTTTTGGCCATTTTAAAAAAAAGAGAATTATTGAAGTTTATTCATACTTTAAAATATTTTTTTTTTTATATAATATACCTTTTAACTAAATAAGTTAGAAAATTATCCAAATTAATAGAACATTTCCTAATACAATTCATTAGATCAAAAATAAAACAAATAAAAGCAGAAAACCTTGACGTTTCATCCAAGATGTAGGACTTTATCAAGACAACCCACAAATGACAAAAAACAACACCAGCAAAAAATAATAAACCCCCACCACCCAACCTAATAAAAAACAAAAATCCCCACATCCCCACTACTAAAAATGCTATCATTTTCAATAGATACTCCCACCGCTATTCCAATAACATTAAGTTACTACCAAAAAAAAAAACTAAACTTTTTTTTATATATATATGAAACATACATGTATGTACATAAAACTTAACTATGGGCAGTCAAAGTTGAACAAAAATGTTTGCTTTCAATGTATGTAGTCTACAACATTTAAATTCCAGATTGTTAATCAAACTAGGAAAAGAGAATTGATGTCTACTACATTGATGGCTAACCTTTTTATTTCAACTTGGATTGCCCACATTTTAAGTTTTCTATATGTATATATAAATACATTGTTAGTTTTCTGTTTCTTTTAAATAAATACAAGTATCTTATGTTTGTTTTTGTGATTTTACCGATTTTTTGAAGAAGAGTACGACATTATTTTAGATGGCATGGTATTAGTGGTAGAGGGAAATGAATTTTCTTTACTTTTTGAGCTATGAAGAGCACAAAAATACAATTCAATTAAATACATATAAAGCCAACGCATAAGATTTTGTGGCTTGAAAATCTCCGAAACTACTACATCAATTACATTGAGATTTAGTATTTTATCTGAAGTTGTGCATGTGAAAATTTTCTTTCCGCAAAAATAGTGCTAATATAGGATGCATAATAAAATAACATAAATGACATTAGCTGTATATATTAGAGTGGAGTAGATGGATAAATGTTACCCTTTCCATGAGGGAGGTTTGTAGTTCTTGACCAGCTCAAAGCAGTTATATTTTAATGCAAGGCTCTTTGATACTGTTCCTAACCACCATTCTCTCGTTAAAATGTAATTAACAATACTTCCTGACCTGGTGATCCACGGGTTTAATTTGTTGCAGGTACACTCCTAATATGAACAACAGATGTAGCTGTGTACAGGTTCCAAATCAAGACAAGCAGTATTAGTTATTTCGGATATCATGCTAATCAATCAGTCAATCAAAATATATATTTTATGATTTTTTTAAATTATATTAAAAAGTAATATATGTTTTTTGTTTTATTTTTCAGCCAGCACGACATTCAAAATTAGAGAAAGCAGATATATTAGAAATGACAGTAAAGCATTTACAGACTATACAAAGACAGCAGTTATCGACAGCAGTGGGTACAGATCCAACAGTTTTACATAAATTTAAAAATGGTTTCAATGAATGCGCAACGGAAGTAAGCAGATATATTAATCATATGGAAGGTATTGAAAATTGTGTAAAACAGCGATTAGTTTCACATTTAGCGTCGTGTGTAAGTGGTTTACAACAAATATCACCACAACTCACATCAACTTATCAAGGGACAAATAGTAATAACAATAATAATAGTAATAATTCATTGTTTTTAAATAATACATCAAATAATTTATCGCAACAAAATTCTTCAATCTCATCGCTATCAGAAGATGTAAATAATAATCATGCATCAAGTCGTTTACAAAGTATGATGACGAGTTTACAATTAATTCCAAGTAGATTACCGACTGGTGAATTAGCATTACTATTACCAAATTCACAACAATTACCTGGTAATGTATTACCGTTTTTTCCTCCACCACCGCCTAATGTTGTCACTTCAACAACTTCAACAATGTTACAACAATCGCAACTACCTGTTCCATCAAATGATTCAGGCGAAAACATTCATAATCATTACCGTAATCATCCGATTCCATCGACAACAACTACATCTGAAACAACACCAATAAATACAATCGATCGTATGCAACATATAAGTGCATTTACGGCAGTATGTCGACCAACAATGATTAAAGATAATCAAAGAAATTATTCATTAACAAAATCACCGATGGTGAGTCCAACGTCATCAATAACATCATCGTCATCAATAAATTACGATGATACAACACCACCAAAAACGATAACTGATATGAGTCCGAATACATCTGTATCATCTGAAATATCATCGACATCATTATTACAGATAGAAAATAATATAAAAAATAAAAATTCAAATTTTTTAACGACTAAATTAACTACGCCACCTGTATTAGCTGTTAAACCATTACCATTATTGAAAGAAAATAATAGTAATAATACAAATTTATTATTAAAAACTGTACCGACGTATTATAATATTAAAAATGAAAAAGAAATAAAAAACGAAGATGATAATGAAATAAACTGTAATAATAATGAAAATAATGAAATGACAATATTACCATTACAAAAACAAAAAAATTTACCACAATCATTACCAGTACATATACCATTAACAGTTGTAACGAATGATAATATTAATAATAGGTTAACAATGAATAATAACGATTTACGATATCAACATCCTGCATTAGATTTTTCATTAAAAAAAGATAACAATTGTATTATTAATAATAAAAATAATAAAGTGTCATTAAAACGTACACGTAATGAATTTGAAAGTAATACTTCAGATGAAAATTTTATTAATAATTGTAATATTACACCAATATCATTTTCACCAAAAATATTAAAATTATCTAATGATAGTATACATAATAATAATAATTATAATAATGAAATTATTGATAAAATTGAAGATTTATCAGTCGGAACAGGAACAGCAACAGCAGTAGCATCAAGTTCTTTTGATTCTGTTTCTAAATCTACAATTGTAACGACAACAATTGGTACAATGGAAATGATGACCCAAATTAATAATAATAGTAATAATAATAATAACAACAATAATAATAATGGTGGCGATATGTGGAGACCATGGTAATTTCTTGTTTATAATTTGAACGTTAATTCTAATTTTCAATATAAAAATTTTATATGTTTTTAACAAATAGTATTTTATAAAAAAAATTATATTTTTGTTGGGCTTTTTCATTTTTAAAAAAAATTTCATTATATCTGTGTATTTTATTGATTAATTATAATATAATTATCATAAGATTTCTTGATTGTCTAAAGAAAGGTTAGGTAAACTGTTTAGTTGTTTATGTCACTATTTTAGATTTTGTAATTTTTCTAATGAGACAAATAAGCTTGTTTAAATAAAATCATAAGTTTAACCTATTAATTAAGAAAATAAACTATGTTTATTAAAAATGTTAAATTAGTTACATTGAAAAATTGAAAATATAATGTAAATTTTTATTTTTCTAGCTGTTATATAATAAGAAAAAATATTGCTATGAATTTAAAGAAATATTGAATTCCCTATCTAAATCTTTGTATTTCTCAAAATATTTGAGATCTGAATTAATACACAGTTAAACCTAGGTTATAAAATATCAATTAATGTATTATATATAAATATGTGCTATTTTTTCATATTTATTTTTACTTATCAGGAATTTTTGTCTTTTGCCTTTAAAATCTCACAACAAATTTCATTATTCCAAAATTTTGAAAGTTGTTCCAAAAGTTGAAAGTTGTATATATTTTTGAAAAATAAAATTCATTTTAAGAATTTTGAGGAGGTATGAGGGATTATCTATAATCTATAAATCTCAAAGGAGTTAAGATGTTATGAGAATTTTTATCAAAACTATTTTTTTTGTTAATATCATGAGAAATACCACTTAATAATAAAACTGAATATTAAAAAAAAATCATATAAACTCATTTATTAATATTTAAATTTTTCTAACGTTGACTGTTTCAATATCCCAACATTTAAAACTATTTTAAATAACTTTTAAAATTGTTTTTTATGGAGAACCAGTTTCATAGTGGAAACAATTTGTAAACTGAATTTGGGGTAATTAATTCCCTGCCCTTCAAAAATAGGTTTGACTATTTCAGTTTATTAAACAATTTTTTATTATTTTTTTCTTTTCTAAATTTGGTATTATTACAGGTCAAATATAATTTGTAGTATAAAATTTTTGTTCTCTAAATTTGTTCTTTTTTTGGAAATAGGCTGAGATATCATAATTTAAACTGTTTTGTAATATTTTTTTTAATATCTTAATACAAAATTGTGTTTGCATTATTCTCTTTTCACTTATAGTTTTTGTTTTCATGTACAAAATGGATAATTGAATATATAAGATGTAAGTGATGTTTTGGGCCAAAAGATTTAGATATCCTCATCAACTGCTATGTCTAGTGTACTAGTGTATTGTGTTTGCATTTTATACACAAATATTTCATGTTATTAGTATTAGGATTGATGTCATCTGGTTAGATAGAACAACAAATCTTGCCTGCCTGTCCTACCTAAGCCAACCGACAGTTCAGTTGACAAAGACACGACAAACCTTAAACTCACTTAGTGTGCTAAAAAAATTTTTTTTACAGATTTAAAAACATATTATTTAAACCTATTTAACAGAACCTTACAAAAACTTTTATAACTTTCTTTAAATTTAGTATTGTAGTTAAAACTTTTATGAATCCTAGAGGTAATGCGAGAAACAAAAAAAAATAACAGTTCTTTAATTTTTTCATTTTTAACCTACAAACTTGTAAAGTTTACTAAATAAGCCATTATTAACATGAGAATGTAGGTTTAAACCGTAATATTTTCAGTTAATTCTATATTTAATTTTATACTGGTTTAAAAATTCATTCTAGAAAAGTTTTTCTTGACTTGTGTAGGTAGTAATAAATTATTTTCATTTTCATCATCTAGAGGGAAGGAATGCATTTTAAGCTAGAAATTTCTGGCATTTTATGCCAGAAATATACAGTTGTATTATTCAAAGGTTTATGTTTGAAGATTGTGCTTCCTTATAAAAAAATTATTCAAAATTATAGATTAGGTATGCTAACTATACCTATAATGGCACAGTACTCTTTTTAATCTATTTTCTAAGCAACTCTAAAATAGTGACATTACTGTTCTTTATTGATAAAATACACTTAGAAAAAATGTTTGAATTATACTTAAAAATATTTGTTATAGTTATTATCATAGTTTTTTTTTTTTTTTGCTTGATTAAAACAGATATTTATAACATATATATATATATATATATATATATATATATATATATATATATGTATAAGATTTTTTGGATTCATTTTATAAAAATGCTTTTTAAAATTAATTGTAGTTATCTAATGTTTTTTAAATATCAGACAATTCATATATGTTCCTAATTTTTTTTTTTTTAGTTGATGAATTGTCTATATTTAAATCAATCTATCTTGTGTTTATTAATTTCTTGTCTTGTCTTTCCTAGATTTGTATCTGTTTGGTTATGTGTTAATACATATTTGAACTTTCTTAAAAAGCTAAAGTAAATTATAAACTGTTATTTATAACAAAAATAATTATACAACTTTTACTTTTACATCAGAGACCTTAATCAGGATGAGTAAAATGGGTGATTAACTGCTTGTTGTATGCGATATTTTTTTTTATTTAACTCGCATACCAATTTTCTAATACCACTTGTGCCAGGATGGATTACTGAAAAACTACTTATCTTTTGTTTTCCATAGTCAGGAAATAGTCTCACTTTCACTACAAACTGCCCTTTATGACAGCATTAAATGATCTATGTAGTTCTTCCTTTATGAAAATGAAATCTTAATTCTATGGTTTTTTCTTGGCTCACCATTATTTATAGTTTTATTTTCCTGGTAAATATAGTTAGAATAGCTATATTAAAGGAGAAAGTATGGTGATCATGTCAAAATAAAAAACAAGTTTATTCGGGTTTATTTGCAAATCTTTAAATTTTAGAGTCCAACTAGTTAATCTAGACCAAAAAATCATATTTATGTGTGTATGTATGTATGTATGTACGTTAATATGTGTGTGTCCACTGCGTTTAGTCTTATATCTAATAATTGACAAAATTTATTTTCTTCAAATCTGACTAAAATATTTTTGTATATGGGGGGCACTGATGATATTAATTTAAAAAAATTTTTAATGTGGTGTGAGGATATTGTGAAAAAATCCAGATTTGTTACTTACAATGCATATATAATTTTAAAAAAATTTTTCAAAAAATTAACATCCACCCCTTAAAATTGAAATATATGCTTTTTTGTCCTTTTGTTTTATCTCCCTTCTGTTTAAATACTTATATAAAGCTATTAAAAAATGGTTACAATTTTTTTTTTTTAATTATTGACTCCAGATCTAAAATGCAGAAAAGTTTTTAAAAAATTTTCTTTTTTTTGTAATTTAACCTTAATTGAAGGTTAAGTGTATGTTAGATTTAGAAAAAAACTTTACTGAAGTGGATTTTTTAAACTTAGCCTATATAAGAATATTTTTAGAAAAATCTTTCTTAAAATTTATTCCCCCACCTCTAAAAAAAAATATCTTCTGTCTTTTTGGTTTTTAACTCTGTAATGGTTTATTGCCATCTCTTATTTGCAAAATGTTATATGCTGTTTGGCCATTAATTTCAATAATAAATGAAAAACAAAATTTTAAAAAACAGAAACTTTGAATTATTTATTATACTAGCTGCAGAGCATGCCAGGCACGCTTCCGCAGGTAGGCCCTCTGGGTAGCATCTTAGAATGCTATTATTAGGTGTCCAAAATTAATTACCTCTTGTGTAAAAATGTTTTTTTTTAATGATGAAAATTGATCAAGGAAAAGCGAAAAAATATCAGCAAATCTTTCCAATTAAATTTTGTTTAGAATGGTTTACACATCTTTTAAAGCAGCATACTCCTAACATTTTCATCAAAATTCGTAATATCCATGTGCAAATTCACTCTATAAGAGAACTGGATACTTAAATATAAAAAATTAATTTATTATTTATATATTATATTCAATTTAAGAAACAAATTATCGTAATACGAAATTAACCTTCCTTGAGGCAATAACAAAAGAGAAGTTGGCTTCAATATCAATAAATCGCTAAGGAGGATATGTAGGATTTAAAATTCTTCTAATTTTGTCCTTTATGATTTGCCATTTGATTTGACCCACGTGTTTTGCCTATATGTATGTTTAACTGTAACTACAAGGCCAAAAAAAATCATATAATAATGGATAATTGATAGTATTTTCAGTGTCAATTTATTTGTATTGAAAATAGTTATGTTTTACGATATTGAATGAATGAATGAATTATTACAAGACTGACTAACAACAGAGCATTAGACAAATTTATTTAATAATAGTAACAAAAATTTAAAAGAGTAAGAGAATTTATAAAGAGTAAAACAAAGAGTGAAAATTTATAAAAAGTAAGAAAAAAGTGAAAAACTTATTTTTACAAATAAAAAAGAAGGAAATGAAACCTAAGTCTTAACATAAATAATTGATTTTATTAAGAAAAACTATCTCGAAAATAAAATAATACATTGTTAATATATATATTTCACATATATATATATAGCAAGTATACATCTGACCAACACGAGACATAGCTAAGGGGGACATACATACAGACACATACAAGTGCTCTTTAGTAGGGTAGGATATTTATGTACCTTGTATTCATTTTACATACAAATCATCTCTTGCTATTTCAAGGTTCGATGTCATTTCATGAGCTCATGCATATATTTTATTGGTTATTTTATCAAAATTTGGTTTTCTTGGAAATATTTTGTTGCATCCTGTTTTTGTTTGAACCATCCCCATTTTCTTGAGGTTAGGTTGTTTGAACCATCCCCATACATAGGTTAGTAAATGTTCAAATTTATATTAACACATAATTAAAAAGATCCTTAGATTTGTTTTACATAATAATGTAATTAAAGAATTTTTTACAAATTTTAGTAAATCTTAAACTGATTTTTATGATAATCCTATATTTGTTTTGGCTTGATTGAATAACTTAGTTTTTAATTATATATATATATTTATAAAATGTATTTGATGTAAATTTTCTTACTTTAAATCTGTTAAAATTTAAAAATATGTTATTTATTAAAAAATATCATTTGATAGAGATGATAAACCTTTAAGTATTATGTGTTTTTTTTTTTTATATAATTTAGTTTGTTACAGTAGATAAAATATTATATTAACATAAATTTATGAAAATTATTAATCTATTTTAATATAATGATTTATATTGTCATAATATATTTAATACAAATAAAGAGATGTATTAATGGTTATTGAAGTAAATTAGAAAGGAAGATTGCACTCAAAAATAGTTTATAGATATTTTACTTTAAGTAAAACTAGATGATAATTTCATTTCTTAATTATTCATTATTAGTAGATGTTGAGGAAAAAATAAATATAGGTAAAAACAATGAAGAAGTAATATTAAATATGAACTGACAAATAAACACTACTTACGAAATATGATAAAATAAGTATTTTTGATGGTTTTTAGAATAAAATAAAATTTAAAAGTAAAAAATAAAAATAACTGTTGTTCTTGGTAATCCAATAGAAACAGGAGACCTTTTTTGGTAAGCACTTTTTTTCTCTCAAAAATAACAATAAAAACGTGAATTTTTACATTTATGTAACAATAACCAAATAAACCAATAAACAAATAACATTTTTACCAAAAATGGACCAATTTTCGATGTTAACAATCAATCTTGGATTATTCTTCTATATTTTTTTATAGCTCACTTCGCTCTCTAAACTTGACTAGCAAGCATAGGTTAAGTTTGGGTTAATTATATTTATAATTTCTCTGCAAATTACCTTTAAATACCCTCTGATTTGGAAGAAAAAAGCAGTTACCCGCTTACCAAAAATGAATCTGAAACAGGGGTTTACTGGTGCTCGAACTAGCCAGAATGGTATTCCAGGATTGTTTTTTGGAGAAATAATTCAGATAATAAATCAAAATAAGCCGCTAAAAATCTAATTCACAATAATAAGTTAAACAATTGACATGATAAAAATAAGTTTTGGTTTTTACCAATGTAAACATCGAAATGAATGTTCATTTTCTATAACATTTAATATATCTTGCCATCTGTAGGTATGAAACATATTCTTGCGGTCTACAGCTGTAATATAAAAATCCTAAATGCGATAATATAAAATCAAATGTTCCAGTATTGGATAATTTAAATCAATCCCTGAATAGAAAGCCAAGTTTAGCTTAAAAATAAATGTAACAATGTTTGTAAAATCATTAACCTATGGTATAGGTTAATGATTTTGTTTTTTTTTTACGCTTGTTAAAATTACTTGTTTTATAATATATTTTATAAGTACTTTTTATATGTCAATTTATTTCATCTTTTCAATTTTTGTTTTCTCTATTTTTTTTGTTGAATATATTCTTTTTCTGAATTTCTTATGATTTAAATGGCCGTATAGGTTTACATTTTAAGTAAAAGGTTTTTGAGTGTAATTTTATGTTCCAATTTTGTGATATTTTAAGTAAAAATTTAGTTGTTGATGTCAGTGACTAATTCTGGTGTTTCTTTTCCAATTAGTATAGATTGATGTTTTTTTTTTTATTTTTCTGTTCAAACATATATATTTAAAATTTGGTCAAAAAATTGTTTACAGACTAATTAATGTACGCTTGTCATGTGATTATTATTAGATTTTAAAATGCCTACCATATATTAATAAATATAACAGATACTTGATTCTTTTACAAAACTATGTTACATTAATATATATATATATATATAAAACAAAGAATTGGAAATTAAAAAAAAAGCTTTATACAATGTAGTCTTAAGAACAAGATATCACACACTAATCATAATTCCTATAATAAAATGGATTTCTCAAAATTTAAAATAAAATAAAAAAAATCAAAGCATTTGTTATTGAACAAGTAGGAGAAGGCTTCAAACGAAAATGTATATCTCCATGGCAAATTGGTAGAGTTTTGGTCTTTTATCCAGAAAGTCGCAGGTCTGAACCCCGATAAGGTGACATTTATAATTTGTTGTACAGTTTCTGTCACACATTCCCATACACAGGCTTTGAAATCTTATTTGGTTAATTACTATCAATAAAAAAAAGTTTATATATATATATATATATATATATACACACACACAAACTTGTGTGAGGGAATATGAAAATGGAAATTTGTAGTGTATGTAATATGGCATGTCTGACTGGGATTCGAACCTGGGACCTCTGGATGAAAGGCCGAGAGGCTACCACTCTACCATGGAGAACACCAAAATTCAATCAATATTATTAATCTGAAGTGTCAAATATGCAGAGTTTCCGTTTTTTATTATACATATTAATAAAAATTATTTATAAGCTGATTTCTAGCGGTATGGTGTAGCATCTGAGCCTTTCATCTGGAGGTACTGGGTTTGAATTCTGATCAGCATATCAATTTTCATATGCTGCAAAATTTCCATTTTCATATTCTCACACGTCAACAACATACTAAAAACACCAGATGTGTTTGTGCTGAAAATTTCTACAAAAGGATTTGAAAGCATTATGATGTATATTTAGAAATCGTATTAAAATGTTAGATTTAATTTTTAATTAGAATGTTATAAAAACTTTCAAAAAAAAGGTTATTTTTTATTTGTTTAAATTGAACTCCTTTAAAATAATTTGTTATGTGTATATACAATTTATGTAAATTATTAAATTTAGTAAACTGTTAAAATGATTAAACATTAAACTTCTTTACATGAAACTGACACCACAATGTAATAAAATTTTCTAGTGACAATTTTTTGTATGTTTTTAATAATATTCAGCCATTTCTATTTTAATTATTAATTATGTGAATTTTTTAATTATCTCTGATTATATAAAGTAATTTTATTTTATAATGCTGAAATTTTGTTACTGTATTTAAAAATATATATATATATATATATATATATATATATATATACACATGTCCTTTTTTCAACCAACCAACTTATCTTTCTTATAAGTAATTAATCTTTTTTTTAATCGTTTTCAAATAATTTTTTTATATAAAATTTTTCTAAATATTATTTAATTTTTTTTTTTAAATGTTTGCTACTTCTGTATATTCATGATGTATTGAGTTCAAATGAAGAAAATTTAAATTACCACAAAAACTTCACATAACAAATAAGACACAAATAATTTAATACTTAAACATTTGTATTATTGTTATTGTCCTATGTATGTATTTTTTGTTTAATGATTATTCATATGTTCAAATTTATTAATCATCAATGAAAATGAATGAAAAATTGCATGTCACTTTTGAAAATATATTTAAAAAATTTTTTATTGGTAAAATTTTGATTATAATAAAGATTTTACACTGACATCAAAAACCAGAATTTATTTTTTTATAATATAAATAGTAAAAAACAACAAATAAAACAATTCTGCTATTATAAACAAATTATTATTAATATTATAAAGTTGCTTTTTGTTTTGTTTTTTAATTTTATTTTGCGCCAAATATTTATATTTTGATTTATTTATCTGTTATGTCTTTTCTTCATATACTTTTAAATCTGTTGTATATATATACAACAGATTTAAAAGTATTTTATATTACGTAGAATTCTTATTTTATTGCTTATCTTTTTTCTTTTTTAAAATTTATTTATTAATAATAATAGTTATTATTATGATATAGGCTATGTTTATATGTTTTATTAAAATAAAAATCATTCGAAAATAACACAATCTTAAAAATTTATTATTTTTTTTCAGAACCAAAGTTAATTTGATTTGCTAATTATTAGCATAATAAATATATAATTTACAATTGCTAATTATATTAATATTTTAGTAAATTTATATGTTGCCGAATTTGATCCATATATGATCCTGTATATGGGCCTGTACTGATCTCGTCCGATTTGGCTTCGTCTTATTCTGTTTTTTGCAGAATTTCAAGTGTATTTTATCTTATCTGTCTTGACCTCGCTTGTTTGGCATCGTCTATTCTGTTTTTGTCAAATTTTAAGGGTCTATTTTATGTAAGCCTGTACTGACCTCGTTTGATTTGGCTTCGTCTTATTCTGTTTTTTGCAGAATTTCAAGTGTATTTTATCTTATCTGTCGACCTCGCTTGTTTGGCATCGTCTTATTCTGTTTTTTGTCAAATTTTAAGGGTCTATTTTATGTTAGCCAGTACTGACCTCGTTTGATTTGGCTTCGTCTTATTCTGTTTTTTGCAGAATTTCAAGTGTATTTTATCTTATCTGTCTTGACCTCGCTTGTTTGGCATCGTCTATTCTGTTTTTGTCAAATTTTAAGGGTCTATTTTATGTTAGCCTGTACTGACCTCGTTTGATTTGGCTTTGTCTTATTCTGTTTTTTGCAGAATTTCAAGTGTATTTTATCTTATCTGTCTTGACCTCGCTTGTTTGGCATCGTCTTATTCTGTTTTTTGCAGAATTTCAAGTGTATTTTATCTTATCTATCTTGACCTCGCTTGTTTGGCATCGTCTTATTCTGTTTTTTGTCAAATTTCAAGTGTATTTTATCTTATCTGTCTTGACCTCGTTTGATTTGGCTTTGTCTTATTCTGTTTTTTGCAGAATTTCAAGTGTATTTTATCTTATCTGTCTTGACCTCGCTTGTTTGGCATCGTCTTATTCTGTTTTTTGCAGAATTTCAAGTGTATTTTATCTTATCTGTCGATCTCGCTTGCTTGGCATCGTCTTATTCTGTTTTTTGTCAAATTTTAAGGGTCTATTTTATGTTAGCCAGTACTGACCTCGTTTGATTTGGCTTCGTCTTATTCTGTTTTTTGCAGAATTTCAAGTGTATTTTATCTTATCTGTCTTGACCTCGCTTGTTTGGCATCGACTATTCTGTTTTTGTCAAATTTTAAGGGTCTATTTTATGTTAGCCTGTACTGACCTCGTTTGATTTGGCTTTGTCTTATTCTGTTTTTTGCAGAATTTCAAGTGTATTTTATCTTATCTGTCTTGACCTCGCTTCTTTGGCATCGTCTTATTCTGTTTTTTGCAGAATTTCAAGTGTATTTTATCTTATCTATCTTGACCTCGCTTGTTTGGCATCGTCTTATTCTGTTTTTTGTCAAATTTCAAGTGTATTTTATCTTATCTGTCTTGACCTCGCTTGTTTGGCATCGTCTTATTCTGTTTTTTGCAGAATTTCAAGTGTATTTTATCTTATCTGTCTTGACCTCGCTTGTTTGGCATCGTCTATTCTGTTTTTGTCAAATTTTAAGGGTCTATTTTATGTTAGCCTGTACTGACCTCGTTTGATTTGGCTTTGTCTTATTCTGTTTTTTGCAGAATTTCAAGTGTATTTTATCTTATCTGTCTTGACCTCGCTTGTTTGGCATCGTCTTATTCTGTTTTTTGCAGAATTTCAAGTGTATTTTATCTTATCTATCTTGACCTCGCTTGTTTGGCATCGTCTTATTCTGTTTTTTGTCAAATTTCAAGTGTATTTTATCTTATCTGTCTTGACCTCGCTTGTTTGGCATCGTCTTATTCTGTTTTTTGTCAAATTTCAAGTGTATTTTATCTTATCTGTCTTGACCTCGCTTGTTTGGCATCGTCTTATTCTGTTTTTTGCAGAATTTCAAGTGTATTTTATCTTATCTGTCTTGACCTCGCTTGTTTGGCATCGTCTTATTCTGTTTTTGTCAAATTTTAAGGGTCTATTTTATGTTAGCCTGTACTGACCTCGTTTGATTTGGCTTTGTCTTATTCTGTTTTTTGCAGAATTTCAAGTGTATTTTATCTTATCTGTCTTGACCTCGCTTGTTTGGCATCGTCTTATTCTGTTTTTTGCAGAATTTCAAGTGTATTTTATCTTATCTATCTTGACCTCGCTTGTTTGGCATCGTCTTATTCTGTTTTTTGTCAAATTTCAAGTGTATTTTATCTTATCTGTCTTGACCTCGCTTGTTTGGCTTTGTCTTATTCTGTTTTTTGCAGAATTTCAAGTGTATTTTATCTTATCTGTCTTGACCTCGCTTGTTTGGCATCGTCTTATTCTGTTTTTTGTCAAATTTCAAGTGTATTTTATCTTATCTGTCTTGACCTCGCTTGTTTGGCATCGTCTTATTCTGTTTTTTGCAGAATTTCAAGTGTATTTTATCTTATCTGTCTTGACCTCGCTTGTTTGGCTTTGTCTTATTCTGTTTTTTGCAGAATTTCAAGTGTATTTTATCTTATCTATCTTGACCTTGCTTGTTTGGCATCGTCTTATTCTGTTTTTTGTCAAATTTCAAGTGTATTTTATCTTATCTGTCTTGACCTCGCTTGTTTGGCATCGTCTTATTCTGTTTTTTGCAGAATTTCAAGTGTATTTTATCTTATCTATCTTGACCTCGCTTGTTTGGCATCGTCTTATTCTGTTTTTTGTCAAATTTCAAGTGTATTTTATCTTATCTGTCTTGACCTCGCTTGTTTGGCATCGTCTTATTCTGTTTTTTGCAGAATTTCAAGTGTATTTTATCTTATCTGTCTTGACCTCGCTTGTTTGGCTTTGTCTTATTCTGTTTTTTGCAGAATTTCAAGTGTATTTTATCTTATCTGTCTTGACCTCGCTTGTTTGGCATCGTCTTATTCTGTTTTTTGCAGAATTTCAAGTGTATTTTATCTTATCTATCTTGACCTCGCTTGTTTGGCATCGTCTTATTCTGTTTTTTGCAGAATTTCAAGTGTATTTTATCTTATCTATCTTGACCTCGCTTGTTTGGCATCGTCTTATTCTGTTTTTTGTCAAATTTCAAGTGTATTTTATCTTATCTGTCTTGACCTCGCTTGTTTGGCTTTGTCTTATTCTGTTTTTTGCAGAATTTCAAGTGTATTTTATCTTATCTGTCTTGACCTCGCTTGTTTGGCATCGTCTTATTCTGTTTTTTGCAGAATTTCAAGTGTATTTTATCTTATCTGTCTTGACCTCGCTTGTTTGGCATCGTCTTAATTCACCTATGTTTGTGAATCTATGTTTATCGATAGACAAACCGATAAACATAGATTCCCTATGACTAGACGGTTGTCTAGTCATATGTTTTATGAAACATATGACTAGACAACCGTCTAGTCATATGTTTCATGGACGGTAGGAACATTCCTACCGTCCATGAAACAGGTAGGAATGAAGGTAGGCGCTTCATTATAACTTAAATATAATCAGTATCATAAATATCATCAGTATCGTCAGAATAACTATAATAGTAATCAAAATCACCAAAACCAAAATGCCACCAGGCCCATAGCATCCATTGTGTCCAAAGCAGACCATTATTGTTCGATTGCTGAAAAAAAAAAAAATTACATCAATTAATTTCAAAAAAAAATTACTCTTCTGTAAAATAGACTAATTTTTTATTTTTTTTAAATTATATAATTTATTTTATCCTGTTTCACAAAATAAAAAAAATATATGTTATCATGATGCCTGAAAAGCTCTTCAGCCGTAGGTTTCTAATTATGAACATATCTAAGAAATAAAGATTCCTCACACTGGCCCAAACACAGACTGCTCCAAGTGCTAGGATCAAGATTTACGTCAACACCAAAAGAGAGACCAAAAATAATGAAAAGCAGGTACTCATCCTTCGGAAGATGGAAATATTCAAGTACAAATAAATATTCAAGATTTTGTTTTAACTAATTTTTTTACAACTGACTTGATTTTTTCTCCTTATATCAAAGAACTGTTTGGAAACAGATCTTAAAGTAATAACATCATCCATCTAACAAAATAACAAAATAACTGATTCCATCGGAGGATTACAGTAAGATAAACTATAAGATCAAAAATAAGAATGATCTATGGATTTAAAGGCACCTCATAGGCAGTCCATTCTGATCAGTACTGGATATTTGTTAATACTGATATTTTTAATTTCTGAAATTATATGAGTACTACCATTCTAGTTACTAATGAGCACATTTGATTGGAAAATTTTTAAATAAGCCTAATAACGCTATAATAATTTTATATTATCTTGTAAGAATACAATTTCATAGTATATACTGCTGCAGCAAATATATCTATATATATATATATATATATATATATATATATATATATATGAATTTTTATTATCTAATTAACATTAAAAAATTATGAAATTAAAAAAATATTTCATTAAAATTTCTACATGAGAACAGAAACTAATTTTTTTTTTAATTTATGATGGACAGCTGAGATGTAATGGGCACTAGAATGTAACAGGAGAACAAGATGTCGCACAAAGGGACAGGTTTTGTTATCTTGTAGTACATTCCTCTATTACTAACTTTCCAAAACTTGTCAATCCACACCCTCTTATTTTCTGTTAGTCATTATTGTTAAGGTCAAGTACTCCTGCAATTCAACACATCTAAAACAACATGGAAAGATAAAATTTTTATCTGCAGAAAAAGTGAACGATATTGAAATTCAACTTCAACTAAAAGTCATTAACGGTGATGAAATCGTTAAATTGAAGTACTGTGAGTAGGCAGAAAATAAAATTATATGCATCAGAAACTGGTGAAGCAAATATTAAGGATAAACTTTGTAGTCCTCAACCGGTTTCTGTGATTCATTCCCAAAAGAATATGGATTAATTAATTCAAGATGATCATTGCATCACATTATGAGGCATCGCCACCAGATAGAAAAAATAACGAACAGAACTTATTATTGAACAACTGGGCTGCTGTAAATGTTTTCATGGTGGTGGTATACAAAAAAATCTTGTTAACAGCAACAAAAGGAATCTTGTGAACAGCTAAAATATTCCTGTTAGGAAATGTTATTTTAAGAAGGGAGATAATTTTTTTTTAATAATGTGACAGAAATTGAAACTTGGATGCATCATTATGGGCTGAGAGAAGAACGCAAATACAGAATACCAACATTATAGTTTGCCACAATAAAAAGAATTCAAAGCAATCCTCTGCAAAAGAAAATTCTCTTAATAGTGTTCTGGGATTCCAAACAAATGTATATGACTGATTACCAGGAGGACGAGTCAACTGTAAATTCTGTGCCACACATTAAAACATTAAAACTCCTTCGAAGATATGCATCTTGCCCAACAATCCACAGAACCATTAATTCTGCAACGTGATAATGCTAGTTATTAAGGATACTCATTTCACCACGGGTGATGAACCAAAGGATGCATCGAGGTTGTGGTTCTAGGAAATACTGTCAGAATTTTTCATCGATAGAATGAGAAAACTGGTTAACCGTTAGGTGAAATGTGTTTTTATAAAAGATAAACTAATCAAAACACTGAAATAATTCATAAAAAATATGAAAATATGTCATTTTTCTTCTTTAATGGAATCGGTTCATTTGAATTATTTTTTCAACATGAAAAAAATAAATTTAATTTTTTGTATAAAATTTACTTTCATGACATTTTCGATTCATTTGACTATTTTCATTTCCTATTCATGAGCGATTGTGTGTTACATTCCTTATACAGTATTAAGTAATTAAGATTTTATATATATATATATATATATATATCCTCCTCTATGAATCATGAGACCTTGCCGTTGGTGAGGGGGCTTGAGTGCTCAGGGATACAGAGTAGCTGGACCGAAGGTGCAACCATATCGGAGAGGTATCTGTTGAGAGCCAGACTAAGGAATGATTCCTGAAAGAGGGCAGCAGCTCTTTCAGTAGTTGTTAGGGGCGTGAGTCAGGACGACTTAAACGGCCATATCAACATCACTCAGTCCTCTTGAGTACTGCGCAGCTGAAAGCAATGGAAAACTACAGCTGCTTTTTTTCCAAGAAAATGTGGCTCTCTGCATTTTCACATAGCAATAATGGAGGCGCCTTCCTTGGTAAAATATTCCGGAGGTAAAATAGTCCCCCGTTCAGATCTCCGGGTGGGGACTACTAAGGAAGGGGTCACCAGAAAATTAAAAAATAACATTCTACGAGTCGGAGCGTGGAATGTTAGAAGCTTGAAAAAGGTTGGTAGGCTAGAAAATTTAAAAAGGGAAATGGGTAGGACAAATGTGGATATAGTAGGAATTAGTGAGGTTCGGTGGGAAGAGGAAGGCGACTTTTGGTCAGGTGATTTTAGAGTAATTAACTCAGCGTCAAATAATGGGCAGGCAGGAGTAGGTTTCGTGATGAACAAGAAGATAGGGAGGAGAGTGGAGTATTTCAAAACGCATAGCGATAGAATCATTGTAATAAGGATAAAATCAAAACCTAAACCGACAACGATTGTTAACGTCTATATGCCTACAAGCGCCCATGATGATGATGAGGTAGAGTGTGTATACGAAGAGATTGATGAAGCAATTAAACACGTAAAAGGAGATGAAAATTTAATAATAGTTGGAGATTGGAATGCAAGCATTGGAAAAGGCAAGGAAGGAAATATAGTGGGTGAATACGGGCTGGGCAAAAGGAATGAAAGAGGGGACCGACTTATAGAATTTTGCACAAAGTATAATTTAGTAATTGCCAACACCCAATTTAAAAATCATAATAGAAGAATATACACTTGGAAAAAGCCAGGCGATACTGGAAGGTATCAGATAGATTATATCATGGTTAAGCAAAGATTTAGAAATCAACTCGTTGACTGCAAAACTTACCCTGGAGCAGACATTGATAGCGACCATAATTTGGTGATAATGAAATGTAGATTGGGGTTTAAAAACCTGAAGAAAAGGTGTCAGATGAATCGGTGGAATTTAGAGAAGCTTGAGGAAGAGGAGGTAAAGAAGATTTTTGAGGAGGACATCACAATAGGTCTGAGTAAAAAAGATAAGGTAGAAAATGTAGAAGAAGAATGGGAGAATGTTAAAAAGGAAATTCTTAAATCAGCTGAAGCAAACTTAGGCGGAATAAAGAGAACCGGTAGAAAACCTTGGGTTTCAGACGATATATTGCAGCTGATGGATGAATGTAGAAAATATAAGAATGCTAGTGATGAAGAAAGTAAAAGGAACTATCGGAAATTAAGAAATGCTATAAACAGGAAGTGCAAACTGGCGAAAGAAGAGTGGATTAAAGAAAAGTGTTCAGAAATGGAAAGAGAAATGAACATTGGTAAAATAGACGGAGCATACAGGAAAGTTAAGGAAAATTTTGGGGTACATAAATTAAAATCTAATAATGTGTTAAACAAAGATGGTACACCAATATATAATACGAAAGGTAAAGTCTATAGATGGGTGGAATATATTGAAGAGTTATACGGAGGAAATGAATTAGAAAATGGTGTTATAGAGGAAGAAGAGGAAGTTGAGGAGGATGAAATGGGAGAAACAATACTGAGATCTGAATTTAAGAGAGCATTAAAAGATTTAAATGGCAGAAAGGCTCCTGGAATAGACGGAATACCTGTAGAATTACTGCACAGTGCAGGTGAGGAAGCGATTGATGGATTATACAAACTGGTGTGTAATATTTATGAAAATGGGGAATTTCCATCAGACTTCAAAAAAAGTGTTATAGTTATGATACCAAAGAAAGCAGGGGCAGATAAATGTGACGAATACAGAACAATTAGTTTAACTAGTCATGCATAAAAAATCTTAACTAGAATTTTATACAGAAGAATTGAGAGGAGAGTGGAAGAAGTGTTAGGAGAAGACCAATTTGGTTTCAGGAAAAGTATAGGGACAAGGGAAGCAAATTTAGGCCTCAGATTAATAGTAGAAGGAAGATTAAAGAAAAACAAACCAACATACTTGGCGTTTATAGACCTAGAAAAGGTTTTCGATAACGTAGACTGGAATAAAATGTTCAGCATTTTAAAAAAATTAGGGTTCAAATACAGAGATAGAAGAACAATTGCTAACATGTACAGGAACCAAACAGCAACAATAACAATTGAAAAACATAAGAAAGAAGCCCTAATAAGAAAGGGAGTCCGACAAGGATGTTCCCTATCTCCGTTACTTTTTAATCTTTACATGGAACTAGCAGTTAATGATGTTAAAGAACAATTTAGATTCGGAGTAACAGTACAAGGTGAAAAGATAAAGATGCTACGATTTGCTGATGATATAGTAATTCTAGCCGAGAGTAAAAAGGATTTAGAAGAAACAATGAACGGCATAGATGAAGTCCTACGCAAGAACTATCGCATGAAAATAAACAAGAACAAAACAAAAGTAATGAAATGTAGTAGAAATAACAAAGATGGACCGCTGAATGTGAAAATAGGAGGAGAGAAGATTATGGAGGTAGAAGAATTTTGTTATTTGGGAAGTAAAATTACTAAAGATGGACGAAGCAGGAGCGATATAAAATGCCGAATAGCACAAGCTAAACGAGCCTTCAGTAAGAAGTAAAATTTGTTTACATCAAAAATTAATTTAAATGTCAGGAAAAGATTTTTGAAAGTGTATGTTTGGAGTGTCGCTTTATATGGAAGTGAAACTTGGATAATCGGTGTATCTGAGAAGAAAAGATTAGAAGCTTTTGAAATGCGGTGCTATAGGAGAATGTTAAAAATCAGATGGGTGGATAAAGTGACAAATGAAGAGGTATTGCGGCAAATAGATGAAGAAAGAAGCATTTGGAAAAATATAGTTAAAAGAAGAGACAGACTTATAGGCCACATACTAAGGCATCCTGGAATAGTCGCTTTAATATTGGAAGGACAGGTAGAAGGGAAAAATTGTGTAGGCAGGCCACGTTTGGAGTATGTAAAACAAATTGTTAAGGATGTAGGATGTAGAGGGTATACTGAAATGAAACGACTAGCACTAGATAGGGAATCTTGGAGAGCTGCATCAAACCAGTCAAATGACTGAAGACAAAAAAAAAATATATATATATAATTCTAATAAATCATAGATGTATGATTCAAGATCAATTTCGGAATTATCAATTTAGGGTTAAATACTCTATTTTTGAGGAGATAGGCCATCTCCTCAAAAATATAATATTATACAAATTCAGTATATACAGTAATTAGCTAATGCGATCTTCTACATGAGTAAAACGTATATACCTCTGGAAATAGACAAACTTAATATATATAATGGTAATTTTTTTTTTTTAATTAGTTACTTTTATAAGGTGTTTTACTTACAGATTTTGAGAATAGTACGTGCGTGTGAGATTAAACTAAACGAATAATTTCACAAAAAAACAAGATTTTTTATAATTTTGCACTAAAATTTTATGTGAGTAGAATTATTAATGTGACATGAATTACAGATTTATAATTTAGCAAATACAGAATTATGAATTATGAGTGTAAAATCCAAAATTTTGTTGTTTGGCAACAGTTGTATATTATTATTGTTGCATATCAATAATGGGCTCACTTAATTATTTGTTTATTATTTACAGAAACTTTTTTTAAGTTATATTTTACAAATGCAGTATATTTTGTGGCCCCCAAACATTTGTCTTCTCATTCCTACTAAATCAGTTTCTCTTTCATTTATACATTGCTCCAAATGTAATCATTTTGTAAGACTTCGGTAACAATCTAACTTCCTTCGGGTAGGTCTCCAGTTCAGCACCTTTTCTCCTACATACACCTTATATTCTATATAAATTTATTATACTGGCACATCTTATAGTATGAAAATTTTTGAATTTCATCTTCTCTGTAATCACATCACATTTAAATATGTATTTACTAATTATGTTACAAATATTTCTCAAAACATCCATTTCCATTACTCTCAACCTATCATAATTATTTCCACAATTCCTTTAAATACATGTTTTCATTTTGTTATGGTTGTATTTTGCTTAAGTGCATTTGTAGTTAATGAGTTGAAATCTTGAATTTTTAAATCCAGTATTTTAATTCTTCTTTACTGTCTCCCGTATTAAAAATTATGTGTACTTTTGGCATCTATTAATATATTGCAGTGGTATTTTCTAATTCATGTAATCTTCGTGCACTACAAGTTCCCACCATCTAGTCTTTGCTTCTTCTAATGCTATCTGCCAGTCATTTATCGAAATATATGAGTTTCTTAGCAGTGTTATGAGCTGTACAAATGTCTATGTTGTTTCGATTCCAACACCAAACCTATAGGTCAGTATCATGCCAAAATAGAAAATTTTACCTTTTTTTTTTTTTACCGACTGGTTAGGATCTGTAACCATACAGAAAGGGAAATTGAGGGGTAAGTTAGAATAGGATACCTTACCATAATTGGACACATAGGACATTCTTAACTGGTTACCATATTTAATATGTTAATCTGCCTTACATGTTTGAATTGATTGTCATTTTCATTTGCAATAAGGAGCAACTGTGCGTCGTATTTCAGCCATCCCTTTAATGATTTAATTCATAATTTTTAATACTTAGATTAAAAAAAATCATGTATGAACTATATTTTTGTTGACAAAGTTGGACATTATAAAAGTATACTTTGACAAGATATATAGAAAAAGTTAACATTTAAGCTAAAATTTTCAAACTTATCATCTTATTCAGCTATTAGGATTGTGTGTGTGTGTGTGTGCATGTGCATGTGTGTGTGTGAGAGAGAGAGAGAGGATATAGGAGTATACTTATTAAAAAAAACATAAAACTAAAAACATTTTGTAATTAAAGATAGAAATGTGAATTTTATTAAATTACTATTCATTTTTCTGTTTATCTGTTGTGAAATTTTGGTTATTTAATTTACTTTAATAATTTTTCTTTATCAAGCACTTTTAAGACCATTATTTTTGATTTCCCACTTATAACACCATTGCTGTTGCAACAGCAAATTTATGAAAGTAATATTTGTACATAACAATCAGCTAAAACCTTCATTATATATTTTGCAATTTTGATGACTACATTAAAATAGAATAGCATATTAGTACATAATATTTTAATAAAATTTAAGTATAACTTGACATAGTTGAGTTGGGACTGCATTAGTGGTAAGACACATGTAGTTTTTGCTCTGCTGTTTTTTGGTACTTTTGATTGGTTTTTTGTTGATTTTTTTAGATTTTGTTGGTGGAAGATTGATGGACATGGACACAAAATTTAGTGAGATTTGGACAATGGACTGATATTTAGATTTTTCTGTTTTTCCTATGCTACAACAAAGGAGTTGGACCTGTTTAACCAAATAATTTAGTTACAATTATTCTAAGTTAAACTACAAAACTGTGCAAGAGTATTACATCATGCAATTAAAGTAAACAAAAACTTTGAACATTTTTCGTCTTCGAGGCGAAAAATATTCTGTCCTCACAGAGACAATTATAAGGGTATCACTTTTTCTATTTTTTCCAACTTTCTGATCGTCCCAAACCAAAATCCCCCTGGATCTTCACCAATCCGGGCCTCCACTATCTTTTGACCCCCAACCCAAAAACCCCAAAAAATCCTCACCCAGCCAAATCCTCAGTGAGTTACCAACAAATTCCAGCAAAATGGAAGAAGAACTTTGTGAAAAAGATGAGGTATTCCTGTAAACCTTATAAAACCATAAACAAAGACAGGCCAGCAAAACTATCTAAAGCTGTAGATTGTTCAAAATGCAAGTTCTCATACCAATCTAAGTTTTCAGAAAGTGACAGACTTGAAATATGCAAGCAATACTGGAATTTGGGAAACTACAACAGGCGAAAAGAGTTCATACTCAAGAATATTTCCTGTAACACAGTTAATAGACACAAAATGAAAATACTAAGGTTCATTCAGTCTCAAAATCTTATTTTTTTACTAAAATGGATACTAGAGTTAGGGTGTGTCAAATTTTTTTTTTAAAAGAACTGTCTATTTCTAACAGACCAATTCTGAAAGTTTTAAAAGGGAAGTATGATTGTAGGTATAAGAGGGTAATCCACTCCGGGAAAAAACACTCTGAAGACCAAATAAATTATCTGAAACAACACATTAAATTTCCGTACAACAGAGTCACATTACACATATTGCAGTTTCTCGCATCGAACCAGGTATGGCCAAATCATTGACAACTGAAACATCTCATGTGTTGTGGCACAAAAGCCTGCAGCAAATCCAGATGGTATATTCCTGCACGTACTTTCTCCAGCAGGGTTGTTCTGTTAAAGGTGAGAATGTAAGAGGCAGAAGCTAGGATTTTGCTGTCCCTTCTCATATTCAGCCCTCAGCACTCTTATCACTCCCCGCGGTGGGTGACGCCACAATTTCTCCTCCACAATTTCTTGTTCAGTACAGTTAAGTAGATCTCAACAGACTACATCATTCTTTGAAGTAGTGAGGATCAGTACTCGTGTAGCAAACTCACCTAAGTCCTTACATCCAAGAATCTTCTGCGACTGGATGTCGTTTGACATCTCAATGTAAAGACCATCATAGGTTTTTCGAATTTCCTTTACAGGACCTCCAGCGTAATTATTTATTTCACAAGCAATAAGGAACGGACTTACCCTTGCAAAATTACCATCTTCTCTCTTGATTACAGATACTTTGTTTTAGGGGTATTGTTCTTGAAAACAGCTCTCTGTAAACTCTTCATCTTATTTTTAATTCTTTTTGTCTCATGACTCTTTTTCTGTTTTGCTTCGGCAAGTGGTTGGTTCAAAGCAAGGGTGTTTACATAAACCCTCTGCCATGTTTAATTGTTGTTCAACTGGCATAATTTTTCAACCCCCTCTGTAGCAAGGCTAGTTTCCGGGTTACACACTTATTCCAGGGGTACCAACTTGGGAAGTCCAGTTCGGTACTCCAGTGGAACCAACGTATGCCTTGAAAGAGAGTGGATGCACAGTCTCTGCACTAAATCCAGGTCTCTAAACACAAAAGCTTTCAGGGTTCTCATGCACCGACATATGTGGGCATATGTGAATCCATTTTCTAATTGTTTTAAAATTTTCATATCTGCAGGTGGCTGAAAAATCCAGTCCTTGTAAGGACCTGTAGATGTAATTCAGTCTCTTAAGAATTAATTAGGTTTCTAGGATCTTAATTAAGTCTTTAGGATGGAAATAAGTCTCTTAAAAGAGATGGGAAGTGTCAACAATAAGTATTGCTTTGTTGAGGTGAAGCTTAGTTCCAAGAATATGTATTAAATTAATTTCAGGTCTAACCAAACAGATTTTTATTTCAAAAATTGTTTAAAACACCTGACAGATTGTTGGCGTGCAGAAATAAGAAATATAAGTGAAAAATCACATTCACAACTCAACAGCTAAAGCTATTTTATTCTGTTTTAATATATGAATAGATTTATTCTAATAAATTTATACATTCATTCAGAACAAATAAAAAATTTTGCTGCTTTTGTAAAATTAAATTCTAATTTTCTTATCATTAAACAATTAAAATCCATTATCTTCATCGTTTGCATACCACCTAATTCACAAATCTGCACAATGTCAACTTTGCTTGTCATGAAGTTCTTGTTTTGCTAGTTGTAATTATGATTACTTTACACCCATTCTCAAAAATTAATATTTTCTGGATCTATGGAAAATAGTCAAAACCAATCAAACCAGGTAAACGATCTCATGATATAACATCATATCAGCCAATTAGCATGCTACCTATACTTTCAAAAGTTTTCTACTTAGAAGATTAAAACATTTTTACATCAAAACAAAGACTACCAGTTGGTTTTCAAACATATCATAGTTCCATCGAACAGAGTTTTTGCTAATATTGAGACAGCTTTAGACATAAATCTACTCTACCGGTTTTCTTGATATCTGTCAATCCTTTAGATAATGTGCACACTGGCCTTTTTAAAATTAATCAGCATCTATCTTATCATAATTAAACATTTTCATTTATTTTTCTAAGCAATAGATGTTTCAAGGTTAAATTTCAGACTGAATTGTCTCCACAACTTCCCATAAATGCAGCATTCCTCAAGGAAGTATGGTACAGCATCTTCAAGAAAAGTTAAACAACATTTGAAGCATGGCAGAAGTTGTGGCTAATAAAGTCTATGGAAATTAAAGTACAAATGTTAGTTTCACTCTCTGAACAAATGTCCACTTGTTATACTCAATGACATTCAGCTACCACAATCAGATTCTACTTTTGTATTCACCTTGACAAAAGACTCATAATTGGAAAAAGGAAACATCCTGACCCTGTAGGGGAAAACACCCACCATGTGACATTTCCGTTCACCATGCTATTCTCTCCATAACTAGCTCTGATGGGCTTTACTGGAGGTCATCTTCAGAAACCAAGGTGGTTGACATATTACAGTCTTGCCTTGGCCAGGATGCCCCTGATGCGAATGCCACAAGCAACATTCCCATCGATGTACTACTAACTGAGGCAAACTCGTGGAAAACAAAATACATCTCAATTGAAGTTTTAAAAAGATTAAATTACCTAACGTCGAGTGAAGGAACTGAAATTTACCTACCTGAATAGGTAAAAATGAGTTCAACACACAACTCAACAACAAAAATATAAAACAAGATGTAAACAAAGAAACAAAAGGTAGCTCAGTTGGGACCTTACATCCCTGCTGCCATTCTTTCTTTAGCAAAGAAAATCATAAATTCTTCTACTATTGACCATTCGGCCCGGTTTCTACAATTCTACTGAATATCCAAAGTCGACCCGACAATTTCGAGACTACAAATCACCTCAGTGCGCTTCTCATTGTACTTTGAATACTCATACAGCACGCGCAAGGCATCATCAAGTACCCCACACTGCAGGATAGACCCCAATCCACCAGGCTAATCACGCCAATCTGCCTCTAAAAGCACCGTGTTCTGAAAGAAACTGAGGAACATACTTATTGGGGAAATCCAGGAGGGCCCCGCAATCATCTAATATCTGGGAAGAGATCATGCGTCTCCCGTCTTCCGTCTCACCCCATCTTGCTTGGCATAATTCATATCCATGCTGCTCTATCTACCGAATCTTTTCAGAAGTCAACTAATTCCACTTCCTAGCAACATATCCTTCTGCAGTTTTGTCGCAAGAATATCGACTGGCTTCACATCTACCATCACTAAGATCACCTCTCGTAAAATCGTTCAGTAACCACCCGTTACCATCAATAACATAATTCGTTGCGCCCTCAGTAAAATATTTCGAAAACTTTTAAATTTCAGCCTACCCGCATAAACAGGCGCTGTATCTAGCATTATGGCCTCGTAGACGATACTCATAGTTCTAAAATTAAAACTCAAATCAGGATTGACCATAAGTCGAATACCAAAGTAAGCACTACAGGCCTTCCCCGCGACGTATTGAAGGTGCTTCTTGAATTTCAACTTCTCATCGAGTAACACCCCAAGGTATTTCTAAGCCTGAACATACTTTATATGTTTGCCTGCTTTGACACACGGGCTTGCCACCTCACAGCCAGATGGTCCTTAAGGAGCATTATCATGGTCTTCTCGGGCTGAACGTGATCTTGTGTTGACCCCAAAGCTTTAGTATCCTGCACGAATAACTGTGAGCTCCAACTTCCTCCGCAAGTACCCCCTAACTTTATATATATGTATTGCATATATATATTTATATATAACTTTACTACTATAAATACAAAGTTAAACAATTTGATTCGGTTTGTCGCTACACAAGGTATATATTTTTAAATTAACATCACCGCCGACCGTTATAGACAAAAATCTATTAGTAATTAAAAATGAATACTGGTTGTTTAAGTTATTAAAAAAGGTGTTTATTATTTATATAAGTTTATAAACTTATTTGAATTTTTATGTTTAAGTTTGTTCTTTTTTGTGTTATATTACTTTTAGGTTAACAAAGAAAATAGTAATATTAAATGCAAGCCCATTAAAAAAAAATAAATTTATAAATAACAATGGCTTCTAACAATTTTATGAAAATTCCAGTAAATTCTTTATTTTTATATTTTAGTACTTTTATTACAATCGCATCAACAATTAAAGTCATTAGCGACTTATCAGTATAATGTAAACTTATCGTTAAATTTATAGTTTTGATCAAACTCAGTTCGACTACTCCTGAGACATGTGGTTAATTGAAAAACAACCACCAAAGAACACCGGCATCCATGATCTAGTATTCAAATCCGAATAAAAGATACCTTTAATTTAAAAAAAGTACCTTTATTAGGATTTGAACCTGAGAACTTCTACTTCAAAATCAGCTGATTTACGACGATGAGTTTACCACTTGACCAACCCGATGAGTTTATTTTTATAATAAACCGTTTTAACCGTTCAATGAATGAAAAATTATATATTAAGTCTGTTGTGCAATATCATATTTATATATGAATTTAGTTTTGTTTCAACATTACAACGAGATATCGTATATATTGAAGTATAAAATTGCATGTGTTGGCATCATGGATCAATAATTCTACGCCTACCGTTTTTGTGAAGGGGTGTTAAGAAGAGATTCTATTTTCTAATTTCAGTATTATTCAGTTCTTGGGGTGCTCATTTGTTTATCTCAGTAAGTAACTTTTTATTATTCTAATGGAATTTAAGTATGATTTTGTTTTTTTTATTAATGAATCGGTAGTGTGGGCTTTAACCTGTGATAAAATCCTTCGAGTTGTAAAATCATTTATTTAAGCAACGTTTTGTTAAAAACTTTCATCATATATTATAGGCACATTATTATTAGTCGTTTATACATAGTAATTTTCTTACTGTTTTATTGGACATTATAATACTTATTTTCTTATCCTTTATTTTCAGATACTAATAAAAAGAACAATTTATAATTGACAGTTTTATAATAGACTAGACCTTGGATATGGTGTTCTTTGGTGGTTCAGTTTCAATTAACCACACTTCTTAGGAATTTTCGATCTGAGACCACAAGACTACACCTAATTTACATTCATACATAATCTCATTTAACCTTTGAAGTAATACCTGATGGTGGTTTCAAAGGCTAACCATAAAAAAGTTTCAGACTGTTGGAAGTTTTCAGTTATATTATAAGTAATGGAAAAACGATCTGTTTCATGTTAACTTCTACCAAATGTAAATCTTTTTTATTAGTGTCAGGTAAAACTCGCTAAAATAAGCAGATAAGTTACAAAAACTATTGTTATTGTCAACAAAGGAGAAAAACATCGTCACAACTAAATACATATGCCTACTTAATAACACTGCAAACTTTAGATTCTGTTAAAAGGTCTATGAAATTAAGTAGCTTCTCACAAAAATAAGAATTATAAATAATATATGAAACAAATAAATAAAACATGAACATTGTACATAAATATTAATACTGCTTATTGTTTTTCAAGACCTCAGAAGTCTATAATTCTCATTGGATTTTCATACCCATGAGTGTCTTCATTACTTTTAAATAGATAATAATAATTTTATAAATATATCTGGTACCTGTTTTTCAGATGGAATGCTTCCTTCTTTCCCCATCTTCCTCCACAAAATGGGATCTATTTTTGGATATGTTTTATTTTATTGTTGAACTTCAGGTTATTTGTAAGTTTAATGACACTCTTGATTATTTATTAAGTGAGTTAGCTTTGAATTGACATCAAGCATAAACTTCTTTTAACTTGATGTCAAGCCAAACCAACCATTTGGTTGCCTCTGTTGCAGCAACATATTCAATTTCTGTAGAAGAGAATGTTGCATATTACTGCAATTTACTTTTCCATACAACTGGTCTACCAAAGTATTGAAGGAGAGTTCCACTAGTCGATCTTCCAGTGACTGTATGCATAATCGGCATCACTGTATGGCTCAATTTGGCTTCAGGATTAAATTTCAAATATCTGAAAATTCTTTTTACCAAATTAAAATGGACCTTTATTGGTTGACTGTATTCTAGATGTAATATTCAAGGAAACTTAAGTTTGGTGTTGTGCCGGAAGTTAAATAATTTAATTTTCCAACCATTTCCCTGCAATGTTCACCACTGGAGATTAGAGGGATTTTCCAGGTTCCCAACCAAGTTCAATATGTAGAAATAAAGGTTTATAGTCTAAGCTCATATTTTTGTAAAACTACCTTTGACTACTGACTGATCATTGTAAATTTATCTGTTACAGTAATATTTATTCCAATATAATTTTTCACAACATGTGATTTTAATTCAAAGTGACAATTTAATTTTGTAATTGGATCATGATCTTTGAAGAAGGACCTAAAATAAGACTGTCATCAGCATAATAAACCACCACAATTTCTTTGCCATGGTACATGCAAGGATCATCCTTGCTTTATTCTAGATCACACAGCTATAAGAAGTGTGTTAGGCATTTATACCATCACTTAGAAGCTGGTTTAAGGCCATACAAACTTTTTAATAATTTGTGTTACATCTCATATCCTTATTATGGCATGAACACATACATTCTTGTTTAATTGTTCATTGAGGAACGCAGTCTTCACATCATGAGTAAGCTAAAAGTTCCCTGACTGTCTCTAGGTGGGAAATAGGGCCGAAAGTGACAAAATAATCAATCCCTGTATGTTGACTATAGTCCTTAGCAACTAGTCTTGCTTTATACTTAATGATGTCATTCAAATCACTTCATATAAAGATAAGTCAGAAAACAATTTGTTAGAGAGTTTTGGCTTGCAAAACATTTAGGCCTGCTTTCTGCTCCCTCTGAAATTATTGGGGTACAAATCAAGGGGTAAATTTTGTGCTTCTTTATAGTTTTTGATCTAAAAAATAGAATAAAGTGGTCCCAGACCTCTGTCTTACTTAGATTTTAAGAAAAATTAGGTAAAACACGAAAAAGTTTTGTTGAAAAATACAAAATTTTTAAGGTTTTGAATAAAATAGATTAATTTACCAATTAACAAATAAAATTTCTAGTTAAATTTGCAGAGAATTTACTTCTTAGAAAATTGATGTAAATAATGTCTATTAAAATTAAAAATGAAAAGTTTGAAATTTGAAAAGTTCAACTTAAAAACACAACACACAATCTGGATCTGAAAAGTGATAGGATTTTAAATACAACAATTTACAGACAAATGCTAAAAATTATAAAAATAAGTTTGAAAAACATCTTTCTAAAACTTTTTAAAAATATGTAATTTTTAATAGGTCAACAGTAATATTTGATCAATTTTTATGTCTAGCATTTGAATATTCATTCAAATGGTTTTTTGAGGTGAGTTCGAGAAACAGGTATGCTTAAACCGCAACGATTTAGTGGTGGTCATGAACATTTTTTTTAAAAATGCTGTGCTGAAGAAGCAATATTGAATGCAGTAAAAGTATTTCCCACCTCAAGCACGAGAGAGTTGTAACGTCGCTTTCATGTGTTGTAGGAATCAGTGTATAAAGGGGTTTATCACATGGCATGTGATTTAGTGTGAGCGACACATGGCAGTCAATGTGTTAATATTTGCTTATTCTTAAGTTCTTATCTTCTTCATTAGGAAAGCTTGCATCAATATCAAATACCATTCAAACCAGTACATTCCTCATTCATATACCTCATTCAAACCACCATCTATATAAATAAAAATGTAAATGTTCATTTGTTTAAAAGATTAAATCTCCAGAAGGTCTTCACAGATTGGTTTGAAATTTTGACACAGCGTTGCATTCGAATACGGGTATGTTTTTATATACCTACTATTTATATACCTAAGATGTCACACCTGTAACAGGTAAAACATGATTTTTTTTTAAAACAGCACTATTTGTTGGACATAAAAGCAACACATACTATACCAAATATTTTACGATTCTATTTCAGTGTTTCCGATATGTATGTCCGCTATAGCCTAAAAAACTACTGGGCCGATTTACACGCGGGGAAAAAGGAAGAAAGGGAAAAATCAAAAAAGGGGAAAATGGAAAACAGTGAAAATAAGATTTGGGAAAGGGAAAGAGAAATGGGGAAGGAAATGGAAAAGAGGAAAATGGTGAAAGGGCATATGGTAAAAATTAAAATGGGGAAAAAGGAAAGATTAAATTTTGTGTAGCTTCCGTAATGTTCATTTTGTTATTATTTTATCAAACTTTCAATTTTATTCATTTAATCTATATATGTACTCAAATCTAGCAATAGCGAAGCATTGCCGGGTCTGCTAGTAAAACATAAACTAACAATAATCATTAAGGAATTACAACATTTGTGTTTATGAAGTCTTTTTATATTTAGTATTTTTTTTATTTTATTAAGGATAATTATTTTAATTTTTGTTTTTTTTTACAGATAATGAATGAATCTGTAAATAATTCTTTTATTAAAGAAGCTCTGCCTCTTAGTAAAAATATTAAATTAGAGAATGAACAAGATAATGTAGGGGAAATGATATGCATTTTTTTACCAAATCACGTGACTGAAACTGATACATCATCTGAGCATGTAAGGTTTTTTATAATTTATTTTTTGTATGTTTGGCCTTCTGAGGACCAATAAATTGTTCATTTCCATATGAGAAAGTGAAGCATTATTTTACATTTATTTATCTTTCTTCTGTATGTTTTCGCCTTCTCTCTTCTTGTTTAGATTACTTCTTAATTTGCATCCATTTTTTTGTATTTTTATGGGTCCTAGGATTTTTTTAAAGATTTTACTTTCTTTTTTTCTGTTAGATTTATTATATCTGATTTCAAACTGAAGATGCATCTGATGCAAACAGATCCTATGTTTTGATTACTGTATTTTAGTGCCTGATTTTGGCATCTACTGAAATATTCTTTTAGTTGAGAATATCTTTTGTTAGTTTGTAGGCTAATTTAAATTTCTCTTTTATTTTTACTGGTTTCTTTATCTAAAACATTGATTTGGATTATTTCTCCCATATATTTATATTTGTTGACTTTATTGATTTTTCCATGTTTTGTAATTAGGGACTTGAGAGAATCTTTTAGTCATGAAATTTCCTTTATGAAATAAAATTTTAGCTTTATTTTCCATGCAATTTATTTTAGGTGGTTTACTTGTTCTGCTGCCTTTTCGAGATTCTCCATGAAACTTGTAATATTGTCAGCAAAAGATTAAGCAGTTAATCTGAATTCCTTTCAATTTTCTGTCCCAATTTTATTTAGTGGTGTTTTCCAACTTCTTTCATCATTTCCCATTTCCTTTTTATTTTCCCCAGGACACATAAAAAGAATTGATGGAAAACCATTCCTTTGCCTTACTTCTGTTTTATTTCTAATTCTTCTGACACTTCTCTTTACTTCTGATTTTGTAATTAGTGTGTTTAGTAATGTTAATTGTTTTAGGATCTACATCAAATTCTTGTAGAATATAGTTAAATGAAGAATTTTATCAATTGAGCTGTAAGTCTTTTTGAAATCTACAAAGACTATTAGTTATTATTTATGCCTTGTCATTTTTTCTGTTTTATTGTTTTAAGGTTTGAGATTTTTCTTCATGTGATCTTCCTTTTCTGAATCCTTCTTGAATCTTTTCTTCTACCAAGAAAATCTTCAATTAATTAGATTCTATTTTGAAGTGCCCTTGAAAGAATGTTGTTTGTCATAGGTAAGAGGGAAATCCCTTTGTAGTGATTTACTTCCTTTTATCTCCTTATTTATGTAGTGGAAGTATTAATGCATTTTTCCAATCTTGTTGAATTTTCTTCTGTTTTTCATATCTCATTTAAGAAAAAGTTCTTCAGTTTTTCCTGGCTGTTTTGATTATTCTTTCCATAATTCTGCTCCAATCAAGCCATCACTTGCTACTTGATTTCCAGATCATTGTTATCCAAGATTTCCAGATTTTGTCAAAATTTTTTATTCGATTAGGTGGTTTGGATTTTGCATTTCATGTTGCTGGGTTTTTTTAATTAAAATCTTACCTCGTGTTCTTGCTAGTTTAATAATCTTTCAACGTACTTGCTAAAATTTTGTTAATTGTCTTCATTGTTATTTGGTAATTGTGATTGATATTTGGTAAGTTTTTAAATTTTGATAAGTGTGGTAAATTTTAAACTTTATTTATGTATTTAATTCAAAAGGTGGCATGAAACCCATGATACAAAATCATATAAAAAAAAAAAACAAAACATAAATAGATAACAAATTATCATTCATAAGAGAATAGCTCTTGATAAGGTATTAACAGTACTTTAGTATTATAAATGTCTAGCCACCTTAAGTGTACTTTACATAGTAAAAATAGCCTAGTAATCGGTGATCTCCTATGAGAATCAATTGAAACATAAAATATGGAAAATTATGCTTAAGCAGCCCTACTTAGTATAAAAAAGTCAAAAAGTTGCAATAAATCACACAGTAGTGGAAATGACTACCCAAAATTTTATTGGAAAATATTATCTACGTTTGTCAGAAATTATTCAGTACTTGGTATTTTTAACAAATTTGAAATATAAGTAGAGTTATGATTAGTAAAATTCATAGAATCACCAATTTTATAGGCAGCATATCTAAGAAAGATTCTATGTGGTATTTCTAATAATTTTAACTTCAAGTCAATAAAAGATCACCAGACAACAGAGCCATGATTTAGTAATGGGTATATAATATCATACCCTAAAGTTCTGAAGAGTTATTATTTCTAAAATTTGTAGAAAATCTCTTAATAAAATTTACAATTTTTAGTGACTAATACCGTGTAACTAATGTATTTACTGAAGGATAACTTGCTATCAAAATATACACCTAAGTCTATAATAGAAGATACTAGAACTGAAGTCGATTTGAAGCAACTGAATATCTATCAACTGGATTTGTAATAGGATTAAGTAGTTTCATATCATCTGCAAATAATTAAAAAAAAATGTAATATTGTATAATTAAATTGTCATTTACAAATACTAGGAAAATTGGTGAACCCAAATGTATGTCTTGTCTTACTCCAGATCTAACATAAATAGGCTTTGAGATAAAATTGTCAATCTTAAGACAGGGAATTCTGTTTGTATGAAATGAATGTGTCTAAGACAACGATTTATTATTAAATCCATATGCAGCAAGTTTTCTAGTAAGTAATTTAATTTTAACTACATCAGACGCACAACAGATCAGTATAAATTACATCAAGATTATACCATTATTTAGCACGTTGACAATATCTTTTTTATATAGGTTTTATATATATATATATATATATATATAAAACCTCATTTGCATTGTTCTTAAATAATTCTTAATAATAAGTAGATCCTACATTATTTTTGAAGCGTATGTAGCTTTTTTTTTTCCTATTAATAACTGTGTTAATAAATTCATTAGAGAAATGGGTACTTACGTATTAACGCCACCGCAGCTACAGCTGCTGTTTAGGTTATGTTGGCTTCGTACGTATATGTTGACTTCGGGTACTGACAAATCGTACGTATATCAAAATAACTTAACTAAATATAACCTACGCTTGCTTCGCTCCCTAACCTCTTATAATTAACATTAAATATGCATAATATATACAACTTATTAATAATATAACCTTAATGTTATAGCACTGAAATCCAATTAATGTTAATCCACCGAAATCAGATTGACTACTTTGTTTTTAAATAAAGCTGTAGTTGCGGTGGCGTTAATACTTAAGTACCGAGAAATGCTTCGGAAAATTAATTTTTTTTATAAGTATTATTGATTCATATTGTCAACAATATTAATGCATACTAGCAGTTCCTCAGCAAAAATTTCTATATCATGATGAATAATAAATCCCAGTCCCATGGTATTTTTTGTACGCTACAAAATTCCATTTCCATGTTCAAGCTTGTGTGCCGATATAAAAAATAAATAAAAATGAATAATAATCAATAATTATTAATTAGAATCAAATCTCTTTTAGTAAATGCTGAAACTTACAAAATTTATATTTTTATAATCTGGTATGTATTTATCAGATATAAGATTAGAATTCAAAATCTTGGGTAACATTATCTCGAAAGGTAAGTTAATTTACACTATAAAAAATGTCATTGTAAGCAGTATTAACTCTAATGTCAGTAAGTTAAAAAAAAACTAAATCAAGAAAATTACCCCAACAGTTTAAAAAAGGTTTTCCCATATAAAACCTGGCACATTAAAGTCACCTAATAATAATAATAATAATTTAATTGTGGCTGCACTGTTAATGTATGTGGTAAGTGAATTAGAGATACAATTTATCTTTATATTAATATAAATTATACAAAAATCATAAACATATTCACTTTGTAGCATTCATTTTTCTGTTTTGTGTTACAGCAAGTAGATTTAGTAAGATTGAAAGAGGAACCGCTTGATATTATTGATGATGATATTCCAAAAGATCCTTTAGCAATTGAAGAGACCACCTTAATTAATTCAGAAAGTTTAAAAGTTGAAAATGAATTGGTAAGGGTGTTTAATTTTGCATACAGTGGAATACCAATTATCCAGATAGCCCTGTGTAAGGCCAAATCTGGATAATTGGAAAGGATAATTTAAAAATGTTTTATCATATAATTTGAACTAATCATTCTAATGTTAAATGGGTAACATACTAAATTTGAGTAACAAAAAAAATTTGGAACATAAGTAGTGTAAGAAAAAAGAGATATAGTAATATGGTACAAAAAATACATTGTATAGAAATTTGCTTTATAATTGGTTTAACACAGGCCTAAATACGAGGGTATTTTTTTTTCAAGGTCTGATCGGTCGCGAAATAAAAATCCGTGCAAAAATCGGATGAACCTTTGCACATATGTGTAGTGCATCGTCTCTAGTATGGCTTTCAATCATGCCGCGTCACTTTGTTTAGTTCTGAACATGCAGCTAGCACGTAAACACATCTACAACAATAGCATCTCCCGCCAAGTGTGAAGTGCATGCGGTAATTTGATTCTTCAGACTGAGGGGTGTAATGCCGCTGAAATTCATAGACGAATAAGTAATGTGTACGGTGAAACTTCAATGAGCTACAGCAAAGTGCGACAATGGTGCAGGAACTTTAAAGCAGGACGTGCAGATGTTCATGATCTGATGAGAAATCTGCTCATTTAATTTAACAACATTAACTGTGAAAATTTAAATCGTGAATTAAATCAAGCAGTGAGCTGGAACTTCTGGGGTCTAGACTGCAACAGTGAAATCTTTTAGCGGAAAAAAAGTTACTGCGTTTAGAACAGAAAATAAAACTCAACGTTTTTTACTATAAAAATTTCATTGTGTGTATGTACTGATGTTGATGGTCTGAAGAATTAGCTGTGCATTCAGCTTATTCTTGAAGATTGGCTCTTTATTGACTCTTTTAAAGTTATGAAAGCAATTTTATTGCATTGGGGTAACAAACTGCCATCCATTCCATTAGCTCATACAGTCAACATGAATTAAACTTATGAAACTGTAGTATCAATTATTAGACACAATAAAATAAAAGAGCATATATCACAAGTTTGCAGTCATCTGAAAGTTTTGTTGTATTACTTCTAGGTTTACAAGGTGGGTTTATATAATATTGTTTTCTTTGTCTTTGGGATAGTCATGATACAAAATGACATTACTAGAACTAGCCATTGTGGCAGAACTTTGTGGTTGGTGAAAAAAATATAAAGCATTTATCATCAATTGTGAGTGGTAAAATCATACTGCCACCACTTCACATAAAATTCAGACTCATGAAAAATTTTGTAAAGGCACTAGACAAAGATGGACCAGGATTTAATCATTTAAAAATAAGTTTCTGGAATTGAGTAATGGTAAGCTCAAGAGGGTATATTTATCAGTCTGCAAATCAAGAAACTGCTTAAGGACTCGACTTTTGTTAAATTTAGCGACTGTGAACCTGCATGGAAGTCCTTCAAAGACGTTGGTGGTGGTTTTTTTAGACAACAGAAAGGATGAAAACTATTATTTATTTAAACTGTTATTTTTGTTAATAATAATAAGCTGTTAGATAACTACAAACATGTAGGATGTCATTAAAAATTGATTTCCTTCACTGCCACCTAGACTTTTTTTCCTGAAAATTTAGCCTCTGTCAGCGATGAACAAGGAGAGCATTTCCATCAGAATATTCTGACATTGGAACATCGGCATCAAGGAAGATGGAATCCTGGAATGATTCGTGACTTGGTAGTTTTTGTTTGTCAAAACTGATCAAACATTGTACCTGCAAAAAAGTTTATCAACATATTTTAAAAATTAATAGTAAAACAATTCCAATGATTTAACACGTTAGTTGCAGCATGGGCAATATATATCCCGTATGATAAGTAGTACCATATGTTCTCGAATTCTAGATGGAACTGCATAGCAGTTAATTGCTATGATGCTTGTTAAAGGATTCTGTTCTGTGCGTTAACGGCTGACATATACCCTGTATTCATGTTCCATCAAGTGGCACAGGAAAATGCTTTCTGTATGTATTGCCTTATTATTCTCCTTTTTGTTTTATAACCAAACTAATTGAAAGGTTTTGCCATATATCAGAAACAGTATGAACTATCATACTCCGAAACAGTTTGGCTAAATTCTGTACGTTATATTTGCTGCAGCTGACTTGGTACAGGGAATTTTCAGCCTGAAAGTAGTATTTCTTTTTATATAGGCACAACTTCTTTATAATTTATTCCTGCTATAAACCACCTATATAGAATTACTTTTATTTTTTGTTATTTCTTCAATGGTGGAAAAAGTAAAACTCTCTCATAAAAGCATTCAATGATTGGTTTAAAAGTATAGTTGAATATTTATGTTAGTAAATGGTAATTATTATTTTTTTAAATATAAATATATATCAAGAATCTGTAATAAATTGACATAATTAAAAATAAAACATAAAATTTTACAATAATATAAATTTTGATTCAGGAAAATGCAAGAAAGCATTAATTCTAGAACAAATGTGGTAAATTTAATTTCATGAAACAAATCATCGAAAAACATAAATAAATACATTGGAATTGAATAAAACCATAAAAAAACCATAATAAAAATGTAATGAATATGTTTAATAATAAATGTTATCCCACTCAGTGAAAGAAAAAATATAGGAAATTCTTTATAAAATGAATGAAATTACCTGAAATCATTATTTTAAATAAAAACAATACTCGTAAAGTTACAGTAGAAATGGACAAAGTAATTAGTACACATATTTAAGAATGAACTAAATCTAAATTTAAATGAAAGATTGCATTGATTTATTTTGATGAAACAAAATTGAAATTATTATCTGTATATTTAAAATTAATATCTACTTACCTTGTAATGAATGAAGAATATCCAAACTGAAATATTTCACTGAAAACCATCATAATTTTATAACTAAATTACTCTGGAAAAATTCCGTAACCACCACAAAATATTCTGGTACTAATACAAAATAATTTTAATTCATTGCTTGTCTAACATAATTCTTATTTTCTCATGAGAAGAATTGAAGCAGTTTAAACACGAAGCCTGTTTTCTGTCATATTCATCACAATACATGTTAACCTTTCTGACTTTGTTGTCTGTTTCTGGGTTCCGTAAAAGTTTGCTGTAAAATCTTGTAACAGCCACTACATTTTCATCTTTTCTTTTTCTCTGGATTGATTTTTAATGAATAAATTCTCTTAGGAGTTCTTGGTTTTTGCATCTGAATTGTTTCTCCAACCAGAGCTTTGATTATCGTATCGTTAAAATTTAAAATTGAATATTTTTTTTACGTTTGGTATTGTATGAAACCTATGCGTTGGTTAATAATGAACCAAATATTAATTCTAGGGCGACTTTTCTGTACACTACACACCTTTTCTTAAAACTGTCTAGCAGCTACTCATTTGATCATTGAAGTCAACATCTTTTTTGGCATCATTGTAATTAATTATACGTTCTGGTTTTTATCACTGGTTTTTTTTACAACTTTTCTGTAAATACTAACAAGTCGTGTTCTTTTATAGTTAGCATAAGTACTAGTCACTTATTTTTCCACATAATTATTTTTATGTCATCCTTCATAACCCCAATTATTTCTCTTTTTTTTTATTATTTCTTCTCAAGAAATGGACTTAACATTGAAAGACTTCTTCAACATATTCAGTGATGAAATTGTGGGTTTCTGAATTTAAAAGAGGTTATAAGAACACTAAGGACAAACCCACTCCAGATGCCCTGCTCAGGTGACAGCTCCTGAAATATTAGAAAATATATGTAAAAATGTATGTAAAAATATATTTTAAAAGTGTATGAGATAGCCGAGACTGTTAAAATATTAAAAAGTACGTGCAGGTTAAAAAGAATGACCACATCTAGTGAAAAAAAAAAATATCTTGTTTCATCATGACAATGCACTAGCACATTCATCAGTCATTGCAATGGCAAAAATCAACGAACTAAAGTTCAAATTGCATGCTCATCTGTCTTTCACCAGATTTAGCTCCCAGCAACTACCACCTATTTCCTAATCTCAAAAAATGGCTTGGTAAACAATGATTTAAGAGCAATAAGGAAGTTATTGTTACTGTAAATGGGTATGTTGAAGAACATGATGAATTATATTATATAAAATGGTATAACTAAATTAGAGCACCAGTATGAAAAATGTATTAGTCTTTGTGAAGATTATATTGAAAAATAAAACCAAAAAAATGGTTTCTTTATCAGGCCGAAAGCTTATCAGCCCACCTTTGTGTGAATGTATATATATATATATATATATATATACGTATAAATACACACACACACATTATTTCATATGTTTTATATAAACTAGCCGGTTGGAGGGGTCTGTCCTCTGGATTCTTGACATGTTTGTGTATTCATGTTAATGAGAATATTAAGTGTTTTACAGAAATATTTTAGAAAAGAAATTTTAGTGCATAGAGAATAATTTTCTGAACATTTTGATATTTTTATATTTAAAACAGGCTTAAGGAATTAGTAGATATAGAATTTAATAGTTTTTAATAGAAAAATAATGTGTTTAACGCTAGCCATATTGATAACAGGGAGTTGACTTGGGGATGCAATCTTCTTTGTTTAGTCTTGTATATGGTTGTGTTAGTTGCCAGTCCAACTGCTGCTATTTGCACAGAACAGACCAAGTGATGCGCTGACTGGATGTGCACCCACTAAATAAAGAATCCTTTTTTTTAACTGCTAAACATTTACTAATAATCCCTTTTTTTAATTAATTAAAAAATAAGTAATAATAAGTAAATAAAAATAATATACACTTAAAAATTATCTGTAAATAAATTGACGACAGACTGTTCTAGTGGGATAGAGCTGTCTGAGAGAGAGCCGCCGTGTGCAGCCACCTGCCGCACTATCATTAGTCCACTCTGTGTCAATAGCAGCTAAAATAAGAATGTGAGCACATACAACAAACAAACCAACATATCATCCTTTTTTAAGGAAGTGGTAATCTATATAGAGTAATATTAATTATTTATTAATATTTAATTTTACATTTTCTAAGGTTTGTATTTATATTTTTTTTTTTTAAGGAATCTGAGACCTCATTGAATGATGATGAAGTTTCATCAGAGCTTAATTTTAATATGAAAACCACCAATGAACTTCAAATGAATGGTGAGCATTTGCACACTGTAAAGACAGAAGAGGAGGTCAGATTTGATCCGGGTCATGTAAGTATATAGAGTTCATATTTTTAATAAGCTTTGGGTGATTTTTTTGTAATTGTATTTGAATATTTATAAGGTAAACAATTTAAAATCAACGCAATATAGATAAAACACTGTTGTGACATATTTACCGTCGTATTATTTATAATATAAGATTACGGTATTATAATTATACATTTATTTAATATTTGCTTAGTTTGATCGCATATATCATATGTACATTGTTTACATCGACATTGGTTTTTATAACAAACATATTCTTATGAATTATTTTCCTGCTGCAGTGCAACATTTTTTCACTCATAATCACAGATGGAAGTGACTCATCAGTAACATTTTTTCACTTATAATCATCACAGATGGAAGTGACTCATCAGTAACATAGTATAACTACATATTTTGATGTTAATATTAGTCATAATTTCCTTTTTTCTTACAATTGTACTGTAGTCCTTGCTTTTTTTTAATCTTCTTCCTGTATCAGATTACTGTAAACTGAAGCAGTTGCATTCAATTATTATTAATCTTTTGCTGTGCGTGTGTGTTTTTGTCCAGTTTTTTCAGAAATAATTTTGAAATTAAACATTATTAGGCTAGCCTCTTCAGTTTTTAAAAAATTATATATATATATATATATATAATAACATTACATATTTTTTAAATATTTTTAAGTTATTTACGGGAATACTACTGCAGCTCATCAGTTCAGTAGTTGTGCTAGTGAGTGGTTGTGTTTTAAGTCAGTGCTATTGCATTTTTTTATAATTACTGAAATGAAGTTTTTTCTTTAGAGTTGTGTTTTTTTTATTGTTATTATGTCAACAGAAAAGTACAATGGACTGTTCTGTTGGTGTTTTTGTTAATGAAGTTTGTCGTAAAAAATATTACTCTCAATTTTCTAAAGAGGTTTTTCAAGTAAATGACCTACCTCTAAATGAATAAATATTGATCAAATTATCAACCGACCATCAGCGGTCAAAATACCACTTCAGTTTGTCAATACTGTAAAAACAAGTACGGTTTGGCAATCGCTCAAGACATGACAATGATTTTGCTAAGACTGATTCAGTAGAATTTTCGGAGAGAGCCCCTTTAAATGAAATAAACTCCATTTGTAATGAATACAAATGGATATTTCCCCGGTCACAAAAATATAAAGCTAAATATGTCCCAGTAGGTTCCTGCTTTGAAAAAAATACTCTAAAAATGTCAGATGCAGTCAAAAGCAAACTAGAGGAATCATTTGATGAAAAGTTACCTGAAGTTGTACTAACCTCTACCAGTAACTGTACATGGTGTGGAGATAAGTTAATAGAAAATCTTAAATAAAAATGTGCCTTAATAATGATATACCTGTAGTATTGGACACTTCATTATTTTATGAAGCAAGTTAAAAAACCAAGAATGCTAGTTTTTTAAATTAAAAAGAAAACTTTTTTAATTCTTTTGGTTTTTTAACAAAATTTATTGTTTTTGCATTATTTGGATTTAAACATTTTAAAATGGCCACCATTTTGAAAAATATTATTAGATAAAGTTTCTAACAACAGGTCTTTATCTATGGCAAGTACCATGCCAAATTTCAACATAATTAGTCAAACCATTCTGGAAATAAAAATTTAGTGAAAAAAAACAAAATGGCAGCTAGCGCGTAAAATAAAGCATTTCTAGTACCATGTTTATAGGAACTATTTTCTTTATTTTAATGTAAGAAAACCATTGTAGATGTTTGGCAGCCTATTTTAGAATCTCTCTCTCTAAAGAGAGAGAGAGAGAAAGAGAGTGAGTGTGTGTGTGTGTGTGTGTGTGTGTGTAAAATTCTACTTGATACCCCCAAGTATAGAATTAAATGAAGTAAAATGACACTCACCTTATTTTTTCATGTCTTCAATGGTACTTTCGTAGCAACCCACATCCTCATTTGTAATTCTTCTTTATAAAATTTAATATCAAATTACGTATTAAACTTGCAATAATTAAAATATATAATGTGTAAAATTTTAAAAATTAAAAAGTTAAAAAATTAAAAAGTTGTAGTATTGGCTGACTAAACAAGTAGTATATTTTGTTTTTATCATAATTGACGTCATATTTGGTCTGCACATCAGCTTTCTACTAACTATGAGAGTATATTGAACAAATCTTAGATGTATATTCTGTTGTTTGAACCTACATTTAAGAGATTGTGACTGGTTTTCTAAATATAAGTCATTAGTTTTGGATTTCCCTAGACCAGACATTCTGTATATATAAAAACATTCTGCATATATAAAAATATAAAATGTGTGGGTTTGTAGATCTGATCGATATGGATAAATATATTTATCTGTAATAAAATTCCTAAATTGTTAGTTTTCTTGGTTTTTAAAACATTCATATGATAATGAAGTTTCAGTAAAGTATACACAGTATGTCTGAAAAGTTCCCAAATTTTTCTGTAACTCGATACAAGTAGTGCCATCTCTCAGACAACCAAGGAATTATGTATTACGATTTCTGGCGAGTGTGTGTATAAAATTTCATAATGTTTCGTCATTCCAGTCTCAAGTTACATTCGGACATGTACATTGTGTTCATGGTACCTTGTGCGAGCTTGCTACATGGAACAGAGAAGCGCGATAAAAGTTTGTGTTCTTTAAAAATCGTTTGTTGAAACTTATTCTATGATTCAGCAAGCATTCGGTGATGATGCCGCATCTCCTATTACAACATACATGTGGTGGAAGCGGTTTAAAGATGGTAGAGATGTTGTTGGATGACAACAAACAAAGCAGGAAGGCATCAACAGCTGTTCATGACGAAAATGTTGTGAAAGTGCTCACACTTCTGCTCGAACAACCTCATCTTACCCTTTGGGTCATAGCAGAAGAGCTAAACATCAGTAAACACGTGGTACTCTAACAGAAAAAATGTACTGCCGAAATGTGTGCTGTCATTTTGTTCCACACTTCTTGACCAAAGAACAAAAGCAGGTGTACCTTTCTTATGCTCAAGACTTTGTTGAAACTGCCAATAACGACCTGAATTTTTGCAAACAATTTTAACTGGGGATGAAAGCTGGTGCTTGACCAGCAAAAATCAAGAGTGATGTTGAGTGCCTTCTTCGATTCAAAGGACCTGATCCATCATTAATTTGTCCCAACTAGTCAAATCTTGAATCCTAAATTCTGTTTGTAAGTAATGAAATGCCTGATGCGACACAGTCGTCGAATCCGGCCTGAGTACCGGGATCCAGGGAGTTGGACGCCCTAACAACAGTTTTAACACTTTATTACATTGTAAATCAACACTGTCTTATCCCACCCGCCGTATTTATTTTCTGTTCCTGAAACTCAAGTTGAAGATGAAAGGCCACTTTTTTGATGACATTCAGGCCATCCAAAGGGCTTGCACCGAGCAGTTATCGGCTCTACCGGTGCTTCAACGAGTATATAAATAGAGAAGAATTTTTCTTTGTAGAGGGCTGATGTGAATAAATTAGTTTATCTTTAAACCTATATTTTTACTTAATTTAGTTTGGGAACTTCTCTGACATACTGTTTATAAACTACTAAAAGATAAGTAAAGTTCCTTATTAATAATTATGATTAAATAATATTCAAAAACATGTTGATTTTGAATATATGTTAAAAATATTCTTTTTTTTAGTGGCTTATTACAAGATACAACACTTAATGTTATTGTAATTGATGTAATTTTGCATTAATTCATAAAAAATCTTTTAATTATTATAAGATAATAGTATTTATAATATTATAAGATATTTATCTTTTAATTATTAGTTATTTTTAATTTTACAGGTTACTATCGATAAAGAAATCATCAAGGAAAGTACCACAAAAAGTTTTATTTGTGACTTTTGTCAAAAGTCATTTAATCGTAAAAATAATTTAAATAAACATCTTAATATTCATAGAAATATGAGAAATTATGTTTGTAACTTTTGTCAGAAGTCATTTAATCAGCGTTCTACTTTAAAATTTCATTTAAATACTCATACTAATGAGAAAAATTATATTTGTAATGTTTGTCAAAAATCATTTAATCGTAAATACGATTTAAAGAGGCATTTTAATAGTCATATAAAAGAAGAAAATTATATTTGTAATTTTTGTCAAAAGTCTTTTTTTCAAAGTCACGCATTAAAATTACATTTAAATATTCATACTAAGGAGAACAATTATATTTGTAACTTTTGTCAAAAGTCATTTAATCATAAAAACAATCTAAGGAGACATATTAATAGTCATACAAAAGAGAAAAATTTTATTTGTAGCTTTTGTCAGAAATCATTTAATGAACTGTCTGATTTAAAATTACATTTAAATATTCATACTAAGGAGAAAAATTATGTTTGCAATGTTTGTCAAAAGTCATGTAATCGTAAATCCAATTTAAAGTCGCATCTTAATACTCATACAAAAGAGAGAAATTAATTTGTAACTTTTGTCAGAAGTCTTTTTATCAAAGTTATGATTTAATATTTTAACTATTCTCATTAAGGAATATTATTATATTTATAACTTTTGTCAAGTCATTTAATCATAAATACAATTTAAAGAGACATTTTAATAGTCATACACAGTCATTATATTTAATAGTCATTGCAACTTTTGTTAGAACTCTTTTTATCAAAGTTCTGCTTTAAAATTACATTTTTACTTAGTTCGTACTATGGAATAGAATTATGTTTGTAACCTTCTGCCAAAAGATTTTTTATCATCTTTCTAGTTTGACAGTGCATATTAATTTACAAAGAGAGTAAAGTTATGCATATAAAGTTTGTCAAAAGTCTTTTAATCGCAGTTATAATTTAAAAAATACATTAACTTCCACACTAAAGAAAAAAATTTCTGTATGTTACTGTTGTCAAAAATCTTTTAAGAAGAGTGTTATACTTTAAGAGACATCTTAATAATATGTATATTAGAGAATCATTATGACCTTTAAAAAGTTCTTATGTTAAGAAATTTGTTTAAGGAAAAAATTATATCATTCTTTCATTTATGCATAATTTAAAACAAGTATAACAGAATTTTTCTATTGTATATAATTTAACATTACATTTATCACAATTTTTTTATATGTTACAACTTAATGCAGAAATGTTACCTTGCATACCTCAAACACAAGTGATTTTTTTAAAAAAAAGTTAAAAATGAAATTGTTATATATGCAATTTATATACAATATTTATTGGGTAAAAAAAAAGAAAAGTTTTTTGATAGACTCATAGGTAAGGAAAACTGATCAGTCAGGATATCACTGTATATGGGAGTCGATGGTGAAGGGGATAATTATTGATGGAATTATCTGAAAATAAAAATAGAGCAGTTTTATAATAGATAAACATCAATCAACAAATAAAGTAGACTAGAATGAAATTAAAAAATCAACTTTTGGCTTTGTTATGGCTACCAAGTACCTTTTTTGTTTTTTTTCTACCTGTAGAACCACTGTTAGGTATTGCATCAGAGGATGAGGTGAAATGGCAATTTTGTAGTGTGTGGAAAATATCATACTTTGCTGGGATTCGAATCCAGGAATCCAGATGAAAGGCCAGGACACTACCATTCGAAACCACAGTAGCCGGCCAAGGCTACAAACTAGTCATTCCACGTTAAGTGATCCACTTTTGAAAATCGTCCCCAGTTGACCAACTCCAAATATCATCAAATTTTTGATGGAGATTCCCCATGGTCTGAAATGCCATTATACGAAATTGCGGGTTTTTATCTGTTATGGCGTGATTTTTTTGTGGCCCCTTGAGAAAGGGGTACTTACCTATAGTTTATGGACACGTGTAAAAAGTTATCTTTGACTTTTGATGGCAATAATAAAGATACAGATTAAAATTTTGGTTAAATTTTTATGCTATATCTGAATATGTTAGTCACAAGTTTCTTTTGGAACCTGGTTTTGAGATATAGCAGCTGAAATTTAGCCAAAAATTGTCGCAACATTTTGGAAGTCAAAGTTTGAGCATATATATTTCCTTATCTAATAGTTTAATCAGAATGAGACTTTGTAATTTGAAAAAGGAAATAATTATGTGTATGATCTTGCAGTTTCAAAGAAATTGGAATCTTATGTAAGTAGAAATCCATAACCAAATTTCATCAAAATTTTTTATCATACGTTTTGTCCCACTTCGAAGGCTTATATCTCAGGTATACCTTCTCAGATTTTGTTAGTTTTATAATAGGTGGAAAGGGCAGGTTTTAAACTACATAATCTGTGCATTTTGTCTTATGACCCAAATATTATAGTAGGTAAGAAAGCTTTTCAAAGATAATTAATTTTTTGTACAGGACAGATTTTTAATCTGTGGATATTTCTAGTTAATTAAAACAGCTGAAGGTGGAACACATTCAGTGCTTCAGAAAATTATTAGATTTTTTAAAGAATGTTCTAAAATTTACAATATCTTAAAAAAGAATTGCAGGGTTTGAGAAAATTTTGGACTATTGTAGAACTTTCTAGTTGATCTGAAAAAGTCCAGTTTCTAAAATGTTCTAGAAAACTCCATTCTACAGAACATTATACAGAAGCATCAACTTTTTGTGAATTGACATATTTGGTAGTGACTAACTTCTATAATCAATTTTGACATTTATTGTTATCTCCCCAACTGTGTTTTGAATTAAATTAAAGTCAGTGAAATTCTTGACCCCTGCCATTTTGGCAAACCTGATGGCTCTGAATGTTACAAGTCTTTAACTTTTAATTCTGAAAAAGCTTTTTTGTTGCCTGTGAAAGAACTATCAGCAATGGACAAAGAATTTTACAGCGGCAATCTGGAATTAGCTTTAATGAAGATGCTGACATATGTTCCTATCATAAAGCTCTTTTTCTGATGAAGTTTGAATTCCTACTGAAGGATTACTATAAAACATTGGAAAAGAGTCGCACAAAGCCAGAAAAGGATTGTGGCTTATTGATATTGATTCTGCTGACCGATTAAAAGCTTTAACAAATTATGATTTCAAGCCAGGTCAATAGTTATGCCCACGATGTAGGCAGTATTGGCTCAGCTTCTGGAAAAATGGATGCCTCATTGTTACCACTTGGAATCTCAGGAGATACGAAGTAAAAGCAGAAGGTAAGAAAAGCACAAGATGCTATTGCTACTACAAACTCAAACCAGCAGCAGCTGTTGCTGGTTTAAGTGACTGATGTAATGCAAACATTAAAGAGCAAGCAGCATCAAGGATACTTTTGATCCAAGCTCGCCCACAACAAGATCAGATTTTGACATTGGCACGCAGCAGCTGGAGTATTGAGAAAACAGCTGATGAATTCCAGTTTCAATATGAGTGGTGAAACAGGCTGGAAAGCTCAAATCTGCAGTTGGTATTTTCGTACATCAGAAGAAAAAAGAAAAAAAAAATTGAAAGATCATATTAGACAAGTCGTCAAATTTTTTGAAGATTGTGAATTTTTTTGAATCTGTCCAGGAAAGAAAGTTTTTTTTTCAGTTAGGATCAGTGGTGATAAAGTCCACATGCAGAAATGTATACTTCTGTACAATTTAAAAGAGATGTTCATAGCTTATTACATACATTATGGCCATGAAATTGCATTCTCAAAATTTTGTGAAATGTATTGTTTTGAATTATATTGTTCTTTGTAAATGTTAATGTTAGGCCAAAGTGGTGCATTACAATTGGTGCTACTAGCATACATTCACTTTGTGTTTACCATTCATTAAAATGGTAAGATCATCATATTTGCAATATCCATCAAGAATGACTACAAGGTGTTGATTGAGAAAACTGTCTGCAGTTTAGAATCTAAAGATTGAATGCTACAACATTGTCCTGGAAAATCTGGATTGTAGTCCTATTTATTAAATGAGCTTAAAGTTTTTTACTGGGAGGAACTAATAGAATATAAGCAGTGAATTCATACAGACAGACACGTTGGAGTTGCAACAGGCATCCATGGAAAATTTTATTGAAAAACTTTCTTTAAAGTTTTTTGCTTGACTAGCCACCATTTTGTTTCAAAACGTCGAATTTCATATTTAAAACAACTGAAGGAAAATTTAAAATGATAATCATACCATTATCCTGATAGATTTTGTTGAGAACTATTCGTTTGTTGTGCAAGGTGCTATACAGGGATTCCACTGGGACAACAGCCAAGCTACACTGCATCCATTCATGGTTTTATACAATAAAAACAAGCTTCAGAATCTTAGCATTTGCATGGTCAGCGATTGTCTTCATTTATTTTTGACAAACTGATCAAGTACTTGAAGATAGTGACTGAAATAAAGCATATACACTATGTCAGTGATGGTTCAGCTGCTCAGTTCAAGAATGTTATCAATTTGTGCCACCATGAAGAAGACTTTGGGATAACAACTGAATGGAACTTCTTTGGTGCTAGCCGTGGAAAATCATCTTGTGATGGAATTGGAAGTACTACAAAACAATCAGCTGCATTTGCCAGTCTTCAGCGACCTGTAGAAAACAAGATATTGACACTAAGAGACTTGTTTGAATTTTGTAAAGTAAAAATATACCAGAATCGGGCTCCCATTCTGTGGCATTTTTTATGTTTTCCAAATCATTATAATTTTAAAAATTGCACAGTTATCAAGTCCTCACCAAAAGCTTTATTATTTTTCAGAAATCTGATTATATGTTCTTTATTCTTGTTTATTCAGGGGACTTTAGTTTTCTAGTTTAGTTACAGGTTATACAAAAAGTTGAGCTTTTCTTAGGTTTTTACAATTTTTCAAAATAATTTGCTAAAATTTTACAATTGCAGGTTTATATGACTTATGCTTTATCTGTACTTAATGTTTTTGAAAATAACTTTCCTTGTTAAATATACTATTTTATCGTAATAAAAAACTCAGTTTAAGAAATACATTTATAATATGTAAATTGTGAATTTTATATGATGTAAATAATATTTTGTTCGTAATGTAAAAGATTTTAGAATTATTAGTTTGATTTTATTATAAGTCTGTGAAATCAATACCACAAACCATGGTTTATATATTTAGATATATTAAAAAATTGTTTTATCAATTAATTTTAAAATGTACATTCCATATTGCTGTTTTATTTAAAACTTACCCCATTCCTTTTTGTAAAAAACAAATCGATTGTATTGTAGTGTAATCGGATGCAGGTTTATTATTTATCTTGTACTAGTAATGATGATTAAATCTAAAAGCTACCGACTTTGTCCCATCTACATGGTGAGAGTGGTACTACTGTGTGTCTACATCCAGGTTTGGAATTTGAATCTAAGGTTGGTTTTGAATTTTTTAACACATTAACATAAATAAATTATTTGTAAATGCCTGAAGTTATTTGTCAGCCTGTCAGTTTAAATAAATAAATAAAAGATAAAATATGATTTACCAGTATCTTTTGTAGTTTAAAATGTTTTTTGATCAATTCTTTTAAAAATGATGTGTAACCTTACCCTTTCCATTTAAATTTTTAGTGTCCCAACCATTAGTGTTTTGAGCGAAGTTGCCTCATATTAAAAAATAGATTGTTTTGAAGTTATTTGATTTTTCTGTGTTTAATGGTTTAAAAGTAAAATGTTCTATTCTGCTATAGATATTGGCATTAAGTGAAAATCATAATTTTGAAATAAGTTACTGCTGGAATTAACATTAATCATCCGTAATATCCTAAAGATTGAATATTTTTTGAAAATACTTTGTAAATCCAAGATGATATTAAACTTGATAAATAATAAAAATTGTATGGATACATGCTTAAAATTTTGATTTAACTGTATCAACATTAAAAATCATATACATAACCCAACTACATATAAACATTAAAAATCATAAAATAACCCAACAACATAAAATTAATTTATTCTGTTTTTAATTTATGAATAGATTTTTTTAACAACTTTATGTATTTATTCAGAACAAATAAATTTTGCTGCATTTGTAAAATTAAATGTTAATTTTCTTTCATTAAACTATCAAGATGCAGTATCTTTATTATTTGCATACTTAATTCATAAAACGATAATAATTTATAAACTGTCTACAAAGTCAACTTTGCTTGTCATAAAGTTTCTTGTTTTGCTAGTTACAGTTACGATTACTTTACGACCCGTCTCAGAAATGAATATTTTCTGGATCTAGAAAATATCCTGTATCCTCTGGTAATCGATCTCTATGCCAGCAAGAGGCTGATGGGTCGATAACTGCCAACCTCACTCGGAACCCTTCCTGATTTTAAGAGTACACTCACCAAAGCCACTTTCCAACAATTTGGAAAGCAACCCCAGCTAAGACACCCGAGAACAGTCTATCAAGCGGCTCTCTTATTAATGGCAAAACATGGTAATCCACCAGGTTGATCCAGTGGTGATTGAGTCTTCGCTAATCAGCTGATTTTGAAATCGAGAGTTCCAGCATTCAAGTCCTAGTAAAGGCAGTAATTTTATACAGATTTGACTACTAGATCGTGGATACCAGTGTTCTTTGGGGTTGGGTTTCAATTAACCACACATCTCGGGAATGGTCGACCTGAAACTGTACAAGACTGTACTCATACATATCATCCTCTGAAGTAATACCTGACAGTGATTCCTGGAGGCTAAACAGGAAGAAGGTAGAAGATGATGAAAAATATCTGGGTCAATGCCCAGTGCTTTTCTAAGTGCCATTCAAGAAACCACTCTATCTACATTCATGGGATTGTCATTCAGGAACAGTCAACCACTGCCCACTAAGACCTGCCGGATCTTTTGCAAGGTCTCTGTAATCCAGTGGCTCTTCAGGGCCGCTTTCTGCCCCAACTGCCGAACAACCCTGGTCCCCTTTAGGAAGTCCATGACAGCCACATCCAACTCAGAATTTTGGCTGTCTATAGCCTTGAGGATTTCAGGCTCCTCTACACTCATTGCCCTTGGTAGATGATACACCAATATCTGCGGCCTTCAGCAGCCACTTCGTCTGCTGCTCATTAACCACCTCCAGCACGACGCCATGATCCCTTGTTTTCGTAACACGGGAGATTTGGAACTTTTCCCTCTGCGGGTCCAGGACCTTTTTCAGGGTCAGTTCCGCGATCGCAGACGAAGCGCAGATATAATAGTGGCCCGCTTAATTTTGCTAAACGGCGCCTGGATTGACAGCGGGGCACTAACTCGCTTAGACCCCGGCGCGGCTGTTACCGCAGCCATCCTGGCTGCGGTAACAGGATGATAAATGATATGATGCTAACAATATGATAAATCAGGCTTTTTTTGCCTTCTCTACCCGTTTCAATGAAGTCTGGATCTCACCAAGGACTCTTGCCGTTTCCGGTTTGAAGTCTCTGACTCCTTCCACCGTACCCGACAGTCGAGAAATGGCTGAATCAAGGGCTCGGATTGCGCCCTGGAGGTTTTCATTTGTTAACGCCACCTAAGCTAGCAAGAAGCCACATTGAAGGTATAGGGCGGATCTCCTCAATCCGTCCTAAACATTCAGACCCCGAGCTAGACCTCTTTAAGGGAGACTTCGCCCCAGAGACCTCCTACGGCCGACCACCTCACCACCCTCGACTTGGAGAGGAGCCGCCCTTCGGCCGTGCTCTCTTTGCACGGTTCCGTCCGAAGTCTTACCCGCGCATCTCGCAGCAGAGGTATTGGCCGGATTTTTCATGCAATCCGCCGGTTTACAAAAGGTTTGGAGCGGTAACCAAGTCCTTGACAAAACCCACAAAGTCTTCCAAGCAATCTCCTCCGGATTGCTACATAGCAGCGTTATTAAGAACAGAATTGCCGACTCCGTCTGCAGCCTGAAAGACTCTTTATCACCCCAAAGTAAGGTGAGCGTCCGCAACTTCTATTCCTGAGAAAGGCTGTTTATTCTCACACAACCTCGCTCGAAAACGTCAAAAGCCGAAACGCTCCTAATGTATGACCACCGGCGAGGTCGGAATTTCGCTTCTCACACCTGCCAGAGGATCAACAAACTTTTATTGGCCTCACGAACTTAAGAATGGGGGCACGATATAACAAAGGAAACTTTCTTATTTAGCCGACAGTGGCACTACGACAACACGCTACACCGCTGTTTAGCTTGCCCTCTGCAGCGGCGCAGGTTGACTGACAGCCACTGATCATTGTATAGCCAGACGACGTGAACGTAGGAACACTGTCCTGCTAGAAGTCACAAACGGTAATGCAATTGCAGTTTCCAGTACGGGGCCAGAGGCCCAGAAGAGATCTTCTGAAGTAATCCCTCGCTGGAGTTCCGGAGACTAAACAGAAAAAAAGAGTTATATGAATAAAATTGGTCATTTAATCTATCAAAGAGATTTGAATTAATCACCAGATTAATGAATCGTTTTTAAACAACTCTTCATGTTGAACGATTCGGAAACCTCATATTTCATACGTGAGATGCGAGTTGTTAAAAAGACTCATTCAACTGATAGATTTTTCAAATGTTTAAAATCTATTTAAACATATATAAGTATATACATATTTATGCAGCGTATGACACTCTCGGTAACGTAAGGATTCCAACACGAAATCATACATCTAAATCAGTTCAGCCCTTGAGCTCTCTCTTTTTATGTTAAGCCTCCAGAACGACCGTAAGATATTAATTCAGAGATATGTATGAATGTGAATGAATTATAATCTTATACAGTCTCAGGTCGACCACCCCTTAGAAATGTGATTAATTGAAACCCAACCACCAAAGAACACCGGTTTCTACAACCTAGTATTCAAATCCGTATAAAGTTCAGCTGTTGAACAGCTACGGTGGAACCAACATACTTACATTCATTCACCTTAAAAACATTACACTTATTTTCGGACAGTCGTATAAATAAAAGGAATTATTAGTTAATATTTAGCAATAAAATTGTGACGCAAAGTAAACGAGTGGTGGTGCGCTGAGCGGCTGCACACAGCTTCCTGCATGACTCTTCCCCCCGGAGGGGAGTCTTATTCTTTAAGACTTTGGGGGTTGGCGTCCCCACGGGCCTAGCCTCTGCAGCTTTTCTTCCAACTACACACTTGGCTGCAGAATACTTTTCACTATACACGTATGCTACACCAGGTACACTACATGAATTACAACATATACATTTACTAGACTACACAACAACATCCAACACAGTTTTCTCTTTCACTTACACTTGATGGCGTTGCGACATCGTACGAACTGCAACCGTAACCCAAGGTGGAAACTATCGTGCCAATGGATGAATGGCTCTACGTAGTGAGTCTTGAACGATGTCCTCTGGACACCAGAGCAAACCCAGTTGTATTTAGCTCTAGCTCCAGTACGTGTGCGCTCTGCTGGAGTGGTCTATTGAATCGCCGGTTCTCGAGGGACCAAAATTTCAGTTCCTACAATCAATTCTATGATGGTTGGTGGTCCATCTGAAAAAACCACCACTCTAAGTCGTGTGAAAAGGCCTTGGTCAGCTTTGTCTGACGAGGATAATTTTGCTACAGCCAATGAAGATGGTGTTAGGTGCAAGACTGTCCGCTTTGTTGTTGTTAAGAATAATCAGGAGGGTGGCTCCCTTCAAAAGGTCTCACCTAACCTTATTAGTAAATGCATCACAGGGTGTATTGGTTCTCCGAAGAACATTAAAAAATTACGTGATGGGACAATTCTGGTAGAGACGTATAACGACGAGCAGAGTCGATCTTTGTTACGTCTGACGAATATGGGCGGCATAATCGTAAGTACGCCATGCCACAAAACCCTGAATACCAGCCGAGGGGTGATTTTTTGTCGTGACCTTATAGAAATGAATTTGAGGGAAATTACTGACGAACTTAGTACTCAAGGTGTTGTAGAGGTGAGACGTATGACGAAACGGCAGAACGGGACGGAAGAACCGGCGCCGTCCCTTATAATAACATTCGGTCTTCCTGTTCCTCCAGAGAGGATTAAAGTGGGTTACCTCTCCGTTCGGGTACGCCAGTTCATTCCCAACCCACGGCGGTGTTTCAGATGCCAAAGGTACGGTCATACTACAACATATTGCTTGAGGTCAGAGGTCTGTGCTCGGCGTGGTACTGAAGGCCACAATGACGCTACCTGCGAAAAAAGAGAAAAATGTGCGAACTGCAATGGTTCGCATACGGCTCGCTCCCGAGATTGCCCAACTTTTAAGGAAGAGAAGGCGATTCTCAGGATCTGTACTGAACAGAAACTATCCTTCCCGGCTGCACGCAGGGAGTACAGGAAAGTGGTTAACTCACGGAACCTCGTACAAACCTGATGTGTCCTTCGCCACTGCTGCGTCAAAACAGACTGCTTCACCTGCTCATATTCCACAGTGCCGATCCTGCACGGAACTTAAGAAGCTCGTTCAGATGCTTTCTGATCAGGTTGCTTCCCTTACTGCCACTATTTCCGGGCTTACAAGGATGAGTGAGAAGTCCTGCGTTGCAACAACTGAACCCACCAGTGTGGTCCGTACAAAAGTCCCTTCTCCTAAAGTGCTGCCGACAGCCACAATTTCCGGGCTGACGAGGGTGAGTGAAAAGTCCTGTGTCGCAATAGCTGAATCCAACAATGTCGTCCATACAACAGTTCCTGCTCCCAGCGTGCTGCCCGTAAGGGCGGAGGCTACCACAGACGGTGGCAAGCCATCTAACAAGGCCCCCACAAAAATAAACCGCATGACCGCCCCCTCTTGGATGTCAGTAGCGACGTCCCGTTCAAATGAATCTCCTCCGCCGTCACCCCATATAATGGAGGATATGGTTGAGGAACCTCCCGACCCAACGGCGTCGGAGTTACCTAAGTTGAAGAACTCAAAAAAGAAGAATAGAATCACGTACAACTGAATTCTATGTGGTTTCCTGGGTATATTTATTATTTATTGTTATTATACTTGTACTTTTTACTTTATTTTAATTGTATGAACATTATCCAGTGGAATGTTCGAAGTGTACGGTCCCGCATTGCAGATATTGGAGTACTGGCGCAGCTGCATGATCCGATTGTCATGTGTTTCCAGGAGACTCATCTTCTGCGACATGACCCAATCGCACTCAGGGGATACTTTTGTGAGAGGTTCGACTGTGTAGTGGACGGTAGAGAGAGTGGTGGAGTAACTATTTTCATGAAGGATGAGGTATCGGCTACAAGGATTCGACTGACCACTCTCGTTCCTGCTGTTGCAGTGAAGATCTCTGTCCGCTTCAAGTTGCATATCTGCAATCTATATCTCTCGCCGAATACTGAGTTCAGTGCTCTGGATATCTCAGACTTCCTCGCACAAATACCATCTTCATCATTAATAGTGGGAGACTTCAATGCCCACCATGTTTCTTGGGGCTCGACTTTCTGCTCCACTCGGGGAAATATGGTACACAATGTAAGACAGGACTTGACCTTTGTTTGCTGATTGATGGGTCTCATGCATTCATGTCTTTCTCATCTGGTACTATGTCTAATATCGATCTCTCCATCTGCTCGCCGGCTTTACTCCCTCGTTTTGGTTGGTCTGTTTGTGACGATTTTCATGGCGGCGACCATAAACCAATTGTTCTTCGTTTCGGTGTGGAACACGATATTCGGAGAAGGCCACGGAGGTGGATTGTTGAAAAGGCGAATTGGGATGGATATCGTACGGCCTTTCAATCGCAGTGTGACGTCGGTGCGGGCGTCCTTGAGCAACTTTCCTCTCTTACGTCCAAAATACTGCCAGCAGATATGTCCCACAAACATCGGGCAATCCTAAACGTCCTTCCGTTCCGTGGTGAAATGATGATTGCAAGTGTGCTATTCGGAATCGACAGCGTGCTCTACGCAAATTCAATAATCTACCTACAACTGAACATCTAGATATGTACCGCAGAGCTAGGGCGGTGTGCCGTCGGGTCTTCTTGACCGCTAAGAGGAATTCGTGGACGAAGTATGTGAACTCCATCTCACGTACTACTCCAACACCTACTGTGTGAAGAAAAATCCATGCAATTTTCAGATCGCCAGGGCATTCTATTCTCGGTCTCGTCGATGAGGGGGAACTCCTTACATCATCTTCGGCTGTAGCAAATGCTTTAGCGAAATCTTTCCGTTCGGTGTCTCTCACCTCGTCATGTAGTAACGACTTTCAGAGGTACAAAGCACGGATGGAAGTAATGGCGTTGAATATTGGTGTTTCGGTTGGTGAATTGAACACTCCATTCTTACTTAAAGAATTGTTACACGCAATTATGAACTCGCGTGACACTTCCTCTGGACCGGACAACGTTCGCCTTTGTATGCTTTTCTCACCTTCCTGACTCAGCACTACAACATCTTTTGAGTATTTACAATGGTTTATTCTCCGGACAAGTCTTTCCGCCTGACTGGTCGGAGGCATTTATTATACCAGTACCTGGCAGAGAGAAAACCGATCCCTTAAGCTACCGCCCTATTTCTTTAACAAGCGTGTTGTGTAAAGTAATGGAGAGGATGGTGAATCGCAGGCTTGCGTGGTACTTAGAGAAACATGGCTTTCTTTCTTCGGAACAGTGTGGTTTCCGACATGGGAGATCTTCCATTGATCATTTGGTGTCGATGGAGACAGCCATACAAAATGTCTTCTTGAACCGCCAACACCTCGTTGCTATCTTTTTCGATATAAAAAAGGCGTATGACACGGCCTGGCGACGTGGCATTCTAGACACCCTTCGGAGGTGGGGGATCACTGGCAACATGCTTGCTTTTATCCGGGGATTCTTGAATCACCGAACGTTTCGTATTCGTGTAGACGATTCACTTTCAGACAGTGTCGTCTCAGAAAATGGGGTACCGCAAGGTAGTGTGTAAGTGCCACCCTGTTTTTTGTGGCCATAAACAGCATTACCACTTGTGTACAGGCTCCTGTCTCTTGTTGTCTTTTCGTTGATGATTTTGTTATTTACGTTGCGAGCCGCTCTACACCCACTGCGGAGCAACTGATGCAGAACACTATATTTCGCCTTGAGGCTTGGTCAGGGACTACTGGTTTCACATTTTCACCCGACAAGACAAAATGTGTAGTCTTTTCTCGGCTACGGACCCCTTCTAATCCGCGGGTTTTTCTGAACAGGGAGCTTATTGCTGTCTGTACTTACGTCAGGTTTCTGGGTTTGCCTTTTGATAGCCGTCTTACTTGGGTCACACATATGAGAGATTTGAGGACAAAGTGTTCCAAACTTTTGGATATGATGCGGGTCCTAAGTAACACCAACTGGGGGGGGCCGATCGGTCGTGTATGTTACGTTTTTACTACTCCCTTGTTCGTTCCCGTTTGGATTATGGTTGTGTCGCCTATTCCTCAGCTCGTCAAATCGTACTTAAGATGCTGAACGGTGTGCATCATTCTTTTCTTCGGCTTTCTACCGGTGCGTTTAAATGAACCCCTTTCGCAAGCTTACTTGTAGACAGTGGTGAGCCATCACTTTGGGATAGACGAGACCAACTTTTGTTAACTTATTTTGCCCGTCTCAGCGGACAGCCGAATCACCCGGCTTTTGACCCAGTTCTTAAGAATCCTAATTTGAGGAAGTATGAGGATCGTCCACGTTGTACTGCGCCTGTGGGTGTCCGTACACGACGTCTGCTGCAGCGTATGAATGTTGGCACTCCCTCGTTCCTTCTATCATGTCCGTGCTCGAATCCCCCGTGGAGAATACACCATGTAAGTTTTACGTTTGATCTTACAACGTATGATAAACAATCAACGCCACCTATTGTTTACCAGCAGGTGTTCCAGTTTCTCCTCTCCAAGTCGAACCCAGACGTGGTGGTATACACTGATGGGTCGAAGCATGACGGTAACGTTGGTTGTGCTTTTGTTTTCAATGAACAGACTTATATGTTTGGCCTACCCGGTGTTACGAGTGTGTTCACCGTGGAACTACTCGCTGTGGATAGGGCTCTAAGTATCGTTGGCCCTAAGTATAGGAACATTCTTATTTGCAGTGACTCGTACAGTGCTCTCCAGGCGTTGGAAAACCTTTATTCCGGACATCCTGTCGTCGTTGGCATTTCTGATAAAATCGCTGAGTTAGAAAAACGAAACAAGGGGGTAGTTTTTTGCTGGATCCCTAGCCACGTTGGGATTCTTGGTAATGAGAGGGCGGATTCTGCTGCGAAAGATGCGTGTATTCAGCCTCCTTTCACCATCCGAGTTACTACCTTTGATTTTATAATTCATATAAAACAATCACTGCGAGCAAGGTGGCAAAGTGGCTGGACGGATGTCGTCGACAGTAAACTTCGACGGATTAAAGACTCAGTGTTGCCGTGGGGCTTCTCTTGTAGAAACTCTCGTCGTGAGGAAGTGGTCCTCTGCCGGTTACGGTTGGGGCATACGAGGATCACACACGAATATTTAATGTCAGGAGGAGACCCACCCCTGTGCACACGATGCAACTGCCGCATGACTGTGCACCACATTCTCGTGGACTGCGTGTGTTATGCGGCATTGCGTCGTCAGTTTTATATACCCAGCAGCATTCGTGATGTCTTGGGCAATGATGGCAGGGTTTTGGAGCGAATGTTTCTCTTTTTGCATAGTAATGGGTTACTGCAAAGGATTTAATATGCTTATATATGTTTTTCTGTAAGGAGAGTTTTTTAATAATTTTAACCTTTATTTTCGATTTGATTTTTTTAGTTTAATTTTACTATCCAGGGTGGGGAGTTTTGCACAACCCATCAGAGTTAGGTAAGTTTTTGTACTATTATCTTATCTTTATTGTTTTATCAACTTCGTCTGTGATATTAGTTTTGGGTTTTATTTTGCCTTCTTGGCTTGTTTTAGTAAATTTTTATTATATGATTAATATTACATTTACACCTTGTATAGTTTATTATTTCGGAGTTATATTGCTCTTTTTATAATAACTACCGGGCGATGATAACGCCCAAGCGTTTTTCGCCCACAAACAACAAAAAAAAAAAAAATGACTCCCGCAAGTAGCAGTCCTTTGTCAATTAATTTACATATTATTTGATTCAATTTCCAAGCGTAGATTATTTATTTATTTATTTTAATTAAAAAAAATGGGATAATTGGTTAATATTTAGCAGTAAAAAGAACATGCTTACATGATCGAACATACTACCCGTCAAAAAATTACAAGATTTTTTTTAAATGTTTGTAAATAATAAATAGCAGTAGTAATAATAATTAAAAAATAAATTAATAAATTTGACTACCGTAATTCAGTCATTCATATCGTAAACACATCTATTTTCGTTCCAAATAAATCTATACTGGAAATAGAATTGCATATATGTTTTTTTTTGTGATCTTTTAGTTACAACTTAACATATACGTATACATTTTGTGTGTCCTCCTCTATGAATCATGAGACCTTGCCGTTGGTGAGGGGGCTTGAGTGCTCAGTGATACAGAGTAGCTGGACCGAAGGTGCAACCATATCGGAGAGGTATCTGTTGAGAGCCAGACTAAGGAATGATTCCTGAAAGAGGGCAGCAGCTCTTTCAGTAGTTGTTAGGGGCGTGAGTCAGGACGACTTAAACGGCCGTATCAACATCACTCAGTCCTCTGAGTACTGCGCAGCTGAAAGCAATGGAAAACTACAGCTGTTTTTTTTTTTCCAAGAAAATGTGGCTCTGCATTTTCAAAAGCAATAATGGAGGCGCCTTCCTTGGTAAAATATTCCGGAGGTAAAATAGTCCCCCGTTCGGATCTCCGGGTGGGGACTACTAAGGAAGGGGTCACCAGAAAAGTAAAAAATAACATTCTACGAGTCGGAGCGTGGAATGTTAGAAGCTTAAAAAAGGTTGGTAGGCTAGAGAATTTAAAAAGGGAAATGGATAGGGTAAACGTGGATATAGTAGGAATTAGTGAGGTTCGGTGGGAAGAGGAAGGCGACTTTTGGTCGGGTGACTTTAGAGTAATTAACTCAGCGTCAAATAATGGGCAGGCAGGAGTAGGTTTCGTGATGAACAAGAAAATAGGGAGGAGAGTGGAGTATTTCAAGACGCATAGCGATAGAGTCATTGTAATAAGGATAAATTCAAAACCTAAACCGACAACGATTGTTAACGTCTATATGCCTACAAGCGCCCATGATGATGATGAGGTAGAATGTGTATACGAAGAGATTGATGAAGCAATTAAACACGTAAAAGGAGATGAAAATTTAATAATAGTTGGAGATTGGAATGCAAGCATTGGAAAAGGCAAGGAAGGAAATATAGTGGGTGAATACGGGCTGGGCAAAAGGAATGAAAGAGGGGACCGACTTATAGAGTTTTGCACGAAGTATAATTTAGTAATTGCCAACACCCAATTTAAAAATCATAATAGAAGAATATACACTTGGAAAAAGCCAGGCGATACTGCAAGGTATCAGATAGATTATATCATGGTTAAGCAAAGATTTAGAAATCAACTCGTGGACTGCAAAACTTACCCTGGAGCAGACATTGATAGCGACCATAATTTGGTGATAATGAAATGTAGATTGGGGTTTAAAAACCTGAAGAAAAGGTGTCAGATGAATCGGTGGAATTTAGAGAAGCTTGAGGAAGAGGAGGTAAAGAAGATTTTTGAGGAGGACATCGCTAGAGGTCTGAGTAAAAAAGATAAGATAGAAAATGTAGAAGAAGAATGGGAGAATGTTAAAAAGGAAATTCTTAAATCAGCAGAAGCGAACTTAGGCGGAATAAAGAGAACTGGTAGAAAACCTTGGGTTTCAGACGATATATTGCAGCTGATGGATGAACGTAGAAAGTATAAGAATGCTAGTGATGAAGAAAGTAAAAGGAACTATCGGCAATTAAGAAATGCTATAAACAGGAAGTGCAAACTGGCGAAAGAAGAGTGGATTAAAGAAAAGTGTTCAGAAGTGGAAAGAGAAATGAACATTGGTAAAATAGACGGAGCATACAGGAAAGTTAAGGAAAATTTTTGGGTACATAAATTAAAATCTAATAATGTGTTAAACAAAGATGGTACACCTATATATAATACGAAAGGTAAAGTCGATAGATGGGTGGAATATATTGAAGAGTTATACGGAGGAAATGAATTAGAAAATGGTTTTATAGAGGAAGAAGAGGAAGTTGAGGAGGATGAAATGGGAGAAACAATACTGAGATCTGAATTTAAGAGAGCATTAAAAGATTTAAATGGCAGAAAGGCTCCTGGAATAGACGGAATACCTGTAGAATTACTGCGCAGTGCAGGGGAGGAGGCGATTGATAGATTATACAAACTGGTGTGTAATATTTATGAAAAAGGGGAATTTCCGTCAGACTTCAAAAAAAGTGTTATAGTAATGATACCAAAGAAATCAGGGGCAGATAAATGTGAAGAATACAGAACAATTAGTTTAACTAGTCATGCATCAAAAATCTTAACTAGAATTCTATACAGAAGAATTGAGAGGAAAGTGGAGGAAGTGTTAGGAGAATACCAATTTGGTTTCAGAAAAAGTATAGGGACAAGGGAAGCAATTTTAGGCCTTAGATTAATAGTAGAAGGAAGATTAAAGAAAAACAAACCAACATACTTGGCGTTTATAGACCTAGAAAAGGCATTCGATAACGTAGACTGGAATAAAATGTTCAGCATTTTAAAAAAATTAGGGTTCAAATACAGAGATAGAAGAACAATTGCTAACATGTACAGGAACCAAACAGCAACAGTAGCAATTGAAGAACATAAGAAAGAAGCCATAATAAGAAAGGGAGTCCTACAAGGATGTTCTCTATCTCCGTTACTTTTTAATCTTTACATGGAACTAGCAGTTAATGATGTTAAAGAACAATTTAGATTCGGAGTAACAGTACAAGGTGAAAAGATAAAGATGCTACGATTTGCTGATGATATAGTAATTCTAGCCGAGAATAAAAAGGATTTAGAAGAAACAATGAACGGCATAGATGAAGTCCTACGCAAGAACTATCGCATGAAAATAAACAAGAACAAAACAAAAGTAATGAAATGTAGTAGAAATAACAAAGATGGACCACTGAATGTGAAAATAGGAGGAGAAAAGATTATGGAGGTAGAAGAATTTTGTTATTTGGGAAGTAGAATTACTAAAGATGGACGAAGCAGGAGCGATATAAAATGCCGAATAGCACAAGCTAAACGAGCCTTCAGTAAGAAATATAAGTTGTTTACATCAAAAATTAATTTAAATGTCAGGAAAAGATTTTTGAAAGTGTATGTTTGGAGTGTCGCTTTATATGGAAGTGAAACTTGGACAATCGGAGTATCTGAGAAGAAAAGGTTAGAAGCTTTTGAAATGTGGTGCTATAGGAGAATGTTAAAAATCAGATGAGTGGATAAAGTGACAAATGAGGAGGTATTGCGGCAAATAGATGAAGAAAGAAGCATTTGGAAAAATATAGTTAAAAGAAGAGACAGACTTATAGGCCACATACTAAGGCATCCTGGAATAGTCGCTTTAATTTTGGAAGGACAGGTAGAAGGGAAAAATTGTTTAGGCAGGCCACGTTTGGAATATGTAAAACAAATTGTTAGGGATGTAGGATGTAGAGATTATACTGAAATGAAACGACTAGCACTAGATAGGAATCTTGGAGAGCTGCATCAAACCAGTCAAATGACTGAAGACAAAAAAAAAAAAATACATTTTGTGTAGCCTACGATACTCCCCGTAACATAAGGATTCCAAAGCGGGGTCGTACATCTAAATCGATTCAGCCGTTGAGCTGCTACGATGGGGAAACAAAACGTACATCCACCCTAAAAACAAACTCCTTTTTTGGTAGTCGTGTAAAAATTATTACTGGTTGTTTAATTTATTATCGTAGGTCCATTTATAATTTAATGGTTTCTAATAAGTTTATGTAGATTTAAGTAAATTCTTTATTTTTTTTATTAAACTGCTTTAACTGTTCAGCGGATGTAAGATTATTTATTAAGTCTGTTATACAATGTCGTATATATTTATATTTATTTTTGTTCAACCTTATAACAAGGTATTTATTGAAGTATAAAATTACGTCAGTTGGCATCACTAATTAAGTGTAACAGTTTTGTTTGTGAAAGGGTTGTGTTGAGGAGAGATCTACAATCTGATTGCAGTATTATTTTTTTAGGGGATACTCATTTGTTTATATAAGTAAGTAATTTAAATTTTTCTAATGTAAATTATAGAATTCGTTTAATTTTTTTTTGTATTGATGAATCGGTAGTGTGGGCTAAGCTGTTATGTAAATTTGAGTTGTAAAATCGTTTATTTAAGCAGTGTTTGTTAAAATACTTTCATCATATATTGAGGGCACATTTTTATTATTATTAGTCGTTTTTAAATAGTAATTTTCTTTCTATTGCATTGAATATTATAATGCTTTTTTTTATCCGTTATTTTCCGATGCTATCAGAAAGTTTTCAATTAACATCACATCTCAGGAATGGTGCAAATCATACTCATTCATCCTCTGAAGTAATGCCTGAGATTGTTCCGGAGGCTAAGTAGAAAAGCCAGTTTTGTAGTAGACTGTTGAAGCTTTTTATTATAATTAACGGGAGAAAAATCTGTTTCATGATAATTCCTAGTAAATGTCAATCTTTTTTATTAGTGTCGGGTAAAAGTTCCTAAAATAAACTGAGATCAGTTAGAAAAAACTATTGTGATACTCAACAAAGGAAAAAACATCTTCACAAATAAATACACTTATGCCTACTTAATAACATTGCAAACTGTAGATTCTATTAAAAAGCCTGTGAAATTTAGTAGCTTCTCACAAAAACAAGAATTAAAAATAATATATGAAACAAATAAATAAAACATGAACTTTGTATATAAATATTAATACTTATCATTATTCAAGCCCCAGAAGTCTATAATTCTCATTGAATTTTCATATCCATGAGCGTTTTCATTCCTTTTAAGCAGATTATATTCATTTTATAAATATATCTGCTACCTGTTTTTATATGGAATTCTTCCTTTTTTCCCCATCTTTCTCACATAATGGGATCTAGTTTGGATATGTTTTATTTTATTGTTGAACTTTGGGTTATTTGTAAGTTTAATGGGACTCTGATTATCTAATAAGAGGAGGAGTCTGCATTGCATTGACATCAAGTGCACAAAATTCCTTTAACTAGATGTTAAGTCAGACCAACAATTTGGTTGCCCCTATTGCAGCAATACTCTGCTTTCGTAGTGGAAAGTGATGCACATTTCTGCAATTTACTTATCAACACAACTGGTCTACCACAGTATCTATGGAAAGGAAAGTTTCGCTAGTCTATCTTTAAGTGACTGTCACCAACATAATTTGCATCACTGTATGTCTCAATTTGTGTACTGGTTATTTTATTATATCTAATTCCATCTTCAGGATTAGATTTCAAAAATCTGAAAATTTTATTTACCAAATTAAAATTGGCCTTTATTGGTTGACTGTATGCTCTAGATGCAATATTCAAGGCAAAATGTTAAGTCAGGTGTTGTACGTAAATAATTTAAGTTAATTATTTACTTAAGCTAAATGATTTAAGTTTCCAACCATTTCCCTGTAATGTTTTCCATTGAAGATTAGAGGGGATCTTCAGATTACCAAGTTCAATTGGTAGAAATAAAGGTTTACGGTTGCTAAAAATGATATTTTTGTAGAATTATCATTGCATATGCTGAGAGGTCCATCTCTATAAATTCATTTCAGTAATCTGTATCTCAAGATAATTTTTTACTTATATGATTTTAATTCAATTTGAGATTTTAATTTTGTGATTGGCTCATGATCTTTGAAGAAGGACGTATAAGATTATCAACATGATAAACCACCACAATTTCTTTACTGTGATGCATGCAAGGATCACTTTGCCCTCTTCTAGATCATGCTGCTATAAGAAGTGGTTAGGCATACCAACACTTAGAAGCTTGTTTAAGGCCATACAAACCCTTTAATAATTTACACCCATATGTAAAGTTCCATCTCATATCCTTGAGGTTACGACACGAACACATTGTTGTTTAATTGTCTATTGAAGAACGCAGTCTTCACATTATGAGTAAGCTAAAAGTGCCCTGACTGTCTTTAAGTGGGAAATAGGGCTGAAAGTGGCAAAATGATCAATCCCTTTATGTTGACTATAGTCCTTACCAACTAGTCTTGCTTTATACTTAATGATGTCATTCAAATCAGTTCATATAAACATGTCAGAAAACAGCGAATTAGCGACTTTCGGCTCTCAAAACATTTAGATCTGCTTTCTGTTACCTTTGTGAAATTAAACATTACTGAAATACTTGGGGTAAATTTTGTGTTTCTTTATTGTTTTTTATCTAAAAAATTGAATAAAATTTGTCCCAGACCTCTATCTCGCTTAGATTTTAAGAAAAATGAGGTAAAACAAAAACGTTTTGTTGCAAAATACTGTTTTAGGTTTCGAATTTACTTTGCAGAGAATTTACTTTCTAGAAAATTGATGTAAATAACGCCTATTAAAATTAAACACAAATTTGAAAAGTTCAACTTTAATTAGAATCAAAACACACAATCTGGATCGGAAAAGTGATGGATTTTAAACACAACAATTTACAAACAAATGCTAAAATTATAAAAATAAATTTGAAAAATATCTTTCTTAAACTTATTAAAACTGTGTAATTTTTCAGGTACTTATCAAGAAGATACCTGCAGTCAATCTGTAGTTAGTTAGTTGTTGATGGTACCACTGAAAGGAGAAAATAAGTAAATTAAAATTATGATGTAACTTTATATAATACATTGCACCTTCAATTTACATGGGTGTTACATTCTGGAAATTTTCCATGTATAATGAAGTTACGTAAATTGAAGACTCACATTTATTGCAGGAATGCAGGTTAGGTTGTTGTTAAGTTATACAGTAAATGGTATATGTAAAGTACTGTACTCAAAAAATACTGTACTTTACTGTTTTGTTATTACAGTATCATTGTATTATTTTAATGATATTACAGTACATTGTATGTGTTTAAAAAAAAAAAATGTACTATTTATTTATTTTCTTTTTTCAATAGCACCATCTAACACTTAACTGACTAACTACACATCGGCTATGGGCATCTTCTTGAAAAGTACCATTTTTCATAGGTTGGTAATAACACTTGATCAACAATTAAGTTTTGTGTCTACTAGCATTTGAATATTCATTTGAACAGTGTTTTTGCTGTTATTATACTTCAGACACTCACAATAGATGATACCACAAATTTACTTTTATTTGGAGAGTTGACAGGCATGTTATTTATTTATGGTAAAGTAAATAAGAATGGATTGGCTGCTGTACATGAATACTAGGAAAATTATCCTGGTCGATTGATTGTAAAATATTTGAGGCTTTGGGAAGGTGAGTTCAAGAAACAGGTGTGCTTAAACCACGATTTGATGGTGCTAGTGAACATTTTTTGAAAAATGCTAGCACTGAAAAATCAATATTGAATGCAAGACAAGTATTTCCCACCCCAAGCACCAGAAAGTTTAACATCGCTTTCATGTTCTGCAGGAATCATTGTGTCAAGAGCTGTGTCACATGGCCTCACAGACAGATTTAATGTGAGCCACGCGTGCCGATCAGTGTGTTAATATTTGCTTGTTCTTCTGTTCTTATCTTTTCATTAAGAAAGCTTGCATCAGTATCAAATGTATAACCTCATTCAAACCACCATAAAACATAAGCCAAAAATAATCATTAAGGAATTACAAAAGTCATATTTATGAAGTTTTTTTTTTATTTTGTTAAGGATATTTATTTTAATTTGTTTGTTTTTTTGCAGATAATGAATAGGCCTATTAATAATTATTTTATTAATGAAGCTCTGCCTGTTAGTAGAGATATTAAATTAGAGACTGGACAAGATAATGTAGGGGAAACAATATGCATTTTTTTACCAAATCACGTAACTGAAACTGATTCATCATCTGAGCATGTAAGATTTTTTAATTTTTTTCTTGGTTTTCCAATAATTCTTCATTCTTTTGTATTGTTTTTGCCTTCTCTTTTCTTCCTTAAATTACTTACTAATTTGCATCCATTTTTTGTATTTTTATTGGTCCTAGGACTTTCTTATGTTTTTACTTTCTTTTTTCGGTTTGATTTATTTTATCTGATTTCAAACTGAAAATGCATCTTGTGCAAATAGGGTCCTGCAGTTTGATTACCATATTATAGTGCTTGATTTTGGCATCTATCAAGATGTTCTTTTTGTTGAAAATATCTTTCCTTAGTTGGTAGGCTAATTTTATTTTTCTCATTTTTGTTTGATTGGTTTCTTTATGGTTTCACTCTAAACCATTGATTTAGATTATTTTTCCCATGTAATATTTGTTGACTTTATTGATTTTTCCATATTTTGCTATTAGGGACTTGGGGAAATCTTGTTTAATCATAAATTCTTCCGTTTTGAAATAAAATTTTAGGTTTATTTTCCATGCAATTTATTTTAGGTGGTTTACCTGTTCTGCTGCCTTTTCGAGGCTTCCCAAGAAACTTGTAATATTAAACAAGAATATTAAACAGTTGAAAAAAGATTAAACAGTTTAATATCAACTAGATTTGTAATAGGATTAAACAATTTCATGTCATCTGCAAATATTAAATAAAATTTGAATATTGTACTATGAAACTGTCATTTATAAATACTATGAAAATTGGAGAACCCAGATGCATGCCTTGTATTACTCTAGGTCTAACATAAATAGGCTTAGAGATAAAATTGTCAATTTTAACGCAGGGAATTCTGTTTGTATGAAATGAATATGTCCAAGACAATGATTTATTATTAAATCCATACGCAGCAAGTTTTCTTAAAAGTGATTTGATTTTAACTACATCAAACGCACAATGAAAATCAGTATAAATACCAAGATAATAACCATTATTTAGCACATCGACAATATACACATAAGTTCCTCTGTGTAGCTTTACCTTCATAAAAACCATGTTTGAAACTATAAATTTTCTTTATGCAAGATGTAATTTTCATACAAACTAACTTATCTAAGAGTTTGGAAAAAACATTTCATTTGCTGATAGGACAATAATTATTGATATCAGAATTTCACCATTTTTAAATAATGAGTGGATTTACCAAACTCTAAGAAAAACATCAGTGTATGAATAATGATTGAAGAGCGTACCTAAAAATGTACAAAAAAAGGCAGAGCTTTTCTTAATTAAAAGAGGATGAATATTTTCTTGGCTCATCAAAGAATTATCATTTAGTTTGTAAATGGTCTCTTCAGCATCATTCTCAGTTAAAGTGTTACTATAGCGATCATTTGAGTTAGATGTAATTTCAGTCTAGAAAAAAAGTTTTGTTAATACAGACACTCCAAAATTTTTTAGTAAAAAGTTCTACAATATCAGCACTTCCATCAGCATACTAATTTTTAAAATGCATTTTTTTTTTTATGTCTTCAGTCATTTGACTGGTTTGATGCAGCTGTCCAAGATTCCCTATCTAGTGCTAATTGTTTCATTTTGGTATACCCCCTACATCCTACATTCCTAATAATTTGTTTTACATATTCCAAACGTTGCCTGCCTGCACAATTTTTTCCTTCTACCTGACCCTCTAATATTAAAATGACTATTCCATGATGCCTTAATATGTGGCCTATAAGTATGTCTCTTCTTTTAGCTATATTTTTCCAAATGCTTCTTTCTTCATCGGTTTGCTGCAACACCTCTTCATTTGTCACTTTATCCACTCGTCTCATTTTTAACATTCTCTTATAGCACCGCATTTCAAAAGCTTCTAATCTTTTCTTCTCAGATACTCCGATCGTCCAAGTTTCACTTCCATTTAAAGGGACGCTCCAAACATATACTTTAAAAAATTTTTCCCGACGTTTAAATTAATTTTTGATGCAAACAAATTATATTTCTGACTGAAGATTCGTTTTGCTTGTGCTATTCGGCATTTTATATCGCTCCTGATTCTTCCATCTTTAGTAATTCTACTTCACAAATAACAAAATTTTTCTACCTCCATGATCTTTCTCTTCCTATTTTTATATTCAGTGGTTCATCTACATTTATATTTTTTTATTTCATTTACATTTCAAATCAGAAAACATTACTGAGGATGGGCTTATGGCCGAAAGTGCTCTAAAGGAAATAAAGTAAAAAAAAAAAAAAAAAAAGTAAGAATATTTCTTTAATTCTGCACTTGGCGGATTGGCTGAAAACAAAAAGTGTTCAAAATATATATATATATATATATATATATATATATATATATATATATATATAGTTAAAATTTCACGTACAGAATAATAATGGACTCAGGTACTCCAATCGACCAAGTTTCACTTCCGACCAAATTTAATTGTGGCTGCACTGTTAATGTATGTGGTAAGTGAATTAGAAATGCAATTTATCTTTCTAATAAACATTTTATAAAAATCATTTACATATTTACTTTGTAGCATTCATTTTTTGTTTTGTGTTACAGCAAGCAGATTTAGTAAAAGAGGAACCGCTTGATATTATTAATAGTGATATTCCAAAAGATCCTTTAGCAATTGAAGAGACCACCTTAGTTAAATCAGAAAATGTGAAAGTTGAAAATGAAGTGGTAAGGGTATTAATTTTGCATACAGTGAAACACCAATTGTCCAAATGTACCTGTGCAAGGCCAAATCTGGATAATTGGAAAGGATAATTTAAGAATGTTTTTATCATATACATTGAACTACTCATTTTAATGTTAATTGGTTAACATACTAAATTTGGGTAACGAAAAAGAAACTTGGAATGTAAGCAGTGTAAGAAAAGAGAGATACAGTTATATGGTACAAAAAATACATGTGTAGAAATTTGCTTTTATAAATGGTTTAAGACAGGCATAAATATATGCATATTTTTTGCTAAATGAATTGTATCAAAATCAGTTATAAAAACCCCAGTAAAATAAAGATCGATAAAAAGAATTCTCCTGAAGTTAAGATTTGAATGATATTTAAAATTTTTCTAAAATGTATTAGTTTTTTAAATTGCCTAGACTGTATTTAAGTAGTCCAGGTAGTTGGACATCTGGAAAATTGGTGTCCTGCTGGAAAATTGGTATCTTTTCATTATTATACATGTTACCTAATATGTTTAAATTTTGGATTGTATACAATTCATTTCTTAATTCCTACACAGTGCTTATCACAAAGTTCTCCTATGATTTTTATAACCCATTCTACTTGTGAAAATAATGAAAAATATTCGTGTAAACATCTCCTAAAATGATTCATTTGCATGTTTCAGCTATTGAAAGATTTCACTCAGATTTCAGCAGCCCCAGTGAAATTAGCTGATACTTAGATTTTTAGGATGTTAATTACGGGACAGAATTAGTGATTTCTTATGGCATTTGACCTGAAAAATCTAATGAAATAGATTCCAGAACCATATCTGCAGTTGTTTTTGAGAAATCTAGGGTGAAAACCAATAAATTCAGGTAATAAATATATAACCTATCAGGGTTGGTCTAATGGTGAACACGTCTTCCTAAATCAGCTGATTTGAAAGTCTTGAATTCTATCATTCAAGTCCTAATAAAGTCAGTTATTTTTACATGGATTTGAATACTAGATCATGGATACCGGCGTTCTTTGGTGGTTGGGTTTCAATTAACCACACACCTCAGAAATGGTCGAACTGAGACTGTACAAGACTACACTTCATTTACACTCATACATATCATCCTCATTCATCCTTTGAAGTATTATCTTAATGGTAATTACCAGAGACTAAACAAGAAAAAGAAAGAAAGAAAAGGTAATGAATATATAAAACTATTAAACAAAACTCGGAGAGAATTACATTCCAAACAAAGTTGTGTATTATAAATTAATTAAAAAAAGAAAGAGAAGAAAAATTTGAGTTATTTAGAGACAGTACACTAGACCAAAGTGCCTTATATGTACCAGTTTATAATAAATGTTCAAAGATGAACCTACCTTCTTCAACACATTTCTTGACACACTTCTGTACTGCTTTTGTTGCTTTTTTGAGTTGTTGAGGAATGTCCTTAAGTTGCATAGCCGCATCCATAATGTGGACAATTATTTCCTCACGAGATTGTATATTTATTTTGTATACAATATTTTTCATTCATTCCCAGATGCAAAAATCTAAAGGTGTTAGATCATCAAGCAATCTTGATAGCCAGGAATGTGTACCTTCACAATCAATCCATTTCTCAGGGAATTGATGATATACGTAAGTGGAAATGGCACAAGAGAAGCAGGGAGGCGTGCCATCGTGCTGGAAGTATACTTGACATCTCAGCGCCAGAGCAACATCTTAAAGCAGCTGCAGCAGTTCTTCTTAGAGCAAGTATACCTCAGAATTTAAGCAGCCAGGTAATATGAATGGTTCCAAACAGCTGATTGTGAAGAAGGCTGCGCCATACATTGATACTAAATTGGTGTTGAAAATTGCCTCCCACCATTTCATGAGGATTTATATCTTTCCATGTATGCTCATTGCCATATGTTCATGCCATATCGGGTGAAATTTGCTTCTTCTATAAACAAAGCATACTTTTAGAATTGTCAGTTCGTATTCTACCAGTTGCAGAACTCCAAGTGAAGCAAATTGTCTCGTGGTTGTACATGTTTAACTGGCTGCTTATGATAAGGACAAAACCTTTTTGTTTAACTGTATTCTAAATTATCGAATGAGAATCTCCAATGGACTTAAAAAGACTTTACAAACACTTGGTACATCTTGACAAGACGTACCAACACTTGGTGTGCATTGAACTGCAATCAGTAATAAGTATATCAATAACAGTGTCATGCTGGAGAGATTGATTAATCGTAGCTCGTACAAATACTACGTAGTGTAACCTGTTTCCTGAAGATTGCAAAAAGATCAAAACATATTTCAAATTCTATTGCAGTAGAATCATGTTCAAACTGAAATTAACAGAAAACTTTCGCTAACGACAGCACATTTACATTATCGGATATACTTAAGTATCTTACAGAATAATTCAAATGCTAATACAGTATTGTGCATTGTTGATCATCTGTTATTTTATTGCCAACTTTGAAATAATTTTTCAAATTAATTTAATTTAAATTAATATATGTATATATTTTGTTATTTCTAGTTTTTATTTTTTTAACAGCAAATTCTGTTTTTACAGAAGAAATGGTTTTTATTTACATTAAGTAAGTACTTTTTGGGCACTTTTAGTAATATTGTTGTAATATGTTTCTAAAAGAATTCAAACTTTTCTTTGTTTTATTCCACTGAACTTACACCATTTTTTTTGTTTTTTAGAATTAAATTCTCTACAAGATTTATTTAAGTTTTATGCGTTTATTAACCATTTAACAAAGTTACTTTACGTCAAATATAAAAAACAGGGTTTTATTACCCCAGTTTATTTGTTTTCACCTTGAATTTCTCAAAACCTACTGCAGATATTGTTCTGGGACCTAGATCTTTCAGATCCATAAGAAATCACTTATTCTGTCCCTTAATTAACATCTTAAAATTTCAGTACGACCTCATTTCACCAGGGTAGCTGAAATCTAATCTAAATTTTTCACTAACCGTAACTCACAATCGAAGCACTTTGGGACATATGTGTATTTGAACATTTTCCATTGTTTTCATGAGTATAATAGGCTATGAAAGTCCTGGGAGAAGTTTATGATATTTTGTATGTGTTCGAGGGCTAACTGCTAAATATTAACTTATAATCCCTTTCTTTTATTAACAAAAAAATAAAAATAAATAAATAAATAGAATTAATAAATAATAATTAAGTAAAAATAATCAACATTTGGAAATTAAATTATCTATAAATTAATTGACAACAGACTGCTCTAGTGGGAAAGCGTCATCTCAGAGAGAGCCACCTGGTGCACCACCATTGGTCCACTCTGTGCCAATAGCAGCTAAAGTAAAATTGTGAGCAATACAACAAATAAACCCACACACCATCCTTTTTTTTAAGAAAAGTGATAATCTATGTAGACTAATATTAATTATTTATTAATACTTAATTTCACATTTTGTAAGGTTTTATATCTTCTTTTTTTTTAAGAAATCTGAGATCTCATTGAATGATGAAGTTTCATCAGAGCTTAATTTTAATATGAAAGCCACCGATGAACTTCAAATAAATGATGAGTATTTACACACGGTAAAGACAGAAGAGGAGGTTGGATTTGATTCGGGTCATGTAAGTATTAGTGATGACTAAAATGTGTGTATTTTAACTTGTTGATTGAGTTAACATTTTTAATAAGCTCTGGGTGATTTTTTCATAATTGTATTTGAATATTTATCAGGTAAGCAATAATACCAACTTGATACAGATTAAACTCAGTTGTGACATAAGATTTTATTAATAAAAAAAAAGGTAAAATAAAACTTAATTCTGTATTTACATTAGAAAAACCTAAGATATTTACCATAGTATTATTTATAATATAAGATTATGTTATTATAATTATTTATTTATTGAATATTTGCTTAGTTTGATGATATATATATATATATATATATATATATATATATATATATATATGTATACACACACACACACACACACACACACACACAAGGTCTGTAAATAAACTTATGAGATTTTTTTTTTTTGGCAGCCTAAGTGGCAACACTGTAAAGTTACTAGTAAACATATGGTTATATAAACAGCTGATTTATATTAGGTATTAATATGTTTAGTGTATTGTTGCCACGTGAGACGTAAATAAACTTTTTGTACACTGTAAAGTTACTAGTAAACATATGGTTATATAAACAGCTGATTTATATTAGGTATTAATATGTTTAGTGTATTGTTGCCACGTGAGACGTAAATAAACTTTTTGTGAAACAAGTTTTTTTTGTTACAAAAATGTGTGATACTAATTATGAGGAATGTTATGCAATCAAGTTTTGTGTTAAACACTGTGAGAATGCTACTGAAACTTTTTCATAATTGAGAAGGGCATATGGCGATGACGCTCTGTCACCAGCTCAAGTTTTTAGGTGGTTTAAAGCATTTTCAGGTGACCGGGAATCAGTTGCTCTGTCAAATCATTAACATCAAACAGTGATGACATGTTGAGCGAATCAGAGACTTGATATGGTTCGACCGGTGATTAATTGTCGATATGATTGCAGAACAATTGAATTTGAACTGTACCACGGTCCATCAAATTTTGACAAATGAATTGGACATGGAAAAAGTTTGTAGAAAATTGGTCCCAAAAACCTCACTATTGAACAGAAAAACAACAGGGTGGAAGTGTGCTGCAATCTTCTAGGACGAATTGAAACTGATCAAGATTTTCTAAAAAATGTTATTACTGGCGATGAATCTTGGGTATTTGTGTATGACCTATGAGAGCTATTCAGAAAGTAAAGGAACGTTTTGGAATTTTAAAAAACGAAGTACAAGAAAAACCTTTTATTATGTACATGTGAAAGAGGGACTAAAATACTATTTTTCAACATAATCACCATACAAATTCAGGCACTTATCATAGCGGTGGACAAGCTTTGAAATTCCTGTGTCATAGAATTCTGTTGCCTGTGATCTCAACCACTCAGTGACGCGTTTTTGGCACCCATCTTGCACAAAATTTGTGGTAGCCTAGCTTCTGTGAAATAATTTCAAACAATAAAGTCCGTGAAACTTGTGGGAAACATAGAGAAAGCTCAGTTATTGTGAAACGGCGGTTTTCACGAATCTTTTCGTCAACTTTGGAGACCGGATCGTCAGTCACAATGCTCGGACGTCCACTCTTCTCTTTATCATGAACATTTGTTGGGCCATTTTTAAACTGAATGCACCACTTCTTGACAGAACTTTCATTCATTACGTTGTTCCCGTACACTTCACATAGTTCCCGATGAATTTCTATTGGTTTTAAGTTTTTTGCCAACAAAAAACGAATCACAGACCGCACCTCACAACTGGCAGGATTTTCGATTGCAGCACACATTTCAAATTTGTATATAAAAAAACGGGCAGTGCGGAGATGTTCCCGTTGTCACGGCTGGATGCTGACTGAGGTGCCGAGCACGAGCACACCAATATATACGCGATTGGCATGCGCCTGGCGGCGTCAGGTGGAAACGTTCCTTACTTTCTAAATAGCCCTTGTAGAAACAAAACGCCAGAGCAAGGAGTGGTACACTTCAAACCCACCACTACCCAAAAAAGCAGAAATGAGCAAATCAGAAGTGAAAACCATGCTAATTTGTTTCTTTGGTAGTAATGGCATTGTCCATAAGGAGGTTTTGCTTACATGACAGACTGTAAATCATTATACTTACCGAGAAATTCTTGAAAGACTGCGGAAAAGAGTTGCCCGCGTGAGATCAGCCATCAAAGTTAACTGAATGCTACATCAGGACAACTGCACTCTCAATTAATAAGTTTTTGGCAAAGAAAAACATTTCTGTAGCTCCTCAACCACCTTATTCATCTGACTTGAGTCCCTGTGACTTTTTCCTGTTCCCAACTTTAAAAAATACACTTAAAAGGACACCATTTGTGAACAATAGAAAACAAAAAAAATGTAACCAACCATCTGAAGGATATTCCACTTTCTGAGTTCCAACACTGCTATGAAGAGTGGGAAAACTGTTTGAAGTGTTGCGTGGCTTCCCAAGGAAACTATTTTGAAGGTGATACGAGTCCGTGTATAATTTGATTGTAAATAAAAAGTTTTTCTGAACCAGTCTCATTACTTTATTTACAGATCTCGTGTGTGTGTGTGTATATATATATATATATATATATACATATACATATACACATATACACATACACATACAGTAAGTATCGTTCATAGTGACATCAAATATAATGAGATATCGGATATAGTGACCAAAAACTGGTCTCTTGGTTAGTTTGGTATGCTGTTGATGCATAAATACAGAATGTTCATTGTTTTTATCCGCTGATATTGGTTTTAGTAATATATCTGCTATTATGAATAATTTTTCCTACTGCAGTGCAACATTTTATCACTTATAATGACGGACAGAAATGATTCATCACTAATATAATACATCATTAATATCTACATTGTAGCTACAGAAATATTTTATGGTTAAAATTAGTCATAATTTCCTTTTTTCTTACATTTTTACTGTACTTGTGTTCAGATTACTGTAAACTGAAGCAGTCACATTCAATTATTATTAATCTTTTGCTGTGAGCGTATCTGTTACTTTCCACTTTTAGTCGTCTCGTGCTGCTACCTAGCGAGAGCTAAAGCTTCCCGACAAGCTCTGATCGTACGATATTCTACGTCATGATGCCACAAGGAGTGGTCATGATCGTAGTAACCTGATTTCATTCGGCATCCAAATCCTGCAAAGAGCAGCCATATTTTTCATTTCGCACATTATCTGACGATTAGAAACTAATAAGAAATTGCCTAAGAATTAAGCATGGGTCATTCGACAATATTGGTGACATGAAAAAACTGCGTAAAAATTAAGAAAACTTTTAAAACAAATTCTATGATATCAAACAAATTATGTATGGCCTAGTCAACATAATGATGTAGACCAAGCACTATTAAAATGAAATACTGTAGTGCTAGTAATATCTGAACAATTTTTCTGAAAAATTTGGTAAACCACGTGAAATAACTTAGCTTGGATGCAATGGTTTTGTCAGTGTTACGATATTGTGTCTGGAAGAATAAGTGGTGAGGCCACAGCAGCTCGAACTGATGTGTCACTAAAATGACTAGAAACCATTTGGCCAAAAAAAAGAAGCCTATTTGGACGAAATATCTCTAATTCTGATGAATCTGGTTTTTTTTTAACTGATGCCAGTAAGAACCTTTCGGTTTAAAGGCAAAACATATTCGGGTGGAAAATTATCAAAAGAAAGACTAACTGTACAAATTACTACAAATATGATTGGAAGTGACAAAAAACTTAAGGTTATAGGGAGAAGTGCTGAACCCTGAGACGTTTTTTAAATTTGAAATCGCTTCAAGAAAGCTTGGATAACAAGTGATATTCTTTATGGTTTGGTTACAAAAATGGGAACATCAAATAAAAGACTGAAAATGACAATATACTGCTGCTCATTGCCAAGTGACAATACTCGTCCACATGTCGAAAATTTTTCATATATATAGTCAGTATTCTTAACACTGAAACCAGCAGTCTTACAGTCCTTAGATCAAGGCGTACCCTGACCTAAGCACTTTAAGACTGCTTCACGAACAAGTCTGTAAAAGTCCACTACAAAATCCAATTTCTCTAATGATACAGGATTTAGATTAAAAAAAGGAAACAAATAACTATTCTTGATGCTATAATTATGTTAGAAAGATCATGGAATGACGTTCCTTCACTAACTAAAAAAGTTTTTTTCTATATGCACGATTTTTATCACAGGCTGGCGAAGTTATTAACGTTGCACATGAAGAAAAACCTTTTGCAGAATGGGGGCAATAGCCTGCAAAACCAACCATCGTCAAATGCGTTGTTTGAAGATTATCAAGAAGTTGACAAAGATTTATAAATGCATGAAATTGTAACAGGTGATGGTGTAGTGGTTTCAGTATTAGCAGAAATAGATGGGGACATAGGTAATGACAACAATGATGACATTAACCCACCAAATTTTCCAGAAGTTTTAGCGGCAATATAAACAGTTGGCCAGTTTCTCAGTTTTACAGACGTTGCTAATGAAGAAACAAGGAGTGTTTGTTTTGATTTAGAAAATTATCTTCAAAAACTGTATTACAACATGAAATATTGAAAACAAGGCAGAATAACAGACTTTTTTCATAAAAAATAAGTTTCCTTTTTTTCTTTAACTTTTTTACTTTGTTGTATTTGTATTTATTATTGAATATTTTTGTTTTTTTTGTATTATTTTATTGTGGAAATAAATTATTATTACTGTATTCCAACAATACCCATGTAGATGGCATATTAAAGCAGTACCACTAAGCTACCTAAACATCTGTTATTGTGATTTAGGTTGTAATGACCTAAAATCATCAGTCCTTTGGAGGTCGCTATAAATTATATTTACTGTATATGTATCGGGTGTTTCTTAACTAGACCGCCAAATTTCTGATGTGGTTGTCTTATAATAAAATAAAGTAAAAAGTTCCTATAAACATGGGACTGAAAATGCTTTTGTTTTCCCCCTGCTGCTATTTTGTTTTTTTTTTTTCACTAAATAATTTTTATCTCCAGAATGGTTTGACTAATTATGTTGAAATTTGGCATGGTACTTATTAATATAAAGACCTGTTTTAGAAAAATAAAACAACCTTATCTAATAATATTTTTCAAAATGGCGGCCATTTAAAATGTTTAAATCTTAATAATGAAAACACAATAAATTTTGTTAAAAAACTACACGAGTCAAAAAAAAGTTTTCTTTTTTAATTTATACAAACTAGCATATTTGGTTTTTTTTTATTTGCTTCATAAAATAACGAAGACAACTGATGTTACAGGTATATCATTATTTGCATAACAGGATGTTCGAACTAACCTAAAACAAAACGTTTTTCGTGATTTTACAATCATCTGTTGTTAAAAATAAAAAAAAACCATTGCAGCAGAAGTTTGGCAGCCTATTTTAGAAACACCATGTGTGTGTAAAAACACTATAATCTGCAGGATGTATGGACAAAAGTTCCAAAAGAACAGGCTATTTTAAGGGAATCAGTTAATATTATTTAACAATATTTTTTTTTAATAAACAGCAGCTCACCATGTTTTAACATAGGTTAGTCAACTTCAATGCAAGCACCATTTATAGCTCGGCAGACTTAGATGATAATCTAACGCTTGCCAGGTTTTAAGACCATTTGCAGCATTATTAGACCAACACCTTCAATAATTTTCTGTTTTAAATCGTCAAAATCTCAAACTTCTCTTTACAGCTTTAAAAAAACTCCAAGCAAAAAAATTCAAAGTGATACCTGAGGGACTAGATGATAATGCAGTTGGGCCTCCTTCTCTGATCCAACTTCTGGAGAAGCATTGTTCAGGAACATGGTAACATCTTGATAAAAGTGTGGTGGTGCACTGCCCTGTTGGAAACTGAGCAATGGCAAAGTTTTAAAGCATGTCAAGCTATGTGTGCCCTGTCAAAAAATAAATAAATAAGTAAACCAATGATGCCATTTTTTTCTGATAACCAAACATTGACTTTGAGTGTGTCCCTTTCATATTTGATTACTCTGTGGGGGTTTACAGTACACCAAATTTGACAATTGTGTAACTATCTTTTGTGCATGATGAGTTTTCTCACTACTAAATAAAATATCAATATAATTAGGATTGTTTTTTGTCTGATGCATTACCTCTGCAGCAGAATGATATCATTGGCAGCAGTCATTTGTTTTAATGTGTTGCAGTTGTAACTTGTACTCTTACAGAGTGCTTATGAGCAATATCGTGAAAAGTAGAAAGACGAATCTGCAGTTTATAACTACTACTAAATGAATGCTTCACTTACTTGATGCACACTCTTCTTCATTACTGACATTTTTGGATGATTTTCAGTTTGTGAAACCAAGCTTCCAGTCTCGTAGTCGTATTCTTGGAATATGAATATACTTCATATTGTACGAAAATTGATATTCCATTCAGTTTATACAAGGCATTGAACGTATGTAACAAGTGAAACTTCACTAACCAAAGCACGCCTGAACCTTTTGTTGTGGGCTCCATATCTCAACTGACTACAATTGGATTGGTCTGCGCATCAGTTTTCTGCTGACTCTGAGAGTACATGAAACAAATCTTGGAGGTATATCCTGTTTGAGCCTACATTTAAGAGATTACGACTGGTTTTCTAAATATAGGCTATTAATTGTGGATACCTTTAGACCAGACATCCTGTATATAATATATGTATAAAATGGTTTGTAGATCTGATCAACATGGATATAGAAGTAATTAATTTTTTTTTTAATTTTACAGGTTACTATCGATGAAGGAATCATCAAGGGAAGTACCACAAAAAGTTTTATTTGTAACTTTTGTCAAAAGTCATTTAATTGTAAAAATAATTTAAATAACCATCTTAATATTCATAGAAATGAGAGAAATTATGATTGTAACTTTTGTCAGAAGTCATTTAATCAGCGTTCTACTTTAAACTTTCATTTAAATATTCATTCTAATGAAAAAAATTACATTTGTAATGTTTGTCAAAAATCATTTAATCGTAAATACAGTTTAAAGAGACACATTATTAATAGTCATGCAAAAGAAGGAAATTATATTTGTAACTTTTGTCAGAAGTCTTTTTATCAAAGTTATGCATTAAAATTACATTTAAATATTCATACTAAGGAGAACAGTTATATTTGTAACTTTTGTCAAAAGTCATTTAATCGTAAATCCAGTTTAAAGAGACACATTATTAATAGTCATACAAAAGAGAAAAATTATATTTGTAAGTTTTGTTCAAAGTCTTTTAATGAAAGTTCTGCTTTAAAATTACATTTAAATATTCATACTAAGGAGGAAAATTATATTTGTAAATTTTGTCAAAAGTCATTTAATTATAAAAACAATCTAAAGACACATCTTAATACTCATACGAAAGAGAAAAATTATGTTTGTAACTTTTGTCAGAAGTCTTTTTATCAACGTTATGCTTTAAAATTACATTTAAATATTCACACTAAGGAGAATAATTATACTTGTAACTTTTGTCAAAAGTCATTTAATCATAAAAACAATTTAAAGAGACATTTTAATAGTCATAAAAAGAATTCTTTATATTTAATAGTCATTTAGAAGTCATTACAACTTTTGTCACAACTCTTTTAATGAAAGTTCTGCTTTAAAATTACATTTAAATATTTATACTAAGGAAAAAAAATTATATTTGTAATTTGCCAAAAGATTTTGAATCATCTTTCCAGTTTGAAGGTGCATGTTAATTTACACACCAAAGAGTGTAACGTTATTTATATAAATTTTGTCAAAAGTTTTTTAATCGCAGTAATAATTGAAAAAATACATTAACTTTCACACTAAAAAAAATTTCTGTTTGTAAATGTTATCAAAAATCTTTTAACAAGAATTATACTTTAAAAAGACATCTTAATAATATCTAAATTAGAGAATCATTATGACCTTTAAAAAGTCATTAAGAAATTTGGTTAAGGAAAAAAATTATAGCATTCTTTCATTTATGCATAATTTAAAACAAGTATAACAGAACTTATTTATTGTATATAATTTAACATTACATTTATCTCAATTTTTGTATATGTTACAACTTAATGGAGAGAGGTTTCTACCTTGTATACCTCAAACAAAGGTGATTTTAAAAAAAAAATTAAAAGCTAAAAATGCAATTGTTATCTGTGTAATTTGTATATAATATTTATTTAGTAAAAAAGAAAATAAAAGATTTTGATCGACACAAAGGTAAGGTAAACCAATTGGTCAGGATATCACTGAACATGGGGGTCAATGGTATAAGGGATAATTACACTGGTCAACAAAATTTAATGTTTTGTTTGTTAAATGAGAGTGAATGGTTGATTCTTATATTATTTTTAATGCTGATTTCATATATGGTATTTGCATATATGACTTTTTTCTATCAGGCTCAATTTTTTTTGTATTGAAATTTCTTTTGAAACAAAAAATGTATCATGAATGTAATATGATAATTTATGTATATGCATTTTTGGGTTCCATTTTCCCTGGTATCATGTTTCCATTGTACATATCCTGGTGAAAGCATTCTTCATGTTCATCACTGATAGCACTGAGAGTGTTGGGAAAATCCAAATCTGAATGTAAGAAATGGATTTTGAACAACATGTTACATTCAAGAAGTAAAGAAGTTCACTTTGAAGTTACTTTGAGTGAACTTCTTCACTCACAAATTCTCTGTAATTACTGGCCTTGTGGTTTCCAATAAAGATGTTTACCACATTATGAAATGATTTTTATGCAGCAACTACCAAGTCATCCAAACATTCTTCTACAAACACCAGATTGCTCATTAGTTTTCTTATTTGTGGTCCAACAAATATACCTTCCTTTATTTTAACATCGCTTATATTAGGGAATTTGTTTTTTAGAAGCTGAAACCCTGCACCATTACAAACCATTGCTTAAATAACATTTTTGAGTAAACCTAGCTTAATGTTTAGTGGGAGAAGTTAAACGTTTTCTGGTTTTACTAATGCCTAACAACATTCTTCTCTCCTACTGTCATTACGTCTCTCTTTGGCTATTGCTCTTTTATGTAATGGTTTTTTCTATCCCTGCTGTCCCACTCGCACAAAAAGCAACAGAACTTAGTGTATCTAAGTTGCAATCCAAGTAAAAGTGCTATTACTTTCAAACTTGCTGATTACAGCTTGGAAAAACTAATAGAATATAAGCTGTGAATTCATACAGACAGGCACATTGGAGATGCAACAGACAACTGTGAAAAATTTATTGAAAAGCTTTCCTTAAAGGTTTTTTCCTGACTAGCCACCATTTTGTTTCAAAACATTAAATTCATATTTAAAACAACTGAGAGAAAATTTAAATAATAATCATAGGTTAGCTACCCCTAACCTTATTGATTTTTCTGAGAACTATTTGTTTGTTGTGCAAGGTGCTGTTCAAGGATTCAATTAGGAAAACAGCCAAGCTACACTGCATCCATTCATGGTTTATTACAATAGAAACAAGCTTCAGAATCTTAGCATTTGCTTGGTCAGCGATTGTCTGCACCATGATATCATTGCTGTTCATATATTTTTGACTGAACTGATCAAGTACTTGAAGATAGTGACTGAAATAAAGCATATACACTATGTCAGTGGTGGTTCAGCTGCTCAGTTCAAGAATGTTATCAATTTGTGCCACCATGAAGAAGAGTTTGGGATAACAACTGAATGGAACTTCTTTGGTACTAACCGTGGAAAATCATCTTGTGATGGAATTGGAAGTACTACAAAACAATCAGCTGCATTTGCCAGTCTTCAGCGACCTGTAGAAAACAAGATATTGACACTAAGAGACTTATTTGAATTTTGTAAAGTAAAAATATACCAAAATCGGGCTCCCATTCTGTGGCATTTTTTATGTTTCCCAAATCATTATAATTTTAAAAATTGCACAGTTAAGTCCTCACCAAAAGCTTTATTATTTTTCAGACATCTGATTATTATGTTCTTTATTCTTGTTTATTCATGGGACTTCAGTTTTCTAGTTTAGTACAGGTTATACAAAAAGTTGAGCTTTTCTTAGGTTTTTTTACAGTTTTTCAAAATAATTTGCTAAAATTTTACAATTGCAGGTTTATATGACTTATGCTTTATCTGTACTTAATGTTTTTGAAAATAATTTTCCTTGTTAAATAGACTATTTTATGGTAATTAAAAAAAAAACACAGTTTAAGAAATACATTTATAATATGTAAATTGTGAATTTTATATGATGTAAATAATATTTTGTTCGTAATGTAAAAGATTTTAGAATTATTAGTTTGATTTTATTATAAGTCTGTGAAATCAATACCACAAACGATGGTTTATATATTTAGATATATTAAAAAATTGTTTTATCAATTAATTTTAAAATGTACATTCCATATTGCTTTTTTATTTAAAACTTACCCCATTCCTTTTTGAAAAAACAAATCGATTGTATTGTAGTGTAATCGGATGCAAGTTTATTATTTATCTTGTACTAGTAATGATGATTAAATCTAAAAGCTACCGACTTTGTCCCATCTACATGGTGAGAGTGGTACTACTGTGTGTCTACATCCAGGTTTGGGATTTGAATCTAAGGTTGGTTTTGAATTTTTTAATACATTACATAAATAAATTATTTGTAAGTGACTGAAGATATTTGTCAGACTGTCAGTTTAAATAAATAAAAGATAAAATATTATTTACCAGTATCTTTTGTATTTTAAATTTCTTTTCGATCAATTCCTTTTAAAAATGATGTGTAATCTTTCCCTTCACATTTAAATTTTTAGTGTTGCAACCATGGGCATTTCCGTGACGTAGCCTCATATTAACAAATAGAATGTTTTGAGGTAGTATTATTTATAAAAATGTCATTGTTCTATGTTAAATGCTTGAATAGTTATTACTATGTGTGTTTATACCCTGCCTATATTCCTTATTCTTTTATATGTCATTATTGTAATCTTACTTTGTTGTTAAGGTATTTATGGACCATGTTAAAGATAATTTGTTACAACATTAGTTTTATGTTTTAACCGATTTTCTTTCTGTTTTCTCAGCCCATTTCTTTCCATAATCATCTTCTTTTTCTATTTCTTAAAGAAGTCGGCAAAAAATTTTTTTTTGAATTTCTGAAATGGGTCTCGTATTACTGGTGTAATTAGTTTTGACCAATGTTTTCAAATAACATTAAAAAAAATTACATAACATCTAGTCTCCACAGAAACAGATGTTTATCATTCAAAAATTCAAAAGCTTGTATCTGGCTAATGTAAAATGGCATGAACTTTATTATTTTGCCATTTCATTACATATTCTTTTCTCTATTAGTTGAAAATTGATTGTAGAGATGTTGCCACCAACCAGCTTGAGGAATAAAAATGAAATGCAGACCATCTGTTTTTCTTTACATTTCAATTGTTGAAAGAACTTAGTTTTTCTTTATATGGTTTTTTTGTTTTGCTTTATTTCTTTTAATATCCTCATCCATAGTATCCAGTCGTGATTCATTTGCAGTGTGTATCCATGATAGAGCTAGACTATGATGTAACTTAAACTGAGATTATAGTTTGCATATTACATATTTACTCGCATATTAGAAACCCCATCCGTGACAATTACTCTTGACGTCACACGGCCTTGAATTGCACTTCCACCCTACCCTAATATGATACTAGGTTTAGTTTGGCTGCAGTCTACAGTCTATAGTACAATGGATAGCGTAGCAATGCGGCTAAGGTAGATGAAAGCATCAGAACTTGTATCAACATGCAGTACACAGTTCCTGGAGCTAACGTCTTAAATATGTCCCTAAAAGTTTTTACTTTACAAGTACAGAGAAAATATATGTACCATTTGGGATTCCTTACCAACATATCTTTAGTAAGAGGAAGAAATGATAAAAGAGAGATGTCACGAGCATTACAAATGGCGTACTGCAAAGTTAAGCGTAAATGATATTGATAATTGTGATGGGCCAATCTGAAAGTGAAAGATTGTGAACTGTGTCTGATGAAAGGTAATTAGCGACACCTGTTCTGATGTCATTTATTTACAAAGTCTTATTTCCTGCTATTACTGTTTAGATTATCGCTTTAGTTCTGCTCTAACATGCCACAACACTAGTGCCTTTTTTTTCCTGTTTAGCCTCCGGTAACTACCGTTTAGATAATACTTCAGAGGATGATATGTATGAGTGTGAATGAAGTGTAGTCTTGTACATTCTCCGTTCGACCATACCTGAGATGTGTGGTTAATTGAAACCCAACCACCAAAGAACACCAGTATCCACGATCTAGTATTCAAGTCCGTGTAAAAATAGCTGGCTTTACTAGGACTTGAACGGTGGAACTCTCGACTTCCAAATCAGCTGATTTGGGAAGACGCATTCACCAATAGACCAACCCGGTGGGTGCAACACTAGTGCCTACTTAGTTCTACTCTGTAATGCTAGTGTCTACAAGTTTGTATCTCATCTGCCAGTGCCAATGTCTCAAACCCAGCTACAGGCGACAACTACTCTGATCTCACATGACCTTGAAATGTCTCGACCTAATACACACACTGCTCTGACCTCAGATGCCTAACATTGGACCAAGATAAAATACAAGATTTAGATTTAGGGAGATAGGCCATGTTGAGGCACTCCACCTGTAGTAATTACCTGTGGAATGGAATGCAAAGTTGACTGGAGTTTATTTCTCCCTACTTATCGCAGAACCTGGACAGAGTCCCTTGCTGCTGGATCATTCTAATCGGGCTTGTTTTTTTTTTTTTAAAGGGTTATTTTATATAGCGGGTCAAATTTTTTCAAGTTTTGGTTATTATTATTTAGTTAATTTAAGACGGATTTAATTGCATTCCAATCCGTTGTTGAACCAGCGTTATCGAACCCATTTTATGGGCCGACCGCGGAAGGCTAGGCTTATGAAGCCTGTCCTCCCGACGCAATTCCCCTTCAGACCGGCTACTGAAGTCCTTTCGGTGCTAACGCTTAATAGGCTAGCAGGAATACGCCACAACGGGGCACTAACTATAAGGAGGGAGCAATGCGACCCCTACTCCGGAGGAGTCGCAATTGCTGGTTTATTTTTATCTAACTAGTAAGTTTTAGAAAGGAAAGGTTGTGTAGAAGTTCTTCATCCACTTCTGTTATGGCTGCCTTCCAGGACGCATCTCTGCTGGGCTCTGTTCCGGACTCCAGTCCGTGATGCTGGGACGAGTAGAGGGTCTTCCTTCTTCTTCTCCCTCTTCTTCTTCCGAAGACCTCTTCATTCTTCTTTGGCCTGCACTTTCCAAGAATTGGTAGTAACCGAAGTTACATGCCGTTAACCTTGAAATTCCCGAGGCCCCGAAGGGGTGAACGGGGGAAAGTGCAGGTTTCTTCGTTCTTCCGTGCTGTCAGTAGCTGCTGGACGGGTGACTGCTGGGCTCGTTCCCTCTTTCTTCTTTCTTGAAAGGAAAGGAAGGTAATAGGGGACTTACAAAATGGTGATACCTATTCGCGATCGCGGTTTTGGGGCGGTGATTTTCTTAGAAGAAGTAAACAGAAATTATTCACTCTACGTAATTATTAACCTTCAGACACACGTGTGTCCGAGAAGGGGTTGGGGGGACCGCGTGGCCGCAGTGAAGAAACCATTTGTTTTTGTGGTGGCTGTTGGTATCTGCAACAAAAGAAGCAGAACACACACACACACGAAGAAAAAACCAAAATTAAATAAATAAAAAATAAAAATTGATTTTTACTTTCCTTTGTACTGGCAGGATGAGAGGAAGGAAAGGCCGTTTCCCAAGACGGCACGACGAGTCGTTTCACATCCACGTTTCTCCCGTTTCTGAAACAAGAGAAACAGAATAAAACACACGCGGAAAAATAAAAAAAAAATTTAAAATTTTGACCGCGTTTTTGTTTTATGCGCGACTTACCGTATTTGACGTCTTCAGACTATATAACTCGCGACCCCGGAAACGCCTCTGACGTCTTCCACTACAAAAGCCAAGGATGGAATCCAATTACCTGTGCAGCCATATCAGAGATTATCTAAAGGTGGGCCACAGCTGATACACAACAAGGTGGCCACCCGTTTCAGCTATTTGGAGGTGTTCCGCAGGAGTCTGTGCTGGGGCTCTGCTTTGGAACCTGGTTTATGACGGCGTGTTGAACCTCTGTCTGCCAGCTTGGACGGAGACCATTGCAAACGCCGATGACCTTGCGATCCATGTCAGCGGAAGGACGGAAGAGGAAATAGAGGCAAAGGGCAATTCTGCATTATCATTAATTGATGTGTGGATCCAAACACATGGGCTGAAACTGGCGGTTAACAAATTTCAGTTCATAATCCTAATTGGAAAAGCAAGGTGGAGCCAATAGAACTGAGAATCGGTGACCAGCTGTTGCATCGGAAGGATCAAATACCTCGGCGTAATAATATATAACGCATGAAGATTCTGTGAACACGGCACAGAACACTGTAATAAAGCGGAAAGATCAGTGAACTCCTTAAATAGACTTATGTCTTCACGGGCTGCTCCTAGCTCGGCCGAACGAAGAGTAATCATGTCGGCCGTAGCCTCAGTTCTGTATGCGGCGCTGGCCTGTGACAGGACAATTAATATCCAGCGAAATCTCGACAGGCTTCGGAGGGTCCACCGAGGAGCATTAATTGGGAAGGGAATTGCCAACGCGTATGTACTGTCACGAGAAAGATTTAGTAGAGCACACCGTGTTCCATTACCAGAAATGCCTAACCCGAGACAAAAATCTCGGGTTAGGGCGGGAGTCGCTGACCTAACACCAGAAGAAGTGGTAGATTATACGCTAGCTTCAGCGGCAAACTGGAGAGTTGTCGACGGTTTGGTGAGGACGAATTTGAGGGAAAAAGAAAACGAAGGGGATTTTAGAATAGGGCAGGGCGGGCCGACATGCTGAGGTGTGTTGGCTCCGATGATCACTCCTGGAGCTGTAGGCTGGGGAATCAAAAACTGAATCCCACCTGCTGGGTGTGGCCCGGGAACGACGTACTCGAGCACCGTTTCCTACTCCGTAGTAGAGACAGGCGAGAAAATGTACAGACCGAGTCCCGGTCCTTTGGGGGGTTGGCAGGAATGACGTAGTCGGGCATGGTTAACCCTTCTCTGACGATTTGAGGCAACGTTGGTCACATAAATTCCAACCCGCGAGCCGAACTGGAGGCTCGTTGAGTTTGAAGAACATTCTCCTTGGTTGAGCTAACCCAGGGGGCTGAGACACAACTCTCATAGCTGTCTGCTATGTCAGCTCAATTTTTTTTGCGTAGATTAATAAACAAGAATCGCTACTAAAAATTTTATGTAAGATTCGTTAAATTCTCAATTTTTATTTTAAACCATTTTAAATATTCAGTGAATGCAACGATATTTATTAAATCTGTTGTGAAATAGTATATGTATGTGTGTGTATAAATATATATATATATATATATATATATATATATATATATATAAATATTTATTTTCAACATGTAAACGAGATATCATATGTATAGATGTATAAAACTGCATGTGTTGGCATTATTGATCAACAGCTTGTCGTTTGTCGCACAGGTTGTTACGGTAGGATTTATAATTTAATTTCAGTGTTATTTATTTCTTGGGTTCTTATTTGTTTATCTGACTAAGTAAGTAATTTATACTGTTTTCATATAAATTAATAGAATTTAAGTGTGATTTTTTTTTTGTTATCTAAAACTCGGTAGTGTGAGCCTTATCCTGGGATGTAAGATTCAATTACTTCGTTGTAAAATCGTTTATTTAAACAAAGTGTTACTGAAATATTTCATCATATATTGTGGACACATTTTTATTATTATTAGTTGTTTGTAAATAGTAATTTTCTAACTATTATATTTTGACTAAAATTGTTATACTATTAGAGTTTATTATAGTATACTATTATTATTTTTCTAACTATAATGGTATTAGAAATTATAATGGTTATTTTCGTATTCCAATAAAAAAAAAACAGTTGATAATTTACAATTTTGTAATAGACTATTGAAGCTTTCAATTATGTTATAATTAACAGGAAACAGATCTGTCTAATATATAAATATGATAACTTTTACACATGTTTATCTTTCTTATTAGTTTAAGGTAAAACTCACTAAAATAAACTGAGATCAGTTACAGTAAACTGTTCACACATTGTGACAGTAAATGGTCTTCGAGTGTCACCAACATAATTGGTATCATATTTCACAATTTGTGAGAGATGGCTTAATGTTCCACAAGAAAAGCATTTGTCATTGTGGTTTAACCAAAGAACCAAGTAATTCAGGTAACCGTAAATTCCTGAAATTCTCATAACTACAATCGGAGTGTTTGCATCATCTGCTAAGCTAAGCCATTCCAACTCAGCTTTATGTCTAATTCTTGCACGTTGATTTTCTATCCTTAAAACTGTATTTTCATCTACTCAATCTCCATTATGATTACCATATACAGATGTTGCCGATAGATAGCATATATATTTAAGACATGGTGCATTTTTGATTAAATATTTAAAATTATATAAAACTGGATGAAAATTTGATCTGCCGGTATAGTAGATATTATATGGGTTATAGTATCTAGCTCTTTTTTTATATCTTCGGCTTTAAAACCTACAAGTTTACATAAATTAGATATTATTCCACTCCTTGAAGTAGATATCATTTTAAAATCCTGCAGCTTCTCGCATAACGCTTTGGCAACATATCCATATCCAAATATCAACAATTTATTTTTTATAAAGGTTTACTTTAATTTTTTAGGGGTTTTCCATGCGGCTGATTGTTACGGACAATGACATTCGCTTAAGCAAATTTACAATACTTGAGTCTAAGTTTTAGTGCTAGAGTATTTATGGTGTTTAAAGCAGTAAATCGTATGATCATTACCGATTGCTTGCATAAAGGCATAAATAATTTTAGTGGCTCTGTTGCAAATAGTAGAGGAGGTATGATTCTTTAATGTTTTCCTCTGTATATATAATAGAGAGTTCAATATTATAGATCAGAGAGCAAGTAAATTATCAGTAATAATTCTAATTTCACCTTTAATTCCCTGACCATATTTCCACATCTCAAACCTTCCCTTTTTAAACATTCTCATTACTTCAAATCCTTTAATCGTTGCATAAGACGTCTTCATTGATTTAAAAACAAGAGTTGGTTTAATTAGACGTTTTAGTTTTCCATGGTCAGATTCTAACCTGTTATTTAGGTACTTAATTTGTCGATGCTCTAAATTTTGATGGCACTTACCTGCTTTCTTGAGCTGCTTAATAGCACCAATGTAAGCTGGATTCTTATCAGTATTAATGCTTAATGGATGACAATAATGTGGTATAGACTTTAACGCTTTGCCTAAAAAACGTTCTGCTGCACTTGTATTACGAGTTGACGATAAATAGAAATCTATAGTATTGCCAAATTTATCAATGGCTCTATAAAGATACACTCCTTTACCTTTTACCTTAATATATATTTCATCAACTCTCCAACTGAGACCTAATTGAGGCTTCCAATACCATTTTAGTTTATCTAAAATCTTGGGCGAGTAATATTGAACCCAGCGATAAATTGTTGAGTGGTCTACTTCTACTCCTCGCTCAAGTAGCATTTCTTCTAAATCATGATAGCTAATTCCATATTTACAATTTGCAACAGAGCCCTTTCTTACGTCAAACTTAGGTTAAGATTAAATTTCAACTACTTCATCTATATCCCCAATTTGCACTCATTAAATTAAGGATAAGCTATTTAAAAATTCACTTTAACCTTCAAACTACCTTGGTGACCAATATATTTGTTGGCAATGTTAACATTATAGATAATACCACATTCCATCATATTATATTTCGCAGTGAAGAAGGTCTTAACAGGTTTAACTGATTTAGTTTGTAATGGTTCATATATCCCATCTAACCTTGCATCAATAATTGGTGCTTTTCCTTTGAAGTCATGATTAACGTAACCATGCAATTCTGGTATTAACAGTACTTTGTTAACCTTTAGGGTTGCTGCAGTTCTTAACCCCAAAATACCTTCAAATTTATTGTACGATGTTTTCTTAACAACTAGGTTTTGGAATTCATGTACCAGTTTCCGTATAGCCACCATCTTTAAATTGCGAATATCTGAACCCAATTGTTGGAGTAATCATTAATTTTTCAGAAGCTATATAATTATACCCTGTAAGTAATTGACCACTATAAGAGATAGATTTGTACTTAGTAGCAGAAGTCTCTAAAGCAGTATCTTCTCACATCCGTTGCAATTAGGCATCCTTCAGAGTTTCTAACCCTAGTTATACCGTATGATACTATAGCTTCAGTAAACCAATTCTTGCTAAGATTATATAAACTATATAAGGAGAAGATATTGGTCTTACCGTTAGTTTTATCACCAATTTTCTTATCCTGATGAGACATTTGTGTGTTAATTCGGCTATAAGCTGCACCAAGTAACAGAGTATCGTTTACTAAACCATCAAATCCAACTATTCCACCAGCTGATTTCCCTTTATAACCACTAACTCCTTTATACGTTTCTTGGCAAGCAGTACCATAGAATGGACTACTCCATACCTTAGCTTATCATCATCACCAGAGCCTGTAGCTGATGTAGCATTTTGCATAGGTACTGAATTTCCCATCCTTGTTGCAGTAATTTGGGTATCAGCTTGAACAATCAATCCTCCAATTATTTCAGATGTTGGATTTCTTACAAGGCTTTCTCCTATTGGATGTTCATTACCAGGCAATATTCTATCTATCGCTTGAAGGGCATGCTCTCTATCCATCCGACCTATATTGTTCATGAACCGAGAAGCAGAACTATTACGATCTGTTACATTATTCAACTGTATATAAAATTCCCGAGCTTCCTGTGGTAGGGATCTATCAAATAGTTGTTCTTTTCTAGCTTCTTGTTCTTTTATAGCTTTTCTAGCTTCTTGTTCTTTATAGCTTTTCTAGCTTCTCGTTCTTTATAGCTTTTCTAGCTTCTTGTTCTTCTCTAGCTTTGTATCTATCTTGTCTATCTTGTTCTTGTTTATTAAACTTATTAGAAGGAGAGGAGAAAATAAGTTGTATGTGTACAAGGTTTGAGACAATTATTAATCTTTTACAAATATTCTTCATAAAACCTCAGATATAAAAATTGATGTACTTTAGTATCCTACTAGAGTTATGTCCAATTTGGAATACGAATAATGACCGTAATGTATTAACTACGTATCCAATACGTATTTTGTTGCATATACAGGGTTCTATAGACAGCTTTGTTTTGGATGTAGGTTTAACCCCTTATGAATTCATCATAAAAACATAGACATCTGATCCAAATAAATTTATTATTAACCCTGACTACCACACCCTCGGACTAAACATCTAGTTAGCCTCCTTACTAATGACACTTACGACAACTAAAATTAAAAAATCTGCGGAAGGCAGGTGATACTTGAGGTTAAGTTACTTGAATTTTTTTTGCTTTACTTTGTTCTTTTTTAGGTATTTTGATATTTAAAATACCATTCTTAAATTCTGCTTTTATATTTTCTCCATCAATATTAGACGGTAAAGAAATAGAACGATAAAAAGAACCATAATATCTCTCTTGCATATGGTAGTTTTTATCCTTAGTCTCAGACATATCTTCCTTCTTAGCCTGAATTGTTATAATATTATTATCTATCCATCAAGATGCTCTTGCAAGACTCCGGGTAATTCTAGTGCTAAACAATAATCAGAATCATTTTCAAAAATATCAGTTCTAGGTGATAAAGTTCTGTCATGTTTATTAGATGATAACGGATAAGAAAAAGTAGCAATTTCATTGAGGAAATTATTAAACACATCATCTACATAACTCCTGCTGCTAGAATTATTTTGCACTTCATATTTGTTTCGAATACGTGGTAAATTAAAAGCCATATGACACCTCTTTTATTATTGTTAAACAGTAAATAAATTAAGTTGGGTATTATTAATTAGCATTCTGTTCTTTTATCTCAATACGTGGTAAAGTATGGTAAAGTTAATATGCCATTCTTTAGATCAGAAGTAATAGTCTTTTGATCAACATCATCTGGTAAAGATATAGTGTAATCAAAGTTCTTTTTTGAGCTATTTACTTCACTAGCATCTTTCTGATTATCAGTATGACCAGTGATGTAGAGTTTGTGAGCATTTACTTTTACTTTAATCTGAATTTTATCATAACCAGGTACTTCCATAGTAATGATATATTTATTATCTTGGGTAAGATAATTAGTTTTTATGGAATCAGAGTAACGAAAATATAATCTATCATTAACAATGTTGTTCCAATAATAATCAGAGAAAAGAAAGTGTTTATCAATAACCGCTAAACTGCAAGGCTATGAAGTTAAAGTGTTAACAGATATTAGTGAATTTAAAGATATGATAGAACAGCATGGTTTACAAGTAATTCCAATTTCAATAAAGTGTGGAAGTATCAACCCTTTTACTTATTTAGTATTATTAAGCAAGTTAATTAGCATATTAAATAAAGAGAAACCGGATATATTGCATAATTTCACTATAAAACCAATTTTTTATGGCAGTATAACTGCCTTCTTATGCAGTATATACTCAAAACAAAAGAGTTTACCGCAAGTTATTAACACTTTTGTTGGCATGGATTTAATTTTTATAAGTAGCAATTTTTTGCTAAGATTAGTTAGAAGCATTATAGTTAGAATAATATCCATAATAGGATATTATAGAAGTATGTTATTTGTCGTACAAAACGATGATGATTTAGCCTTACTGGTAAAATTAGCTATAGCACCCAAAAATTTAATTGTTAAACAATGCAGCGTTGGTATAGAAACTGAAAAGTTTCCTTTTCTTCTAGAACCACTAGGTAGTAAAATAGTGGTGGCATTGGTAGCTAGAATGATAAAGGTATATATGAATTTATATATGCTGCAAAAATATTAAAACAAAAAGGTATAGATGCTGAGTTTTGGTTAGTTGGCGAACCTGACAAAGATAATAAGCAATCAATAGCACAATCAATATTACAAGACTATCAAAATCTAGGATATATCAAATATCTTGGTTATCAGAAAAATATAGAAAAAATATGGAAAAAAGCACATATTGCAGTATTACCTTCCTACCGTGAAGGGTTAAGCCGTAGTCTTTTAGAGGCTGGGGCATATGGTAGAGCCATTATTACTACTGATGCCCCAGGTGGTAGAGAATTAATACAAGACCAAATAAACGGATTGTTAGTTAAACCGCAAAATACAGAAGATTTAGCAAGAGCTATGGAGCTATTAATCACTATGCCTCTACTTAGAAAACACCTAAGTAAAAAAATTCGACAAGATATTTTAGAAAAATATGATTGCCAATTAATATCCGAGAAGATGGTTAATTTCTACAACTACCCCGAATAAGTATTTATAGTAAAACCTGTAATATTAGGTGACAAGAATATAACAATAATTTCTTAAAGGTTTCTGATATTTTTTCTATTTATATCACCTAATTCAGTAGGTTTAACTATGTGGGGTATAGGTTTAACCCTATAAACTATGTATAACCCTATTAACTATGTATAGGTTTAACCCAGTTTTCAATTAATTTTGCATATCAAAAAGCTCTATAGGAAGCAAAGTTTTGATAGAAGGTTTGTTTTCTAGCAACTGATAATTGATTAGGCAGGATAGCATATGACTAAATGCATTTGTAACTGATCTATTTATAGAATGCTCCAACTTATCAAGAAATTTAAGTTTGCCTATTATGGTTTCTGTCAGAGTTCTTTTGAGCAACATAACCTTACCTGTAATAGGGATTAATAAGTTTATCTATACAGACAAAAGAGGAAAAGTTAGTTAAATTTAATAGATTTTTGGATCAAGCCTTTAGAGAATTTTTATGAAGTAAAAAATAAATTAGAATCATATGTAACTTGTTATGAGGAAGAACAAATCGAGAATCATCAAATATTTATGAGTGTATTACATAATTTAGCGCAAAGTAATGAGATGATTGATATAAGTTGTATGGGAGAGAGTAGTATAAATTTTTAACCAATTTTTAGATATCGTAATGGTAATATGCCATATAACCATAAGCCGGAATTAATAGATAAAGCGATTAATGATCAACAAGTTAATAATCCGGGTCATTACTTAGAAGTGGTAAATAGAGCAAGACCACAAGGTTTTGCAGAACATTTTGCCTTAATATTAGAAGATACACCACAAGTACATTTTACGTTAAAGCCAAAATTTTTCTTACATTTCTTTCTTGGCTCTATCCTTCCTTTACCTAATACTTCATTAATATCTAAATTAAATATAGAAGATATATCTTTTTCACTCGGTAAAGAGACTCACAAGTTAGTATTTAAAATACATGAACAAGAGCATTATAAGCTAAAGTTTATTATAATTAACACTAGTTCTGATTCAAAAAATATTGGTCTTTTTAGAGAAGAATTAGCAGAGATTAAAAGTGAATTATTAGAAACTAGTATTAATATAGTCGCAACTGAGTTAGAGGGACAAATACTACATATTACTAGAGACACAGGGTTCAAGTTAAAAGTATTACCTTAGCTAAGTTATCAAGAGTTTATTACAATACCCTCATTAAATAGTAACATTGATCCTACTTTCTATAAAGTAAAAAAAGATATAACACAAGATTGTGATCCGTTACTTGCTGAGTTAAGTAACGATGACATATCATCCGTGCACAAAAATACAGAAGATACTTTTGTATTACGGCAGAAGATATATAAGAGTTACTCTTCAAAAGTATTAGGTCATTCAGAAGCATCATATCATGGATATATTTGTGGGATTTTTAGATTAAACTATAAGTATAAATATGCACTTGATTGTTATGTCGAGAGGATAGCTGGTAAAGGATATATAGATTTGGTGTTATTATCACGCAACAATTATAAGGGTAATAATAATCAACCAACACATGATGTATCGAGTCAAAAGAATCCACACCAAGCAATAGAAGATAAGAAGCAATTTATACCGATAATAGTTGAGCTAAAGTCTGGTGTGGGAGCAAATAATGCAATAGAGCAAATTCATGAGAGTGGATATATATATAATTTACCGAATATTAGGACCAATGCAAATAAAGCTGTGATAGTTGGGGTAGATTTTACCACTAATGATTTAATAGTAAAATCTACTGATATAGATCAAGTTACCATAAGTTTAATATGTGAATTATTAAAGAATATTCAAAACAAAGTAACACCTGATGAGATTAAAGGTAATATTCAGAAACATATCAAGAATTTATATTATTCATTGCTTAAAAGCAGTGATCCTAATTATTTAAGTAGAGTATTATTAGGGCAAAGTATCAGTTTACAAGCGGATGATATTGAGAAATATATATTTGAATATAGTGCTATTATTACTGAAGGCACACTCGCTACAATAATTTTTAAAAATCATGATCAAGGGATAATATTAAATGTAGTAGCAAAGGCAAATAATCATGAATTGATATTACATAATTTATTATGTAATATATGGTTATAGTACTAGGTCAAAAATAACTCTATTTTTTTTAGTGATGATAGGATTCCAGATATAGAATTTAAGTATTAAATATTTGGTAATAACAACTATTGAGATAAATCCTAACGCACAAGCTTGTGTTGATTATATTACCAGTGATAGTATTAAAGTAACAACAAAACATTTGTATCAGTTTATTCATGCTGAAAAATATCAAGGTAAGTTACAGAAAATAAGTACATTGAGTGTTGATGAAATTATTAATAGTATTTATGTAAGTAATTTAGAATTAGGAGGTTATGAAACAGATATAGAAGATATGCCATCAAGTGAGAAAAAACCTAAGTTAGGTGGAAATGTACAAGATAAATTAGATACAAAGAAGTTATTATCTATGGCGTTATTATCAGTAAAGAAATTCATTAGTAATGAGTGTGACTTAACAAGTATTAATGCCGGGCTTATTTATAGGACAAAGATATGGTAAACAACAGATAAAAGTATTTAGTGAAATAAATTATGGTAATGGTAGGGCAGATCTAGCATTGTTCTTTGTGGATGCAGCAGGTGCAGAAGGTAAGCCTATTCTTCTTGAGTTGTTAAAATATTGTAGAGAATCACAATTCAAATTGTATAAAAATGTTATTCTTGGATCGAAGCTGCAATTAGTTAAGTATATTAATTTTTTAAAAAGTTCCAGTGATTTTAAGGAAGTCAAGGCGGTATCGATAATATATAAGAAGTCGACTATACAAAATAGAAATGATAATTTTTTAGCTGTGCAGAAATTTACCAATAAAATAGATCATACATCACATGAATCTAGTGCTGGTGATGGTAAGATAGCAAATATTAATTATAAGCAGGAAGAAAAAGTATCAGTCATAGATCCTATCTTATTACAAAATACTGAATATAAAATGCTAGATTTTGGTAACTATCATTTAATAGTATAGGGACAAGGGAAGCAATTTTAGGCCTCAGATTAATAGTAGAAGGAAGATTAAAGAAAAACAAACCAACATACTTGGCGTTTATAGACCTAGAAAAGGCATTCGATGACGTAGACTGGAATAGAATGTTGAGCATTTTAAAAAAATTAGGGTTCAAATACAGAGATAGAAGAACAATTGCTAACATGTACAGGAACCAAACAGCAACAGTAATAATTGAAGAAAATAAGAAAGAAGCTGTAATAAGAAAGGGAGTCCGACAAGGATGTTCCCTGTCTCCATTACTTTTTAATCTTTACATGGAACTAGCAGTTAATGATGTTAAAGAACAATTTAGATTCGGAGTAACAGTACAAGGTGAAAAGATAAAGATGCTACGATTTGCCGATGATATAGTAATTCTAGCCGAGAGTAAAAAGGATTTAGAAGAAACAATGAACGGCATAGATGAAGTCCTACGCAAGAACTATCGCATGAAAATAAACAAGAACAAAACAAAAGTAATGAAATATAGTAGAAATAACAAAGATGGACCACTGAATGTGAAAATAGGAGGAGAAAAGATTATGGAGGTAGAAGAATTTTGTTGTTTGGGAAGTAGAATTACTAAAGATGGATGAAGCAGGAGCGATATAAAATGCCGAATAGTACAAGCTAAACGAGCCTTCAGTAAGAAATATAATTTGTTTACATCAAAAATTAATTTAAATGTCAGGAAAAGATTTTTGAAAGTGTATGTTTGGAGTGTCGCTTTATATGGAAGTGAAACTTGGATGATCAGAGTATCTGAGAAGAAAAGATTAGAAGCTTTTGAAATGCGGTGCTATAGGAGAATGTTAAAAATCAGATGGGTGGATAAAGTGACAAATGAAGAGGTATTGCGGCAAATAGATGAAGAAAGAAGCATTTGGAAAAATATAAAAAGAAGAGACAGACTTATAGGCCACATACTAAGGCATCCTGGAATAGTCATTTTAATATTAGAGGGTCAGGTAGAAGGAAAAAATTGTGTAGGCAGGCCACGTTTGGAATATGTAAAACAAATTGTTAGGGATGTAGGATGTAGAGGGTATACTGAAATGAAACGACTAGCATTAGATAGGGAATCTTGGAGAGCTGCATCAAACCAGTCAAATGACTGAAGACAAAAAAAAAATCATTTAATAAATGATGATTATAAGAAATTAGTACAATTTCTTGCTAGTGTAAGATTAGAGTTAGCAGAACTCAGCAGTGTTAACTTAGCTAATAATGATATAAATGATGATAAAGTGCAGTTATTTTCGCAGATGTTAAGTAATAACGTCTTTATAAAGGAATTGGACTTATCAAATAACGAAATAAGTAATGCAGGCATTAAGAGTTTAATGAAAGCTTTAGTAGATAAGGAAAATATAAGAGTTTTAGAGAACAAATCATTGATCAAGGTTATAGACAAGATATTACTTAGAAATAATAATAATTATTATCTTACAAGTTTAGTTTTTTCAAATAATAAGTTTAATTCTGAAGGAGCTAAATTTTTAGGTTTAGGATTAAGTATATTAGATGGTTAGAGAAGTTAAAATTAGCTAATAATGATATAGGTGATCATGGATTAATTAATATTCTTCAAGAATTAAAGTACAATTATGTTTTACAAGTTTTAGATTTATCAGGAATTAAATGTGGTATTATAGGTGCAGAAAATTTAGCATCGCTAATTCGAGATAAGTCATCCATAGTGGAGCTACATTTTGCGAATAATAATATAGGCTTAGAAGGAATGAGTAGTATTATTACTGCTTTGGCCAAGAAAAGTAGTATTAAAATACTAAATCTTGCAGGGAATAACAGGGAGTATATAACTACAAGTCTTGCTTCTTTATCAGAATTTATAAGTCAGAATAGTAATTTAAAGTCACTCAATTTTGCAGATAATGCTATAGGTGATGAAGGATTAAAATCTTTAGTTAAGGTATTAACGCAAAATTCAGGCATTACTCATTTAGATTTATCTCGCAATAGGATATCTGATTGTAATGATCTTTTTAAGTCTTTAAAAAATAATAGAATAGTTAAGTTAATACTTAGAGATAACGAAATACAGGGTATATCGGAGTTAGTATCATCATTATCGGAGCATTCTAAGTTGGAATATTTAGATCTTGCCAATAATATGATAAGTACTAGCGATGGGGCTGCTTTATTTAAGGGTTTAATAGATCAACAAGTAAGGATTAGTGAGCTTGATATATAAAAGATTGACTTAAATGCTTCTGGTGATCTAAGGCAGTCCGTTATATTAAACAATTTAGTTTCACTAATAGAAGAGTATAAGTATTTACATTATCTAGGTTTATCAAGGTGCAACATAGATGATGATGTAGCACAGAAAATATTTTCTGCTTTAGAGCTTAACTCAAATCTTGAGGTACTGGATTTATCACATAATAAAATAGCTATAAAAGTTGAATCAATTATATTTGGTTATCCTACTGATTTAGTAGGGCAGGATGGTCGTAAAGATAAGAGCGGATTTCTAATTTATCATGATCAGTTAGAAGCATTAAACCTTGCTTATAATAATGATTTTGAGGATAAAGGTGGTAAGATTCTGATTAAAGCCTTAGAACATAGAAGCTCATTAGTATTAGAAGCAAGAAAGACTAGAGATGCTATGTTATATTTAGATTTAGATTTATCTAATAATAAATTGTCGCAAGAGTTTACAACATATTTATCAGAAAAATTACCTGAGTTAGCTTTAGAGTCATTAAAGTTAGGATCTAATCAGTTTAACATTATTCAAACAAATCAATTAATCAATGCCGTCTTCATCAATAGGAATATAAAACAGTTATCTTTGGATGGTAATGATGTAAGTTATGATGATCAGCAGCGTCTTAATATTTATCTAGTAAGAAATAAAGTATGTCATTTACAAAACCTGAATTCGTAGTTTAAAGGTCGTTACTGCAATTTAGACCATGTCTTATCTTCTGCTGGTAAGTCATGCCGTGTGATATAAATGTGGTCAAATTCTTGAGGCAATATTTGTAAAAGCACTACACATATATCACCCTCATGTATATTTTTTGCCCAAGGGTGTCATTTACATTTGAACTTCATCATTTTTGGCAAGATGAATGTCAGATTTGTTTTATTCACAGCCGTACTTTGTGGGCAATGATGCAACTAGCTACCCTTAAAAGAAAATTCTGCCTAAAGAAAGAATAGTTCTTTTCTTAACCTATCCATTTTCTTTGTTCCATTTCTTCTGATTTACAAAGATTCCATTAACAACTTTCAAAAATTATCATTTTCCAAACACATCTGCACAATAATATGCTTATAAGTTTTTCAAATTTGCTTTTTTCCAACATCATTGAAATAAAATAGTTCAAAGATTGCTAACTAGAAGTAGGAAAAAAAACAAAATACGACATTGCTTTGATAAGGCTAAACTGATATTTCCAGCAACGTAAGAAAAACCCATGTACCTGTTAGCCATCTAACATTTTAATAACTGAAAACTGTCTGCTCTGCAACCATGTTTGGTAAAACTCATTATAATAAACGAAGATGAGTTACAAAAAAACTATTTATTTGGTATTCAACAAAGGAACAAAAATATCCTCAAAACTAAGGAAAATGGGAGTTTCCAACTTGTTGCTGGAATAAACTGCAATTAAACATTTTTGAATGGCTGAAGTAATTTACTTGTATATTTTCAATCACAACACCCAAATGACAAGTGTTTCAGTCTTATCACTGGGAGATCTTGAGTTCAATTTTCCATGATGTTTTTTTTTTTTAACTTTTACTTTTTCTTACAATATAATATAAGAATCTGGAAAAAATGTTTGCTGATTATTATTTAATTTGTATATAATTAACCTAGAAAAATTTATGAAAATATGAGAATTAAATTAACATGATCAAAAAATCTTTTATTCCCCATCATTTTAAAGTATTATTATTAGAGTATACTAAATAGACAACGAACAGATTTTTTTGTAAAAAAAAAATTAAAATAAATTTGCTTATTTTAGGCAAGTGGAAAATTCTGTATTTGTTAAATATTAGCATAAGTGTAGTTTATAAACACTAAAATTTTTTTAATTGTAAATAAATAAATATTTGTTGTGATTGGTGTAAAATAATTCATTATGTATTCTAAAATAGATTGTAAGTATAAAAGTAGATTATAAAATAAGAAATAGATGTGATTGAAGTGTATATTATTATTTAAATAAAACACATGAAATAATGTAAAGGTAAATATATTAATTATAAAAAAATCACTAGGTGATTTCTGAACAGGATGCATATATATATATATATATTTTAATAAAATATTTAAAAATATTTTTCTTGGCTTAAGAAAGATACAGGTCTAAGATCACTTATTGAATTTCTTAGATGAAAAATTGATTTAGCCAATTTTTATCCCAAGAATTTTAGTATGGTTTAATTTCACAGAGGGAGCAGAAAGCAGGGCTAAATGTCTCTTGAGCCTAAACTCGCTAACAAACTGTTTTCTGACCTATGTTTATATGGACATTTTTTTAATTTTGAGATATACAATTGTTTCCTGAGAGATTGCTGTACAATTTGGAATCACCTTTATTTACATTCGTGAGGTTCATAAGCTAATTGGTCTAGGTTACAAGAAAAAAATTCCGTTTTGAGCACTATGAGTTTATGAGGTCTTCTTGTAAGGATATGCATCTGAGCCGTATGTAATTCACATGGCCTCCGATTCGAAGAATCAATGTGCTGATGGATATCTCACAGACAGATTTAATGTTAGTCACATGTGGTAATCAGTGTTTTAATATTCACCTGTTCTGTTCTTATCTTTTTTATTAAGAAACCTTGCATCAATATCAAATATAACCTCATGCAAGTCACCATAAAACATTAAACCAAGAATAATCATTAACATATTACAAGACATGTGTTTATGAACTGTATTATTTATATAGTTTTTTTTTTTTTTTTTTTATTAAGGATATTTATTTTAATTTCTGTTTTTGTCATATTTTGATTTTTTTACAGATAACATGAATGTGCCTGCAAATAATTCTGTTATTAATGAATCTCTGCCTCTTAGTAAAAATATTAAATTAGAGAATGAACAAGAAAATACAGGGGAAATTATAAGCATTTTTTTACCAGATCACATGACTGAAACCGACACATCACATACAACAGCTGAGCCTGTAAGTTTTTTTAATTTTTTTATGTATGTTTGACCATCTGAGGACCATGAAGCAGTATTTTGGATTCATTTCTTTTTCTTCTGTTTGTTTTATATTTTAGTTTTCCAACAATTCTTGATTCTTTTGCTTCTTCTTACCTTCTTTGTTCTGACAAACTGTCGTTTTATTTTCTTCTTCTCTTTGAAATCCCTGAAATTTTTTATTGGTTTTCTGTGTACTATCTCCTTCAAATATTTCATTTCATTTAGAAATACAAAAATCTATTGATATCTGTTCTTTTTGCTGTATTTGTGGTGAAATCACTATTTTTTTAGACACTTTTCAGACTCGCAAAACCTCTAAATCTGGCTCTTCATTTTTTGCTGTAATCCGACATTTTCTCAATTTCATTGTATGTTTAAATATCTTTATTACTTTTTCATTTGCATCCATTTTCTTGTATTTTTATTGGTCCTAAGATTTCTCTCAAGTTTTTACTTTATTTTTTCTATTAATTTTTTTGTTGTGATTTCTAATTAAGATGCATCTGATGGAAACAGTTCATCTTGTTTGATTACATATTTTAGTGCCTGATTTTAGCATCTACTGAGATGTTCATTTGGTGAAAATACTGTTCCTTAATTTGTAAGCTAATTTTATTTTTCTCATTCTTGTTTGACTGGTTTCTTTATCTAAACCATTAATTTGAATTATTTCTCCCATTTATTTATATTTGTTTAATTTATTGATTTTTTCATATTTTGTTTTTAGGGACTTGAGGAAATCTGTAAACTTGAAGAATTATTTAAGAGTGAATTGTATGTAATACTCTTAGTCGTGAAGATTTATTATTAAATTATACTGTTAAAAGTTAAGGAATCTTTTTCTAATGATCACAATGAATTTTTAAAGAACAAAAGTAGTAGATCTTATCCATCTTGCATTCATAAGATTATTATTTATAACTACGTTTGGTACATAACTACCAAAGTTATTAATGCATAGTTGTAATTCCTCAGCAAAAATTTCTGGGTCACGATCAATATTAAATTGTATTTTTAATACCTCGAATGGCATTTTTCATGCGCTACAGTATTCAATTTCTATCTTTCATGTACAAGCTTCAAGTTTGTGTTGATATAAAAAAAAATAAATAAAAATGAATAATTATAATAAATAACTATTATTTAGAATCATATTCTCATTTAGTAAATGTTGAATCTTACAAAATTGATATTTTTATAATTAATATGAATTTATTAGATATAAGAATAGAATTCAAAATCTTAGGTAAGGTTACCTAAAGATAAATGATATTTATCACTGTAAAAAATTTTGTCATAACAATATTAACACTAATGTCAGTAAGGTTCTAAAAACCAAAGAGAATTATTGCAAAAGTTTAACAAATTATTTGATTGTAAAAGATGCCAATTTATAGAAAAATGTGTGTTAGGTGAGTAGCAGGATTTTTAAATTTGGATGATAACACTTAGCAAAAGAAACATTTTCATGGTTTTCCCATACAAAAAATGGCACATTAAAGTTACCTGATGATAATTTAACCATGACTACACTGTTAATGTATGTGGTAAGTGAATTGCAAATAAAATTTATCTTTCTAATGTAATTTATACAAAAAAATCATGAACATATTTACTTTTACTCAAAAAGTCATTTTTTGTTTTGTTACAGCAAGTAGATTTAGTACGAGTGAAGGAGGAACCGTTTGATATTATTAATGGTGATATTCCAGAAGATCCTTTAGCAATTGAAGAGACCACCTTAGTTAAATCAGAAAATTTAATAGTTGAAAGTGAAGTGGTAAGGGTGTCAGATTTTTCATACATTGCAACACCAGTTATCCAGATGGACCTTTGCAAGGCCAAATCTAGATAATTGGAAAGTAAAATTTTAAAAGGATTAAAGTAGGATTTGAAAAGGATATTTTATTAATCATTCTAATGTTTAGTGGGTAATATGCAAAATTAAAAAAAAAAAATGTGTTTCAGGAAAATAAAAAATAAATTTGGAATAAAATAGAAATTAAAAATAAAATTTGGTATTGCATACAATTCATTTGTTAACTCATATATAAAGTGTATCACAAACTTCTCCTGCAGTTTTCATAACCTATTTCTACTCATGACAATAATGGAAAAAGTTCATATGAAATTTGTTTTAAAATGCTTCGTTTGCAAGTTAGGCTATTTACAAATTTCACTCGGATTTCAGCTTTCCCATTGAAATGAAGTCTTATTGAAACTTTTAGGATGTTAATTAAGAGACATGATTACTGATTTCTTATGGTTTTTGACATCAAATATTAAATAAAATATGTTCAAGATCCATATTTGCAGTATCTTTTGAGAAATCTAGAGTGGGAATCATTTTTTTTTGTTTGATGAACAATAACATTGTTAAATTGGTAATGACCTTGTGAAACTTTTAAACAAAATTTGTAGAAAATTATATTCTGAATAAAATGATGTAAGATAAGCTAAATAAAACAAAGAAAAGTTAGAAAAATTTGAACTTTATTTAGAAACAGTCCACTAGATCTAAGTGCATTTTATGTACCGGTTTATAATAAATGTTCAAAAATGAGCCTGCCATTTCTACACATTCTCTGGCACGCTTTTGTTCTGATTTTATTGCACTTTTTAGTTCTTTAGTGCTGTCCTTAAGTTGCTGAGCCTCATCCATAATGCAGATATATAATTCCTCTCAAGAATGTATTTTTTTTTATATAGAATATTTTACATCCAACCCTTGCTGCAAAAATCTAAAGGTGTTATATCAGGTGATCTTGGTTTCCAGAAATGTGGATCTCAACGACCGATCCATTTCTCAGAGAAATGATGATTTAAGTGAGTGGAAACGGCACAATAGAAGCAGTGAGGCGTGTCATTGTGCTGGAGGTATACTTTGTGTCTCAGTGCTAGACAAACTAAAGCAGCTGCCGCAATTCGTCCTGAAGAAAGTGCTAGTATTAAAGCAGTGAGGTAATATAAACAATCCAAACAGCTGTTGTGAAGAAGATTGCACTGTACATTGTTGTTAAGTCAGTGCTGAAAATTGCTTTCCACAGTTTCATGAGGTTTTACTTCTGCCCTGTATGCTCATATCATAAATTGTTGATGCCATCTCGAGTGAAATTCTTGACTGTAAACAAAACGTACTTGTAGGGTTGGTTTGTATTCTACCAGTTGCAGGACTACGAGTGAAGCTGATAATCTCCTGTTCGTAGATTTTAAATTGGCTGTATATGGTAAGGGAAAAACATTTTATTTTAAGTGTGCTGTAACTCTTCAAATGAGAAACTTCAATCTTAGTAGGACGTTATGTACCAATGCCAACAATGTACAGATATTTAAACCAAAATAACGTTCAAACTAGAATTCAAAGAAAATCTGCACTAATGACTGCACAGTTCACATTACCGATGTACTTAATGTTCACATTAACTTATATTGTACTTATAATGTACCGTACAGAATGATTTAAACACTAACAGAGCATTATTGCGCATGTTATTTTATTGCCAAATTTGAAATAATAGTTTCAAATAATTTATTTTGTTTCTTTCATTAATAAAAAAATATCTTAAGTGATTTTTATTTTACAATTATTTTGTAATTTCTATTTTTAAAACAAATTTTCAAAAGCATAAGAAATCACTAATTCTGCCCCTTAATTAACATCCTGAAAATTTTCGGTACAATCTTATTTCACCGGGGTAGCTGAATTCTGAGCTAATCATTCACTAGCTGTAACTCAAACAAAGCATTTTAGGAAATTTTTTATATGAACATTTTCCATTATTTTCCTGAATGGAATAGATTAGGAGAGTCCTGGGAGTAGCTTGTGATACTCTGTGTATATATGAGTATGAACTGATAAGTCTCTGGCCTGACAGAGAAATAGCGCTAGCAGGTATAATATCTTGCCGGCTTCCGTAGTGCAAGTGGTAGCGGCGCGGCCTTTCATCCGGATGTCCCAGGTTCGAATCCCGGTCAGGCATGGCATTTTCACACACGCTATAAATCATTCATCTCATCCTCTGATGCAATACCTAACAGTGGGCCTGGAGGTTAAACAAAACCTTGATAGGTACTGGCATTTTATAAATATGAAACTGATGTTGACAAAGGATTTCTTTCAGTTAACTTGACAAAAAATGACATCAAGTTTCCAGATGTACTTAATGTCATTAGAGTCGATCCAAAACCGATATCACTGTTAAAAATACAAAGACCTGTTAGAGGCTTCTTCTCAGAATAAAATATCCGTAAAACAGGTTAAAACTGTGAAGAAAACTAAGATAATAATAGAGGTAAAATTGGAATAGTAAAAGAAACGTAACAATTATGGTAATACATGAAACGTGATTAACAAAATAATATCAAAATTTTAAAGGGTTAGATCTTATTTAGTATATTAATTCTTTTTAGAAATTAGAATATCCAGTCAAGTACTTTCTTGTCATTTCCTAGGATGTGTCGTATGTCCCTAGTGAAGTAAATAATTTCCCTGAAGAAGAAAGCGATGAAGATTAGAGGAAATAATTATTTTTAATAAAAGATTTAGTATAGAATATTAGTTTTATTAATAATTTTTATTTAAATTGTTGATTTTCTACTATTTAATAATTTTTTTTTTTTATTTTAATAAACAGCAACTCGCCATGTTTTAACGTAGGTTAGTCAACTTCAATGTAAGCACCATTTATAACTCAGCAGACAGACAATATTCTAACTCCTTCTAAGTTTTAGAAGCATTTTCAACATTATTAGACCAACACCTTCAATAATTTTCCGTTTTAAGTCGTCAAACTTTCAAACTTCTCATTCCTACTACTTTAAAAAATCTCCAAGCAAAAAATTCCAAATAAGTGATATCTGAGAGATATAGATGGTCATGCAGTTGGGCCTCCTTGTCTGATCTAACATCTACGGAAGCATTGTTCAGCAACATGGTAACAACTTTATAAAAGTCTGCTGGAACACCACCCTGTTGGAAACGGCCCTGCTGCAGCATGTCAAATATGTGTAGACTGTCAACAAAAAAAAAACACTGATATTTTTTTCCTGTCATAACCAAACATTGACTGTCAGTGTGTCTCTTTCATTTTCGATTACTCTGTGGGAGGTTTTCAGTACACCACATTTTTAAATTGTGTCGTAACTATCCCACATGTATGAAGAGTTTTCTCATCACTAAATAAAATATCAATATAATTAGGATTGCTTTTTGTATGATGCATTACCTCTGCAGCAGAATGATATCATTGGCAGCAGTCATTTGTTTTAATGTGATGCAGTTGTAACTTGTACTCTTGCAGAGTGCTTATGAGCAAAGTGGTGAACAGTAGAAAAAGGAATCTGCAGTTTATAACTACCCCGCCTGATTGACTTCACAGGACCAGCAATGAATGTTTCACTTACTTGATGCACAGTCTTCTTCATTCTGAAATTTTTGGATGATTTTCAACTTGTGAAACCAAGCTTCCAGTCTCGTAGTCGTATTCTTGGAATATGAATATTCTTCATATTGTATGAAAATTGATATTCCATTCAGTTTATACAAGGCATTGAACATATGTAACAAGTGAAACTTCACTAACCAAAGCGCTCACTGAACCTTTTGTTGTGGGCTCCATATCTCAACTGACTACAATTGGATTAGTCTGCACAACAGTTTTCTGCTGACTCTAAGAGAACATTAAACAAATCTTGGAGGTATATCCTGTTTGAGCCTACATTTAGCAGATTACGACTGGCTTTCTAAATATAGGCTATTAATTTTGGATACCTTTAGACCAGACATCCTGTATATAATATATGTATAAAATGGTTTTTAGATCTTATCAACATGGATATAGAAGTAATTATTTTTTTTTAAATTTTACAGGTTACTATCGATGAAGGATTCACCAAGGGAAGTACCACAAAAAATTATATTTGTAATGTTTGTCAAAAATCATTTAATCGTAAATACAGTTTAAAGAGACACTTTATTAATAGTCATACAAAAGAAGGAAATTATATTTGTAACTTTTGTCAGAAGACTTTTTATCAAAGTCATGCATTAAAATTACATTTAAATATTCATACTAAGGAGAACAATTATGTTTGTAACTTTTGTCAAAAGTCGTTTAATAATAAAAACAATTTAAGGAGACATATTAATAGTCATACAAAAGAGAAAAATTATATTTGTAACTTTTGTTCAAAATCTTTTAATGAAAGTCATGCATTAAAATTACATTTAAATATTCATACTAAGGAGGAAAATTATATTTGTAAATATTGTCAAAAGTCATTTAATTATAAAAACAAACTAAAGGCACATCTTAATATTCATACGAAAGAGAAAAATTATATTTGTAACTTTTGTCAGAAGTCTTTTTTTCAAAGTTATGATTTAAAATTACATTTAAATATTCATACTAAGGAGAACAGTTATATTTGTAACTTTTGTCAAAAGTCATTTAATCGTAAACCTGATTTAAAGAGACATATTAATAGTCATACAAAAGAAAAAAATTATATTTGTAAGTTTTGTTCAAAGTCTTTTAATGAAAGTCATGCATTAAAATTACATTTAAATATTCATACTAAGGAGGAAAATTATATTTGTAAATTTTGTCAAAAGTCATTTAATTATAAAAACAATCTAAAGGTACATCTTAATACTCATACGAAAGAGAAAAATTATGTTTGTAACTTTTGTCAGAAGTCTTTTTATCGAAGTTATACTTTAAAATCACATTTAAATATTCATACTAAGGAGAATAATTATACTTGAAACTTTTGACAAAAGTCATTATATCATAAAAACAATTTAAAGATACATTTTAAATAGTCATAAAAAGATTCATTATATTTAATAGTCATTTAGAAGTCATTACAACTTTTGTCACAACTCTTTTAATGAAAGTTCTGCTTTAAAATTACATTTAAATATTTATACTAAGGAAAAAAAATTATATTTGTAATTTGCCAAAAGATTTTGAATCATCTTTCCAGTTTGAAGGTGCATGTTAATTTACACGCCAAAGAGTGTAACGTTATTTATATAAATTTTGTATATAAAACTTTTTTAATCTCAGTAATGATTGAAAAAATACATTAACTTTCACACTAAAAAAATTGCTGTTTGTAAATGTTGTCAAATATCTTTTAACAAGAATTATACTTTAAAAAGACATCTTAGTAATATCTAAATTAGAGAATCATTATGACCTTTAAAAAGTCATTAAGAAATTTGGTTAAGTAAAAAAAATTACAGCATTCTTTCATTTATGAATAATTTAACACAATTATAACAGAATTTATTTATTGTATATAATTTGCAACTTAATGCAAGAGGTACCTTGTATACCACAAACACAGGTGATTTTTAAAAAAATTATTAATAAACGAAAAATGCAGTTATCATCTGTGTAATTTGTATATAATATTTATTTAGTAAAAAAGAAAATAAAAGTTTTTTGATCGACAGAAAGGTAAGGTAAACCAATTGGTTAGGAAATCATTGAACATGGGGGTTGATGGTGTAAGGGATAATTACACTGGTCAATAAAATTTAATGTTTTGTTTGTTAAATGAGAATGAATGGCTGATTCTTTAAGTATATTTTTGCTGATTCATATATATTATTAGATTTTTTTTTTATCAGGCTCAATTTTTTTGTATTGAAATTTCTTTTGAAACAAAAAATGTATCGTGAATGTAATATGATAATTTATGCATTTTGTACTCCCCTAAAATTTATTTCTTTTGAATTTTCTACTGTAATTTGCTGTAGGTAAATCTGTTTTACGAAGGAAGTCAAACAAACCAAGTATGCTAGGTTTTTTTAAATTAAAAAAGAAAAACTTAATTGTGGTTTTTAATAAAATTTATTGTTTTCACATTAAAGATTTTAAATGGCTGTCATTTTGAAAAATATTATTAGATAAGGTTGTTTATTTTTCTAACAATAGATCTTTATCTTATTAAGTACCATGCTAAATTTGAACATAATTAGTCAAGCCATTATGGAATTAAAAATTTAGATTCCAACAATAGTCAGCTTACATTTTTGGGTTCAGTTTTCCCTGGTATCATGTTTCCATTGTAGATATCTCCTGGTGAAAGCATTCTTCATGTTCATCACTGATAGCACTGAGAGTTTTGGGAAAATCCAATTCTGTATGTAAGAAACGGATTTTGAGCAACATGTTACATCCAAGTTCTTTGTAGTTTTGAAGGTGTTCACTCACAAATTCTCTGTAATTACTGGCCTTGTGGTTTCCAAGAAAATTGTTTACCACATTTTGAAATGATATTTATGCAGCAACCTCCAAGTCATTCAAACATTCTTCAAACACCGGATTATTCATTAGTTTTCTTATTTGTGGTCCAACAAATATACCTTCCTTTATTTTAGCATCGCTTATATTAGGAAATTTATTATTTAGAAGCTGAAACCTTGCACCATTATAATCCATTTGGTTTAACAAAATTTTTGATTAAACCTAGCTTAATGTATAGTGGCAGAAGTTAAACATTTTCTGGTTATACTAATGCCTAATTAACAATATTCTTCTCTCCTACAGTCATTACGTCTCCCTTTGCTGTCCCACTCGCACAAAAAGCAACAGAATTCAGTGTATCTAAGTTGCAGCTCAAGTAAAAGTGCTATTACTTTCAAATCTCCACATTTATGCCATAAATATTTCTCATATTGAATCCTGCTTAATACAAGTTTCATATTTTCATAACACTCCTTCACATGAACAGCACAGCATATGCTAATGGTATTGATGGGCATTTATTTCCAATGTGAAGTAGAACAGCTTTCAAACTAAGCTTTGATGAATTAATAAAAAGTCGCCATTCGTCAGGATAATGCATATGTTCCAAAGCTTTCCCGTAAAGAGCACATAATTACCGTACACTGAGTTTTCATACGGAGAGAAGAGATGTTCAAATTTTAACTGTGTCACAAAAAGCACTTATTTTAGTGTTTGGTTGTAAAAGATGCCATCCTCAGTCTTATTGTAAGAAATACTGGTATCCAACACAGTCTATATGCCAGAATTTCTGGGATCAAGACTGAAAGTTATAAATTTTTATTAATTTAGATCACGAACCAGATCATTTAAATCTGACTGATTAATTATATGGGGTTTAGTATATCTATTTTCTAAAAAGTTTGGATCTCTTTCTTCATCGCCTCATAAGTCAGCACAAGATTAAATATTTTCATCTTCATCTAAGTTCCATGTTTCTGGTGGTACTGGAATTGGAAGCTCTCGGCTAGTGTGGTACTGATTGCTTGGTATAGGGAATATCAGGATGTTTAACAGTATGTCTAGCTTTAGCTGTTATTCCATGTATCTTTATTGCACAAAAATAACATTCTGTGATTTAATCTTTTGGTTCCTTCCAACCCTTTTGAATTCCAAATAGCAAGTGACAAGATCCATTTAGTCAACAATATTACACAAGAAACACAGCAAATATGAATAGAAGATTTGTCCTGATCACATAATTTACATATGTAAATTATTATGTATATTATATGTAAATTAATGGATTACATGACTGTAATCCATTTGGAAAAGAGTCGCAAAAAGCCAGAAAAGGATTGTGGCTTATTGATATTGATTCTGCTGACCGATTAAAAGCTTTAAAAAACTGTGACTTCAAGGCAATTCAAAAGTTATGTGCATGATGTAAGCAGAATTGGCTTGGTTTCTGGAAAAGTGATGCCTCACTGTCATCACTCAGAATCTCAGTAGGTAAGAAAGAAAAGCACAAGATGCTACTGCTACTACAGCAGCAGCTGCTGCTGGTTTGAGTGTTACTGATGTATTGCAAACATTAAAGAGTAAGCAGTGTTATGGATTTAAAGATCTGAATATTCTGATTGAAGAGCACAAAGCCAAACTTTTGATCTCAGCTCACCCACAAGAAGATCAGATTTTCACATGGGCACCCAGTAGCTGGAGTATTGAGAAAACAGCTGATGAATTCCAGGTTTCAATGCGGATTTAAATACTAGAGCATGGATACCGGTGTTCTTTGGTGGTCGGGTTTTCACTTAACTACATATCTCAGAAGTGGTAGACCCCACACTGTACAAGCCTACACTTCATTTACTCTCGTACATATAATCCTCTGAAGTAATACCTGATAGTGGTTCCGGAGGCTAAACTGAAAAAGAAAAAAAGTTTCAATGTGAATGGAGAATCAGGCTCTAAAGCTCAAATCTAAAGTTAGTATTTTGGCGACTCAGAAAAAATTGAAGCATGATATTAGACTTAGATTTTTTTGAAGATGATAATTTTACTGAATCTGTCCAGGAAAGAAAGATTTTGTTTCAGTTAGGATCATCGGTCCTTAAATTAAATTCATATTTAAAACAACTGAGGGAAGATTTAAATGATAATCATATCATTATCCTGATTGATTTTTCTTAGAACTATTCTTTTGACCTGTAGAAAACAAGATATTGACACTAAGAGATAATTTGAATTTAGTAAACAAAATATACCAGGAATTGGGTTCTTTTTATTCCAGGCGAAGAAGTTGAAGATCCAGCTTCAGCAGTTTTACTTAATGATTTTTTTTTAACTTTTGGCATTATTATATTCTTAATATATTTTATTCAATAATATAAAACATTTTAGTACAGACTAAAAATAAAACCTAACCACAAAATTAACCTCTTCACTTCCAAAAGTTTGAGTTATAAAAACTTAATAAAAATGTAACAATATAACAGTATATTTTGAAATTTTCAATCATATCACACTTTTAGCATGCTAGAACAGTAAAAACAAAAAAAAAACACAAATAACCTCAGAATACCAGCTGATTTTTCTAATATTATTTTATTGTATATATTGTGCTGTTTCTGTAGCAGCTACATAAACTGACATTTCAAATGACCCAAAAAGATTTAACATAAAAAACTGCCTTTTTGAACAAAATATGACTTTATTTTATATGACTTCTGATAGTTGTATATTAGAGATAATAACATACATATATTCTACAGGTTTCAGTGTAATAAAATGAGGAAAAAAATTGCCAAAAAAGTATTTTTGGGATATCTCAATGTTAGCTACTCCCTTAATATTTCTGTAGAGAAAATGTGTGTAAAGTTCACAAGTGAAACTTATTATACAAAACACAAATTACTTGAAAACTGTTTTCCTCAAATGCATTTTCACAAATAACAGTGATCTTGAATAAATCTAAAGTCTCATTCTTTTTTTGTATTAAGTTTACCTAACATCACGCGTTTTGCATTTTAGTAATCTGATACCTGTGCCTGTCATTAATATTGATCTCAAAATCATTATTAGTTTTTAATTTTTACCAACATACTTGTAAAAAATAACTGCTTCATTTATATAACAGTTTCTGTAAAAATGTATTTTTTATTGTTATATCCTTGTTGTTAATTATTTTCCATTTTTTTCTTTCACACTAACAAACATGATGAAAAATGCACCATAATCTTGAAAGTAAAAACTAACATTTTGAAATGTCTCAAATCATTTTGATAATATTATTTATTACATTCTCAATTATATTCCGTTTAGAATAGAAAAAAGTTTTGGAAAAGGTAGGAGGTGGAAATCTAAACAATAGAGGGGGCAGAGACTTGCTATCCAGATCACTCATCGCACTCTGAAGTTCTATCTGCATCTCTAGTATTGTAAGTTGTTATAACTTCACAAATATTATGTATTTATACTTAAAAATTTATAAAGATATTGCCAGAAAATGAAAAAATATTTTCTTTACACTGGTATTTCTGATTCATTTTTTAAAGAAATATTTTATTATACGAGATTTATATTTAAGGTTGTTTTTTTTCTTTTACTAATAAATTAATTCACCACAGAAGCATGTAAAGGTTGTGCATGGGAATATGAAAATGGAAATTTGTAATGTTTGAATAATAAAGACAAAACAATCTATTTCCTAGATTATCCTTTTTGTAACCTAAACTTATTATTTCTACCACATTTAGTTTCAGTGTTTTCCTCCATTATTTTATAACTATCTAGAACACAATTAAAAGAGAACAGATATACAATATACTATTGTATAGTTGACTCTATATTACTATACTATTGTATAGTTTAATAGTCAGGTATACTATTGTATACCTTATGCCTTTTTTTATTTTAATGGTTTTGATAATTCCAGATTAAATTTAACTTTAGAAAAGGTTTTGGAGAATTGTTCAGTTAAAAAGTTTATTATTAATGCCCATTACCTTTGTAAAAAGTAATTACATATTCTTGTATTTTACTGTTCTATCTCTGATTATTAATTTTACATAACCTGTTTTTTCCGACACAAGATCTTCCCTTTCTAAACCACCCTGATATATTCTCCAGATTGATTGTTGATGTGCTCTTCTATTCTCTACAACTATTGATAAGATTGTATGTGTTACTGAAACATGAGAAATTCCTTTGTAATAATTAATGTACATTTTTTCTCCCTTTTTGTGTAGATGAATTAGGGTAGGCTGCCATTCTCGTGGCATTTTTTATGTTTTCCAAAAAATTATAATTTTAAAAATTGCACAGTTATCAAGTACTCACCAAAAGCTTTATTATTTTTGAGAGATCTGATTATATCTTTATTCTTATATATTGAGGGGGACTTTAGTTTTTCAGTTTAGTTACAGGTTATACAAAAAGTTGAGATTTTCTTAGGGTTTTTTACAGATTTTTCAAAATTATTTGCTAAAATTTTACAATTGCAGGTTTATATGACTTATACTTTATCTTTACTAAATTTTTTTAAAAATTACTTTCCTTGTTAATTAGACTATTTTATCGTAATAAAAAGCTCAGTTTAAGAACATTTACATTTATAATATGTAAATTGTGAATTTTATATGATGTAAATAATATTTTGTTCATAATGTAAAAGATTTTAGAATTATAAGTTTGATTTTATTATAAGTCTGTGAAATCAATACCACAAACGATGGTTTATATATTTATATATATATTAAAAAAATGGTATTATCGATTAATTTTAAAATGTACATTCCATATTGCTTTTTTATTTAAAACTTACCTCATTCCTTTTTGTAAAAACAAATCGATTGTATTGTAGTGTGATCGAATGCAAGTTTATTATTTATCTTGTACTAGTAATGATGATTAAAACTAAAAGCTACCCATTTTATACAATCTACTTGTAAGAGTGGTACTACTGTATGTCTACATCAAGGTTTGGGGTTTGAATCAAAGGTTGGTTTTGAATTTTTTAATAGATTACATAAATAAATTATTTGTAAGTGCCTGAAGATATTTGTCAGTTTAAATAAATAAAAGATAAAATATTATTTACCAGTATCTTTTGTATTTTTAATTTCTTTTCGATCAACTCCTTTTAAAACTGATGTGTAACCTTTCCCTTTACATTAAAATTTTTAGTGTTGCAACCATGGGCATTTGGTTGAAATAGTCTCGTATTAACAAATAAATTGTTTTGAGGTTGTATTATTTATAAAAATTTCATTTTTCTATGTTAAATGGTTGAATAGTTATTTCTATGTGTGTTTATACACTGCCTATATTCCTTATTCTTTTATATGTCATTATTGCAATCTTACTTTGTTGTTAAGGCATGTATGGACCATGTTAAAGATAATTTGTTACAACATTATTTTTATGTTTTAACCGATTTTCTTTCTGTTTTCTCTGTCCATTTCTTTCCATTATCATCTTTTTTTTCTATTTCTTAAAGGAGACGGCAAAAATTTTTTTTTTTAATTTCTGAAATGGGTCTCGTATTACTGGTGTAATTAGTTTTGACCAATGTTTTCAAATAACATTAAAAAAAATTACATAACATCTAGTCTCCACAGCAACACATGTTTATCAATCAAAAATTCAAAAGCTTGTATCTCGTTAATGTAAAATGGTATGAACTTTATTATTTTGCCATTTCATTACATATTCTTTTCTCTATTAGTTGAAAATTTATTGTAGAGATGTTGCCACCAACCAGCTCGAGGAATAAAAATGAAATGCGGACCATCTGTTTTTCTTTACATTTCAATTGTTGAAAGATCTTGGTTTTTCTTTATGTGGTTTTTTATGTTTTCATGCTGTTGCTGTGACTGAACTGGCCCTGAACATACTTATTTATTCTACTGTAATGGTTAATATCAGTTTATTTTAGGGTTGATAAATGTAATAAAAACATTTTTACAAGTTTTTTTGAAAGAACAGTCATATTGCTAAAATGGCTTCTCTTGACCTTCTTTCTTTTCTGAAACCGAATTGGTCCTCACTTAGCGATGAATCTTATTTATGCCAGTCATGTTCATTATTACTGTAGTTGAAATCATCGATGCATGAGAAAGCAAACTTGGCTTTTGAAACTCTTCTTTGGAATGTGTTTTTGGAAAGTGTTGTCTTTGGAATAGCAACTAATACCTATTTCTGGAATTCCGCTGGGGTGTATTTCCCTCGCTCATATATAGGAGATACAACTTTCCTAGGTAACTTCAAAATGTTATTTATATGATATAACTGAAATTATTTATATTTAACTTTTCCCTCTCATGGATTTGATTTTAAACACATTTATTGATTAATAATTTGATTTTTTTAAAACAGTTCTCCAAAAGTTTTAGAAATAATGATATCGCTATGTTGTATTAACATTATTTTGTTTGTTGCTAGTACACTGTATCTCAAAACTTGTATATAATTTGTAATTATTTTTTTTAAAATAAGTGTTATATCAGCTTACAGTATGGAGAAAAAATTGAGGATTAACAGAATATTAATATTTGTCAAATATTTTTTAATCAAAGCCTTTTTATTCATACTAAAAAGAAATGTTTGTAACTCTTGCCAAAGGTTATTTAAAAGCAATATTTATTTAAAGAGACTCATTAACAACAATACAAAAGAGCAAAATTTTGTTTGTAATTTTTGTCAGAAGTTTTTCAATAATAATTTTGAGAGACACCTTTTTTTTACAAGATGGAGGAACCCCATTTATGGGCTCGTAAGAAATGTCAAGCTCACTACACGTTCCGGAAAATGTTAATAAGTTTGTATTTGTTCCTGCTCTCTACTGACTAAACCTCCTTCTCTGGCACAATTTAAAGAAGCATTATTTCAGTAAGGGGGAGATCACTCACACATACAGTTAATAAAGATAAAAAGAAAATGAGGAGATCCACATTAAGAGAAAAATATAGTTGCAAGTTTTATCAAAAGTCATATAACAATAATTCTATTTTAAGAAAACATCTTGATATCCATACTAAACAGAAAAAATTAATTTGTAAATTTTGACAAAGTCTTACAGACGGATTTCAAATTTAAAGATTCATCTTAATACTCATACAAAAGGGAAAAATTATATCAGCAACTTTTGTCATAAGTCTTTCAAACAAAGTTCTAATTTAAATATTTATCTTAATATTCACACAAAGAAGTAAAGTATGTTTGTGATTTTTGTCAGAAATCATTCACTTTCAGTACTGGTCTATGGATACACCCCATTTTACATCATAAGCGAAAAAAATATTTGTTAATTTTTGTAAATGTTTTACATCTCTTTCTTTAAAGGTACTCTTAAATACCCTTGCTAATAAGAAAAATTATTTCTGAAATGACTGTTAAGAAATCATTTACTCACAAATTCAGCTTGGTTAGACATATTAATAGTATTCATAAAATAAATGTAATTTTTTGTTAATATTTTAACAACCCACCGGATTATAGTGGTGAACTCGTCATCACAAATCAGCTGATTTCAAAGATCAGAGTTCTAAGGTTCAAATCCTAGTAAAGGCAGTTATTTTCATGCAGATTTGAATACTACATCATGGATATCGGTGAACTGTATATTTAAGAAGATGGCAGAAAGGTACACGGAACGCATTGCAATTTGATGTACCTACGGTTTGGCATGATCCAAAGGATCATGTAAACGATTGTTAGTTTTGTTTAACAAGTGTGTCTGGAATTTCTAAGAAATTTAAACATACTGTAAAATATAATTCATTGCAATCAGGCCTGTACCTCACAGTGAAATTATTCCAGTTCCTGAGCCATCTGTGAATGTATGTATTGAAAGCAGCAATGAAGAATCAAGCAATACTGAAGAAGACTATAATGATTTTAATTTTAATTATCTTCCAATAAGCCACATCTTATATCACAAGGTGAATTAAATGACTTGGTTAGGGATTTAAATTTATCAAAAAATCAAGTTGAACTGTTAGGATCAAGACGGCAAGTTGGAAAAAAATACAAAAATTTTGTGCTTTCGAAGCCGACAAAAAGAACTTTCTCAGTATTTTATTGATGAAAAAAACTTAATGACTTATACTTTCCTTCGTCTCGGAGAATACTGTGAACTATTCTAAATGCTACAGCTATATCTCGCAATGTTTAAACAACCATATCTTATGAGTCCTTTCCGCAATTTCAAACTCCTATCGGTTCATGTCAAATCTCACCCATCCCCATTATTTGACTACCTTCCAAATTTTGATGCCCTTTTATTTGATTTTTGGGGATACAATTTCCTTAATCACCGAGCCCCCCGAAACACATCGAGTGGGCTACTCGTTGAACACGAGATTGGCCCGTAAAAGGAAAATCGCATAATGCAAAGAAGACGCTCACTCCCGTTGGAGCAATCGGTTGGATAATGTTCGTCTATGTCTGAAAGTGCGCAATCTCAGAAAACTGAGAAGCGGCCCGACTTCAAAGGCAAAAAACTAGTTAGGCCGGTGTCCTCGGAAGAAAAGGACCCAGCCCCAAACAGCTTGGGCTGGTAATGGTGGGGTTAAAATAGAATCGTGGGTTTGGCTTGCCCAGGTTTATAGGGCAGCACGAGAAAGCTTTGTTAACGATATTTAATGACTTTAAGGCTCTTATCGGAAACAACATCACCGATAATAACTCAGGCTACACAGACAGAGAAGCCAAAAAAGGTCAACGACACTACAGAAGGAAGTAACTGACGATGAGCTTGTGAACGTCATCCCTCATAGATTGCCGGCTGCGATTATAAATCGGGTCAAGCAGATAAATGACTTGGCAGCAGAAACTGGCGATAGATGTTCCTTTAGAAACCTGTGCCGGGCTCAGGGTGTGGACCCGTCGATCGATTCGGGTGACATTGAACGTGACGTGTCAACTACACTGGGAACGAACAAAGTGGATAAACTGAAGTACAGGTATCGAGTATATTATAATTCTTCGGAGGGGGAACAAAGTTCTCTTTTGTTACTCCTGAGTTCAGTTAGGAGAGTTATGCGTAGCGTTAAGTCTTTGGTTTTTACTTTGCCTAGTGGTCGACTGGGCTCCTATATTAGGAAGATGTTAATATACTTGCAGAGAGGACAAGAGGATCCGGTGAAGGTGGTTGGCCACAACAAGATGATTGAGAGAGAAAGTTATTATTAATTACCTGTGCAGGCAGATCGGCGATTATCTAAAGGTGGCCACAGCTGATATACAACAAGGTGGCCACCGGTTTCAGCTATTTGGTGGTGTTCCGCAGGAGTCTGTGCTGGGACCCTGCTTTGGAACCCGGTTTTTAACGGCGTGTTGAACCTCCGGACGGAGACCATTGCTTACGCCGATGACCTTGCGATCCTTATCGACGGAAGAGGAAATACAGGCAAGGGGCAATCTACATTATCATTAATTGACGAGTGGATGCAAACACATGGGCTGAAACTGGCGGTCAACAAATTTCAGATCATAATCCTTATTGGGTAAAGCAAGGTGGAGCCGATAGAACTGAGAATCGGTGACCAGCTGTTGCATCGAAGGGATAAGAGCAAATGCCTCGGCGTAATAATATAATGCTCCACCGAGGAGCATTAATTGGGAAGGGAATTGCCAACGCGTATGTACTGTCACGAGAAAGATTTAGTAGAGCACACTGTGTTCCATTACCAGAAATGCCTAACCCGAGATTTTTGTCTCGGGTTAGGGTTGGAGTCGCTGACCTAACACCAGAACATCTCCTGGATTATATGCTAGCTTCAGCGGCAAACTGGAGAGTCCTCGACGGTTTGGCGAGGACGATTTTGAGGGAAAAAGAAGACGGATGGGAGTTTAGAATAGGGTTGGGCGGACAGCCCCGGCTGGGAGGGCTGACATGCTGAAGTGGGATGGCTCCTGGAGTTGTAGACTGAGGAATCAAAAACCGAATCCAAGCTGCTGGGTGTGGCCTGGGAACGAGGTAATCGAGCACGATTAACCTTCCCTGACGATTTGAGGCAGTGTTGGTCACAAAAGATCCAACCCGCGAGCCGAACTGGAGGCTCGTCTGAGTTTGAAGACCACTCTCCGTGGTTGAGGTATTTCAGCCCATGGGACCGAGACACAACTCTCATAGCTGTCTGCTATGTCAGCTCTTATTTTTTTTTTTGCATAGATTAATAAACAAGAATCGCTTAAATTCTCAATTTTTATATTAATCCATTTTTAATACTCAGTGAATGCAACGATATTTATTAAATCTATTGTGAAATAGTATATGTATGTGTGTGTATGTATATATAAATAAAAATATTTATTTTCAACATTTTAACAAGATGTCATATGTATTGATGTATAATGCTGCATGTGTTGGCATCATTGATCAATAGCTTAGCGTTTGTCTGACTCGTTGTTACGGAAAGATTTATATTTTAATTTCAGTGTTATTTATTCGTTGGGTTCTTGTTTGTTTATCTGACAAAGTAAGTAATTTATACTGTTTTAATATAAATTAATAGAATATAAGTGTGTTTTTTTTGTTATCTAAAACTAGGTAGTGTCAGCCTTATCCTGGGATGTAAAATTCAATTAGTTCGTTGTAAAATCGTTTATTTAGGGAAAGTGTTAAATTATATTAGTTATTTTCTTAACCGTTATTTTCGTATTCAAATAAAAAAAAAACGGTTGATAGTTTACAATTTTGTAATAGACTGTTGAAGCTTACAATTGTGTTACAATTAACACGAAACAGATCCGTCTAATATATAAATATGATAACTTTTGCACATGTTTATCTTTCTTAGTTTAAGGTAAAACTCACTAAAATAAAGTGAGATCGGTTACAGTAAACTGTTCACACATTGTGACAGTCACTTGGTCTTCGAGTGAGTGACTGTCACCAATATAATCGGTATCATTATATGTTACAATTTGTGAGAGATGGCCTAATGTTCCACAAGAAAAACATTTGTCATTGTGATTAGACTTAGCATGATCACCTTTCTAGACTTAAATGTAGAAGCACTCTTCTTGGTTTGAAAATTGACTGAGTTTAGATAAAATAGCCATGGCTCCAACTGGTTCCTCAAAGCATTTTAACCTGAATTCATAGTTTAAAGGTCGTTACTGCAATTTAGACCATGTCTTATCTTCTGCTGGTAAGTCATGCCGTGTGATATAAATGTGGTCAAATTCTTGAGGTAATATTTGTAAAAGCACTACACATGTATCACCTTCATGTATATTTTTTGCTCAAGGGTGTCATTTACATTTGAACTTCATCATTTTTGGCAAGATGAATGTCAGATTTGTTTTATTCACAGCCGTACTTTGTGGGCAATGATGCAACTACCTACCCTTAAAAGAAAATTCTGTCTAAAAAAAGAATAGTTCTTTTCTTTGTTCCATTTCTTCTGATTTACAAAGATTCCATTAACAACTTCAAAAAAATTATTTTTTTCCAAACACATTGAACAATAATGTGCTTATAAGTTTTTCAAATTTGTTTTTTTCCAACATCATTGAAATAAAATAGTTCTTAGATTGCAAACTAGAAGTAGGAAAAAAAACAAAATACGACATTGCTTTGATAAGGCTAAACTGATATTTCCAGCAATGTAAAGAAAAACCCATATACTTGTTAGCCATCTAACTTTTTAATAACTGAAAACTGTCTGCTCTGCAACCATGTTTGGTAAAACTCATTATAATAAACAAAGATGAGTTACAAAAAAAACTATTTATTTGGTATTCAACAAAGGAACAAAAATATCCTTAAACTAAGGAAAATGGCAGTTTCCAACTTGTTGCTGGAATAAACTGCAATTAAACATTTTTGAATGGCTGAAGTAATTTACTTGTATATTTTCAATCACAACACCCAAATGACAAGTGTTCCAGTCTTATAACTGGGAGATCTTGAGTTCAATTTTCCATGATGCCTTTTTTTTTCTTTTACTTTTTCTTACGTATGCACTATCAAAGTTGATTTTTTACAACATAATATAAGAATCTGAAAAAAATGTATGCCGATTATTATTTTATTTGTATATAATAATCATTAACCTAGAAAAATTTATGATAATATGAGAATTAAATTAACATGATGGGGAATAAAAGTTCATTATTATTAAAGTATAATAAATAAACAACAAACAGATTGTTTTGTAAAAAAAAATTAAAATAAATTTACTTATTTTAGGCACTTGGAAAATTCTGTATTTGTTAAATATTCACATAAGTGTAGTTTATAAACACTTAAATTTTTTTAATTGTAAATAAGTAAATAAATAAATGTTTGTTGTGATTGGTGTAAAATAATTCTTTATGTATTCTAAAATAAATTGTAAGTATAAAAGTAGATTATAAAATAAGAAATAGATGTGATTAAAGTTTATATTATTATTTAAATAAAACACATGAAATAATGTGATGGTAAATATATTAATTATAAAAAAATCACTAGGTGATTTCTGAACAGGATGCAGTTAAATATGAATATATATATATATATATATTCATATATTCATTCATATATTCATTCATTTTAATAAAATATTTGAAAATATTTTTCTTGGCTTAAGTAAGATACAGGTCTAAGATCACTTATTGAATTTCTTAGAACAAAAATTGATTTAGCCAATTTTTATCACAAGAATTTTAGTATGGTTTAATTTCACAGAGGGAGCAGAAAGCAGGGCTAAATGTCTCTTGAGCCTAAACTCGCTAACAAACTGTTTTCTGACCTTTGTTTATATGGACATTTTTTTAATATTTAGATATACAATTGTTTCCTGAGAGATTGCTGTACAATTTGGAATCACCTTTATTTACCTTCGTGAGGTTCATAAGCTAATTGGTCTAGGTTGTACCAGTTATTGTAATTTGCTAAATTGTTACTGACACTTGATCCATCATATAAACGAAATTCAAGCATATAGTAGTGGGATAAGATATTAAAAACTATTAAAAAAAGAAGAAGATATTAAGAATTTCTGGAATGCTAAGGTTCGTGCAGCTAACTGTCAGTCTTGACTATACGTTACAAGAAAAAATAATTCCGTTTGAGCACTATGAGTTTATGAGGTCTTCTTGTACAGATATGCATCTGAGCCATATGTAATTCACATGGCCTCCAATTCGAAGAATCGGTGTGCTGATGGCATGATATATGGCTTCACAGACAGATTTAATGTGAGTCACATGTGGTAATCAGTGTTTTAATATTCACCTGTTCTGTTCTTTATCATTTTTATTAAGAAAGCTTGTATCAATATCAAATATAACCTCATGCAAGTCACCATGAAACATTAAACTAAGAATAATCATTAACGAATTACAAGACATGTGTTTATGAACTGTATTATTTAATAGTTTTTTTTTTTTTTTTTTTTTTTTTTTTTATTAAGGATATTTATTTTAATTTCTGTTTTTGTCATATTTTGATTTTTTTACAGATAACATGAATGTGCCTGCAAATAATTCTGTTATTAATGAATCTCTGCCTCTTAGTAAAAATATTAAATTAGAGAATGAACAAGAAAATACAGGGGAAATTATAAGCATTTTTTTACCAGATCACATGACAGAAACCGATACATCACATACAACAGCTGAGCATGTAAGTTTTTTTAATTTTTTTGTGTATGTTTGGCCATCTGAGGACCATGAAGTGGTATTTTGGATTCATTTCTCTTTCTTCTGTTTGTTCTATTTTTTAGTTTTCCAACAATTCTTGATTCTTTTGCTTGTTTTTGCCTTCTTTGTTCTGTTGTTTTTTTTTCTTCTTCTCTTTGAAATCCCTGAAATCTTTTATTGGTTTCCTGTGCACTATCTCCTTGAAATATTTCATTTCATTTAGAAATATAGAAATCTATAGATATCCGTTCTTTTTGCTCAATTTGTAGTGAAATCACTATTTGTTCTAGACACTTTTCAGACTCGCAAAACCTGTAAATCTGATTTTTCAGCTTGAAAATAGATTTGGCTCTTCATTTTTTGGTGTAATCCGACATTTTCTCAATTTCATTGTATATTTAAATATCTTTATTACTTCTTCATTTTATCCATTTTCTTTCATTTTTATTGGTCCTAAGATTTTTCTCAAGTATTTACTTTATTTTTTCTATTAATTTTTTTTGTGATTTCTAACTAAGATGTATCTGATGGAAACAGTTCATCTTGTTTGATTACATATTTTAGTGCCCGATTTTAGCATCTACTGAGATGCTAAAAATGTTCTTTTGTTGAAAAAACTGTTCCTTAATTTGTTAGCTAATTATATATTTCTTATTCTTGTTTGACTGCTTTCTTTAAATGGCACATTAAAGTTACCTAATAAAAACAATTTAACCATGACTGCACTGTTAATGTATGTGGTAAGTGAATTGGAAATAAAATTTATCTTTCTAATATAAATTATACAATAAATAATAAACATATTTACTTTATAGCATTCATTTTTTGTTTTGTTACAGCAAGTAGATTTAGTACGAGTGAAGGAGGAACCGCTTGATATTATTAATGGTGATATTCCAAAAGATCCTTTAGCAATTGAAGAGACCACCTTAATTAAATCAGAAAATTTAAAAGTTGAAAGTGAAGTGGTAAGGGTATTAAGATTTTTCATACATTGCAACACCAGTTATCCAGATGGACCTTTGCAAGGCCAAATCTAGATAATTGGAAAGTAAAATTTGAAAAGGATTAAAGTATGGTTTGAAAAGGATATTGTACTAATCATTCTAATGTTTAGTGGGTAATACGCAAAATTGAAAAAAAAAAATGTGTTTCAGTAAAATTAAAAATAAATTTGGAATAAAATATAAATTAAAAATAATTTTTTTGGTATTGCATACAATTCATTTGTTAACTCGTATATAAAGCGTATCACAAACTTCTCCCACAGTTTTCATAACCTATTTCTACTAATGACAATAACGGAAAAAGTTCATATAAAATTTGTTTAAAGTGCTTCATTTGCAAGTTAGGCTATTTACAAATTTCACTCAGATTTCAGCTATCCCGTTGAAATGAAGTCTTATTAAAACTTTTAGGATGTTAATTAAGAGACAGGATTACTGATTTCTTATGGTTTTTCACCTTAAAAATTTAATAAAATGTGTTCCAGAACCATATTTGCAGTATCTTTTGAGAAATCTAGAGTGAGAACAATTTTTTTGTTTGACAAACAATAACATTGTTAAACAGGTAATGAACTTGTAAAACATTTAAGCAAATTTTGTAGAAAATTATATGCTGAATAAAATGATCTAAGATAAGCTAAATAAAACAAAGAAAAGTTAGACAAATTTGAATTTTATTTAAAAACAGACCACTAGATCTAAGTGCATTTTATGTAGCAGTTTATAATAAATATTCAAAAATGAGTCTGCCCTTTCTACACATTCTTTGGCATGCTTTTGTACTGATTTTATTGCACTTTTTAGTTCTTTAGTGTTGTCCTTGCTGAGCCTCATCCATAATGCAGATAATTAATTCATCATGAGAATGTATTTTTGTTTTATGTAGACTATTTTATATCCATCCCCTGCTGCAAAAATCTAAAGGTGTTACATTAGGTGATCTTGGTGGCCAGGAATGTGGATCTCAACAACCGATCCATTTCTCAGAGAAATGATGATTTAACTGAGTGGACACGGCACAGTAGAAGCAGTGAGGTGAGCCATACCTCCAGCATCATGCTGGAGGTATACTTTGTGTCTCAGCACTAGACAAACTAAAGCAGCTGGCACAATTCTTCCTGAAGAAAGTGCTAGTATACCTCAGCATTGAAGCGGCAAGGTAATATATACAGTCCAAACAGTTGTGAAGAAGGCTACACTGTACATTGATGCTAAATCAGTGTTGAAAATTGCTTTTAACCATTTCATGAGGTTTTACTTCTGCCCTGTATGTTCATATCATAAGTTGTTGTCTTTCTCGAGTGAAATTCTTGACTATAAACAAAACGTACTTGTAGAGTTGGTTTGTATTCTACCAGTTGCAGAACTCCAAGTCAAGCTGACAATCTCCTGTTTGTGGATTTTAAATTGGCTGTTTATGATAAGGGGAAAACATTTATTTTTAAGTGTACTGTAACTCTTCCTATGAGAAACTTCAAACTTAGAAGGACGTTACGTACCGTTGCCTGGACTGCGCTGAACTGCGTCATAATAGTTTCATCAAAACAGCGTTGGTTGGACAAATCGTAGTCGTCCATAGCTGGTACAAATATTAGGTAGTGAACCTGTTTCGCAAAGGTTGCTAAAAGTCATGCTAATTGTTTTGGATCTTGAATCCTGCAATTCTGAAATCTTATTTCATATTCTATTGCAGTAGCTGTAATATTACTATTTCACACACTCGCAAGATGAATACCATATCAGTGTATTCCTCTGTTGGACATAAGTACAGTATTACTTCAATGGCAAAGTATTTTAGTTTGAATGTGATTGGTTCACTATTTAAACCAAAATAACGTTCAAACTAGAATTCACAGTAAACTTTCACTAATGATTGCACAGTTCACATTACCGATGTACTTAATGTTCACATTAACGATATACTTAATGTACCATACAGAATGATTTAAACACTAATAGGGCATTATTGCGCATTGTTGTTCATGTTATTTTATTGCCTACTTTGAAATAATATTTTTAAATAATTTATTTTGTTTCTCTCATTAATAAAAAAAAATCTAAGTGATTTTTATTTTTTCTTATTTTAAAACAAATTTTCAAAAGCATAAGAAATCACTAATTCTGCCCCTTAATTAACATCCTAAAAATTTTTGGTAAAATCTTATTTCACCAGGGTAGCTGAATTCTGAGCAAATCTTTTACTAGCTGTAACTCAAACAAAGCATTTTAGTAAATTTTTTATATGAACATTTTCCACTATTTTCCCGAATGGAATAGATTAGGAGAGTCCTGGGAGTAGCTTGTATATATGAGTCCGAACTGATAAGGCCTCCATGGCACATGTGGTAGCGTCTCGCCCTTTCATCCGGAGGTCCCAGGTTCGAATCCCGGTCAAGCATGGCATTTTCACACACCCTACAAATCATTCATCTCTTCCTCTGAAGCAATACATACCTAACAGTGGACCTGGAGGTTAAACAAAAACTTGATAGGTATAATATCTTACTGGCATTCTATACTATTATCTGTCACTAGCATATATATAAGCTTGCTTATTTTATAAATATGAAACTGATGTTTACAAAGGATTTCTTTCAGTTAACTTGACAAAAAATGACATCAAGTTTCCAGATGTACTTGATGTGATTAGAGTCGATCCAAAATTGATATCACTGTTAAAAATACAAAGACCTTATTTAACTCATTTAAGTATTTACCATCAGAGTGTAATTTTTTTATCACAACGTACATAAAGTGAAGTAAATTTTATTTTTTTTGGGGGGTGAAAAATGCTTTTGCGTTGTCATTACCTGGATCCAATTAATTACAAGAGGCTTCTTCTCAGATAATAAAATATCAGTAAAATAGGTTAAAACTATGAAGAAAACTAAGATAATAATAGAGATAAAATTGGAATAGTAAAAGATATGTAACAATTATGGTAATACATGAAACGTGAATAACAAAATAATATCAAAATTTTAATGGGTTAGATCTTATTTAGTATATTAATTCTTTTTAGAAATAAGAATATCCAATCAAGTACTTTCTTGTCATTTCCTAGGATGTGCCGTATGTCCCTAGTGAAGTAAATAATTTCCTTGAAGAAGAAAGCGATGAACATTAGAGGATTTAATTACCTTTATTAAAAGATTTATTTTAGAATATTAGGTTTATTAATAATTTTTATTTGAATTTTTGTAGATTTTCTACTATTTAATATTTTTTTATTATTAATTTTGAATTTTTATTGTACAGTAGATAATATTACTACTGAAGAAATGATCACACATTTTTCATATAATCAAAATAATTTTATAACAATAATAGTCTTTTAATTACCTTTTTCTTTTCTTTGTAACAATGTTAACAATATTGTAAAATCATTTTATTGCCCAGTATATTTGTCTCTTGGACAAAACAATCAGGAAGTTGTGTTGTACTAATATTAGCTTTAAGCAATGATATTTTTTCATAAAATATGTTTTTTGTAAAATAAATCATAATTTTCTTCAGACTTGCTGTTTTCTTTTACAAATGATTAGATAAGAGATTAGTATTCACCAAAAAATATATTAAGTACATAAAGGTGTAAGACACCATTTCCATTTTTTTAAATGTAAAATAAGATATTTTGGTAGAAAAAGTTATGATGGAAATTTGTAAAAAATGAATTTCAAAACTGCTCTATTGTAAGAATAGAGATGGTGTCCTTTACCTCCAGGCTACATGTATGTGTTAAATATTTAACATTATTTCTTCTATTTTATATAAATAGTTAATATAGATATTTCTTATCTTATAATTTGTTTCTCTATTAGTAATTTATTTTATGATGTATATTTTATACATACATACATATATATATATATATGTGTCGGTGTTATTTAATTTGTAAGAATAAACGTTTGTTTTCATATTTTGTAAGGTAGTTTCTATATTTATATTTTTTAAAGGAATCTAAAATCTCGTTGAAAGATGAAGTTTTATCACAGCTTAGTTTTAATATAAAAACAAATGAACTTCAAATAAATGATAAATATTTACACTCAGTGAAGACAGAAGAAGAGATCGGATTTTATCCGGGTCATGTAAGTATTAGTAAGAAACATGACATGTTTGTCAATATCCAACAACATTTTGGATATTGTAACAAATATGATTTGTCTGTTAATTTTATTACTGTGTGTGCGTGCATGCATGTGTGTATGTGTGCACACATGTACATTTTGGTATTTGAATGTGTACTGTAGGAAAAAAATTTTTAATTCTATTAACATATTAAGGTGTGTGTGAATGACAAATGGTGAATGTGTAAGGGCAAAAGTTTTGTTTTGAAACTTGAGTGATAACTAAAATGTTTGTATTTTAACTTGTTTATACTCACATTGTATTCAGGTGTGGGTGATTAATTGTTAATTGTATTGGTTTGTCATATTTGAATATTTATCAACTAAGCAATTTAAAACCAACACGATACAGACTAAACGCAGCAGTGATATAAAATTTTATTAATAAAAGGAAAATATTTCTGTATTTATATTAGGAAAATTTAACATATTTACCATATATTTACAAATGATGTTGAAAGTGAGCAAGCACCCTGCTGCACAGTTGATGCAGCAATCCTAAAGCATTCAAATTGAGGGTCATCTGACGCAAAATGTTATCAATGACTTCACTTTTTTATCATGAACATTCGTCTGCAGTTATCATTAGTGTAGGAGTTTGATTTATAAATTCTAATCCTTTAAATAACCTAAAGGGAAAAATTGTAGTTAGATAAATCATGGGAACAAGGTGGTCACTTCCCTCTGCTCATAGTAAAAGCTGCATGAATTGTTTGGTGTACAACACATTATTTCTTTGTCTTGTTGGAAGAAGCCATAGTTTTTTTCACGATCTGTTAATCAAGTATAGAATTCTTTGAAAATTGTATACTTTTGTATTGACTTATGGTAAAAAAAAATTTGGTTCTCCACCCCACTATACGATTACCAGAACCAGTGTGTGCATGCATGCCTGTAAACACTATAATCCGGGTTCGAATCCCGGTCAGACATGTCATTTTTCACACACACAACAAATTATTCATCTCATCCTCTGAAGTAATGCTTAACTGTGGACTCGGAGGTTAAACAAAAAAAAAAAAAAATCTGCAGGGTGACTGGACAAAAGTATCCAAAAGATCAGGTTATTTTAAGGGAACCAGTTAATATTATTTAACAATTTTTTTTTAATAAACACAACTCACCATGTTTTAACGTAGGTTAGTCAACTTCAATGTAAGCACTATTTATAGCTCAGCAGACTTAGACGATAATCTAACTCCTTCCAGGTTCCAAAGAAGTGATATCTGAGAGATATATATGGTCATGCAGTTGGTCATGCCTCCTTGTCTGATCTAACATCTGCGGAAGCATTGTTCAGCAACATGGTAACAAATTGATAAAAGTCTGGTGGAACACCACCCTGTTGGAAACTGCCCTGCTGCAATCTTTGAAACGGCAAAGGTCTCAAGTATGTGTGGACTGTCAAAAAAAAAAAAACACTTATATTTTTTCCTGTCATAACCAAACATTTACTTTCAGTGTGTCTCTTTCATTTTCGATTACTCTGTGGGAGGTTTTCAGTACACCAAATTTTAAAATTGTGTCTTAACTATCCCACATGTATGAAGAGTTTTCTCATCACTAAATAAAATATCAATATAATTAGGATTGCTTTTTGTATGATGCATCATTACGTCTACAGCAGAATGATATCATTGGCAGCTGTCATTTTTTTTAATGTGATGCAGTGGTAACTTGTACTCTTGCAGAGTGCTTATGAGCAATGTGGTGAACAGTAGAAAGAGGAATCTGCAGTTTATAACTACCCCGCCTGATTGACTTCACAGGACCATCAATGAATGTTTTACTTACTTGATGCACAGTCTTCTTCATTCTGTAATTTTTGGATGATTTTCAGTTTGTGAAACCAAGCTTCCAGTCTCGTAGTTGTATTCGTGGAATATGAATATTCTTCATATTGTACGAAAATTGATATTCCATTCAGTTTATACAAGGCATTAAACGTATGTAACAAGTGAAACTTCACTAACCAAAGCACACACTGAACCTTTGGTTGTGGGCTCCATATCTCAACTGACTACAATTGGATTAGTCTGCACAACAGTTTTCTGCTGACTCTGAGAGTACATTAAACAAATGTTGGAAGTATATCATGTTTGAGCCTACATTTAACATTTTAATATTACTACTGTTTTTCTAAATATAGGCTATTAATTTTGGTGACCTTTAGACCAGACATCCTGTATATAATATATGTATAAAGGATTGTAGATCTGATCAACATGGATATAGAAGTAATTATTTATTTTCTTTAATTTTACAGGTCACTATCGATGAAGGAATCATCAAGGGAAGTGCCACAAAAAGTTTTATTTGTAACTTTTGTCAAAAGTCGTTTAATAATAAAAACAATTTAAAGGTACATCTTAATACTCATACAAAAGAGAAAAAATATATTTGTAACGTTTGCCAAAAGTCATTTAATCATAAACCTGATTTAAAGAGACATATTAATAGTCATACAAATGAGAAAAATTATGTTTGTAACTTTTGTCAAAAGTCATTTCATCGTAAACATGATTTATATAGACATATTAATAGTCATACAAAAGAGAAAAATTATATTTGTAACTTTTGTTCAAAGTCTTTTAATGAAAGTTCTGAATTACATTTACATTTCAATATTCATATGGAGGAAGGTTATATTTGTAAATGTTGTCAAAAGTCATTTAAAAATAAAAACAATATAAAGGCACGTCTTAATACTCATACAAATGAGAAAAATTATGTTTGTAACTTTTGTCAAACGTCATTTCATCGTAAATATGATTTAATTAGACATATCAAAAGTCATACAAAAGAGAAAAATTATATTTGTAACTTTTGTTCAAAGTCTTTTAATGAAAGTTCTGAATTACATTTACATTTAAATATTCATACGGAAGAAAGTTATATTTGTAAATATTGTCAAAAGTCATTTAAAAATAAAAACAATCTAAAGATACATCTTAATATTCATACAAACGAGAAAAATTATGTTTGTATCTTTTGTCAAAAGTCATTTCATCGTAAATATGATTTAAATAGACATATTAATAGTCATACAAAAGAGAAAAATTATGTTTGTAACTTTTGTTCAAAGTCTTTTAATGAAAGTTCTGAATTACATTTACATTATATTCATACGGAGGAAAGTTATATTTGTAAATATTGTCAAAAGTCATTTAAAAATAAAAACAATCTAAAGATACATCTTAATACTCATACAAATGAGAAAAATTATGTTTGTAACTTTTGTCAAAAGTCATTTCATCGTAAATATGATTTAAAAAGACATCTTAATATTCATACTAAGGAGAATAATTATACTTGAAACTTTTCTCATTTAATCATAAAAACAATTTAGAGTCATTTTAATAGTCATAAAAAAGATTCATTGTATTTAATAGTCATTTAGAAGTCATTACAACTTTTGTCACAACTCTTTTAAAAGTTCTGCTTTAAAATTACATTTAAATATTCATTCTGCCCAAAAAACAAACTGCATGGATTTTGTGGTTTAAAAGTTACTGTTTTTATTATAAAACTAAAAAAATCTAACAAGGTATACCTAAGACATAAGCTTTCAAAGGTAGGTTAAGAATCGAGGTAAAAAAGTTTTGACTAAATTTGATGATGAAATATCTTCTGACATAAGTCTCCAGTTGCTTTGAAACTTTAGAATAACATAATTATGCCCTCTTTCAAAGTATCGTTCTGATTAATGTACTTTAACTTTCACTTACAAAATGTAAGAAACATGTGAATAACATGTTTGAATTCAGTATAAAATAACTGAAATTAAAATTCAAACCTTTAGCTTTATTACATTCAAAATTATATGTTAGATTTACAATTTTTTACATGTTTGCGCCAACTATCAGCAAGTACCCTTTTTTCAAGAGATCACAGAAAGTCATCATCACTAGCAGATAAAGAGAGCTATAATTTGGTAAAATGTCATTTAAGACATACAAATATCTGTGCAAAATTTGGATATGGTAGACTGGGACCCCTGGTCGACTGTAAATTGAATGTTTAGTTTATAATATGGAGAGGGAATATATATGAACATTTTAAGCCCAGAACCAGTCAAGCTAAATTCCTAACTAAACATTTTAGAACATCAACATGAATGTATTCTGGATCTCCTAATTCTGCATCAGAAATTTTTCATTTCTCAAAATCTGACATACTTAATCTATTTGGTCCTTCTGCATCCTTGTGCAAGTAAGTCATCAGATGGCCCGATATGAAAGTTCTAGTGCCATCATTTGTAGGCTGCAGATCCAGCTTCAGCAGTTTTATTTTCTGTTTTTTTTTAACTTTTGGCATTTTGATACACTCAGTTTGATATTTTATTCAATAATATAAATAAAAATTTAGTTGAAACGGTTAAAATATTAGCCAACCACAAAATTATAACCTCTTCACTTCCAAAAGTTTGAGTTATAAATATTTAATAAAAATAAAACAATATAATAGTTTATTTTGAAGTTTTCAATCATATCACACTTTTACCACACTAGAACAACAACAAAAAAAAATATGGCAGTATCACAATACCAGCTGATTTTTCTAATATTATTTTAGCATATATACTGTGCTGTTTCTGTAGCAGCTACATAAACTGACATTTCAAATGACCCAAATAGATTTAGCATCAAAAACAGAACTTTTTTAAGCAAAATATCTTATGACATCGCTCTAAAAAATATCATTTTTTATGACTTCTGATAGTTTTATATTAGAGATAATATCATAATGGAAAACAAAATGGAAATTTGTAATGTTTGAATAATAAAGACAAAACAATCTATTTCCTAGATTGTCCTTTTTGTAACCTAAACTTATTATTTCTACCACATTTAGTTTCAGTGTTTTCCACCATTATTTTATAACTATCTAGAACACAATTAAAAGAGATCAAAGTCAACACTATTGTATACCTTATGCCTTTTTTTATTTTAATGGTTGTGATAATTCCAGATTAAATTTAACCTTAGAAAAGGTTTTGGAGAATTGTTCAGTTAAAAAGTTTATTATTGATGCCCATTACCTTTGTAAAAAGTTATTACATATTCTTGTATTTTACTGTTCTATCTCTGATTATTAATTTTACATAACCTGTTTTTTCCGACACAAGATCTTCCCTTTCTAAACCACCCTGATATATTCTCCAGATTGATTGTTGATGTGCTTTTCTATTCTCTACAACTATTGATAAGATTGTATGGGTTACTGAAAGATGAGAAATTCCTTTGTAATAATTAATGTACATTTTTTCTCCCTTTTTGTGTAGATGAATTAGGGTAGGCTGCCATTCTCGTGGCATTTTTTATGTTTTCCAAAAAATTATAATTTTAAAAATTGCACAGTTATCAAGTCCTCACCAGCAGCATTATTATTTTTCAGAGATCAGATTATATCTTTATTCTTGTTTATTCAGGGGACTTTAGTTTTCTAGTTTAGTTACAGTTTATACAAAAAGTTGAGCTTTTCTTAGGTTTTTACAGTTTTTTCAAAATAATTTGCTAAAATTTTACAATTGGAAGTTTATATGACTTATACTTTCTTTACTTAATTTTTTTGAAAATAATTTTCCTTGTTAAATAGACTATTTTATCGTAATAAAAATCTCAGTTTAAGAAATACATTTATAATATGTAAATTGCGATTTTTATATGATGTAAATCAATCATGATTTGTTCGTAATGTAAAAGATTTTAGAATTATTAGTTTGATTTAATTATAAGTCTGTGAAATCAATACCACAAATGATGTTTTATATATTTATATATATTTAAAAAAATTGTATTATCGATTAATTTTAAAATGTACATTCCATATTGCTTTTTTATTTAAAACTTACCGCATTCCTTTTCGTAAAAACAAATCGATTGTATTGTAGTGTAATCGGATGCAAGTTTATTATTTATCTTTTACTAGTAATGATGGTTAAAACTAAAAGCTACCCATTTTATACAATCTACTTGTAAGAGTGGTACTACTGTATGGGTACATCCAGGTTTGGGGTTTCAGTCTAAGGTTGGTTTTGAATTTTTTAATACATTACATAAATAAATTATTTGTAAGTGACTGAAGATATTTGTCAGCCTGTCAGTTTAAATAAATAAAAGATAAAATATTATTTACCAGTATCTTTTGTATTTTTAATTTCTTTTCGATCAACTCCTTTTAAAACTGATGTTTAACCTTTCCCTTTCCCTTTACATTTAAATTTTTAGTGTTGCAACCATGGGCATTTGGTTGAAATAGTCTCGTATTAACAAATAAATTGTTTTGAGGTTGTATTATTTATAAAAATTTCATTTTTCTTTGTTAAATGGTTGAATAGTTATTTCTATGTGTGTTTATACACTGCCTATATTCCTTATTCTTTTATATGTCATTATTGCAATCTTACTTTGTTGTTAAGGCATTTATGGACCATGTTAAAGATAATTTGTTACAACATTATTTTTATGTTTTAACCGATTTTCTTTCTGTTTTCTCTGTCCATTTCTTTTCATAATCATCTTTTTTTTCTATTTCTTAAAGGAGACGGTGAAATTTTTTTTTTTAATTTCTGAAATGGGTCTCGTATTACTGGTGTAATTAGTTTTGACCAATGTTTTCAAATAACATTAAAAAAAATTACATAACATCTAGTCTCCACAGCAACACATGTTTATCATTCAAAAATTCAAAAGCTTGTATCTCGTTAATGTAAAATGGTACGAACTTTATTATTTTGCCATTTCATTACATATTCTTTTCTCTATTAGTTGAAAATTTATTGTAGAGATGTTGCCACCAACCAGCTCGAGGAATAAAAATGAAATGCGGACCATCTGTTTTTCTTTACATTTCAATTGTTGAAAGATCTTAGTTTTTCTTTATGTTGTTTTTTATGTTTTGCTTTATTTCTTTTAATATCCTCATCCATAGTATCCAGTCGTGATTCATTTGCAGTGTGTATCCATGATAGAGCTGGACTATGATGTAACTTAAACTTAGATTATAGTTTGTATAGTGTATATTTACTCGCATATTAGAAACGTCATCCGTGACAATTACTCTTGACGTCACACGGCCTTGAATTGCACTTCCACCCTACCCTAATATGATACTAGGTTTAGTTTGGCTGCAGTCTACAGTCTACAGTCTATAGTACAATGGATAGCGTAACAATGCGGCTAAGGTAGATGAAAGCATCAGAACTTGCATCAACATGCGGTACACAGTTCCTGAAGCTGACGTCTTAAATACGTCCCTAAAAGCTTCTTACTTTACAAGTACAGAGAAAATATATGTACCATTTGGGATTCCTTACCAACATATCTTTAGTAAGAGGAAGAAATGATAAAAGAGAGATGTCACGAGCATTACAAATGGCGTACTGCAAAGTTAGGCATAAATGATATTGACAATTGTGATGGGCAAATCTGAAAGTGAAAGATTGTCAACTGTGTATGATGAAAGGTAATTAGCAACAACTGTTCTGATGTCATTTATTTATAAAGTCATATTTCCTGCTATTACTGTTTAGATTATCGACTTCAGTTCTGGTCTAACATGCCGCAACACTAGTGCCTACTTAGTTCTGCTCTAACACCCTGTAGTGCTAGTGTCTACAACAAGTTCGTATCTTAACTACCAGTGCCAGTGTCTCAAACCCCAGATACAGGCGACAACTACTCTGATCTCACATGACCTTGAAATGTCTCAATCTTAACACACACACTGCTGTGACTTCACACGGCCTTGAGATGCTTAACATTGGACCAACATAAAATACGAGATTTAGATGTAGGGAGATAGGCCATGTCAAGGCATCCCACCTGTGACGCCACACTCAATGCAGGCCAGAGCACTCCACTCCCCGGCGTCCGGCACCCTCATGCTGTTGCTGTGACTGAACTGGCCCTGAACATACTTATTCTACTGTAATGGTTAATATCAGTTTATTTTAGGGTTGATAAATGTAATAAATACATTTTTACAAGTTTTTTTGAAAGAACAGTCATATTGTTAGAATGGGTTCTCTTGACCTTCTTTCTTTTCTGAAACCGAATTGGTCCTCACTTAGCGATGAATCTAAGTTATGCCAGTCATGTTCATTATTACTGTAGTTGAAATCATTGATGCATGAGAAAGCAAACTTGGCTTTTGAAACTCTTCTTTGGAATGTGTTTTTGGAAAGTGTTGTCTTTGGAATAGCAACTAATACCTATTTCTGGAATTCCGCTGGGGTGTATTTCCCTCGCTCATATATAGGAGATACAACTTTCCTAGGTAACTTCAAAATGTTATTTATATGATATAACTGAAATTATTTATATTTAACTTTTCCCTCACGTGGAATTGATTTTAAACACATTTATTGATTAATAATTTGATTTTTTTAAAACAGTTCTCCAAAAGTTTTAGTAATAATGATATCGCTATGTTGTATTAACATTATTTTGTTTGTTGCTAGTACATTGTATCACAAAACTTGTATATAATTTGTAATTATTTTTTTAAAATAAGTGTTATATCAGTTTACAGAATGGAGAAAAAAATTGAGGATTAACAGAATATTAATATTTGTCAAATATTTTTTAATCAAAGTTCTACTTTAAAGGCACGCCTTCTTATTCATACTAAAAAGAAATGTTTGTAACTCTTGCCAAAGGTTATTTAAAAGCAATATTTATTTAAAGAGATTCATTAACAACAATACAAAAGAGCAAAATTTTGTTTGTAATTTTTGTTAGAAGTTTTTCAATAATAATTTTGAGAGACACCTTTTTTTACAAGATGGAGGAACCCCATTTATGGGCTCGTAAGAAATGTCAAGCTCACTACACGTTCCGGAAAATGTTAATAAGTTTGTATTTGTTCCTGCGCTCTACTGACTAAACCTCCTTCTCTGGCACAATTTAAAGAAGCATTATTTCAGTAAGGGGGAGATCACTCACACATACAGTTAATAAAGATAAAAAGAAAATGAGGAGATCCACATTAAGAGAAAAATATAGTTGCAAGTTTTATCAAAAGTCATATATAACAATAATTCTATTTTAAGAAAACATCTTGATATCCATACTAAACAGAAAAAATTAATTTGTAAATTTTGACAAAGTCTTACAGATGGATTTCAAATTTAAAGATTCATCTTAATACTCATACAAAAGGGAAAAATTATATCTGCAACTTTTGTCATAAGTCTTTCAAACAAAGTTCTAATTTAAATATTTATCTTAATATTCACACAAAGAAGTAAAGTATGTTTGTGATTTTTGTCAGAAATCATTCACTTTCAGTACTGGTCTATGGATACACCCCATTTTACATCATAAGCGAAAAAAATATTTGTTAATTTTTGTAAATGTTTTACATCTCTTTCTTTAAAGGTACTCTTAAATACCCTTGCTAATAAGAAAAATTATTTCTGAAATGACTGTTAAGAAATCATTTACTCACAAATTCAGCTTGGTTAGACATATTAATAGTATTCATAAAATAAATGTAATTTTTTGTTAATATTTTAACAACCCACCGGATTATAGTGGTGAACTCGTCATCACAAATCAGCTGATTTCAAAGATCAGAGTTCTAAGGTTCAAATCCTAGTAAAGGCAGTTATTTTCATGCAGATTTGAATACTACATCATGGATATCGGTGAACTGTATATTTAAGAAGATGGCAGAAAGGTACACGGAACGCATTGCAATTTGATGTACCTACGGTTTGGCATGATCCAAAGGATCATGTAAACGATTGTTAGTTTTGTTTAACAAGTGTGTCTGGAATTTCTAAGAAATTTAAACATACTGTAAAATATAATTCATTGCAATCAGGCCTGTACCTCACATTGTAATTATTCCAGTTCCTGAGCCATCTGTGAATGTATGTATTGAAAGCAGCAATGAAGAATCAAGCAATACTGAAGAAGACTATAATGATTTTAATTTTAATTATCTTCCAATAAGCCACATCTTATATCACAAGGTGAATTAAATGACTTGGTTAGGGATTTAAATTTATCAAAAAATCAAGTTGAACTGTTAGGATCAAGACGGAAAGGTTGGAAAAAAATACAAAAATTTCGAAGCTGACAAAAAGAACTTTCTCAGTCTTTTATTGATGAAGATAACTTAATGAGTAATACCTTCCTTCATCTCGGTGAATACTGTGAACTATTCTAAATGCTACAGCTACATATGGGAATGTTTAAACATCCATTTCTTATGAGTCCTTTCCGCGATTTCAAACTCCTATCGGTTCATGTCAAATCTCACCCATCCCCATTATTTGACTACCTTCCAAATTTTGATGCCCTTTTATTTGATTTTTGGGGTTACATTTTACTTAATCCCCGAGCCCCCCGAAACACATCGAGTGTGTTCTCGTTGAACACGAGATTGGTCCGTAAAAGGAAAATCGCATAATGCAAAGAAGACGCTCACTCCCGTTGGAGCAATCGGTTGGATAAGGTTCGTCTATGTCTGGAAGTGCGCAATCTCAGAAAACTGAGAAGCGGCCCGACTTCAAAGGCAAAAAACTCGTTAGGCCGGTGTCCTCGGAAGAAAGGGACCCAGCCCCAAACAGCTTGGAGACCATTGCTTACGCCGATGACCTTGCGATCCTTATCGACGGAAGAGGAAATACAGGCAAGGGGCAATTTGCATTATCATTAATTGACGAGTGGATGCAAACACATGGGCTGAAACTGGCGGTTAACAAATTTCAGTTCATAATCCTAATTGGGTAAAGCAAGGTGGAGCCGATAGAACTGAGAATCGGTGACCAGCTGTTGCATCGAAGGGATAAGATCAAATGCCTCGGCGTAATAATATAATGCTTCACCGAGGAGCATAAATTGGGAAGGGAATTGCTAACACGTATGTACTGTCACGAGAAAGATTTGGTAGAGCACACTGTGTTCCATTACCAGAAATGCCTAACCCGAGATTTTTGTCTCGGGTTAGGGTTGGAGTCGCTGACCTAACACCAGAACATCTACTGGATTATATGCTAGCTTCAGCGGCAAACTGGAGAGTCCTCGACGGTTTGGCGAGGACGATTTTGAGGGAAAAAGAAGACGGATGGGAGTTTAGAATAGGGTTGGGCGGACAGCCCCGGCTGGGAGGGCTGACATGCTGAAGTGGGATGGCTCCTGGAGTTGTAGACTGAGGAATCAAAAACCGAATCCAAGCTGCTGGGTGTGGCCTGGGAACGAGGTAATCGAGCACGATTAACCTTCCCTGACGATTTGAGGCAGTGTTGGTCACAAAAGATCCAACCCGCGAGCCGAACTGGAGGCTCGTCTGAGTTTGAAGACCACTCTCCGTGGTTGAGCTATTTCAGCCCATGGGACCGAGACACAACTCTCATAGCTGTCTGCTATGTCAGCTCTTATTTTTTTTTTTTGCATAGATTAATAAACAAGAATCGCTTAAATTCTCAATTTTTATATTAATCCATTTTTAATACTCAGTGAATGCAACGATATTTATTAAATCTATTGTGAAATAGTATATGTATGTGTGTGTATGTATATATAAATAAAAATATTTATTTTCAACATTTTAACAAGATGTCATATGTATTGATGTATAAAGCTGCATGTGTTGGCATCATTGATCAATAGCTTAGCGTTTGTCTGACTCGTTGTTACGGAAAGATTTATATTTTAATTTCAGTGTTATTTATTCGTTGGGTTCTTGTTTGTTTATCTGACAAAGTAAGTAATTTATACTGTTTTAATATAAATTAATAGAATATAAGTGTGTTTTTTTTGTTATCTAAAACTCGGTAGTGTCAGCCTTATCCTGGGATGTAAAATTCAATTAGTTCGTTGTAAAATCGTTTATTTCGGGAAAGTGTTAAATTATATTAGTTATTTTCTTAACCGTTATTTTCGTATTCAAATAAAAAAAAAACAGTTGATAGTTTACAATTTTGTAATAGACTGTTGAAGCTTACAATTGTGTTACAATTAACACGAAACAGATCCGTCTAATATATAAATATGATAACTTTTGCACATGTTTATCTTTCTTAGTTTAAGGTAAAACTCACTAAAATAAAGTGAGATCGGTTACAGTAAACTGTTCACACATTGTGACAGTCACTTGGTCTTCGAGTGAGTGACTGTCACCAATATAATCGGTATCATTATATGTTACAATTTGTGAGAGATGGCCTAATGTTCCACAAGAAAAACATTTGTCATTGTGATTAGACTTAGCATGATTCACCTTTCTAGACTTAAATGTAGAAGCACTCTTCTTGGTTTGAAAATTGACTGAGTTTAGATAAAATAGCCATGGCTCCAACTGGTTCCTCAAAGCATTTTAACCTGAATTCATAGTTTAAAGGTCGTTACTGCAATTTAGACCATGTCTTATCTTCTGCTGGTAAGTCATGCCGTGTGATATAAATGTGGTCAAATTCTTGAGGCAATATTTGTAAAAGCACTACACATATCACCTTCATGTATATTTTTTGCCCAAGGGTGTCATTTACATTTGAACTTTCGTCATTTTTGGCAAGATGAATGTCAGATTTGTTTTATTCACAGCCGTACTTTGTGGGCAATGATGCAACTAGCTACCCTTAAAAGAAAATTCTGCCTAAAGAAAGAATAATTCTTTTCTTAACCTCTCCATTTTCTTTGTTCCATTTCTTCTGATTTACAAGATTCCATTAACAACTTAAAAAAAATTATCATTTTCCAAACACATCTGAACAATAATGTGCTTATAAGTTTTTCAAATTTGTATTTTTCCAACATCATTGAAATAAAATAGTTCTTAGATTGCAAACTAGAAGTAGGAAAAAAAAAACAAAATACGACATTGCTTTGATAAGGCTAAACTGATATTTCCAGCAATGTAAAGAAAAACCCATATACTTGTTAGCCATCTAACTTTTTAATAACTGAAAACTGTCTGCTCTGCAACCATGTTTGGTAAAACTCATTATAATAAACAAAGATGAGTTACAAAAAAACTATTTATTTGGTATTCAACAAAGGAACAAAAATATCCTTAAACTAAGGAAAATGGCAGTTTCCAACTTGTTGCTGGAATAAACTGCAATTAAACATTTTTGAATGGCTGAAGTAATTTACTTGTATATTTTCAATCACAACACCCAAATGACAAGTGTTCCAGTCTTATAACTGGGAGATCTTGTTCAATTTTCCATGATGCCTTTTTTTTTCTTTTACTTTTTCTTACGTATGCACTATGAAAGTTGATTTTTTACAACATAATATAAGAATCTGAAAAAAATGTTTGCCGATTATTATTTTATTTGTATATAATAATCATTAACCTAGAAAAATTTATGATAATATGAGAATTAAATTAACATGATGGGGAATAAAAGTTCATTATTATTAAAGTATAATAGATAAACAACAAACAGATTGTTTTGTAAAAAAAAATTAAAATAAATTTACTTATTTTAGGCACTTGGAAAATTCTGTATTTGTTAAATATTCGAATAAGTGTAGTTTATAAACACTTAAATTTTTTTAATTGTAAATAAATAAATGTTTGTTGTGATTGGTGTAAAATAATTCTTTATGTATTCTAAAATAAATTGTAAGTATAAAAGTAGATTATAAAATAAGAAATAGATGTGATTAAAGTTTATATTATTATTTAAATAAAACACATGAAATAATGTGATGGTAAATATATTAATTATAAAAAAATCACTAGGTGATTTCTGAACAGGATGCAGATAAATATGAATATATATATATATATTTTTATAAAATATTTGAAAATATTTTTCTTGGCTTAAGTAAGATACAGGTCTAAGATCACTTATTGAATTTCTTAGATCAAAAATTGATTTAGCCAATTTTTATCCCAAGAATTTTAGTATGGTTTAATTTCACAGAGGGAGCAGAAAGCAGGGCTAAATGTCTCTTGAGCCTAAACTCGCTAACAAACTGTTTTCTGACCTTTGTTTATATGGACATTTTTTTAATATTTAGATATACAATTGTTTCCTGAGAGATTGCTGTACAATTTGGAATCACCTTTATTTACCTTCGTGAGGTTCATAAGCTAATTGGTGTAGGTTGTACCAGTTATTGTAATTTGCTAAATTGTTACTGACACTTGATCCATCATATAAACGAAATTCAAGCATATAGTAGTGGGATAAGATATTAAAAACTATTAAAAAAAGAAGAAGATATTAAGAATTTCTGGAATGCTAAGGTTCGTGCAGCTAACTGTCAGTCTTGACTATACTTTACAAGAAAAAAGAATTCCGTTTTGAACACTATGAGTTTATGAGGTCTTCTTGTAAAGATATGCATCTGAGCTATATGTAATTCACATGGCCTCCAATTCGAAGAATCGGTGTGGTGATGGCATGATATATGGCTTCACAGACAGATTTAATGTGAGTCACATGTGGTAATCAGTGTTTTAATATTCACCTGTTCTGTTCTTTATCATTTTTATTAAGAAAGCTTGTATCAATATCAAATATAACCTCATGCAAGTCACCATAAAACATTAAACCAAGAATAATCATTAACAAGACATGTGTTTATGAACTGTATTATTTATATAGTTTTTTTTAATTTATTAAGGATATTTATTTTAATTTCTGTTTGTCATATTTTTTTACAGTTAACATGAATGTTCCTGCAAATAATTCTGTTATTAATGAATCTCTGCCTCTTAGTAAAAATATTAAATTAGAGAATGAACAAGAAAATATAGGGGAAATGATAAGCATTTTTTTACCAAACCACATGACTGAAAGCGATACATCATATACAACAGCTGAGCATGTAAGTTGTTTTAATTTTTTTGTGTATGTTTGGCCATCTGAGGACCATGAAGCAGTATTCTGGATTCATTTCTCTTTCTTCTGTTTGTTTTATTTTTTAGTTTTCTTTCTTTTAGCCTTCTTTGTTCTGACCTAAGTATATGACAGTTCTAAAACTGTCATTTTATTTTTCTTCTTCTCTTTGAAATCCCTGAAATCTTTTATTGGCTTCCTGTGCACTATCTCCTTCAAATATTTCATTTCATTTTCTCAATTTCATTGTATGTTTTAATATCTCTATTACTTCTTAATTTGCATCCATTTTTTTGTATTTTTATTGGTCCTAAGATTTTTCTCAAGTTTTTACTTTAGTTTTTCTATTAATCTTTTTTTTGTGATTTCTAACTAAGATGTATCTGATGGAAACAGTTCATCTTGTTTGATTACATATTTTTGCCTGATTTTAGCATCTACTGAGATGTTTTTTTGTTGAAAATACTGTTCCTTAATTTGTAAGCTAATTATATTTTTCTTATTCTTGTTTGACTGGTTTCTTTAAATGGCACATTAAAGTTACCTAATAATAACAATTTAACCATGACTGCACTGTTAATGTATGTGGTAAGTGAATTGGAAATAAAATTTATCTTTCTAATATAAGTTATACAATAAATAATGAACATATTTACTTTATAGCATTCATTTTTTGTTTTGTTACAGCAAGTAGATTTAGTACGAGTGAAGGAGGAACCGCTTGATATTATTAATGGTGATATTCCAAAAGATCCTTTAGCAATTGAAGAGACCACCTTAATTAAATCAGAAAATTTAAAAGTTGAAAGTGAAGTGGTAAGGGTATTAAGATTTTTCATACATTGCAACACCAGTTACCCAGATGGACCTTTGCAAGGCCAAATCTAGATAATTGGAAAGTAAAATTTGAAAAGGATTAAAGTACGGTTTGAAAAGGATATTGTACTAATCATTCTAATGTTTAGTGGGTAATACGCAAAATTGAAAAAAAAAATGTGTTTCAGTAAAATTAAAAATAAATTTGGAATAAAATATTAATTAATAATAATTTTTTTGATATTGCATACAATTCATTTGTTAACTCGTATATAAAGCGTATCACAAACTTCTCTAGCCGTTTTCACAACCTATTTCTACTCATGACAATAACGGAAAAAGTTCATATAAAATTTGTTTAAAGTGCTTCATTTGCAAGTTAGGCTATTTACAAATTTCACTCAGATTTCAGCTATCCCGTTGAAATGAAGTCTTACTGAAACTTTTAGGATGTTAATTAAGAGACAGGATTACTGATTTCTTATGGTTTTTGACCTCAAAAATCAAATAAATATGTTATAGAACCATATTTGCTGTATCTTTTGAGAAATCTAGAGTGAGAACCATTTTTTTTTTTGTTTGACAAACAATAACATTGTTAAACGTGTAATGAACTTGTAAAACATTTAAACAAAGCTTGTAGAAAATTAAAACTTTCACTGTACTTTCAATGTAATCTTTCACTAATGGTTGCACAGTTCACATTACCGATGTACTTAATGTTCACATTAACGATATACTTAATGTACCATACAGAATGATTTAAACACTAATAGGGCATTATTGCGCAAATTTTGTTCATGTTATTTTATTGCCTACTTTAAAATAATAGTTTCAAATAATTCATTTAATAATTCATTAAGAGACAGGATTACTGATTTCTTATGGTTTTTCACCTTAAAAATTTAATAAAATGTGTTCCAGAACCATATTTGCAGTATCTTTTGAGAAATCTAGAGTGAGAACAATTTTTTGTTTGACAAACAATAACATTGTTAAACGGGTAATGAACTTGTAAAACATTTAAGCAAATTTTGTAGAAAATTATATGCTGAATAAAATGATGTAAGATAAGCTAAATAAAACAAAGAAAAGTTAGACAAATTTGAATTTTATTTAAAAACAGACCACTAGATCTAAGTGCATTCTATGTAGCAGTTTATAATAAATATTCAAAAATGAGTCTGCCCTTTCTACACATTCTTTGGCATGCTTTTGTACTGATTTTATTCCACTTTTTAGTTATTTAGTGTTGTCCTTGCTGAGCCTCATCCATAATGCAGATAATTAATTCATCATGAGAATGTATTTTTGTTTTATGTAGACTATTTTACATCCATCCCCTGCTGCAAAAATCTAAAAGTGTTACATTAGGTGATCTTGGTGGCCAGGAATGTGGATCTCAACAACCGATCCATTTCTCAGAGAAATGATGATTTAACTGAGTGGAAACGGCACAGTAGAAGCAGTGAGGTGAGCCATACCTCCAGCATCATGCTGGAGGTATACTTTGTGTCTCAGCACTAGACAAACTAAAGCAGCTGGCACAATTCTTCCTGAAGAAAGTGCTAGTATACCTCAGCATTGAAGCGGCAAGGTAATATAAACAGTCCAAACAGTTGTGAAGAAGGCTACACTGTATATTGATGCAAAATCAGTGTTGAAAATTGCTTTTCACCATTTCATGAGGTTTTACTTCTGCCCTGTATGTTCATATCATAAGTTGTTGCCATCTCGAGTGAAATTCTTGACTATAAACAAAACGTACTTGTAGAGTTGGTTTGTATTCTACCAGTTGCAGAACTCCAAGTCAAGCTGACAATCTCCTGTTTGCGGATTTTAAATTGGCTGTTTATGATAAGGGGAAAAACATTTATTTTTAAGTGTACTGTAACTCTTCCAATGAGAAACTTCAAACTTAGAAGGACGTTACGTATCGTTGCCTGAACTGCGTCATAATAGTTTCATCAAAACAGCGTTGGTTGGACAAATCGTAATCATCCATAGCTGGTACAAATATTAGGTAGTGAACCTGTTTCGCAAAGGTTGTAAAAGTCATGCTAATAGTTTTGGGATCTTGAATCCTGCAATTCTGAAATCTTATTTCATATTCTATTGCAGTAGCTGTAATATTACTATTTCACACACTCGCAAGATGAATACCATATCAGTGTATTCCTCTGTTGGACATAAGTACAGTATTACTTCAATGGCAAAGTATTTTAGTTTGAATGTGATTGGTTCACTATTTAAACCAAAATAACGTTCAAACTAGAATTCACAGTAAACTTTCACTAATGATTGCACAGTTCACATTACCGATGTACTTAATGTTCACATTAACGATATACTTAATATACCATACAGAATGATTTAAACACTAATAGGGCATTATTGCGCATTGTTGTTCATGTTATTTTATTGCCTACTTTGAAATAATATTTTTAAATAATATATTTTGTTTCTCTCATTAATAAAAAAAAATCTAAGTGATTTTTATTTTTTCTTATTTTAAAACATATTTTCAAAAGCATAAGAAATCACTAATTCTGTCCCTTAATTAACATCCTAAAAATTTTCTAATACATACCTAATAGTGGACCTAGAGGTTAAACAAAAACTTGATAGGTATAATATCTTACTGGCATTTAATAATATGCAGCTGATGTTGACAATGGATTTCTTTCAGTTAACTTGACAAAAAATGACATCAAGGTTCCAGATGTACTTGATGTCATTAGAGTTGATCCAATACCGTTAACAGGTCACAAGACCGGTTAACTCATTTAAGTATTTACCATCAGAGTGTCAATTTTTTATCACGAAACATACATAAAGTGAGGTAAATTTTATTTTTTTTGGGGGGTGAAAAATGCTTTTGCGTCGTCATTACCTGGATCCAATTAATTACAAGAGGCTTCTTCTCAGATAATAAAATATCAGTAAAATAGGTTAAAACTATGAAGAAAACTAAGATAATAATACAGATAAAATTGGAATAGTAAAATATATGTAACAATTATGGTAATACATGAAACGTGAATAACAAAATAATATCAAAATTTTAATGGGTTAGATCTTATTTAGTATATTAATTCTTTTTAGAAATAAGAATATCCTGTCAAGTACTTTCTTGTCATTTCCTAGGATGTGCCGTATGTCCCTAGTGAAGTAAATAATTTCCCTGAAGAAGAAAGCGATGAACATTAGAGGAAATAATTACCTTTATTAAAAGATTTATTTTAGAATATTAGGTTTATTAATAATTTTTATTTGAATTTTTGTAGATTTTCTACTATTTAATATTTTTTTATTATTAATTTTGAATTTTTATTGTACAGTAGATAATATTACTACTGAAGAAATGATCACACATTTTTCATATAATCAAAATAATTTTATAACAATAATAGTCTTTTAATTACCTTTTTCTTTTCTTTGTAACAATGTTAACAATATTGTAAAATCATTTTATTGCCCAGTATATTTGTCTCTTGGACAAAACAATCAGGAAGTTGTGTTGTACTAATATTAGCTTTAATCAATGATATTTTTTCATAAAATATGTTTTTTGCAAAATAAAACATTATTTTCTTCAGACATGCTGTTTTTCTTTTACAAATGACTGGACATGAGATTAGTATTCACCAAAAAATATATTAAGTACATAAAGGTATAAGACACCATTTTATTTTTTTTAAATGCAAAATACAAATTAATAAATATGTAATAGCATCTATTAAAGTTGACCTAAATAAGGTATTTTGGTAGAAAAAGTTATTATGGAAATTAGTAAAAAATTTCAAAACTTCAAACTGCTCTATTGTAAGAATAGAGATGGTGTCCTTTACCTCCAGGCTACATGTGTGTGTTAAATATTTAACATTATTTCTTCTATTTTATATAAATAGTTAATATAGATATTTCTTATCTTATAATTTGTTTCTCTATTAGTAATTTATTTTATGATGTATATTTTATATATACATGTATATATATATATATATATATATGTCGGTGTTATTTAATTTGTAAGAATAAAAGTTTGTTTTCATATTTTGTAGGGTAGTTTCTATATTTATATTTTTTAAAGGAATCTAAGATCTCGTTGAAAGATGAAGTTTTATCACAGCTTAGTTTTAATATAAAAACAAATGAACTTCAAATAAATGATAAATATTTACACTCAGTGAAGACAGAAGAAGAGATCGGATTTTATCCGGGTCATGTAAGTATTAGTAAGAAACATGACATGTTTCTCAATATCCAACAACATTTTGGATATTGTAACAAATATGATTTGTCTGTTAATTTTATTACTGTGTGTGCGTGCATGCATGTGTGTGTGTGTGCACACATGTACATTTTGGTATTTGAATGTGTACTGTAGGAAAAAAATTTTATAATTCTATTATAACATATTAAGGTGTGTGTGAATGACAAATGGTGAATGTGTAAGGGCAAAAGTTTTGTTTTGAAACTTGAGTGATAACTAAAATGTTTGTATTTTAACTTGTTTATATTCACATTTTATTAAGGTGTGGGTGATTAATTGTTAATTGTATTGGTTTGTCATATTTGAATATTTATCAACTAAGCAATTTAAAACCAACACGATACAGACTAAACGCAACAGTGATATAAAATTTTATTAATAAAAGGAAAATATTTCTGTATTTATATTAGGAAAATTTAACAAATTTACCATATATTTACAAATGATGTTGAAAGTGAGCAAGCACCCTGCTGCACAGTTGATGCAGCAATCCTAAAGCATTCAAATTGAGGGTCATCTGACGCAAAATGTTATCAATGACTTCACTTTTTTATCATGAACATTCGTCTGCAGTTATCATTAGTGTAGGAGTTCGATTTATAAATTCTAATCCTTTAAATAACCTAAAGGGAAAAATTGTAGTTAGATAAATCATGGGAACAAGGTTCCCTCTGCTCATAGTAAAAGCTGCATGAATTGTTTGGTGTACAACACATTATTTCTTTATCTTGTTGGAAGAAGCCATAGTTTTTTTCACGATCTGTTAATCAAGTATAGAATTCTTTGAAAATTGTATACTTTTGTATTGACTTATGGTAAAAAAAAATTTGGTTCTCCACCCCACTATACGATTACCAGAACCAGTGTGTGCATGCATGCCTGTAAACACTATAATCCGGGTTCGAATCCCGGTCAGACATGGCATTTTTCACACACACTACAAATCATTCATCTCATCCTCTGAAGTAATGCTTAACTGTGGACTCGGAGGTTAAACAAAAAAAAAAAAAAAATCTGCAGGGTGTCTGGACAAAAGTATCCAAAAGAACAGGTTATTTTAAGGGAACCAGTTAATATTATTTAACAATTTTTTTTTAATAAACACAACTCGCCATGTTTTAACGTAGGTTAGTCAACTTCAATGTAAGCACTATTTATAGCTCAGCAGACTTAGACGATAATCTAACTCCTTCCAGGTTCCATAGAAGTGATATCTGAGAGATATATATGGTCATGCAGTTGGTCATGCCTCCTTGTCTGATCTAACATCTGCGGAAGCATTGTTCAGCAACATGGTAACAATTTGATAAAAGTCTGGTGGAACACCACCCTGTTGGAAACTGCCCTGCTGCAATCTTTGAAACGGCAAAGGTCTCAAGTATGTGTGGACTGTCAAAAAAAAAAAAAACACTTTTTCCTGTCATAACCAAACATTTACTTTCAGTGTGTCTGTTTCATTTTCGATTACTCTGTGGGAGGTTTTCAGTACACCAAATTTTAAAATTGTGTCTTAACTATCCCACATGTATGAAGAGTTTTCTCATCACTAAATAAAATATCAATATAATTAGGATTGCTTTTTGTATGATGCATCATTACGTCTACAGCAGAATGATATCATTGGCAGCTGTCATTTGTTTTAATGTGATGCAGTGGTAACTTGTACTCTTGCAGAGTGCTTATGAGCAATGTGGTGAACAGTAGAAAGAGGAATCTGCAGTTTATAACTACCCCGCCTGATTGACTTCACAGGACCATCAATGAATGTTTTACTTACTTGATGCACAGTCTTCTTCATTCTGTAATTTTTGGATGATTTTCAGTTTGTGAAACCAAGCTTCCAGTCTCGTAGTTGTATTCGTGGAATATGAATATTCTTCATATTGTACGAAAATTGATATTCCATTCAGTTTATACAAGGCATTAAACGTATGTAACAAGTGAAACTTCACTAACCAAAGCACACACTGAACCTTTGGTTGTGGGCTCCATATCTCAACTGACTACAATTGGATTAGTCTGCACAACAGTTTTCTGCTGACTCTGAGAGTACATTAAACAAATGTTGGAAGTATATCATGTTTGAGCCTACATTTAACATTTTAATATTACTACTGTTTTTCTAAATATAGGCTATTAATTTTGGTGACCTTTAGACCAGACATCCTGTATATAATATATGTATAAAGGATTGTAGATCTGATCAACATGGATATAGAAGTAATTATTTATTTTCTTTAATTTTACAGGTCACTATCGATGAAGGAATCATCAAGGGAAGTACCACAAAAAGTTTTATTTGTAACTTTTGTCAGAAGTCATTTCATCGTAAACATGATTTAAAGAGACATATTAATAGTCATACAAAAGAGAAAAATTATATTTGTAACTTTTGTTCAAAGTCTTTTAATGAAAGTTCTGAATTAAATTTACATTTCAAAATTCATATGGAGGAAGGTTATATTTGTAAATGTTGTCAAAAGTCATTTAAAAATAAAAACAATATAAAGGCACATCTTAATACTCATACAAATGAGAAAAATTATGTTTGTAACTTTTGTCAAACGTCATTTCATCGTAAATATGATTTAATTAGACATATCAAAAGTCATTCAAAAGAGAAAAATTATATTTGTAACTTTTGTTCAAAGTCTTTTAATGAAAGTTCTGAATTACATTTACATTTAAATATTCATACGGAAGAAAGTTATATTTGTAAATATTGTCAAAAGTCATTTAAAAATAAAAACAATCTAAAGATACATCTTAATATTCATACAAATGAGAAAAATTATTTTTGTATCTTTTGTCAAAAGTCATTTCATCGTAAATATGATTTAAATAGACATATTAATAGTCATAAAAAAAGGAAAAATTATGTTTGTAACTTTTGTTCAAAGTCTTTTAATGAAAGTTCTGAATTACATTTACATTATATTCATACGGAGGAAAGTTATATTTGTAAATATTGTCAAAAGTCATTTCATCGTAAATATGATTTAAAAAGACATCTTAATATTCATACTAAGGAGAATAATTATACTTGAAACTTTTCTCATTTAATCATAAAAACAATTTAGAGTCATTTTAATAGTCATAAAAAAGATTCATTGTATTTAATAGTCATTTAGAAGTCATTACAACTTTTGTCACAACTCTTTTAATGAAAGTTCTACTTTAAAATTACATTTAAATATTCATTCTGCCCAAAAAACAAACTGCATGGATTTTGTGGTTTAAAAGTTACTGTTTTTATTATAAAACTAACAAAATCTAACAAGGTATACCTAAGATATAAGCTTTCAAAGGTAGGTTAAGAATCGAGGTAAAAAAGTTTTGACTAAATTTGATGATGAAATATCTTCTGACATAAGTCTCCAGTTGCTTTGAAACTTTAGGATAACATAATTATGCCCTCCTTCAAGTTAAAAAGTATCGTTCTGATTAAAGTACTTTAACTTTCACTTACAAAATGTAAGAAACATGTGAATAACATGTTTGAATTCAGTATAAAATAACTGAAATTATTAAAATCAAACCTTTAGCTTTATTGCCTTCAAAATTATATGTTAAGAGTTACAATTTTTTACATGTTTGCGCCAACTATCAGCAAGTACCCTTTTTTTCAAGAGAACACAGAAAGTCATCACTAGCAGATAAAGAGAGCTATAATTTGGTAAAATGTCATTTAAGACATACAAATATCTGTGCAAAATTTGATAAAATTTGGATATGGTAGACTGGGACCCCTGGTCCACTGTAAATTGAATATTTAGTTTATAATATGGAGAGGGAATATTTATGAACATTTTAAGCCCAGAACCAGTCAAGCTAAATTCCTAACTAAACATTTTAGAACATCAACATGAATGTATTCTGGATCTCCTAATTCTGCATCAGAAATTTTTCATTTCTCAAAATCTGACATACTTATGCTATTTTTACTTACATAGGTCCTTCTGCATCCTTGTGCAAGTAAGTCATCAGATGGCCCGATATGAAAGTTCTAGTGCCATCATTTGTGGGCTGCAGATCCAGCTTCAGCAGTTTTATTTTCTGTTTTTTTTTTTTTAACTTTTGGCATTTTGATACACTCAGTTTGATATTTTATTCAATAATATAAATAAAAATTTAGTTGAAACAGTTAAAATATTAGCCAACCACAAAATTATAACCTCTTCAATTAAAACGTTTGAGTTATAAATATTTAATAAAAATAAAAACAATATAATATTTTATTTTTATCATATCACACTTTTACCACACTAGAACAACAACAAAAAAAAAACATGGCAGTATCACAATACCAGCTGATTTTTCTAATATTATTTTAGCATATATACTGTGCTGTTTCTGTAGCAGCTACATAAACTGACATTTCAAATGACCCAAATAGATTTAGCATCAAAAAACAGAACTTTTTTAAGCAAAATATCTTATGACATCGCTCTAAAAAATATCATTTTTTATGACTTCTGATAGTTTTATATTAGAGATAATATCATAATGGAAAACAAAATGGAAATTTGTAATGTTTGAATAATAAAGACAAAACAACCTATTTCCTAGATTGTCCTTTTTGTAACCTAAACTTATTATTTCTACCACATTTAGTTTCAGTGTTTTCCACCATTATTTTATAACTATCTAGAACACAATTAAAAGAGATCAAAGTCAACACTATTGTATACCTTATGCCTTTTTTTATTTTAATGGTTGTGATAATTCCAGATTAAATTTAACTTTAGAAAAGGTTTTGGAGAATTGTTCAGTTAAAAAGTTTATTATTGATGCCCATTACCTTTGTAAAAAGTTATTACATATTCTTGTATTTTACTGTTCTATCCATGATTATTAATTTTACATAACCTGTTTTTTCCGACACAAGATTATCCCTTTGTAAACCACTCTGATATATTCTCCAGATTGATTGTTGATGTGCTCTTCTATTCTCTACAACTATTGATAAGATTGTATGGGTTACTGAAAGATGAGAAATTCCTTTGTAATAATTAATGTACATTTTTTCTCCCTTTTTGTGTAGATGAATTAGGGTAGGCTGCCATTCTCGTGGCATTTTTTTATGTTTTCCAAAAAATTATAATTTTAAAAATTGCACAGTTACCAAGTACTCACCAAAAGCTTTATTATTTTTCAGAGATCTGATTATATCTTTATTCTTATATATTGAGGGGGACTTTAGTTTTTTAGTTTAGTTACAGGTTATACAAAAAGTTGAGATTTTCTTAGGTTTTTTTACAGATTTTTCAAAATAATTTGCTAAAATTTTACAATTGCAGGTTTATATGACTTATACTTTCTTTACTTAATTTTTTTAAAAATTACTTTCCTTGTTAATTAGACTATTTTATCGTAATAAAAAGCTCAGTTTAAGAACATTTACATTTATAATATGTAAATTGTGAATTTTATATGATGTAAATAATATTTTGTTCATAATGTAAAAGATTTTAGAATTGTAAGTTTGAAATCAATACCACAAACGATGGTTTATATATATATTAAAAAAATTGTATTATCGATTAATTTTAAAATGTACATTCCATATTGCTTTTTTATTTAAAACTTACCCCATTCCTTTTCGTAAAAAAAATCGATTGTATTGTAGTGTAATCGGATGCAAGTTTATTATTTATCTTGTACTAGTAATGATGATTAAAACTAAAAGCTACCCATTTTATCCAATCTACTTGGTAAGAGTGGTACTACTGTATGTCTACATCCAGGTTTGGGGTTTGAATCTAAGGTTGGTTGTGAATTTTTTAATAGATTACATAAATAAATTATTTGTAAGTGCCTGAAGATATTTGTCAGTTTAAATAAATAAAAGATAATATATAATTTACCAGTATCTTTTGTATTTTTAATTTCTTTTCTATCAATTCCTTCTAAAACTGATGTGTAACCTTTCCCTTTACATTTAAATTTTTAGTGTTGCAACCATGGGCATTTGGGTGAAATAGTCTCGTATTAACAAATAGGTTGTTTTGAGGTTGTATTATTTATAAAAATTACATTTTTCTATGTTAAATGGTTGAATGATCCAAAGGATCATTTTACCGATTGTTAGTTTTATTTAACAAGTGTGTCTGGAATTTCTAAGAAATTTAAACATACTGTAAAATATATACTTCATTGCAATCTGCAATCAGGCCTGTACCTCACATTGAAATTATTCCAGTTCCTGAACCACCTGTGAATGTATGTTTCGAAAGCAGCTTTGAAGAATCAAGCAATACTGAAGAAGACTATAATGATTTTAATTTTAATTATCTTCCAATAAGCCACATCTTATATCACAAGGTGAATTATATGACTTGGTTAGGGATTTAAATTTATCAAAAAATCAAGTTGAACTGTTAGGATCAAGACGGCAAGGTTGGAAAAAAATACAAAAATTTCGAAGCTGACAAAAAGTACTTTCTCAGTATTTTATTGATGAAAATAACTTGATGACTAATACCTTCCTTCGTCTCTGTGAATACTGTGAACTATTCTAAATGCTACAGCTATATATGGGAATGTTTAAACATCCATATCTTATGAGTCCTTTCCGCGATTTCAAACTCCTATCGGTTCATGTCAAATCTTGCCCATCCCCATTATTTGACCCAATACCAAAATTTGACGCCCCTAATATTTTTATTTGATTTTTGGGGATACATTTTCCTTAATCCCCGAGCCCCCCGAAACACATCGAGTGGGGTTCTCGTTGAACACGAGATTGGCCCGTAAAAGGAAAATCGCATAATGCAAAGAAGACGCTCACTCCCGTTGGAGCAATCGGTTGGATAAGGTTCGTATATGTCTGGAAGTGCGCAATCTCAGAAAACTGAGAAGCGGCCCGACTTCAAAGGCAAAAAACTAGTTAGGCCGGTGTCCTCGGAAGAGAAGGACCCAGCCCCAAACAGCTTGGGCTGGTAATGGTGGGGTTAAAATAGAATTGTGGGTTTGGCTTGCCCAGGTTTATAGGGTAGCACGAGAAGGCTTTGTTAACGATATTTAATGACCTTAAGGCTCTATCGGAAACAACATCACCGATAATAACGCAGGCTACACAGACAGAGAAGCCAAAAAAGGTCAACCTCAACGACACTACAGAAGGAAGTAACTGACGATGAGCTTGTGAACCTCATCCCTCATAGATGGCCGGCTGAGATTATAAATCGGGTCAAGCAGATAAATGACTTGGCAGCAGAAACTGGCGATAGATGTTCCTTTAGAAACCTGTCCCGGGCTCAGGGTGTGGACCCGTCGATCGATTCGGGTGACATTGAGCGTAACGTGCCAACTATACTGAGAACGAACAAAGTGGATAAACTGAAGTACAGGTATCGAGTATACTATAATTCAGCGGAGGGGGAACAAAGTTCTCTTTTGTTACTCCTGAGTTCAGTTAGGAGAGTTATGCGTAGCTCTAAGTCTTTGGTTTTTACTTTTGCCTAGTGGTCGACTGGGCTCCTATATTAGGAAGATGTTAATATACTTGCACAGAGGACAAGAGGATCCGGTGAAGGTGGTTGGCCACAACAAGATGATTGAAAGAGTCATTGAGAGTGAAAGTTATTAGTAATTACCTGTGCAGGCAGATCGGCGATTATCTAAAGGTGGCCACAGCTGATATACAACAAGGTGGCCACCGGTTTCAGCTATTTGGAGGTGTTCCGCAGGAGTCTGTGCTGGGACCCTGCTTTGAAACCCGGTTTTTAACGGCGTGTTGAACCTCCGGATGGAGACAATTGCTTACGCCGATGACCTTGCGATCCTTGTCAGCGGAAGGAAGGAAGTGGAAATTCAGGCAAGGGGCAAACCTCATTATCATTAATTGACGAGTGGATGCAAACACATGGGCTGAAACTGGCGGTTAACAAATTTCAGTTCATAATCCTAATTGGGAAAAGCAAGGTGGAGCCGATAGAACTGAGAATGGGTGGTCAACTGTTGCATCGAAGGGATAAGGTCAAATACCTCGGCGTAATAACTTATAGAGCATGAAGATTCTTTGAACACGGCACAGAACACTGTAATAAAGCGGAAACGTCAGTGAACTCCTTAAACAGACCTATGTCTTCACGGGCTGCTCCAGCTCGGCCAAACGAAGAGTAATCATGTCGGCCGTAGCCTAAGTTCTGTATGCGGCACTGGCTTGTGACAGGACAATTAATATTCATCGAAATCTGGACAGACTTCGGAGGGTCAACCGTAGAGCATTAATAGAGAAGGGAATTGCCAACGTGTATGTACTGTTACGAGAAAGATTTAGCAGACCCCCCCCCTTCCATCACCAGAAATGCCTAACCCGAAACAAAAATCTCGGGTTAGGGCGGGAGTCGCTGACCTAACACCAGAAGAAGTAGTAGATTATATGCTAGCTTCAGCGGCAAACTGGAGAGTCCTCGACGGTTTGGTGAGGACGATTTTGAGGGAAAAAGAAGATGAAGGGGATTTTAGAATAGGGCAGGGCGGAAAGCCCCGGCTGGGAGGGCCGACATGCTGAGGTGTGTTGGCTCCGATGATCAGCCGGGGACTCCTGGAGATGTTGGCTGGGGAATCAAATACCGAATCCCAGCTGCTGGGTGTGGCCCGGGAACGACGTAATCGAGCACCGTTTCCTACTCCGTAGTAATTAGAGGCAGGCGAGAAAATGTACAGACCGAGTTCCGGTCCTTTGGGGGGTTGGCAGGAATGACGTAGTCGGGCATGGTTAACCCTTCTCTGACGATTTGAGGCAGCGTTAATCACAAAAGATCCAACCCGCGAGCCGAACTGGAAGCTAGTTTGAGTTTGAAGAACACTCTCCTTGGTTGAGCTATCTCAGCCCAAGGGGCTGAGACACAACTCTCATTGCTGTCTGCTATGTCAGCTCTATTTTTTTTTGCATAGATTAATAAACAAGAATCGCTTTCAAAAAATGTTATGAAAGTTTCGTTAAATTCTCAATTTTTATAGTAAACCATTTTAAATATTCAGTGAATGCAACGATATTTATTAAATCTGTTGTGAAATAGTATATGTATGTGTGTGTATATATATATATAAATATTTATTTACAACATGTAAACGAGATATATGTATAGATGTATAAAACTGCATGTGTTGGCATCATTGACCAACAGCTTAGCGTTTGTCACACAGGTTGTTACAGAAGGATTTATATTTTAATTTCAGTGTTATTTATTCGTTGGGTTCTTATTTGTTTATCTGACTAAGTAAGTAATTTATACCGTTTTAATATAAATTACTAGAATTTAAGTGTGATTTTTTTTTTTATCTAAAACTCTGTAGTGTCAGCCTTATCCTGGTATGTAAAATTCAATTAGTTCGTTGTAAAATCGTTTATTTAGGCAAAGTGTTAAATATATATTTTCCTATTCAAATAAAAAAAAAAACAGTTGATAGTTTACAATTTTGTAATAGACTGTTGAAGTTTACAATTAACAGGAAACAGATCGGTCTAATATATAAATATGATAACTTTATACATGTTTATCATTCTTAGTTTAAGGTAAAACACTAAAATAAATTGAGATCGGTTACAGTAAACTGTTCAGGCATTGTGACAGTCACTTGGTCTTCTAGCGAGTGACTGTCACCAACATAATCGGTATCATTATATGTTACAATTTGTGAGAGATGGCCTAATGTTCCACAAGAAAAACATTTGTCATTGTGATTAGACTTAGCATGACTCACCTTTCTAGACTTAGATGTAGAAGCACTCTTCTTGGTTAGAAAATTGACTTTGAGTTTAGATAAAATAGTCATGGCTCAACTGGTTCCTCAAAGCATTTTAACCTGGATTCATATTTTAAATGTTGTAACTGCAATTTAGACCATGTCTTACCTTCTGCTGGTAAGTCATGTCATGTGATATAAATGTGGTCAAATTCTTGAGTCAATATTTGTAAAAGCAGTACACATATATCACCCTCATGAATATTTTTTGCCCAAGTGTGTCATTTATATTTGAACTTCATCATTTTTGGCAAGATGAATGTCAGATTTGTTTTATTCACAGCCGTATTTTGTGGGCAATGATGCAACTACCTACCCTTAAAAGAAAATTCTGTCTAAAGAAAGAATAGTTCTCTTCTTAACCTCTCCATTTTCTTTGTTCCATTTCTTCTGATTTACAAAGATTCCATTAACAACTTTAAAAAAATTACCATTTTCCAAACACATCTGCAGAATAATATGCTTATAAGTTTTTCAAATTTGCTTTTTTCCAACATCATTGAAATAAAATAGTTCATAGATTGCTAACTAGAAGTAGGAAAAAAAACAAAATACGACATTGCTTTGATAAGGCTTAACTGATATTTCCAGCAATGTAAAGAAAAACCCATATACTTGTTAGCCATCTAACTTTTTAATAACTGAAAACTGCCTGCTCCGCAACCATGTTTGGTAAAACTCATTATAATAAACGAAGATGAGTTACAAAAAAATATTTATTTGGTATTCAACAAAGGAACAAAAATATCCTCAAACTAAGGAAAATGGCAGTTTCCAACTTGTTGCTGGAATAAAACTGCAATTAAACATTTTTGAATGGCTCAAATAATTTACTTGTATATTTTCAATCACAACACTCAAATGACAAGTGTTCCAGTCTTATAACTGGGAGATCTTGAGTTCAATTTTCCATGATGCATTTTTTTTTAACTTTTACTTTTTCTTACAATATAATATAAGAATCTGGAAAAAATGTTTGCTGATAATTATTTGATTTGTATATAATAATCATTGACCTAGAAAAATATATGAAAATATGAGAATTAAATTAACATGATGGGGAATAAAAGTTCTTTATTATTAAAGTATACTAAATTGACAACAAACAGATATTTTTTGTAAAAAAAAATTAAAATAAATTTACTTATTTTAGGCACGTGGAAAATTCTGTATTTGTTAAATATTTGCATAAGTGTAGTTTATAAACACTAAAATTTTTTTAATTGTAAATAAATAAATATTTATTGTGATTGGTGTAAAATAATTCATTATGTATTCTAAAATAAATTGTAAGTATAAAAGTAGATTATTAAATAAGAAATAGATGTGATTGAAGTGTATATTATTATTTAAATAAAACACATGAAATAATGTGAAGGTAAATTTATTAATTATAAAAAAAATCACACGATGATTTCTGAACAGGAGGCAGATAAATATATATATATTTTTTAATAAAATATTTAAAAATATTTTCCTGGCCTAAGTAAGTTGGAGATCTAAGATCACTTATTGAATTTCTTAGATCAAAAATTGATTTAGCCAATTTTTATCCCAAGAATTTTAGTATGGTTTAATTTCACAGAGGGAGCAGAAAGCAGGGCTAAATGTCTCTTGAGCCTAAACTCGCTAACAAACTGTTTTCTGACCTATGTTTATATAGACATTTTTTTATTTTTAGATATACAATTGTCTCGAGAGAGATTGCTGTACAGTTTGGAATCACCTTTATTTACCTTCGTGATTTTCATAAGCTAATTGGTCTAGGTTGTACCAGTTATTGTAATTTGCTAATTGTTAGTGACACTTGATGCATCACAAAAATGAGATTCAAGCATATACTGGTGGGATAAGATATTAAAAACTATTAAAAAAAAGATATTGAGAATTTCTGGTATGTAATTCACATGGTTTCCGATTCGAAGAATCAATGTGCTGATTGATATCTCACAGACAGATTTAATGTGAGTCACATGTGGTAATCAGTGTTTTAATATTCACCTGTTCGGTTCTTTATCATTTTTATTAAGAAAGCTTGTATCAATATCAAATATAACCTCATGCAAGTCACCATAAAACATTAAACCAAGAATAATCATTAAGGAATTACAAGATATGTGTTTATGAACCGTATTATTTATATAGTTTTTTTTTTGTTTTTTTTTTATATTATGGATATTTATTTTAATTTCTGTTTTTATCATATTTTGATTTTTTTACAGATAACATGAATGTGCCTGCAAATAATTCTGTTATTAATGAATCTCTGCCTCTTAGTAAAAATATTAAATTAGAGAATGAACAAGAAAATATAGGGGAAATTATAAGCATTTTTTTACCAGATCACATGACTGAAACCGATACATCACATACAACAGCTGAGCCTGTAAGTTTTTTTTAATTTTTTTATGTATGTTTGGCCTTCTGAGGACCATGAAACAGTATTTTGGATTCATTTCTCTTTCTTCTGTTTGTTTTATTTTTTATTTTTCCAAAAATTCTTGATTCTTTTGCTTTGTTTTTGCCTTCTTTGTTCTGACCAACTGTCGTTTTATTTTTCTTCTTCTCTTTGAAATCCCTGAAATCTTTTATTGGTTTCCTGTGCACTGTCTCCTTGAAATATTTCATTTCATTTAGAAATACAGAAATCTATTGATATCCGTTCTTTTTGCTGTATTTGTGGCGAAATCACTATTTCTTCTAGACACTTTTCAGACTCGCAAAACCTGTAAATCTGATTTTTCAGCTTGAAAATAGATTTGGCTCTTCATTTTTTGGTGTAATCCGAAATTTTCTCAATTTCATTGTATATTTAAATATCTTTATTACTTCTTCATTTTATCCATTTTTATTGGTCCTAAGATTTTTCTCAAGTTTTTACTTTATTTTTTCTATTAATTTTTTTTGTGATTTCTAACTAAGATGTATCTGATGGAAACAGTTCATCTTGTTTGATTACATATTTTTGCCTGATTTTAGCATCTACTGAGATGTTTTTTTGTTGAAAATACTGTTCCTTAATTTGTAAGCTAATTATATTTTTCTTATTCTTGTTTGACTGGTTTCTTTAAATGGCACATTAAAGTTACCTAATAATAACAATTTAACCATGACTGCACTGTTAATGTATGTTGTATGTAAATTGGAAATAAAATTTATGTTTCTAATATAAGTTATACAAAAAATAATGAACATATTTACTTTATAGCATTCATTTTTTGTTTTGTTACAGCAAGTAGATTTAGTACGAGTGAAGGAGGAACCGCTTGATATTATTAATGGTGATATTCCAAAAGATCCTTTAGCAATTGAAGAGACCACCTTAATTAAATCAGAAAATTTAAAAGTTGAAAGTGAAGTGGTAAGGGTATTACGATTTTTCATACATTGCAACACCAGTTATCCAGATGGACCTTTGAAAGGCCAAATCTAGATAATTGGAAAGTAAAATTTGAAAAGGATTAAAGTATGGTTTGAAAAGGATATTGTACTAATCATTCTAATGTTTAGTGGGTAATACGCAAAATTGAAAAAAAAAATGTGTTTCAGTAAAATTAAAAATAAATTTGGAATAAAATATTAATTAATAATAATTTTTTTGATATTGCATACAATTCATTTGTTAACTCGTATATAAAGCGTATCACAAACTTCTCTAGCCGTTTTCACAACCTATTTCTACTCATGACAATAACGGAAAAAGTTCATATAAAATTTGTTTAAAGTGCTTCATTTGCAAGTTAGGCTATTTACAAATTTCACTCAGATTTCAGCTATCCCGTTGAAATGAAGTCTTACTGAAACTTTTAGGATGTTAATTAAGAGACAGGATTACTGATTTCTTATGGTTTTTGACCTCAAAAATCAAATAAATATGTTATAGAACCATATTTGCTGTATCTTTTGAGAAATCTAGAGTGAGAACCATTTTTTTGTTTGACAAACAATAAGATTGTTAAACGGGTAATGAACTTGTAAAACATTTAAACAAAGCTTGTAGAAAATTAAAACTTTCACTGTACTTTCAATGTAATCTTTCACTAATGGTTGCACAGTTCACATTACCGATGTACTTAATGTTCACATTAACGATATACTTAATGTACCATACAGAATGATTTAAACACTAATAGGGCATTATTGCGCATTGTTGTTCATGTTATTTTATTGCCTACTTTAAAATAATAGTTTCAAATAATTCATTTTTGTTTCTCATTAATAAAATAAATATATTATTGTGTAATTTCAATTTTTTCTTTTTTTAAAACAAATTTTTAAAAGCATAAGAAATCAGTAATTCTGAGCAAATCATTCACTAGCTGTAACTCAAACAAATCATTTTAGGTAATTTTTTATATGAACATTTTCCATCATTTTCACGAATGGAATAGATTAGGAGAGTCCTGAGAGTAGCTTGTGATACTCTGTGTATATATGAGTATATAACTGATAAGTCTCTGGCCTGACAGAGAAATAGCGCTAGCAGGTATAATATCTTGCAGGCCTCCGTGGCGCAAGTGGTAGCGTCTTGGCCTTTCATCCGGAGGTCCCAGGTTCGAATCCCTGTCAGGCATGGCAATTTCACACAAGCTACAAATCATTCATCTCATCCTCTAAAGGAATACCTAACAGTGGACCTGAAGGTTAAACTAAAACTTGATAGGTATAATATCTTACTGGCATTTAATAATATGAAGCTGATGTTGACAAAGGATTTCTTTCAGTTATCTTGACAAAAAATGACATCAAGTTTCTAGATGTACTTGATGTCATTAGAGTTGATCCAAAATCGATATCACTGTTAAAAATACACAGATCTGTTAACTCATTTAAGTATTTACCATCAGAGTGTGATTTTTTTATCACGAAACATACATAAAGTGAGGTATAGTTTATTTACCTCACTATTTTATTTACTTTTTTGGGAGTGAAAAATGCTTTTGCGTTGTCATTACCTGGATCCAATTAATTACAAGATGCTTCTTCTCAGATAATAAAATATCAGTAAAATAGGTTAAAACTGTGAAGAAAACTAAGATAATAATAGAGATAAAATTGGAATAGTAAAAGAAACGTAACAATTATGATAATACATGAAACGTGAATAACAAAATAATATCAAAATTTTAATGGGTTAGATCTTATTTAGTATATTAATTCTTTTTAGAAATGAGAATATCCGATCAAGTACTTTCTTGTCATTTCCTAGGATGTGCCGTATGTCCCTAGTGAAGTAAATAATTTCCCTGAAGAAGAAAGCGATTAAGATTAGAGGAAATAATTAGTTTTAATAAAAGATTTAGTTTAGAATATTAGTTTTATTAATAATTTTTATTTGAATTGTAGATTTTCTACTATTTAATAATTTTTTATTATTAATTTTGAATTTTTATTGTTCAGTAGATAATATTATTACTACTGAAGAAATGATCACACATTTTTCATATAATTAAAATAATTTTATAACAATAATAGTCTTTTAATTACCTTTTTCTTTTCTTTGTAACAACGTTAACAATATCGTAAAATCATTTTATTGCCCAGTATATTTGTCTCTTGGACAAAACAATCAGGAAGTTGTGTTGTACTAATATTAGCTTTAATCAATGATATTTTTTCATAAAATATGTTTTTTGCAAAATAAATCATAATTTTCTTCAGACTTGCTGTTTTCTTTTACAAATGACTGGATAAGAGATTAGTATTCACCAAAATATATATTAAGTACATAAAGGTGTAAGACACCATTTCCATTTTTTTAAATGTAAAATAAGGTATTTTGGTAGAAAAAGTTATGATGGAAATTTGTAAAAAATGAATTTCAAAACTTCAAACTGCTCTATTGTAAGAATAGAGATGGTGTCCTTTACCTCCAGGCTACATGTATGTGTTAAATATTTAACATTATTTCTTCTATTTTATATAAATAGTTAATATAGATATTTCTTATCTTATAATTTGTTTCTCTATTAGTAATTTATTTTATGAATATTTATATATATATATATATATATATATTGTATTATTTAATTTGTAAGAATAAAAGTTTGTTTTCATATTTTGTAAGGTAATTTCTATATGTATATTTTTTAAAGGAATCTAAGATCTCGTTGAAAGATGAAGTTTCATCACAGCTTAATTTTAATATAAAAACAAATGAACTTCAAATAAATGATAAATATTTACACTCAGTGAAGACAGAAGAAGAGATCGGATTTTATCCGGGTCTTGTAAGTATTAGTAAGAAACAGGACATGTTTGTCAATATCCAACAACATTTTGGATATTTTAACAAATATGATTTGTCTGTTTAATTTTATTACTGTGTATGCGTGCATGGATGTGTGTATGTTTGTGTGTGTGTGTGTGTATGTGTGCACACATGTACATTTTGGTATTTCAATGTGTACTGTAGGAAAAAAACAATTAATTCTATTGACATATTAAGGTGTGTGTGAATGACAAATGGTGAATGTGTAAGGGAAAAAGTTTTGTTTTGAAACTTGAGTGATAACTAAAATGTTTGTATTTTAACTTGTTGATAGAGTTCACATTTTATTAAGGTGTGGGTGATTTATTGTTAATTGTATTGGTTTGTCATATTTGAATATTTATCAACTAAGCACTTTAAAACCAACACGATACAGACTAAACGCAGTAGTGACATAAAATTTTATTAATAAAAGGAAAATAAAATAGAATTTATTTCTGTATTTATATTAGGAAAATTTACCATATTTTTACAAATGATGTTGAAAGTGAGCCAAACACCAAACAATTCATGCAGCTTTTACTATGAGCAGAGGGAAGTGACCACCTTGTTCCCATGATTTATCTAACTACAATTTTTCCCTTTAGGTTATTTAAAGGATTAGAATTTATAAATCAAACTCCTACACTAATGATAACTGCAGATGAATGTTCATGATAAAAAAGTGAAGTCATTGATAACATTTTGCATCAGATGACCCTCAATTTGAATGCTTTAGGATTGCTGCATTAACTGTGCAGCAGGGTGCACAGTTAATGCAGCAATCCTAAAGCATTAAAATTGAGAATCATCTGACGCAAAATGTTATCAATGACTTCACTTTCTTATCATGAACATTCGTCTGCAGTTATCAGTATTGTAGGAGTTCGAAAAAAAAACACTGATATTTTTTTCCTGTCATAACCAAACATTGACTATCAGTGTGTCTCTTTCATTTTCGATTACTCTGTGGGAGGTTTTCAGTACACCACATTTTTAAATTATGTCGTAACTATCCCACATGTATGAAGAGTTTTCTCATCACTAAATAAAATATCAATATAATTAGGATTGCTTTTTGTATGATGCATCATTACGTCTACAGCAGAATGATATCATTGGCAGCAGTCATTTGTTTTAATGTGATGCAGTTGTAACTTGTACTCTTGCAGAGTGCTTATGAGCAATGTGGTGAACAGTTGAAAGAGGAATCTGCAGTTTATAACTACTTCGCCTGATTGACTTAACAGGACCATGTTTCACTTACTTGATGCACAGTCTTCTTCATTCTGAAATTTTTTGGATGATTTTCAATTTGTGAAACCAAGCTTCCAGTCTTGTAGTCGTATTCCTGGAATATGAATATTCTTAGATGTATGAAAATTGATATTCCATTCAGTTTATACAAGGCATTGAATGTATGTAGCAAGTGAAACTTCACTAACCAAAGCACGCACTGAACCTTTTGTTGTAGGCTCCATATCTCAACTGACTACAATTGGATTAGTCTGCACATCAGTTTTCTGCTGACTCTGAGTGTACATTAAACAAATGTTGGAGGTATATCCTGTTTGAGCCTACATTTAACAGATTACGACTGGTTTTCTAAATATAGGCTATTAATTTTGGATACCTTTAGACCAGACATCCTGTATATAATATATGTATAAAGGATTGTAGACCTGATCAACATGGATATAAAAGTAATTATTATTTTTTTTTAAATTTTACAGGTCACTTTGGATGAAGGAATCATCAAGGGAAGTACCACAAAAAATTTTATTTGTAACTTTTGTCAGAAATCATTTAATCAGCGTTCTACTTTAAACTTTCATTTAAATATTCATACTAATGAGAAAAATAATAATTGTAATGTTTGTCAAAAATCATTTAATCGTAAATGCTATTTAAAGAGACACTTTATTAATAGTCATACAAAAGAAGGAAATTATATTTGTAACTTTTGTCAGAAGTCTTTTTATCAAAGTTGTGCATTAAAATTACATTTAATTATTCATACTAAGGAGAACAATTACATTTGTAACTTTTGTCAAAAGTCGTTTAGTTATAAAACCAATTTAAGGAGACATATTAATAGTCATACAAAAGAGAAAAATTATATTTGTAACTTTTGCCAGAGGTCTTTTCATCAAAGTTATGCATTAAAATTACATTTAAATATTCATACTAAGGAGAACAGTTATATTTGTAACTTTTGTCGAAAGTCATTTAATCGTAAACCTGATTTAAATAGACATATTAATAGTCATACAAAAGAGAAAAATTATATTTGTAAGTTTTGTTCAAAGTCTTTTAATAAAAGTTCTGAATTACATTTACATTTAAATATTCATACGGAGGAACGTTATATTTGTAAATATTGTCAAAAGTCATTTAAAAATAAAAACAATCTAAAGATACATCTTAATACTCATACAAATGAGAAAAATTATGTTTGTAACTTTTGTCAAAAGTCATTTCATCGTAAATATGATTTAAATAGACATATTAATAGTCATACAAAAGAGATTAATTATATTTGTAACTTTTGTTCAAAATCTTTTAATGAAAGTTCTGAATTACATTTACATTTAAATATTCATACAGAGGAACGTTATATTTGTAAATATTGTCAAAAGTCATTTAAAAATAAAAACAATCTAAAGATTCATCTTAATACTCATACAAATGAGAAAAATTATGTTTGTAACTTTTGTCAAAAGTCATTTCTTCGTAAATATGATTTAAAAAGACATTTTAATATTCATACTAAGGAGAATAATTATTATACTTGAAACTTTTGTCAAAAGTCATTTTATCATAAAAACAATTTAAAGAGACAATAACTTAATGTTTGTAATAATATAATGTATAAAATACATTAACTTTCACACTAAAAAAAAATTTCTGTTTGTAAATGTTATCAATAATCTTTTAACAAGAATTATACTTTAAAAAGACATCTTAATAATATCTAAATTAGAGAATCATTATGACCTTTAAAAAGTGATTAAGAAATTTGGTTATGGAAAAAAAATTATAGCATTCTTTCATTTATGCATAATTTAATACAAGTGTAACAGGATTTATTTATTGTATATAATTTAACATTACATTTATCTCAATTTTTGTATATGTTACAACTTAATGCCATAAATATTTCTCATATTGAATCCTGCTCAATACAAGTTTCATATTTTCATAATACTCCTTCATGTGAACAGCATATGCTAATGGTATTGATGGGTATTTATTTCCAATGTGAAACAGTGATGGGTACTGGAATTGGAAGCTATCGGCTAGTGTGGTACTGATTACTTGGTATAGGGAATATCAGGATGTTTAACCGTACGTCTAGTTTTGGCTGTTATCCCAGGTATCTTTATTACACAAAAATAACATTGTGATTTAATCCTTTGGTTCCTTCCAAGCCTTTTGAATTCCAAATATCACGTGACAAGATCCGTAGTCAACCGTATTACACAAGAAACACAGCACATATAAGTAGAAGATTTGTCCTGATCACATAATTTACATATGTAAATTATTATGTTTATTATATGTAAATTAATGGATTACATAACTGTAATCCATTTGGAAAAGAGTCGCATAAAGCCAGAAAAGGATTGTGGCTTATTGATATTGATTCTGCTGACCGATTAAAAGCTTTAAAAAACTGTGACTTCAAGCCAATTCAAAAGTTATGTACATGATGTAAGCAGAATTGGCTTCTGGAAAAGTCATGCCTCACTGTCATCACTCGGAATCTCAGGAGGTAAGAAAGAAAAGCACAAGATGCTACTGCTACTACAGCAGCAGCTGTTACTGCTGGTTTTAGTGTTACCGATGTATTGCAAACATTAAAGAGTAAGCAGTGTTATGGATTTAAAAATCTGAATATTCTGATTGAAGAGCACAAAGCCAAACTTTTGATCTCAGCTCACCCACAAGAAGATCAGATTTTCACATTGGCACCCAGTAGCTGGAGTATTGAGAAAACAGCTGATGAATTCCAGGTTTCAATGCGGATTTGAATACTAGAGCATGGATACCAGTGTTGTTTGGTTGTTGGGTTTTCACTTAACTACACATCAGAAATGTTAGACCCCCATACTGTACAAGGCTACACTTCATTTACTCTCATATATATAATCCTATGAGGTAATACCTGATAGTGGTTCCGGAGGCTAAACTGAAAAAGAAAAAAAGTTTCAATGTGAATGGAGAATCAGGCTCTAAAGCTCAAATCTAAAGTTAGTATTTTGGCGACTCAGAAAAAATTGAAGCATGATATTAGACTTAGATTTTTTTGAAGATGATAATTTTACTGAATCTGTCCAGGAAAGAAAGATTTTGTTTCAGTTAGGATCATCGGTCCTTAAATTAAATTCATATTTAAAACAACTGAGGGAAGATTTAAATGATAATCATATCATTATCCTGATTGATTTTTCTTAGAACTATTCTTTTGTTGTGCAAGGTGCTGTACAAGGATTCAATTAGGAAAACAGCCAAGCTACACTGCATCCATTCATGGTTTATTACAATAGAAACAAGCTTCAGAATCTTATCATTTGCTTGGTCAGTGGTTGTCTGCACCATGATATCATTGCTGTTCATATATTTTTGACTGAACTATTCAAGTATTTGAAGGTCGTGACTGAAATAAAACATATACGCTATGTCAGTGATGGTTCAGCTGCTCAGTTCAGGAATGTTATCAAATTGTGCCATGAAGAAGACTTTGGCATAACAACTGAATGGAACTTCTTTGGTACTAGCTGTGGAAAATTATCTTGTGATGGAATTGAAATTACTACAAAACAATCAGCTGCATGTGCCCGTATTTAGTGACCTGTAGAAAACAAGATATTGACACTAAGAGACTTATTTGAATTTTGTAAAGAAAATATACCAGGAATGGGTTCTTTTTATTCCAGGCGAAGAAGTTGAGAGAATCCGACCTGAACAGGATAGCTGGTTTAGTAGAGGTCATAAAATTGCTGGAACAATAGAGGACCACTAGTTTCAAGCCAGTTAGCAAAGCTAAAATCTAAGTCAGCAGATTCTCAAATGATACTTCAGTATTTGAAGCTGATGGTTATGAAACTGATATACCTATTCAAGGCATATCACTTGCCAGCTTGCAACCAGGCCAATGTGGCTTGCATGTATGACAATACTTGGCGGATTGAAAATGTGTGTGATATCTTTTGAAGATCATGATGTTTTATGCGCCCACATGGTGCAGCTCGTTCTTATCATTGGTTCCCTGGAAGGGACACTCTATATGGATTCCAGAAAAGCAGATTTTTGCTACTCTTGAAGCACCACCAACAACATCATCAGGACGAAAATATTTGTATCTAGAATATATACAGTCTATGATTGAGAAACAGTTTAAGCTGAAGTAGAATTAAAAGTATTGCGCTAAAATATTTCTGACTATGTTAGATATTTTTATTTTATTTTGAAGCTGCTGAGTTCTAATAATATCGTAATACTTTATTGCACTCTGTTATTATTACTACAACTATATTTTATTTTGTTTATGATTTTTGTGCGGTGTAATAAATATTTTAAAAAAATTGTGCTTGGTGTGAGATATTAGTTGAAACTGTCTCCTTTGCATTCAATAGCAGGCACGATACAGCTAATAGTTAAGAACTTTATATTAATAGGTAGCAGAATGGATATTACATAATAAAAAATTACTTTCTAGTAGAGATTAAATGAATAAACATTATGCAAAAATTGCCCCCTTTGTGAAAAATACACTATCTTTCAACTGTTTTTTTCTGCCGAAAAAACAAACTGCATGGATTTTGTGGTTTAAAAGTTACTGTTTTTATTATAAAACTAACAAAATCTAACAAGGTATACCTGAGATACAAGCTTTCAAAGGTAGGTTAAGAATCAAGGTAAAGAAGTTTTGACTAAATTTGATGATGGAATATCTTCTGACATAAGTCTCCAGTTGCTTTGAAACTTTAGGATAACACAATTATGCCCTCTTTCAGGTTACAAAGTATCGTTCTGATTAAAGTACTTTAACTTTCACTTACAAAATGTAAGAAACTTGTGAATAACATGTTTGAATTCAGTATAAAATAACTGAAATTATTAAAATTCAAACCTTTAGCTTTATTGCCTTCAAAATTATATGTTAGAGTTACAATTTTTTACATGTTTGCACCAAATATCAGCAAGTACCCTTTTTTTCAAGAGAACACAGAAAGTCATCACTAGCAGATAAGAGAGCTACAATTTGGTAAAATGTCATTTAAGACCAACAAATATCTGTGCAAAATTTGATAAAATTTGGATATGGTAGACTGGGACCCCTGGTCCACTGTAAATTGAATGTTTAGTTTATAATATGGAGAGGGAATATATATGAACATTTTAAGCCCAGAACCAGTCAAGCTAAATTCCTAACTAAACATTTTAGAACATCAACATGAATGTATTCTGGATCTCCTAATTCTGCATCAGAAATTTTTCATTTCTCAAAATCTGACATACTTATCCTATTTTTACTTACATAGGTCCTTCTGCATCCTTGTGCAAGTAAGTCATCAGATGGCCCGATATGAAAGTTCTAGTGCCATCATTTGTGGGCTGCAGATCCAGCTTCAGCAGTTTTATTTTCTGTTTTTTTTTTTTTTTAACTTTTGGCTTTTTGATACACTCAGTTTGATATTTTATTCAATAATATAAATAAAAATTTAGTTGAAACAGTTAAAATATTAGCCAACCACAAAATTATAACCTCTTCACTTCCAAAAGTTTGAGTTATAAATATTTAATAAAAATAAAACAATATAATATTTTATTTTGAAGTTTTCAATCATATCACACTTTTACCACACTAGAACAACAACAAAAAAAAACATGGCAGTATCACAATACCAGCTGATTTTTCTAATATTATTTTAGCATATATACTGTGCTGTTTCTGTAGCAGCTACATAAACTGACATTTCAAATGACCCAAATAGATTTAGCATCAAAAAACAGAACTTTTTTAAGCAAAATATCTTATGACATCTCTCTAAAAAATATCATTTTTTATGACTTCTGATAGTTTTATATTAGAGATAATAACATATTCATATTCTACAAGTTTCAGTGTAATAAAATGAGGAAAAAAATTGCCAAAAAAGTATTTTTGGGATATCTCAATGTTGACTACTCCCTTAATATTTCCGTAGAAAAAATGTGTGTAAAGTTCACAAGTGAAACTTATTATACAAAACACAAATTACTTGAAAACTGTTTTCCTCAAATGCATTTTCACAAATAACAGTGATCTTGAATAAATCTAATAAGTCTAGTTCTTTTTTTGTATTAAAGTTTACCTAACATTACACATTTTGCATTTTAGTAATCCTGATACCTGTGCCTGTCATTAATATTGATCTCAAAATTGTTAGTCATATTTTACAAGTATGTTGGTAAAAAATTAAAAACTATTAACAATTCAGTAAAAATGTATTTTTTATTGTTATGTCCTGGTTGTAAATTATTTTCCATATTTTTCTTTCACACTAACAAACATGATGAAAAATGCACCATAATCTTGAAAGTAAAAAGTAACATTTTGAAATGTCTCAAATCATTTTGATAATATTATTACATTCTCAATTATATTCTGTTTAGAATAGAAAAAAGTTTTAGAAAAGGTAGGAGGTGGAAATCTAAACAATAGAGGGCAGAGACTTGCTATCCAGATTTCTCATCGCACTCTGAAATTCTGTGTGCATCTCTACTATTTTAAGTTGTTATAACTTCATCAATATTATGTATTTATACTTAAAAATTTATAAAGATATTGTCAGAAAATAAAAAAACTTTTTTTACCCAATAAAGTAAAAACCTCCGTAAAAAATTAAGAATCCTTAAAATGAAAAAATATTTTCTTTACACTGGTATTTCTGGTACATTTTTTAAAGAAATATTTTATTATAAGAGATTTATATTTAAGGTTGTTTTTTTTCTTTTACTAATAAATTAATTCACCACAGAAGCATATAAAGAAGGTTGTGCATGGGAATATGAAAATGGAAATTTGTAATGTTTGAATAATAAAGACAAAACAATCTATTTCCTAGATTGTCCTTTTTGTAACCTAAACTTATTATTTCTACCACATTTAGTTTCAGTGTTTTCCTCCATTATTTTATAACTATCTAGAACACAATTAAAAGAGATCAGAGTTAACACTATTGTATACCTTATGCCTTTTTTTATTTTAATGGTTGTGATAATTCAAGATTAAATTTAACTTTAGAAAAGGTTTTGGAGAATTGTTCAGTTAAAAAGTTTATTATTGGTGCCCATTACCTTTGTAAAAAGTCATTACATATTCTTGTATTTTACTGTTCTATCCCTGATTATTAATTTTACATAACCTGTTTTTTCCGACACAAGATTATCCCTTTGTAAACCACTCTGATATATTCTCCAGATTGATTGTTGATGTGCTCTTCTATTCTCTACAACTATTGATAAGATTGTATGGGTTACTGAAAGATGAGAAATTCCTTTGTAATAATTAATGTACATTTTTGCTCCCTTTTTGTGTAGATGAATTAGGGTAGGCTGCCATTCTTTTGGCATTTTTTTTGTTTACCAAATCATTATAATTTTAAAAATTGCTCAGTTATCACTCACCAGAAGTTTTATTATTTTTCAGAGATCTGATTATATCTTTATTCTTATATACTGAGGGGGACTTTAGTTTTTTAGTTTAGTTACAGGTTATACAAAAAGTAGAACTTTTCTTAGGTTTTTACAGGTGTTTTCAAAATAATTTTCTAAAATTTTACAATTGCAGGTTTATATGACTTATACTTTATCTGTACTTAATTTTTTAGAAAACAATTTTCCTTGTTAAATATACTATTTTATCGTAATAAAAAGCTCAGTTTAAGAAATACATTTATAATATGTAAATTGCAATTTTTATATGATTTAAATAATATTTTGTTCATAATGTAAAAGATTTAGAATTATAACTTTGATTTTATTATAAGTCTGTGAAATCAATACCACAAAGGATGGTTTATATATTAAAAAATTTGTATTATCGATTAATTTTAAAATGTACGTTCCATATAGCTTTTTTATTTAAAACTTACCACATTCCTTGTCGTAAAAACAAATCGATTGTATTGTAGTGTGATCGAATGCAAGTTTATTATTTATCTTGTACTAGTAATGATGATTAAAACTAAAAGCTACCCATTTTTTACAATCTACTTGTAAGAGTGGTAATACTGTATGTCTACATCCAGGTTTGGGGTTTGAATCAAAGGTTGGTTTTGAATTTTTTAATAGATTACATAAATAAATTATTTGTAAGTGCCTGAAGATATTTGTCAGTTTAAATAAATAAAAGATAATATATAATTTACCAGTATCTTTTGTATTTTTAATTTCTTTTCTATCAATTCCTTCTAAAACTGATGTGTAACCTTTCCCTTTACATTTAAATTTTTAGTGTTGCAACCATGGGCATTTGGGTGAAATAGTCTCGTATTAACAAATAGATTGTTTTGAGGTTGTATTATTTATAAAAATTACATTTTTCTATGTTAAATGGTTGAATGATCCAAAGGATCATTTTACCGATTGTTAGTTTTATTTAACAAGTGTGTCTGGAATTTCTAAGAAATTTAAACATACTGTAAAATATATACTTCATTGCAATCTGCAATCAGGCCTGTACCTCACATTGAAATTATTCCAGTTCCTGAACCACCTGTGAATGTATGTTTCGAAAGCAGCTTTGAAGAATCAAGCAATACTGAAGAAGACTATAATGATTTTAATTTTAATTATCTTCCAATAAGCCACATCTTATATCACAAGGTGAATTAAATGACTTGGTTAGGGATTTAAATTTATCAAAAAATCAACCTGAACTGTTAGGATCAAGACGGCAAGGTTGCAAAAAAATACAATAATTATGTGCTTTCGAAGCTGACAAAAAGAACTTTCTCAGTATTTTATTGATGAAAAAACTTAATGACTTATACTTTCCTTCGTCTCTGTGAATACTGTGAACTATTCTAAATGCTACAGCTATATCTGGGAATGTTTAAACATCCATATCTTATGAGTCCTTTCCGCGATTTCAAAGTCTTATCGGTTCATGTCAAATCTTGCCCATTCCCATTATTTGACCCAATACCAAATTTTGACGCCCCTAAAATTTTTATTTGATTTTTGGGGATACATTTTCCTTAATCCCCGAGCCCCCCGAAACACATCGAGTGGGGTTCTCGTTGAACATGGGATTGCCTCGTAAGCAGAAAATCCCATAATGCAAAGAAGACGATCAATCCCGTTAGAGCAATCGGTTGGATAAAGGTTCTTCTATGTCTGGAAGTGCGCAATCTTAGAAAACGGAGAAGCGGCCCGACTTCAAAGGCAAAAAAATAGTTAGGCCGGTGTCCTCGGAAAAAAAGGACCCAGCCACAAACAGCTTGGGCTGGTAATGGTGGGGTTAAAATAGAATCGTGGGTCAGGCTTGCCCAGGTTTATAGGGCAGCACGAGAAGGCTTTGTTAAAGATATTTAATGAGCTTAAGGCTCTATCGGAAACATCATCAGCGATAACGACAATAACGCACGCTTCACAGACAGAGAAGACAAAAAAAGGCCAATGTCAACGACACTACACGAGGAAGTAACTGACGATGAGCTTATGAACCTCATCCCTCATAGATGGCTGGCTGAGATTATAAATCGGGTCAAGCAGATAAATGACTTGACAGCAGAAATTGACGATAGATGTTGTTCCTTTAGAAACCTGCCCCAGGCTAGGGTGTGGACCCGTCGATCGAGCCGGGTGACATTGAACGTGACGTGTAAATTATACTGGGAACGAACAAAGTGAATAAACAGAAGTACAGGTATTGAGTATATTATAATACAGCGGAGGGGGAACAAAGTTCTCATTTGTTACTCATGAGTTCAGTTAGTTGAGTCTTGCGTAGCTCCAAGTCTTTGGTTTTTACTTTGCCTGGTGGTCAGCTGGGTTTCTACATTAGGAAGATGTTAATATACTTGCACAGAGGACAAGAGAAACTGGTGAAGGTGGTTGGGCCACAACAAGATGAATGAAAGAGTCATTGAGAGAGAAAGTTATTAGTAATTACCCGTGCAGGCAGATTGCGATTATCTAAAGGTGGCCACAGCTGATACACAAGGTGGCCACCGGTTTCAGCTATTTGGAGGTGTTCTGCAGGAGTCGGTGCTGTGGCCCTGCTTTGGAGCCTGGTTTATGACGGCGTGTTGTGACTATTGCTTACGCCGATGACTTTGCGATCCTTGTCAGTGGAAGGACGTAACAGGAAATACAGGTAAGGGTCACTTCTGCATTATCATTAATTGACGAGTGGATGCAAACACATGGGCTGAAACTGCCGGTTAACAAATTTCAGTTCATAATCCTAATTGGGAAAAGCAAGATGGAGCCAATAGAACTGAGAATCGGTGACCAGCTGTTGCATCGAAGGGATAAGGTCAAATAACTCGACGTAATAATATATAGCGTATGAAGATTCTGTGAACACGGCAAAGAACACTGTAATAAAGCGGAAAGGTCTGTGAACTTCTTAAATAGACTTATGTCTTCACGGGCTGCTCCTAGCTCGGCCAAACGAAGAGTAATCATGTCGGCCGTAGCCTTAGTTCTGCATGCGGCGCTGGCCTGTGACAGGACAATTAATATCCAGCGAAATCTCGACAGGCTTTGGAGGGTCCACCGAGGAGCATTAATTGGGAAGGGAATTGCCAACGCGTATGTACTGTCACAAGAAAGATTTAGTCTAGCACACCGTGTTCCATTACCAGAAATGCCTATCCCGAGGCAAAACTCTTGGGTTATGGCGGGAGTCGCTGACCTAACACCAGAAGAAATAGTAGATTATATGCTAGCTTCAGCGGCAAACTGGAGAGTCATCTACGACTATAGGGCAGTGCGAACAGCCCCGGCTGGGAGGACCGACATGCTGAGGTGTGTTGGCTCCGATAATCAGCCGGGGACTCCTGGAGCTGTAGGCTAGGGAATCAAAAGACCGAATCCCAGCTTCTGGGCGTGACCCGGGAACGACGTAATCGAGCACGGTTTCCTACTCCATAGTAGTTAGAGGTAGGCGAGAAAATGTACAGATCGAGTCCCGGTCCTTTGGGGAGTTGGCAGGAATGACGTAGTCGGGCGTGGTTAACCCTTCCCTGACGATTTGAGGCAGCGTTGATCACAAAGATCCAACCGGCGAGCCGAACTGGAGGCTCGTTGAGTTTGAAGAACACTCTCCTTGGTTGAGCTATCTCATCCCAGAGAGCTGAGACACAATTCTCATAGCTGTCTGCTACATCAGCTCAATTTTTTTTTGCATAGATTAATAAACAAGAATCGCTTCTAAAAATTTCATTAAATTCTCAATTTTTATATTAAACCACTTAAAATATTCAGTGAATGCAATGATATTTATTAAATCTGTTGTGAAATAGTATATGTATGTGTATATAATACAATGTGTATAGTATATATATATATATATATATATATATATATATATATATATATATATATATATATATGTTTTCAACATTTTAACGAGGTATCATACGTATAGATGTATAAAACTGCATGTGTTGGCATCATTGATCAACACCTTAGCGTTTGTCTGACAGGTTGTTACGGAAGTGTTTATACTTTAATTTCGGTGTTATTTATTACTTGGGTTCTTATTTGTTTAATCTGACAAAGTAATAATTTATACTGTTTTAATGTAAATTAATAGAATTTAAATTTGATTTTTTTTTTTTTGTTATCTAATACTCTGTGTAGTGTGAGCCTTATTCTGGGATGCAAAATTCAATTACTTCGTTGTAAAATCGTTTATTTAAAGTGTTACTGAAATATTTCATCATATATTGTGGGCACATTTTTATTATTATTAGTTGTTTGTAAATAGTAATTTTCTAACTTATATTTTGACTAAAATTGTTATACTATTAGAGTTATTACAGTTTACTATTATTATTTTTCTAACTATAATGGTAATAGAAATTATAATACTTATTTTCTTAACCGTTATTTTCCTATTAAAAAAAAAAAAAATAGTTGATAGTTTACAATTTTGTAATACTGTTGAAGCTTTCAATTATGTTAAAATTAACAGGAAACAGATCCGTCTAATATATAAATATGATAACTTTTACACATGTTTATCTTTCTTATTAGTTAAAGGTAAAGCTCGCTAAAATAAACTGAGATCGGTTACAGTAAACTGTTCTGGCATTGTGACAGTCACTTGGTCTTCGAGCGAGCGACTGTCACCAACATAATCGGTATCACTATATTTCACAATTTGTGAGAGATGGCTTAATGTTCCACAAGAACAACATTTGTCACTGTGATTAGCCTTAGCATGACTCGCCTTTCTAAAATTAGATGTAGAAGCACTCTTCTTGGTTTGAAAATTGATTTTGAGTTTAGATAGCCATGGCTCCAACTGGTTCCTCAAAACATTTTAACCTGAATTCATATTTTAAATGTTGTAACTGCAATTTTGACCATGTCTTACCTTCTGCTGGTAAGTCATGTCATGTGATATAAATGTGGTCAAATTCTTGAGTCAATATTTGTAAAAGCAGTACACACATATCAGCCTTATCTACATATTTTGCCCAAGAGTGCCATTTTTATTTGAACTTCATCATTTTTGGCAAGATGAATGTCAGATTTGTTTTATTCACAGCCATACTTTGTGGTCAATGATGCAATTAGCTACACTTAAAAGAAAATTCCGTCTTAAGAAAAAATAGTTCTTTTCTTAACCTCTCCATTTTCTTAGTTCCATTTCTTCTGATTTACAAAGATTCCATTAACAACTTAAAAAAAAATCTTTTTCAAACACATCTGCACAATAATATGCTTATAAGTTTTTCAAATTTGCTTTTTTCCAACATCATTGAAATAAAATAGTTCATAGATTGCTAACTAGAAGTAGGAAAAAAAACAAAATACAACAATGCTTTTATAAGGCTAAACTGATATTTCCAGCAATGTAAAGAAAAACCCATATATGTATTAGCCATCTTACATTTTAATAACTGAAAACTGTCTGCTCTGCAACCATGTTTGGTAAAACTCACTATAATAAACGAAGATGAGTTACAAAAAAACTATTTATTTGGTATTCAACAAAGGAACAAAAATATCCTCACAACTAAGGAAAATGGGAGTTTCTAACTTGTTGCTGTAATAAACTGCAATTAAACATTTTTGAATGGCTGAAGTATTTTACTTGTATATTTTCAATCACAACACCCAAATGACAAGTGTTCCAGTCTTATAACTGGGAGATTTTGAGTTCTATTTTCCATTATGCCTTTTTTCTTTTTAACTTACTTTTTCTTACGTATGCCCTATCAAAGTTGATTTTTTACAATATAATATAAGAATCTGGAAAAAATGTTTGCTGATAATTATTTGATTTGTATATAATAATCATTAACCTAGAAAAATATATGAAAATATGAGAATTAAATTAACATGATGGGGAATAAAAGTTCTTTATTATTAAAGTATAATAAACAACAAACAGATTTTTTTGTAAAAAAAAATTAATATAAATTTACTTATTTTAGGCACTTGGAAAAAGTGTAGTTTATAAACACTTAGATTTTTTTAATTGTAAATAAATAAATGTTTTTTGTGATTGGTGTAAAATAATTCATTATGTATTCTAAAATAAATTGTAAGTATAAAAGTAGATTATGAAATAAAAAATAGATGTGGTTGAAGTGTACAGTATTATTTAAATAAAACACATGAAATAATGTAAAGGTAAATATTTTAATTATAAAAAAATCACAAGGTGATTTCTGAACAGGATGCAGATAAATATAAATATATATATTTTTTTAATAAAATTTTTTTAAATATTTTTGTTGGCCTAAGTAAGATACACGTCTAGGATCACTTATTGAATTTCTTAGATGAAAAATTGATTTAGACAATTTTTATCCCAAGAATTTTAGTATGGTTTAATTTCACAGAGGGAGCAGAAAGCAGGGCTAAATGTCTCGTGAGCCTAAACTCGCTAACAAACTGTTTTCTGACCTATGTTTATATGGACTTTTTTTTATTTTTAGATATACGATTGTTTCCTGAGAGATTGCTGTACAATTTGGAATCACCTTTATTTACCTTAGTGAGGTTCATAAGCTAATTGTTCTAGGTTGTACCAGTTATTGTAATTTGCTAATTGTTAGTGACACTTGATCCATCATATAAACGAAAGTCAAGTATATGCTAGTGGGATAAGATATTAAAAACTATTAAAAAAAAAAGATATTAAGAATTTCTGGAATGCTAAGGTTCATGCAGCTAACTGTCAGTCTTGACTATACGTTACAAGAAAAAATAATTCCGTTTGAGCACTATGAGTTTATGAGGTCTTATTGTACAGATATGCATCTGAGCCATATGTAATTCACATGGCCTCCGATTCGAAGAATCTGTGTGCTGATGGCATGTGGCCTCACAGACCGATTTAATGCGAGTCACAGTGGTATTCAGTATTTTAATATTCACCTGTTCTGTTCTTATCTTTTTCATTAAGAAAGTTTGCATATAGTATCAAATATAACCTCATGCAAGTCACCATAAAACATTAAACCAAGAATAAACAAAGGAAAATACTTAATAAATCTATAAATAAATCTTTAAGGAATTTCAAGAGATGTGTTTATGAACTGTATTATTTATATAATTTTTTTTTATTGAGGATATTTATTTTCATTTCTTATATTTTGTTTATAAAATGCATCATATTTTGTTTTTTCAGATAATGAATGAGCCTGTAAATAATTCTTTTATTAATGAATCTCTGTCTCTTAATAAAAATATTAAATTAGAGAATGAACAAGAAAATGTAGGAGAAATTATAAGCATTTTTTTACCAAATCACATGACTGAAACTCATACATCACATCAAACATCTGAGCATGTAAGTTTGTTACTGCATGAAGCAGTATTTTGGATTCATTTCTCTTTCTTCTGTTTGTTTTATTTCTTAATTTTCCAACAATTCTTGATTCTTTTGCTTTGTTTTTGCCATCTTTGTTCTGACCATCTTTTTACTTTTCTCCTTCTCTTTGAAATCCCTGAAATCTTTAATTGGTTTTCTGAACATTGTTGAATATTGTACTATCTCCTTCAAATATTTCATTTCATTTAGAAATACAAAAATCTGTTGATATCCGTTCCTTTTGCTGTATTTGCTGTGAAATCACTTTTTTTTAGACAATTTTCAGACTCACAAAACCTGTAAATCTGTTTTTTCAGCTTGAAAATAGATTTGGCTCTTTATATTTTGATGTAATCTGACATTTTCTTGTATTTTTATTTGTCCTCAGATTTTTCTCAAGTTTTTACTTTCTTTTTTTAATAATTATGGATTTGAATACTAGACACTTTGGATAGTGGTGTTCTTTGGTGGTAGGGTTTCAATTAACCACATGTCTCAGGAGTGGTTGACCTGCATCTGTTCAGGATTACATGTTTACTGGTACATTTACATTTTCAGCTACAGGGCTGGCAAGCTACTAGCAGTGGATTGGTCTATGCACACACGCATCCAGATTGGGTAGCAAGCTGGAAAAAGTTTTGAAATAAAAATAATAACTGCATCAAATAATGATAATTTGCATCAAGATAAAAACCATCATTTAGTGCATGAATAGCATCTTCCATATATACACATGAGTTCATTTGCGTAGATTTACCTTCCAAAAAACCATGTTCAGAACTATAAATTTCTTTAGGCAAGGTGTAATTTTCAAAAAACCTAATTTATGTAAGAGTTCGACAAAAACTTGCATTTGCTGGTAGAACAATAATTATTGGTTTCTGAATGTCGCCACTAGGAAAACACCAGTATTTAAGTAAAAATTGAAGAGCTTAATTAAAAACGGACAAGAACTAATAATTTCACTACAGAAAGGCATTTCATAGTAATTATCACAGTTAAAGTTCAGTAAGCTTCAAATACAATATAGATTGAATTATTAAGAATTATTTAAGAGTGAATTGTATGTAATACTCTTAGTTGTGAAGATTTATTGTTAAATTATACTGTTAAAAGTTAAGGAATGTTTATCTAATGATCCCAAAGATTCTTTTAAACTTGCTAATAAAAAGGACAAAAGTAGTAGATCTTATCCATCTTGTATTGATAAGATTATTATTTATAAGTACATTTGGTATATAACTACCAAAATTATTAATGGATAATTGTAATTCCTCAGCAAAAATTTCTGCGTCATGATCAGTATTAAATCGTATTTTTAATACCTCGAATGGCATTTTTCATACGCTACAGTATTCAGTTTCTATCTTTCATGCCCAAGCTTCAAGTTTATGTGTTGATATTAAAAAAAATAAATAAAAATGAATAATTATAATAAATAACTATTATTTAGAAACATATTCTCATTTAGTAAATGTTAAATCTTACAAAATTTATATTTTTATAATTAATATGAATTTATTAGATATAAGAATAGAATTCAAAATCTAGGTAAGGTTACCTAAAGATAAATGATATTTATCACTGTAAAAAATTTTGTCATAACAATATTAACACTAATGTCAGTAAGGTTCTAAAAACCAAAGAGAATTATTGCAAAAGTTTAACAAATTATTTGATTGTAAAAGATGCCAATTTATAGAAAAATGTGTTAGGTGAGTAGCAGGATTTTTAAATTTGGATGATAACACTTAGCAAAAGAAACATTTTCATGGTTTTCCCATATAAAAAATGGCACATTAAAGTTACCTGATAATAATAATTTAACCATGACTACACTGTTAATGTATGTGGTAAGTGAATTGGAAATAAAATTTATTTTTCTAACGTAATTTATATAAAAAATCATGAACATGTTTACTTCTACTTAAAACAGTCATTTTTTGTTTTGTTACAGCAAGTAGATTTAGTACGAGTGAAAGAGGAACCGTCTGATATTATTAATGGTGATATTCCAGAAGATCCTTTAGCAATTGAAGAGACCACCTTAGTTAAATCAGAAAATTTAATAGTTGAAAGTGAAGTGGTAAGGATGTCAGATTTTTCATACATTGGAACACCAGTTATCCAGATGGACCTTTGCAAGGCCAAATCCAGATAATTGGAAAGTAAAATTTTAAAACGATTAAAGTAGGATTTGAAAAGGATATTGTACTAACCATTCTAATGTTTAGTGGGTAATACGCAAAATTGAAAAAAAAACTGTGTTTCAGTAAAATAAAAAATAAATTTGGAATAAAATAGAAATTAAAAATAAAATTTGGTATTGCATACAATTCATTTGTTAACTCTTATATAAAGCGTATCATAAACTTCTCCCGCAGTTTTCATAACCTATTTCTACTCATGACAATAACGGAAAAAGTTCATAAAAAATTTGTTTTAAAGTTCTTCATTTGCAAGTTAGGCTATTTACAAATTTCACTCAGATTTCAGCTATCCCGTTGAAATGAAGTCTTATTGAAACTTTTAGGACGTTAATTAAGAGACAGGATTACTGATTTCTTATGGTTTTTCACCTTAAAAATTAAATAAAATATGTTCAAGATCCATATTTGCAGTATCTTTTGAGAAATGTAGAGTAGGAATAATTTTTTTTATGTTTGATGAAAAATAACATTGTTAAATGGGTAATGAACTTGTAAAACTTTTAAACAAAATTTGAAGAAAATTATATTCTGAATAAAATGATATAAGATAAGCTAAATAAATAAAGAAAAGTTAGAAAAATTTGAACTTTATTTTGAAACAGACCCCTAGATCTAAGTGTATTTTATGTACCAGTTTATAATAAATGTTCAAAAATGAGCCTGCCATTTCTACACATTCTCTGGCACGCTTTTGTTCTGATTTTATTGCACTTTTTAGTTCTTTAGTGTTGTCCTTATGTTGCTGAGCCTCATCCATAATGCAGATAATTAATTCATCATGAGAATGTATTTTTGTTTATATAGAATATTTTACATCCAACCCTTGCTGCAAAAATCTAAAGGTGTTATATCAGGTGATCTTGGTTCCCAGAAATGTGGATCTCAACAACCGATCCATTTCTCAGAGAAATGATGATTTAAGTGAGTGGAAACGGCACAATAGAAGCAGTGAGGCGTGTCATTGTGCTGGAGGTATACTTTGTGTCTCAGTGCTAGACAAACTAAAGCAGCTGCCGCAATTCGTCCTGAAGAAAGTGCTAGTATATCTCAGTATTAAAGCAGTGAGGTAATATAAACAGTCCAAACAGCTGTTGTGAAGAAGATTGCACTGTACATTGTTGTTAAGTCAGTGCTGAAAATTGCTTTCCACAGTTTCATGAGGTTTTACTTCTGCCCTGTATGCTCATATCATAAATTGTTGATGCCATCTCGAGTGAAATTCTTGACTGTAAACAAAACGTACTTGTAGGGTTGGTTTGTATTCTACCAGTTGCAGAACTACGAGTGAAGCTGATAATCTCCTGTTCGTAGATTTTAAATTGGCTGTATATGGTAAGGGAAAAAAATTTTATTTTAAGTGTGCTGTAACTCTTCAAATGAAAAACTTCAATCTTAGTAGGACGTTATGTACCGATGCCAACAATGTACAGATATTTAAACCAAAATAACGTTCAAACTAGAATTCACAGGAAATCTTTACTAAAGACTGCACAGTTCACATTACCGATGTACTTAATGTTCACATTAACTTATACTTAATGTACCGTACAGAATGATTTAAACACTAACAAAGCATTATTGCGCATGTTATTTTATTGCCAACTTTGAAATAATAGTTTCAAATAATTTATTTTGTTTCTTTCATTAATAAAAACAATATCTAAGTGATTTTTATTTTACAATTAATATGTAATTTCTATTTTCTCTTATTTTAAAACAAATTTTCAAAAGCATAAGAAATCACTAATTCTGCCCCTTAATTAACATCCTAAAAATTTTTGGTACCTTCTTATTTCACCGGGGTAGCTGAATTCTGAGCTAATCATTCACTAGCTGTAACTCAAACAAAGCAATTTAGGAAATTTTTTATATGAACATTTTCCATTATTTTCCCGAATGGAATAGATTAGGAGAGTCCTGGGAGTAGCTTGTGATACTCTGTGTATATATGAGTGTGAACTTATAAGTCTCTGGTCTGACAGAGAAATAGCGCTAGCAGGTATAATATCTTGCCGGCCTCCGTGGCGAAAGTGGTAGCGTCTAGGTCTTTCATCCGGAGGACCCAGGTTCAAATCCTGGTCAGGCATGGCATTCTCACACACGCTACAAATCATTCATCTCATCCACTGAAGCAATATCTAACAGTGGACCCGGAGGTTAAACAAAAACTTGATAGGTATAATGTCGTTCTGGCATTCTATACTATTATCTGTCACTAGCTTATATATATATAAGCTAGCTTATTTTTTAAAAATATGAAACTGATGTTGACGAAGGATTTCTTTTAGTTAACTTTTAAAAATAATGACATCAAGTTTCCAGATGTACTTGATGTCATTAGAGTAGATCCATATCTGATATCATTGTTTAAAATACAAAGACCTGTGAGAGGCTACTTCTCAGATAATAAAATATCCGTAAAACAGGTTAAAACTATAAGAGAACTAAGATAATAATAGAGATAAAATTGGAATAGTAAAAGAAACGTAACAATTATGGTAATACATGAAACGTGAATCACAAAATAATATCAGAATTTTAATGGGTTAGATCTTATTTAGTATATTAATTCTTTTTAGAAATAAGAATATCCGGTCAAGTACTTTCTTGTCATTTCGTAGGATGTGCCGTATGTCCCTAGTGAAGTAAATAATTTCCCTGAAGAAGAAAGCGATGAAGATTAGAGGAAATAATTAGTTTTAATGAAAGATTTAGTTTAGAATATTAGTTTTATTAATAAATTTTATTTGAATATGTTGTAGATTTTCTACTATTTAATAATTTTTTATTATTAATTTTGAATTTTTATTGTACAGCAGGTAATATTACTTCTGAAGAAATGATTACATTTTTTAATTCTTTGTAAATATTTTTGAGGGTCCATAGCAATAATATGTTGTATCACACATTTTTCATATAATCAAAATAATTTTATAACAATAATAGTCTTTAAGTTACCTTTTTCCTTTTTTTGTAACAATGTTAATAATATTGTACAATCATTTTTTCTCGCACAGTATATTTGTCTCTAGGACAATACAATCAGGAAGTTGTGTTGTACTAATATTATCTTTTATCAATGATATTTTTTCATAAAATATGTTTTTTGCAAAATAAATCATAATTTTCTTCAGACTTCTTGTTTTTCTTTCACAAAGACTGGACATGAGATTAGTATTCACCAAGAAATATATTAAGTACATAAAGCTGTAAGACACCATGTCCATTTTCTTTTCTTTTTTTTGTCTTCAGTCATTTGACTGGTTTGATGCAGCTGTCCAAGATTCCCTATCTACTGCTAGTAGTTTCATTTCGGTATATCCCCTACATCCTACATCCCTAACAATTTGTTTTACATATTCCAAACGTGGCCTGCCTACACAATTTTTCCCTTCTACCTGTCCTTCCAATATTAAAGCGACTATTCCAGGATGCCTTAGTATGTGGCCTATAAGTCTGTCTCTTCTTTTAACTATATTTTTCCAAATGCTTCTTTCTTCATCTATTTGCCACAATACCTCTTCATTTGTCACTTTATCCACCCGTCTGACTTTTAACATTCTCCTATAGCACCACATTTCAAAAGCTTCTAATCTTTTCTTCTCAGATACTCCGATCGTCCAAGTTTCACTTCCATATAAAGCGACACTCCAAACATACCCTTTCAAAAATCTTTTCCTGACATTTTAATTAATTTTTGACGTAAACAAATTATATTTCTTACTGAAGGCTCGTTTAGCTTGTGCTATTTGGCATTTTATATCGCTCCTGCTTCGTCCATCTTTAGTAATTCTACTTCCCAAGTAACAAAATTCTTCTACCTCCATAATCTTTTCTCCTCCTATTTTCACATTCAGCGGGGTCCATCTTTGTTATTTCTACTACATTTCATTACTTTTGTTTTGTTCTTGTTTATTTTCATGCGATAGTTCTTGCGTAGGACTTCATCTATGCCGTTCATTGTTTCTTCTAAATACTTTTTACTCTCGGCTAGAATTACTATATCACCAGCAAATCGTAGCGTCTTTATCTTTTCACCTTGTATTGTTACTCCGAATCTAAATTGTTCTTTAACATAATTAACTGCTAGTTCCATGTAAAATAAAATTTTCCATTTTTTTAAATGTAAAATAAAAATTAATAAATATGTAATAGCATCTATTAAAGTAGATCTAAATAAGGTATTTTGGTAGAAAAAGTTACGATGGAAATTAGTAAAAAATGAATTTCAAAACTTCAAACTGCTCTATTGTAAGAATAGAGATGGTGTCCTTTACCTCCAGGCTACATGTATGTGTTAAATATTTAACATTATTTCTTCTATTTTATATAAATAGTTAATATAGATATTTCTTATCTTATAATTTGTTTCTCTATTAGTAATTTATTTTATTATGTGTATTTTATATATATATATGTGTGTGTCGGTATTATTTAATTTGTAAGAATAAAAAAAAATTATTTATTGAATATCAACTTTTCATATTTTGTAAGGTAATTTCTATATATATAATTTATTTTTAAAGGAATCTAAGATCTTGTTGAATGATGACGTTTCATCACAGCTTAATTTTAATATAAAAACAAGTGAACTTCAAATAAATGATAAATATTTACACACAGTGAAGATAGAAGAGATTGGATTTTATCCCGGTCATGTAAGTATTAGTTATTGCATATTGTAAAAAATATGATTTGTTTGCTTATTTTTATTACTGTGTGTGCGTGCATGCATGTGTGTATATATATATATATATATATATATATGTGTGTGTGTGTGTGTGTGTGTGTGTGTGTGTGTGTGTGTGTGTGTGTGTGTGCACCTGTATGTACATTTTGGTATTTCAATGTGTACTGTAGGAAAAAAAAATTTAATTCTATTAACATATTAAGGTGTGTGTGAATGACAAATGATGAATGTGTAAGGACAAAAGTTTTGTTTTGAGACTTCAGTGATAACTAAAATCTTTGTATTTTAACTTGTTGATAGAAGTAACATTTTATTAAGGTGTGTGTGATTTATTGTTAATTGTATTGGTTTGTCATATTTGAATATTTATCAACTTAGCAATTTACAATTTTATTAATAAAAGGAAAATACAATAAAATTTATTTCTGTATTTACATTAGGAAAAGTTAACATATTTACCATACAGTCTCTCTTAGTCATGTTCTTGGAATATGAACATTCTTAGATGTAGGAGAATTGATATTCCATTAAGTTGGTACAAGCCATTGAACATGCATAATGAGTGAAAGTTCACTAAGCAAAGCACACACTGAACCTTTTGTTAGGGGCTTTACATCTCGACTGACTACAATTGGATTGGTCTGCATAACAGTTTTTTGCTGGCTCTAAGAGTATACTGAACAAATCTTGGAAGTATATCCTGTTTGAGTCTACATTTAAGAATTACGTTTTCTAAATATAGACATATTAGTTATGGATCTTTAGACCATACATCCTGTATACAATATATATAAAATGGTTTGTAGATATGATCAACATGGGTATAGAAGTAATCATTAGTTATTTTTAATTTTGCAGGTTACTATCGATAAAGGAATCGATGGAAGTACCAAGAAAAAATATATTTGTAACTTTTGTCAAAAGTTATTTAATCGTAAAAACAGTTTAAAGACGCATCTTAATATTCATAGAAATGAGAGAAGTTATGTTTGTGACTTTTGTCAAAAGTCATTTAATCAACGTTCTACTTTAAAATTACATTTAAATATTCATACTAAGGAGAAAAATTATATTTGTAATGTATGTCAAAAATCATTTAATCGTAAATATGATTTAAAGAGACACTTTGATTGTCATATAAAAGAAGGAAATTATATTTGTAACTTTTGTCAGAAGTCTTTTTATCAAAGTTATGCATTAAAATTGCATTTAAATATTCATACTAAGGAGAACAGTTATATTTGTAACTTTTGTCAAAAGTCATTTAATCGTAAGTATGCTTTAAAGAGACATATTAATAGTCATACAAAAGAGAAAAATTATATTTGTAACTTTTGTTCAAAGTCTTTTAATGAAAGTTCTGAATTAAATTTACATTTAAATATTCATACGGAGGAAAATTATATTTGTAAATATTGTCAAAAGTCATTTAAAAATAAAAACAATCTAAAGGCACATCTTAATACTCATACAAATGAGAAAAATTATGTTTGTAATTTTTGTCAAAAGTCATTTCATCGTAAATATGATTTAAAAAGACATTTTAATATTCATAAAAAGGATTCATTACATTTAACAGTCATTTAGTAATAATTGCAACTTTTGTCACAACTCTTTTAATGAAAGTTCTGCTTTAAAATTACATTTAAATATTCATACTAAGGCAAAAAATTATATTTGTAATCTGCCGAAAGAGTTTTAATCATCTTTCTAGTATGAAGGTGCATATTAATTTACACCACCAAAGAGAGTAAGTTATATTTATATAAATATTGTCAAAAGTCTTTTAATTGCAGTTATGATTTAAAAACACATTAATATACACTAAAAAAAAGTCTGTTTATTACTGTTGTCAAAAATCTTTTAATGAGAGTTATACTTTAAAAAGACAGTACTTTAAAAAGATAATATCCATATTAGAGAATCATTATGACATTTAAGTCTTATATTAAGAAATTTGTTTAAGGAAAAAAATTATAGCATTCTTTCATTTAAGCATAATTTTAAATCTGTATAACAAAATTTATCTATTGTATATAATTTAATATTACATTTATCTCAATTTTTTTATGTTACAACTAATGCAGCTTATATGTCTCAAACAAGGTGATTTTTTAAAAAAAATTATTAAAAAACTAAAAATGCAATTGTTATATATATAATTTGTATATAATATTTATTTAGTAAAAATGAAAATAAAGGTTTTTTGATTGACACGAAGGTAAGGTTAACAGATCGGTCAGGATATCAATGAACATGGAGGTTGATGGTGTAATTACACCAGGCTAATTGCACTGGTCAACAAAATTTTATGTTTTGTTTGAATTTTATGTTGTATATTATTAGATTTTTTCCATCAGGCTCTATATTTTTTTTTTGTATTGACATTTCTTTCGAAACAAAAAATGTATTGTGAATGTAATATGATAATATATGCATTTTGTACTCCCTTAAAATGTATTTCTTTTGGATTTTCTGCTGTAATTTGCTGTTTACAAAGCAAGTAAAACAAACCAAGTATGCTAGTTTTTTTTTTTTTTAATTAAAAAAGAAAAACTTAAATATGTTTTTAATTTTTAATAAAATTTATTGTTTTCGCATTATTTGGACTTAAAGGTTTTAAATGGCTGTCATTTTGAAAAATTAGATAAGGTTGTGTATTTTTCTAAAAATAGATCTTTATCGTAGTAAGTGCCATGCTAAATTTCAACATAATTAGTCAAGCCATTATGGAATTAAAAATTTATATTCCAACAATATTCAGCTTACATTTTTGGGTTCAGTTTTCCCTAGTATCATGTTTCTATTGTAGATATCTCCTGGTGTAAGTGTTCTTCATGTTCATCACTGATAGCATTGAGAGTTTTGGGAAAATCCAATTTTTAATGTAAGAAATGGATTTTGAGCAACATGTTACACCCAAGTTCTTTATAGCTTTGAAGGAGTTCACTTACAAGTTCTCTGTAGTTTCCAAGAAAGATGTTTACCGCATTTTGAAATGATTTTTTTGCAGCAACCTCCAAGTCATTCAAACATTCTTCAAACACCAGATCATTCATTAGTTTTCTTATTTGCGGTCCAACAAATATACCTTCCTTTATTTTAGAATCACTTATATTAGAGGAAATTGTTTTTTAGAAGCTGTTTGTATCATTACATACACTTACATAATTACCGTACACTGAGTTTTCATACGGAGAGAAGAGATGTTCAAATTTTGACTGTGTCACAAAAAGCACTTATTTTAGTGTTTGGTTGTAAAAGATGCCATCCTCAGTCTTATTGTAAGAAATACTGGTATCCAACACAGTCTATATGCCAGAATTTCTGGGATCAAGACTGAAAGTTATAAATTTTTATTAATTTAGATCACGAACCAGATCATTTAAATCTGACTGATTAATTATATGGGGTTTAGTATATCTATTTTCTAAAAAGTTTTGATCTCCTTCTTCATCGCCTCATAAGTCAGCACAAGATTAAATATTTTCATCTTCTCATCTAAGTTCCATGTTTCTGGTGGTACTGGAATTGGAAGCTCTAGGCTAGTGTGGTACTGATTGCTTGGTATAGCGAATATCAGGATGTTTAACAGTACGTCTAGCTTTAGCTGTTATTCCAGATATCTTTATTACACAAAAATAACATTCTGTGATTTAATCCTTTGGTTCCTTCCAAGCCTTTTGAATTCCAAATAGCATGTGACAAGATCCATTTAGTCAACAATATTACACAAGAAACACAGCAAATATGAGTAGAAGATTTGTCCTGATCACATAATTTACATATGTAAATTATTATGTATATTATATATAAATTAATGGTTTACATGACTGTAATCCATTTTGGAAAGGGTCGCACAAAGCCAGAAAAGGATTGTGGCTTATTGATATTGATTCTGCTGATCGATTAAAAGCTTTAAAAAACTGTGACTTCAAGCCAATTCAAAAATTATGTACATGATGTAAGCAGAATTGGCTTGGCTTCTGGAAAAGTGATGCCTCACTGTCATCACTCAGAATCTCAGGAGGTAAGAAAGAAAAGCAGAAGATAAGAAAAGCACAAGATGCTACTGCCACTACAGCAGCAGCTGCTGCTGGTTTGAGTGTTACTGATGTATTGCAAACATTAAAGTGTAAGCAGTGTTATGGATTTAAAAATCTGAATATTCTGATTGAAGAGCACAAAGTGCTCTTCAAAGTGCTTTTGATCTCAGCTCACCCACAAGAAGATCAGATTTTCACATTGGCACCCAGTAGCTGGAGTATTGAGAAAACAGCTGATGAATTCCAGGTTTCAATGCGGATTTAAATACTAGAGCATGGATACCAGTGTTCTTTGGTGGTCAGGTTTTCACTTAACTACACATCTCAGAAGTGGTAGTCAGTTTAAGAAATGTGTTTATAATATGTAAATTGTGATCTTTATATGATGTAAATAATATTTTGTTCATAATGAAAAAGATTTTAGAATTATTGGTTTTATTTTATTATATGTCTCTGAAATCAATACTTTAACATCCACTAACGATAGTTTGTATATATTTATATTTATTTAAAAAAACTTATTATTGTTTAATTTTCAAATGTACATTCCAAATTGCTTTCTTATTTAAAACTTACACAATACCTTTTCGTAAAAACAAATACATTGTATTGTAGTGTAATCTGATGCAAGTTTATTATTTATCTTGTACTAGTAATGATGATTAAAACTAAAATTTACCCATTTTATCCAATCTACTTGGTAAGAGTGGTACTACTGTATGTCTACATCCAGGTTTGGGGTTTGAATCTAAGGTTGGTTTTGAATTTTTTAATAGATTACATAAATAAATTATTTGTAAGTGACTGAAGATATTTGTCAGCCTGTCAGTTTAAATAAATAAAAGATAATATATAATTTACCAGTATCTTTTGTATTTTAAATTTCTTTTCGATCAATTCCTTTTAAAACTGATGTGTAACCTTTCCCTTACATTTAAATTTTTAGTGTTGCAACCATGGGCATTTGGGTGAAATAGTCTCGTATTAACAAATAAATTGTTTTGAGGTTGTATTATTTATAAAAATTTCATTTTTCTATGTTAAATGGTTGAATAGTTATTTCTACGTGTGTTTATACACTGCCTATATTCCTTATTTTTTTATATGTCATTATTGTAATCACACTTTGTTGTTAAGGCATTTATGGAGCATGTTAAAGATAATTTGTTACAACATTATTTTTATGTTTTAACTCATTTTCTTTCTATTTCTCCAGTCCATTTCTTTCCATAATCATCTTTTTCTATTTCTTAAAGGAGTCACCAAAATTTTTTTTTTGAATTTTTGAAATGGGCTCTTATTAATGGTGTAATTATTTTGATCAATGTTTTCAAATAACATTAAAAAAAAATTAAATAATATGTAGTCTCCACGGCAACAGATGTTTATCATTCAAAAATTCAAAAGCGTGAATCACAAATGTAAAATGTTATTGAATATATATTTATATGAATTTATATTTTCAATATATTCATATTTCGACATATTCTTACTACGTCAATTATTCGGACAAGAAGGTAGTTTTTTTTTAAATCTTCGTCAAACTAAATATTTTTCTCTTAAAGGTGTGTAATATAATTGAATTTAAAATAAAAAATCAATAAAATTGATAATTCAATAAATATTATTGAATATTGAATATTCTTACTACGTCAATTATTCGGACAAGAAGGTAGTTTTTTTTTAAATCTTCGTCAAACTAAATATTTTTCTCTTAAAGCTGTGTAATATAATTGAATTTAAAATAAAAAATCAATAAAATTGATTAATATAAAGCTGGGTTTTTTTAAACCGCATTTATATTTTCAAAACACGACATATTCTTCTACGTCAATTATTCGGACAAGAAGGTAGTTTTTTTTTTAAATCTTCGTCAAACTAAATATTTTCCTCTTAAAGCTGTGTAATATAATTGAATTAAAATAAAAAATCAATAAAATTTATTTTATCAAGCTGGGTTTTTTAAACCGCATTTATATTTTCAAAACACGACATATTCTTACTACGTCAATTATCCAGACAAGAAAGTAGAAAATTATTCATACAATAGAAAATATCAAAACACTTAGAGGAATCCTGAAGAACTTAGATAAAGTGTGTAACGACTTAGGTATGAAAATCAATAGTAGAAAACTACATCTTTGATGACTGGCAAGGATAAGAAAAGAATGTTAGTTAACCTAAAAGGAGAAGAAAGGTGGAGTCCTTTAAATATGTTAGGAGCATTATCTGTGATGTACAATTACATTCAAAGTCAAGAGATGATAGGTGCTTTAGCAAAGGAGAAGAAATTCTCTTGGTTGCCTTTGTCAGCTTGGTCTTAAGACTAAAAATAAAATATGGACTTTTTGTCTTGATGTCAGTATTGCATAAATTAGTTAAATTTATATGCAAGGCATAGAAAGCTTGTATCTGTGTCTTTGGTATCAGCTGGATATGTTGTAGTTCAAAGCACAGGGAGTAAGAATCTTCTACATCTGCTTTCAAATGATAATAAAAGCTCGGGCTGTCCAGTATGAGCACTTTTTTCTACTATGCATGTCATTATTTCTGTAGATACAAGTTGTGCATTTTTAGTTTTTCGTGTAATTAAACGACATGTATTAGAAGCCACAGGCCTGAAGCCTGTATTGAATTCTTGGTAAAAAAAATTCTTATAACATTGCCCTACTTGCTTTCATTTCCTCAGATGTTTGATCATTATATATACCACAAAGTTTCTGAATAAAAAAAATCACAACTTGACAGATTCTTTTGGATTTTTTCTTATTATAGTGCTACTCTCTCCTCTTAGATGTCTGATAAACTTCCTTTTTTGTGAAACAAAGGTGGCTTTTCCTATCGCCTCTCTTTTTTTTTCAATTGGGCTGCCAGAATTAACTTTTGTAACAATACTTTTTAGCCTAGTTCAACCTATACCTGAAAGAAAAACTGTATTGTAAACTGGAACATTACCAAATTGCAAAGTAGGTAAAAAATAAGTTGTATTTTAATCTTGTTCTTCACCAGGTTTTAGAGTTTTGTTTTTAGTAACTTTCCTGCTGTTTAACTGGACAATTGGTGAATAAGGTACCAATAATACTATCTTGTCTTATTTTATCTGGTTTGTTGAAACCAGTTATACAGAAATAGTTTTAAGCCTAAATTTAATTTATATTTTATAAATTTCTATTATTTGGTATTTTTTTAAAAAAAATTCCTAGAATATGATCGCAGTGCTGCCTACCGGATGTAATTGTGAACTTTAACCATTGCAACCACCTTAACCTCAACAACACATAAATAAATTAATTAATTAAAAAATTATTTTCTATCTGATCAAATTGTGAATCTAAATCATTCTCGAATCAACTTATTAGTTCGCTTTTATTATTTGGTTTTTTTATTTATTTTAAGTATGGTTTTTTTATTTTAATACCTGATTTTATTTGTTTATTGTTGGGTTGAGATAATCACACGTACAGAATTTCATCAAAATCAGTCCAGTCGTTTAGGAGAAGTTCAGTGACACACACTCACAGAATAAATATATAATATATATATATATAAATATTTTATCACTGCACTGGTATTTCTGATACATTTTCTTGAGATTTAGATTTGTATACATACATACATACATATATATATATATATATATATATATATATATATATGTAACAGCAAAACAATCTATTGTTGGATTGCCTTTTTTGTAACCTAAAATTTCTACCACATTTACTTGCAGTGTTTTTCTCCATTCTTTTATGACTATTTAGGAAGGGATCAGAGTCAAAAGGTCTAATAAAGGTAGTATAAAAGCATTAGATAATGCAACTGTACGCCTTTTTTTTTTACTCATTCCTGTCTGAATTTTACAACAAAACATAAACCTGACTGAATTAATTTCTACGTTTGACATGCAAAGAAAGCATAGGATGTTTTCTTACAAGAATATATCAGTATATACTAAATTTTATTTACACAATATACATTCAATATTTACACATCGCTAAAAAAATAATTACTACTTAATGTAGTACGGTACAGTTTTCTGTATGAATGCAGCCTTACATTTTTTACATCACCATACTGTCGCAGATATTTTTTTGTTGAGTTCATGGATGGCAGCCGGGATAATTAATCAAAATTTTATAAGGACAGAACCTGATGTCAAAAGATGTGAATTGTGCGTGAACGATGTGTTTTGTTTGTTTGAATGGAGTGACTAAATTGATAGAAAGGACTTCAAAATTTTAATCATCTCACTAGACTTTTAAACACATTTTCTAGTTTGCTGTAGCAAACAATCAGATTCATGATGAAATTTATGATAAAAATAAACTAGTAAAATTAATGAAATAATATAGCGTGTGATCTCTTAATGGAAAATCTATGATAGAACCGTTACCTGTAGACGGATTCACAGATTGTGTAATGTAAAAGAAATTGAATATCTGCAAAGCAACTTAACGATGTGAATTTGATTGCTTGAGCGGACTGAGTGCAGTGCCATACACTAACAGCTTACGTGGTCCAACCGCCCACTTGTATATTTACTAAAATGGGTAGATGCACCCCGCTTGGAGCTTATTTGGCTGGTGGTCGGCCATATATCTCAAGGTTAGCTCCCACAGAAGTGCGGTAGGAGTCTCTCTAAAGTAAACTACTGATGTCGGTTGAACATAGCAACCGTATCAAGGAACTCCCACACGGTCTGACAACAGGGCTCTTGCCACATTGACTCGCCGCTTGTGAGTGGTAAATTTTCCCCTTGACCTCTTAAGTTCCAGGGTGGCCCCCCCAAGACCTAGGCAGTCAAACCAGGTGTTCATTTGACTGGACCTCCCCGCAGATGCACAGATCATCAGCTGCCAGGTGGAACCGCAAGAGATATTGGTTCAAATTAACATGGTTTGTCATCCCGTGCACCCGTTGCCCTTAACGGGTGCACGGGATGACGTTAAGAGGGCACCCGTTGCCCTTAAGAACGAACTCTAGGTATACTATACCCCAAGATCCCGTATAAACTTGCACAGGGATCTTCCCTTAGTCGTGGTGTCCGATTCCAGCTGCCATGCTTCCATCGCGAGACTGCAGCCTCTTCCGCAGGCGGGAGGTGGGCAACTGAACAAAATTTTGATTCGGTGCATTGTGATCACCGTTCCGTTCCGGCCCGTAACCGCATCCCAAATACCTCGGCCTCTTCGCAATCTCCACGCGGCTGCCCTAACTTTCGCCACTAAATCGAAGCCTTTCCCAATACGGTGGTAGCCTCGTAGGAGGTTGTTTTAAAAACACTAGTACTAAAATTAAGGCTCTGCGCTGGGCACACCTTAAATTTTGAACAATTGCTACATTCAGATCCAACCTATGCGCCCAAACGGCCGCCGCGTAAGAGATCATGCTTTCGAAGACACCTCGGTACATCACTAAGACTGCGTCCGCTGCTACTTGCCCAATGTGTTTGCTAAACAACTTCTTATCAAACAAAACACCTAGATACTTATGAACTCCGTCTCGGCTGATTACACAGCGTTTATACTTAATGTGGGGGTTTCGATTGTACGATAATTTCTCTGCAGCCTTGAAAAGCATAAACTTCGTCTTGGGCACAGAAATCTTTTAATTTTGAATATCCATCCAGCCCTCCGAGGTCGACAAGGCCTCTTGTGCCCAATGTTCCAGCTGCGGTCGTGAATTACCATGAACTAAAAGGTGACTGTCATTGGAAAAAGCCTGGGCCGAGACACCTTCTGGGAATGTCAAATACCAGGTTCCACAGTAGGGGACTGAGAACGGAACCCGGCGGGCTTCCCCTGGTGACGGATTTTTCCAAAGCTAGGAGCGCATCTTTAAACAGCCGTACAATTAGACAAATAGTGCACGGCTACGGGATCATTGGGACGTTTTAACTCATAGAGGACAGAACTCTAACACAAGGAAGGAAATGCTGCCTCTGTGTCTATAAAAATTGCCAAAACATATTTACTGTAAGCGCTTCCCTTTTCGGCAAGAGCATTTAAGATGCAAACCTCGAAAGGGGTGCTAATCCCTTTCGTGAAGCCATACTGGCCTCGATTTGGAAAACGGTTTACCTCAATCCTTTCCCAGAGCCGTTCCACAACCAGCCTTTCAAGCAACTTGCCGATTACCGGCAAGAAGCTAATGGGCCGATAACTGCCGACGTCGCTAGGATCCTTTCCTGGTTTTAATAGCACTCTCACCAAAGCCACTTTCGAACAAGTCGGAAAGCAGCCCCAACGAAGGCACCCGTGACCAGCCTGCCAAGCGGCTCTTTTATGACAGGCAGCAGATGGTAGAATATATCCGGGTCAAGTTGGTCAAGCCCCGGTGCCTTTTTCAGTGCTTACAAGCACAAATAATAAATATCACTCCTGTAGATGTAATACGTGTAAAATGTAATATTATTTCGGTTAGTTTTAGAAATGAACCTCAAGAACGTATTTTACATGAGTTTCCATTGAGTGTAAAAATTTGTGATTTAGTTATATCGTTGATTGATGAAAATGATAGTTTATTAAATCTACTCTGTGAACGAGTAAACATGTTGTTAGTATGAAAAGGACTTATATTTTCTTTCTTCTCGGTGAGAACTGTGAACTATTCTAAATGCTACAGCTATAACTGGAAATCTTTAAACATCCATATCTTCTGAACCCTTTCCCCGATTTCAAACTCCTTTCGATTCATGGAAAATCTCGCCAATCCCCATTATTTACCCCTTCCAAATTTTGATGCCCCTAAAATTTGTATTTGTTTTTTAAGGGGTACATTTTCATAAATCCCCGAGCCCCCCGAAACCCATCGATTGGTGGTCTCGATGAACGCGGGATTCAACGTAACGGATTTTCTGCTTCCCGTATCCCAATTCCGCATTATCATTAATTGACGAGTGGATGCAACCACATGGGCTGAAACTGGCGGTTAACAAATTTGAGTTTATAATCTTATTTGGGAAAAGCAAGGTGGAGCCAATAGAACTGAGAATCGGTGACCAGCTGTTGCATCGCAGGGATAAGGTCAGATACTTCTGTGTAATAATATATAACGCATGAAGATTCTGTGAACACGGCACAGAACACTGTAATAAAGCGGAAAGGTCAGTGAACTCCTTAAATTGACTTACGTCTTCACGGGGTGCGCCTAGCTCGGCCGAACCAAGAGTAATCATGTCGGCCGTAGCCTTAGTTCTGTATGCGGCGCTGGCCTGTGGCTGGACAATTAATATCCAGCGAAATCTCGACAGGCTTCGGAGGGTCCAACGAGGAGCATTAATAGGGAAGGGAATTGCCAACTTGTATGTACTGTCACGAGAAAGATTTATAGAGCACACCGGCAATAATCTCGGAATAGGGTGGGAGTTACTGACCTAACACCAGAAGAATTAGTAGATTATATGCTAGCTTCAGCGCCAAACTGGAGTGTTGTCGACGGTTTGGCGAGGACGATTTTGAGGGAAAAAGATGTCGAAGGGGATTTTAGAATAGGGCAGGGCGGACAGCCCCGCCTGGGAGGGCCGACATGCTGAGGTGTGCTGGCTCCGACGGGTCTCCTGGTGCTGTAGGCTGGGGAATCGTAAGGTAGAATCCCAGCTGCTGGGTGGGGCCCAGGAACGACCTAATCGAGCACGGTTTCTCCCTCCCTAGTAGTTAGTGGCAGGCGAGAAAATGTATAGACAGAGTCCTGACGTAGTCAGGACCTCAAAGGACCGGGACGTACTAATGACGTAGTTTGGCGAGGTTAACCCTGGCAATTTGAGGCAGAAAAGGCCCAACCGGCGAATCGAACTGGAGACACGTTTCAGTTTGAAGGACACTCCACTGGGCTGAGAGCTCAGCCCGGAGGCTGAGATACAACTCTCATAGCAATCTGTTATGCCAGCTCAATTTTTTTATGCATAGATTAATAAACAAGAATCGCTTCTAAAAATGTTATGAAAGTTTGAGTAAATTCGTAATTTTTATATATTAAACCACTTTAAATAAGCAGTGAATGCAACGTTATTTATTAAATCTGTTGTGCAATTGTATATGTATATGTGTGTGTATATATATATATATATATATTTTCAACATTTTAATGAGATATCAAATGTATTGATGTATAAAACTGCATGTGTTGGCACCATTGATCAACAGCTTAGCGTTTGTCTGAGAGGTTGTTATGGAAAGATCTATATTTTAATTTTAGTATTATCTATTCGTTGGGTTCTTATTTGATTATCTGACAGAGTAAGTAATTTATACTCTTTCAATATAAATTAATAGAATTTAAGTTTGAATTTTTTTTGTTATTTAAAACAATGTAGTGTGCGCCGTATGCTGGGATGTAAAATTCAATTACTTTGTTGTAAAATCGTTTATTTACACAAACTGTTACTGAAATATAACTGACTCTCCTTTCTAGAATTAGATGTAGAAGAACTCTTCTTGGTTTGAAAATTGACTTTAGTTTAGATAACATAGCCATGGCTCCAACTGCTTCCTCAAAGCATTTTAACCTGAATTCATATTTTAAAGGTCGTAACTGCAATTTCGACCATGTCTTACCTTCTGCTGGTAAGTCATGCCAAGTGATATAAATGTGGTCAAATTCTCGAGTCAATATTTGTAAAAGCAGTACACATATATCACCCTTATCTACATATTTTGCCCAACGGTGCATTTTCATTTGAACTTCATCATTTTTGGCAAGATTTGGATGTCAGATTTGTTTTATTCACAGCTGTACTTTGTGGGCTATGATGCAACTAGCTACCCTTAAAAAAGAAAATTCTGTCTAAAGAAAGAATAGTTATTTTCTTTGTTCCATTTCTTCTGATTTACAGATTCCATTAACAACTTCAAAAAAATTATCTTTTTCCAAACACATCTGCACAATAATATGCTTATAAGTTTTTCAAATTTGTTTTTTCCAATATCATGAAGTAAAATAGTTCATAGATTGCTAACTAGAAGTAGAAAAAAAACATAATACCACATTGCTTTGATAAGCCTAAACTGATATTTCCAGCAGTGTAAAGAAAACCCATATACCTATTAGCCATCTAACATTTTAATAACTGGAAACTGTCTGCAACCATGTTTGGTAAAACTGACTATAATAAATGAAGATGAGTTACAGAAACTATTTATTTGGTATTCAACAAAGGAACAAAAATATCCTCACAACTAACCAAATACCAGATGATTCAAAAAAGGCTTCACAACTTTAAAAGTACATAAAAATTTATTGAGATAACTTACAGATTTGATTGAGGTCTCATTTCACAGCAAAACACATCAAGTTTGTAACCTAACATTCAGTTTTGTTCGATATGACCTCCATTTGTAATGCAACATACATCCCCCCTGAAGTTGATCTCATTCCAGATTAGCTAGCAAGTCTAACGTTACTTCAGCAGCTGCTGCATTAATTTAGAGTCTTAGCTCAACAAGGTGAGCAGGCAAAAGTGGTACATAAATGTGATTGTTAATGAAATCCCACAAGAAAAAATTTAGGGAGTGAAGTGGCCATGCAGTTCCACCTTCATGACCAATCCACAGAGCTGAGAATTGAATATCAAGAAAATCTCAGACATCTAGGCAGTAGTGATGTGATGCCTCAACTTGCTCATATTAATAACATCCATCTTTTTTTTTTCTCTTTTTTTCTCCTACATCCCTAGGCCGGACATCCAATTAAGTATTCTCGGCCCAGAGATGTGTCTTTTGACTCTAAGGCGGTCTTCCCACCCACCGGATTTACACCCGGCACGGCAGGTCAACTACCCCGGTACTAGATTTTTTCTTGCCTGCCTCTAATTCCCGCCGATGAGGGCAAAGCCTGGCTATGCCGTTCCCCACCCCCGCTGATAGAAACCGGGTCTCTGTCTTTATGCTAATTGCCTCAAACCAGTGTGACCAGTACAAGGAACGTACGCACCCCCAAAACCAGCCACACTGGCCTGGTCTAGGTTTGTTAATTTTATCCCCGCGAAATCTCCCTGTCCCCTCACCAAAACCTACACGCCAGGTCATACAGGCTTTCAGAGACGGGGCTGTCCACCTATCCCTATTTACGATTGAACCTAACGATTCCTTCATCACGCCTCCTCTTCCTTAGTGTGAAAAACCGTACCAGCGAAATTGTTAAAAACGTTCCAGTTCTGCTCCCTCCTTAGCGACCACTCTACTATGTTATTCGCGTTCAGGTTATTGACTGCTATAAATTGTCTGTATTGTGCCCATCTCCAGCATTCGAACATCGTATGCTCTGCGTCGTCCACCTCCTGGCAGTAGTCGCAGTTGGGTGTCTCTCTTGCCGAATCTTTTTAAATAGTAACCAAAACATCCATGACCCGACATCATCTGTGGTATGTAAAAGTTCACCTCGCTATGTTGGCGATTCAGCCATGCGTCCAAATCACTTATTAACCTTCTGGTCCAGGACGCAGCGTTAGTGACTGCCCATACTTCCTTCCACCACTGTCAGGTCATCACCTCAGTCTCAGCTGTACTACACCCTTCCGCTCTCACTTTCCTGCTCTTGATCTGAAGTTCTATCGGCGGGACCGACGAAAGCACACATATAGCTTCATATGACAGGTTACGATTCCCTGCCATCACTTCCAACAATGCCGTTCTGTGCATTCTTCGCAGTTTATCCTTGTATAACATCCGTCTTGGTCATCATCATTCTAACTGAAGAATCAGAAAATTTTGCAGCATGTCCAGATAATCAATACCATTTACAGTTGCCTCCTGGAAGAAGAATGGATCATACAATCTTTATTTGCTTAGGGCACAAAAACATTGACCCCAGGGCTATCACAAATGTGCTGCCAAAAGGGTTTTCGCTACCTCCATATTTGGCAGTTATGGTTATTCTCCTTTTCACTGATATGAAACATTGACACATCACTAAAAATTACATTGTCAGTGCATTGTTGTCTGCTATTCTATCCAACATTTCCACATAAAACTGCAGCTGAGAAACTTTATTATCTGTAATGTATTGAACCATGGTGTTAGGTAATACGGCTTCGTGCCATAAAAATATATAAATATGAAAACTTTACCAAACTTTTTGAAATGTGTTTGTTATTCATTTCTTTTTTGTTGATAAGTTTTCTAATGTTTTCATTTACATTATGTTCAAACATTTATGGAAATTGTATCACATTTCTGATATGGTTTGTGTTTTTTTGTTTTTCATTAAAGTTTAACTTTCTAAATTTGTGTTTAATTTTAATAGACATTATTTATATAAATTATCCCTGTAGTAAATTCTCTACAAAGTTAATGAGAAATTTTTATTTGTTTATTGGTAAATTAACAAATTTATTTTATTCCAATTCCAAAAATGTGTGTTTCTGATAAAAAATGTTTCTTGTTTTGAGCAATTTTTCTTGGCCTAAGTCAGATACAGGTCTAGGACCACTTATTCAATTTCTTTGATCAAAAATTTATTTAGCCAATTTTCATCCCAAGAATTTTAGTATGGTTTAATTTTACAGAGAGAGCAGAAAGCAGGGCTAAATGTTTCTTGAGCCTAAACTCTGTAACAAACTGTTTTCTGACCTATGTTTATTTTTATGAATATGAATATTTTTTTAATTTTTGGGTATAGAATCATCTCCTGAGAGATTGCTGTGCAATTTAGAATCACCTTTATTTACCTTAGTGAGTTTCATTAGCTAATTGGTCTAGGTTGTACCAGTTATTGTAAATTGCTAATTGTTAGTGACATTTGATCCATCATAAAAACGAAATTGGAGCTTATAATAGTGGGATAAGATGTTAAAAACTGTGGTTTTATTATTGAGAATATTTATTTTCATTTCTTATATTTAGTTTATAAAATGCATCATATTTTGTTTTTTTGTTTTTTACAGATAACATGAATGTGCCTGCAAATAATTCTTTTATTAATGAATCTCTTTCTCTTAGTAAAAATATTAAATTAGAGAATGAACAAGAAAATGTAGGGGAAATGATATGCATTTTTTTACCAAATCACTTGACTGAAACTGATACATCACATACATCATCTGAGCATGTAAGTTTTTTTAATTTTTTTGTGTATGTTTGGCCATCTTAGGACCATGAACCAGTATTTTGAAATCATTTCTCTTTCTTCTGTTTTTTTTTATTTCTTAATTTTCCAACAATTCTTGATTCTTTTGCTTTGTTTTTTTTTGCCTTCTTTGTTCTGACCAACTGTCTTTTTATTTTTCTCCTTCCCTTTGAAATCCCTGAAATCTTTTATTGGTTTTCTGTGCACTATCTCCTTCAAATATTTCATTTCATTTAGAAATACAGAAATCTATTGATATCCGTTCTTTGTGTATTTGTGGTGAAATCACTTTTCAGACTCACAAAACCTGTAAATCTGTTTTATCAGCTTGACAATAGATTTAGCTCTCCATTTTTTTATTTAATCTGAAATTTTCCCAATTTCATTGTATGTGTAAATATCTTTATTACTAATTAATTTGTATCCATTTTATTGTATTTTTATTGGTCCTAGGATTTTTCTGAAATTTTTACTTGATTTTTTTCTATTAATGTTTTTTTGTGATTTCTAACTAAGATGCATCTGATGGAAACAGGACATCTTATTTGATTACATATTTTAATGCTCGATTTTACCATCTATTGAGATGTTGTTGAAATGAATTGAGATGAATTCTGCCTTTTTGAAAAAACATTTTAACCTTATTTTCTACGCAATTTATAGTAATTTTAATTATTTTGGGATCTACACCAAATTCTTCTGTGATTTTAAATTAAGAAGTTCTATTGATTGACTTGTATGTCTTTTTGAAATCTACAAAGACTAATACCTATTTTTATGCCTTGTCATTTTTCCCCTAATTATTGTTTTAAGATTTGAGATTTGTTTTGCACATGGTCTTGCTTTTCTGAATCCTTGGTATTCTCCTACATGTTAGAGTCTACGATTAATTTGATTCTATTTCAAATTGCTTTTGAAAGGATGTTGTGTATCATATGTAAGAGGGAAATCCCTTTAAAGGTATTTATTCTGTTTTATCTTTTTATTTGTGGTAGTGGGTGTATTAATGTATTTTTTCCAATTATGTCCTTGATTCTTCTGCAATCAAGCCATAACTTGCTACCTTGTTTAATTGCTGGATGATTTTGTTTATATTTGATTGTATTATTTGATTTCATGGTTTGGATTTTTCATTTCATGTTATATTTTGGAATTGAAATCTTACCTCAGTTTCTTGATAGTTAATAATTTTTCAAAGTACATACTATAATTTTGCAATTTCTTTGTTGTTAAGGCCTAATTTTCCATTTTTATCCTAAAGTATTGGCTGGTTAATTGGTATTTAGTAAGTTTTTAATTTTGGTAAGTGTGGTAAATTTTAAACCTTATTTATTGATTTCAAAATAAACAGGCTTGAAACCCATGAATACTAAATCTTAAAAAAAAATTAATAGATAAACTTATTATTAATAAGTTAGAATAGCTCTTGATAAGGTGTTAAGTGTACTTAATCTAGTATTATAAATGTCTAACCACCTTAAGTTACTTTACATAGTAAAGATAGCCTAGTAATAGGTGATCTCCTTTGAGAATCATCTATAAAGATATAAAAATGTTGAAAATTATGCCTAAGCAATTTAGTTGATTTATGAAAGTCAAAAGGTTGCAATAGATTAGATAGGAAAAATAATTACTGAAAATTTTTTACACAAATATTAAATTTGTCCTCATCAGAGATGATTCAGTACTTTGTATTTTTTACAAATTTGAAATATGAATAAAATGATGACTAGAAAAGTGCATAGCATCACGGATTTTGTAGGCAGCATATCTTAGAAAGATTCTATGTGGTATTTCTAATTTTAATTCCTAGTCAGTAAAACATTGCCAGACAACAGAGCCATAATTTAGTACTGGATTCATAAAAGTATAAGCTAAAGTTCTGAAGCGTTATTATTTCTAAAATTTGTAGAGATTCTAATAATATTTTCAATTTTTAGTGTCTTAGATACAGTATAACCAATCTATTGACTGAAGGATAAGTTGCTATCAAAATATATACTTAAGTTTTTAATTGAAGATACCTTTTGCATTGCATTATTATTCATTAAATAATTATATTAACATTTGCAAACCTTCCAAATTGAATATGAAAACAATTTTTTTAGGTTTCAAGATATACCATTTAAGTCCGTTATTTTTACACAGAGTTCATGTCAATTTGAAGTAACTGAATATCAACTAGATTTGTAATAGGTTTAAACAGTTTCATATCAAGCACGAATTGCGAATTCAGAAAATTCCCAAGGAGATCTCAAATGCTTGCCTGCCCTTGTCTTTCTGCAGATCTAACATAAATAGGCTTAGAGATAAAATCATTAATATTAATGTAGGAAATTCTGTTTGTACAAAATTAATGTATCAAAGACAACAGTGTATTATTATATCCACACGCAGCAAGTGTGTAGTTAGCAGTTGTTATTAACTACATCAGTGTGATTTAATTTGATATAACCTGCTCAGTTATGTAGTGGTTCAACTTGTCATCGCAAAATCAGCTAATTTTTGATGTCGAGACTACTAAGGTTCGAGTACGTTGTACTTGTAGTTACTTTATATGGATTTGAATACTAGACACTTCGGATACAGGTGTTCTTTGATGGTAGGTTTTCAATTAACCACCCGTCTCAGGAGTGGTCGACCTGCATCTGTTCAGGATTACATGTTTACTGGTACATTTACATTTTCAGCTACAGGACTGGCAGCTACTAGCAGTGCATTGGTCTATGCACACACACATCCAGATTTGGTAGCAACCTGGGGAAAGTCCTGAAATAATAATAACTACATCAAACAATGATAATTTGCATCAAGATAATAACAATCATTTAGTGCATGAATAGCATCTTCCATATATACACATGAGTTCATTTGCATAGATTTACCTTCGAAAAAACCATGTTCAGAACTATAAATTTCTTTAGGCAAGGTGTAATTTTCACAAAACCTAATTTATGCAAGATTTTGGTAAAAATTTACATTTGCCGATATAACAATAATTATTGGTATTTGAATGTCGCCACTAGGAAAACACCAATATTTAAGTAACAATTGAAGAGCTTAGGTAAAAACCGTTAAAGAAATAATAATTTCACTACAGAAACGCATTTTGGAGTAATTATTATCACAGTTTAATTTCAGTAAGCTTCAAAAACAATATAGATTGAATTATTAAGAATTATTTAAGAGTAAATTGTATGTAATACTCTTAGTGTTGAAGATTTATTATTAAATTATACTGTTAAAAGTTAAGGGGAATGTTTATCTAATGATCCCAAAGATTTTTTAAAATTGCTAATAAAAAGTACAAAAGTAGATCTTATCCATCTTGTATTGATAAGATTATTAATCTTATCAGGTAACATTAAAGTTACCTGATAATAATAATTTAACTGGACTGTTAATGTATGTTGTATGTAAATTGGAAATAAAATTTATGTTTCTAATATAAGTTATACAAAAAATAATGAACATATTTACTTTATAGCATTCATTTTTTGTTTTGTTACAGCAAGTAGATTTAGTACGACTGAACGAGGAACCGCTTGATATTATTAATAGTGATATTCCAGAAGATCCTTTAGCAATTGAAGAGACCACCTTAGTTAAATCAGAAAATTTAAAAGTTGAAAGTGAAGTGGTAAGGATGTTGGATTTTGCATATAATGGAACACCAATTATCCAGATGCACCTTTGCAAGGCCAAATCTGGAATATTGGAAAGTATAATTTAAAAGATTTTAATCATTCTAATGTTTAGTGGATAACACTAAATAAAAAATAAATAAATATATTTCACTAAAATTAAAAAGAATTTTGGAACATACATACAGTGTAAGAAAAAACAGATATAGTAATACGGTATAAAAAATGCAGTGTGTAGAAATTTTCTTTTATGATAGATTTAACACAGGTCTAAATATATGTATGTTTTTGCTAAATAAATTGCAAAAAAGTCAATTAAAAAATCCAGTAAAATAACGATCTATAAAAAAAATTCCTGTTGATGTAAAGCTTTGTTTGAATGGTGTTTAAATTTTACAAATATTGTATTTGTTTTTTTTTTAATTCCTTAATCTGGATTTAAGTAGTCCAGACAGTTGGACATCTGGAAAATTGGCATTCTGCTGTGTTATCTTTTCGTTGTTATACAGAGTGATTCAAAGAAACGGGAAATTAAAAAAAAAAATAACGTTAATGAAAAACTTTTTTAGAAAATGAATTTTATTTCATGTAATAGTACAAACGTTGCCATTTTAGGATACATAAATTTTAGTTTATTTTTTAAAGATATCTTGCAGGTGACCTCCTCTTCTATGCAAATACTCATGAAGCCTCTTCGTTAAATTGTACATGGTTTGATGTAACATCTCAACTGGAATTTCTGCAATTGCTTCTCGGATCTTTGCCTTCAGTTCTTCCGTTGTAGCAGGTCTACTGTGGAACACTTTGCTTTTAAGATGACCCCACAAAAAGTAATCGCAAGCTGAGAGATCAGGCGATCTGGGAGGCCATCTAATGTCACCATTTCGTGAAATGACACGTCCAAACGATCGGCGTACAGCTACCATCGATATTCGTGCAGTATGTAACATTTCTCAGTCTTGTTGAAACCAGGTTGTGTTAAGAATTGGTGGAAATCTCTTTTGTTGTTCCACAACAAAGGTTTCCAGCACGGCTACGTAACAAGCCGACGTCACTGTAATCGCAAGACCGTTGCCATCCTCAAAAAAATAAGACCCTATAACACCGCAAGATGACATAGCACACCACACGGTCGCTTTCTGGCTATGCAATGAACGCTGGTATAGCTGTGTAGGATTTTCTTGTGCCCAGTACTCAAATTTTGCTTGTTAACAAATCCACTGAGGTGGAAATGCGCTTCGTCTGACATCCACAGTTCGTGAAGAAACTCATCGTTATCATTTATCTTCTGAAGCATTACATTACAGAATTGTGCTCGTGCAACTGCATCGTTTGGTTTCAGTTCCTGGACGATATGCGACTTGAACGGATGGAAATGCAAGTTCTTCACTAACATTCTTCGAACACTTGAACTATGCAATTGTAAAGATGCTGAGAGACGACGGATTGACCGATGTGGATTTCATGTGACAGCATCTTGTAAAGCTTGAACATTGTGTGGTGTACGGACGGTTTGCTCATGGCCTGGAGGTTTCTCTTTCATTGCCGAACCGGTTTTCTCAAAATTAGATATCTGTGTTTTAATTGCATGTGCTGATGGAACACGGTTGTGCCGTCCCAGATTAAAATGACGGTGAAATTCTCTACGCGCTCCCTCCACACTGTCATTGTTTTTGTAAAACGCTTTAATAGCAAATGCACGTTGCACCACTCCAAAGATCCATGACAACTAAATGGCAGGTTAGGTTAGAGAGGCTGGCGCCACTTATCAAGTGGTACCAATCGCCCACGGTTACCAACACAACTTTCAAAATTTCCCGTTTCTTTGAATCATCCTGTATATATGTTTTTGAAGCTTATAGAACCCTTTCTTATTAATGACTATTGACTAGAGAATAATTTCGTAAACTTAATTTTTTTTTTACGTACTTTTGGTATATAACTATCAAAAGTATTAATGCACAGTAGCAATGATCAGTAATACATTCTGGTTGAGTGGCATTTTTCATATGCTACAAAATTGCATTTCCATGTTCCATGCACAAGCTTCTTTCTAGCTTATATGAGGATATATAAAAAATAATTTAATAACTATTGTTTGGAATCAAACTGTCATTTTAGTAAATGTTTGAATCTTGGAAACTTATATTTTTTTAATCTGGTATATGTTTATCAGATATAAGAATAATATTCAAAATCTTAGGTAATGTTATCTCTAAAGGTAAATGCTATTTATCACAATAAAAGGTTTCATCATAAACAATATTATCATTAATGTTAATATGATTAGAAAAAAAACCAATCAAGAAAATTACGGCAACAGTTGGAACAAATCATTTGCTTTTAAAAGATTTCAGTTTGTCGAAAATTCTGTAAGGTGAGTAGCAGCATTTTTATCATTAAATTAGGATAACGTTTACCAAAAGAAACATTTTCTAGGTTTTCTTATACAAACCTGTCACATTAAAGTCACTTAATAATTTAATGTATATGCACTATTAGTGTATATGGTAAGTGAATTGGAGATACAATTTATGTTCGTAATATGTATTATAAAAAAATCATAAATATGTTTACTTTGTACCATTCATTTTTTGTTTTATGTTGCAGCAAATAGATTTAGTAGGATTAAAAGAGGAACCGCTTGATATTGTTGTTAATGGTGATATTTTAAAAGATCCTTTAGCAATTGAAGAGACCACCTTAATTAATTCAGAAAATTTAAAAGTTGAAAATGAAGTGGTAAGGGTTTTAGATTTTGCATATAATGGAACACCAATTATCCAGATGGACCTTTGCAAGGCCAAGTCTGGAAAATTGGAAAGGATAATTTAAAAAGATTTTATCATATATATTGGACTAATCATTCTAATGTTTAGTGGACAACACTAAATAAAAAATAAATAAATATATTTCAGTAAAATTAAAAAGAATTTCGGAGCATACATACAGTGTAAGAAAAAACAGATATAGTAATATGGTATCAAAAATGCAATGTGTAGAAATTTGCTTTTATGATGGATTTAACACAGGTCTAAATATATGTCAATTAAAAAATCCAGTAAAATAAAGATCGATAAAAAAAATTCCTGTTGAGGTAAAGCTTTGTTTGAATGGTGTTTTAATTTTACAAATAATGTATTTGTTTTTTTTTTTTAATTGTTTAATCTGGATCTAAGTAGTTCAGACAGTTGGACATCTGGAAAATTGACATTCTGCTGTGTTATCGTTTCATTTTTATATATTTTAGTATGTAAATTTTGTATTACGTACAGTTCATTTCTTAACTCATATACAGAATGTATCGCACAGTTTTCCCACAATTTTCATAACCTATTATACTCATGAAAATAATGGAAAAAGATCATATAAACATATGTCCTAAAATGCGTTTTTATTTGTGAGTTAGGCTAGTGAAAAATTTCACTCAGATTCCAGATATTTATGAAATTAGGTCCAACTGAAATTTTTAGGATGTTAATTTTGGAACAGAATTAGTGGTTTCTTATGGTTTTTGACCTGGAAAATTAAATAGTTCCAGAACCATACCTGCAATAGGTTTTGAGAAATCTTGGGTGAGAACCAATAAATTGTGGGGTAAAATATTTTTTTTTTATGTTTGATGTACAGTAACAGTTTTAAATGGGTAATGAATACATAAAAAGTTTTTAACAAAACTTGTAGAGAATTTAATTCTCTAATTAATTTAATTAACCTGCGGAGCCTCTGTGCACAGTTTGCTTTAAGGTGTTCATTAGAGATTAGCAATAATTGCGCATGCGCATTTCATTCCATAACTGGGTTCATACTGTCAACGTCAATGCTTGAACAGTTAACATAAGAATTGAGATGCGAATTACCATGTAATTGTGTATTTTATGACATAAATGTATTTTGTTTATATCAAATTGTAAATATGCCTCCTAAAAAATCATGCAACAAGGAGAAGCTTATAACAGTAAGTGTGACTGACTATACCATCTGCAGCTGAGTTTTTGTAGGTGATGAAAACGAATGCGTACTCCTTGTTTTGGAGGGGTTAATTTTATGATTTACATACCTATGTTCAGTTGGCAATAATAAACAGGCGAACTCTAACATTGTCATTATACACCCAAAATGAATACTATGTCATATTCCTCTTTTAAATAAGTACGGCATTACTTCAATGGCATAGTATTTTTGGTACTTAAGTTATTAACGCCACCGCAGCTACAGCTTTATTTAAAAACAAAGTAGTCAATCGGATTTCGGTGGAAAATGAACAGTCTCTTTATTAATTTTAATAAATGGTTATTTATATTTATTTATTTTATTAACCAAACTTAACCTTCGCTCGCTAACCTTGATTAATTAACATCGTAATTTTTTGAGTATTTGTTTAATAATTGCAATAATTATTGCAATTATTTATTATTTAAATAATCAAAACACTCCTGTTAATTAGTCAAGGTTAGCGAGCATATGTTAAGTTTGGTTATATATTTATAAAATAAATAAATAAATATTAACCATTTATTAAAATTAATAAAGAGATAAGAGAAATTAATAAAGAAATCCGATTGACTACTTTGTTTTTAAATAAAGCTGTAGCTGCGGCGGCATTAATACGTAAGTACCGTATTTTTTTTAATTTGAATTTGATCGGTTCATTGTTAAAACTAAATTCAGTTTCAAACTAAAATTCATAGAAACTCTTCACTAATGACAGCACAGTTCACATTATCCAATCTACCTAATGTACCTTAAATAATGGTTTAAATACTAACACAGTATTGCAGATTGTTGATCATCTGTTGTTATTTTATTGCCAACTTTAGTAATAGAATAATAATAGAATAGTAATTTATTTTTTTTATCTTATAATTTGTTTTTCTATTAGTATTTATTTTATGATGATGTCATTTATATATTATATTCAGTTTGTTATAATGAAAAAAAAAATTGCTTCCTGAATATTTCATATTTTTCATAGTTTTCATATTTTGTAAGGTTATTTCTATATCTTTTTTTTTAAAGGAATCTGAGATCTCCCTGAATGATGAAGTTACATCACAGCTTAATTTTAATATGAAAACGAATGATCTTGAAATAAATAAGTATTTACACATGGTGAAGACAGAAAAGGAGATCGGATTTTATCCGAGCCATGTAAGTATTAATTATTGTTTGTATTAACATCCAAACATTTGTCTTTTAGTAATTTTATTACTGTGTATAAATGTATATTTTGGTTCTTCCAATATGTTCTGTCAGAAAAAATAAATTTTTTATTTTATTTAGTTCTATTTAATTAACACCGACTTATTAAATTGTGTATGAATGAAAAGCTTAGTGAAACAGGCCTATTTTTTCCTTTTACTAGTAGTACTTATAAAAAAATTGGACTGCTACCAAGTGTCCTTCATTAAAAATGCTCCTTCAGAGCATGTATTTTTTCAGATAATAATGTAGGCCTACTATATGAAATATTTTGATTTGTCTATAATAAGATAGCTTATGTTCTAGCTAGTTTGTTACTTAAAGTATGAGTCATACACACAAACTCATCTTTAAACATGAATTTGAATAGACATGCATGGACATGAATGTTTGGGTAATCCTAAATGTAAACATTGTAGAAGGCTCATTTACTGTTTTGATTTCAATATGATATGTTGTATTGTTGTTAGTGTTAATACTGTGGTTAGGTAATGTACACTTGTTTTTAAAGCAATTTTATTAGCAGTGAATTTCTCTTTTATCCGTTATATTTTACTTTTAATTTCACAGTGAACCTTAATATTATGGGAGTCTTTCTAAATATAGACTATTAGTTTTGGGTACCTTTAGATGAGATATTCTGTATATAAAATATATGTGTAAAAATGTGTGGATTTGTAGATCTGATCAACATGTATATAGAAGTAATAAATATATCTATCTGTTATTATAAATTTACCAAATAGTTAGTTCTGCTGGTTTTCCTAAGATATGCATATGAATAAAGTTTCAGTCAAGTGTGTAAACATACTACAAGGTAAGTAAAGTTCCTTATTGTAATGATTAATTAATTTTCAAAACCATGTTGATTATAAATATATGTTTAAAATATTCATTTTTTGTACATATTTAGTGGCATATTTATATTATTGTAATTGATATAATTTTACATTAATTCATAATTATATTTTAATTATTGGTTATTTTATTTTTTACAGGATATAGGAATAATCAAAGGAAGTACCAAGAAAAATTATATTTGTAACGTTTGTCAAAAGTCATTTAATCGTAAATACGATTTAAAAAGACATTTTAATAGACATATAAAAGAGAAAAATTATATTTGTAACTTCTGTCAGAAGTCTTTTTATCAAAGTTCTGATTTAAAAATACATTTAAATATTCATACTAAGGAGAAAAATTATATATGTAACTTCTGTCAAAAGATTTTTAACTGTTATTCTAATTTAAAGGTGCATGTTAATTTACACACCAAAGAGAAAAAATATATTTGTAACCTTTGTCAAAAGTCATTTAATCGTAAATACGATTTAAAGAGACATTATAAGAATCATACAAAAGAGAAAAATTATGTTTGTAACTTTTGTCAAAAGTCTTTTAATGAAAATTATACTTTAAAAGTACATTTAAATATTCATACTAAGGAGAAAAATTATATTTGTAACTTTTGTCAGAAGTCTTTTTATCAAAGTTATGCTTTAAAATTACATTTAAATATTCATACTAAGGAGGAAAATTATACTTGTAACTTATGTCAAAAGTCATTTAATCATAAATACGATTTAAAGAGACATATTAAGAGACATACAAAAGAGAAATTACATTTGTAACTTTGTAGTGTGTAAAGAAAATGTGTGTAAATTTTACAAGTGAGACTTGTATAGAAATTTTTTTTCCCAAAAGAGGGGGGATAAAAACCTCCAAAAAATTAAGAATCTTTAAAATTAAAAAAAAATATTTTATCACTGCACTGGTATTTCTGATACATTTTCTAAAGAGATTTAGATTTGTATACATATATATATATATATATACCGACAGACATTATCCTGACGTGGCATTGTTCTGTAATAAATGCACAACACATAAATATTAACTTATTTAAGTTAAAATTAGCAGGAATGTGAATGAAATTTCATTAATATGACTATTATCAGTTTGCAATTGTTGTATTATTGTATTGGGTTTATTGATTATTTATGTGTAGTATGGTTAATATTTATTTTCACTAAATATTGAGATATCTGATGAAAATTGAAACGACGTAAAATTAATAATTAGTGTAATTAATAAATTTTGGTACTTACTTATTAACACCACCGCAGCTACAGCTTTATTTAAAAACAAAGTAGTCAATCGGATTTCGGTGAAAAATGGGCCGATATAGAGTTTAACATAGATTCAAAACAGTCTCTTTATTAATTTTAATAATGGTTATTTATATTTATTTATTTTATAAATACATTTAACCAAAACTTAACCTACGCTCACTAACCTTGACTAATTAACAGGAGTGTTTTGATTATTTAGATAATAAATAATTGCAATAATTACTGAATTTATTAAATAAAAACTCAAAAAATTACGGTATTAATTAGTCCAGGTTAGCGAGCGCAGGTTAAGTTTGGTTAAATTATATTTATAAAATAAATAAATATAAATAACCATTTATTAAAATTAATAAAAAGACTGATCATTTTCCACCGAAATCCGATTGACTACTTTTTTAAAAATAAAGCTGTAGCTGCGGTGGCGTTAATACGTAAGTGCCTAAATTTTCATCCCCATTACTTCTAATTTTCACTTAAGATCATTTTAAAAAAGTACCTCCTGCATTTTTTTTAAATTAATTAATTTTTAAGTTTCATAACCATGTGATAGCTTAATTAATCAGTTAATAAAAAATTAAAGCACTGTAAAAAAAGCAACGTTGTTAAAATTTTAGTAGAAATTTTTATCATTTTTCTCAATCTGTATTTTAACATCTATTTTACCAAATTTTAGATAATTGTAAATTAAAAACAATTTTAGAACATTTTTTATAAAATTTATCAGCAACAAAAATTATAACTTCAATTTTTTAAATATACTTTAAACTATAATTATTATACGTAAATTATATTTTAATTTTATAAATGCTATAATTTATTTTATAAACTGACATTTTTATTTTCAAAGAGCCATTCAATACTTCATAAGTTGCATAGAATCAAATGAGAACTGGCAATCTAAATTTGATTGTTATTGAATGCAGGTGTATACATCATTAAAATTCACGAAAAATCATGTAAAATACTCACGTCAATACTGCATCTTACAAATTTGCACAATATATATTTTTTAATTACATTTTAAAACGTTATTTAAATAAATAATATTCTCAATAAGCGCCCAATTCTAGCAGACTCGGCAATGCTTTGCTGTTGCTAGATTTTGTATATATACAAATTAAATGAACACAATTGAAAGTTTCATAAAACCTTAAAAACAATGAACATTACGGAACTTCATAAAATTTAACCTTTCACTTTATAAAAAGTCAGAATGTAAATAAATCCAATTGTCAGAACGCCACTACCTATCGGATTTAATTCAAACTACTCTCTAAACACAGTAGACCGTTAAAAATACGAATTTTAATGTAATAACAACATTAAGCTACGACGCAAGTAACCGATATGCGAAAAAGCAACAAAATTAAAAAAATTCCTAGAATCCAATCGCAGTGCTGCCTACCGGATTTAATTGTGAACCTTAACCATTGCAACCACCTTAACCTCAACAACAACACGTAAATAAATAAATTAATTAAAAAAATATTTTCTATCTGATCAAATTGTGAATTTAAATCATTCTCGAATCAACTTGATCACACACACAAAATTTCATCAAAATCAGTCCAGTCGTTTAGGAGAAGTTCAGTGACACATACGCACAGAATAAGTAAATAAATATACATATATAAAAATATTTTATCGCTGCACTGGTATTTCTGATACATTTTTCAAGCGATTTAGATTTGTATACATACATACATACATATATATATATATATATGTAACAGCAAAACAATCTATTGTTAGATTGCCTTTTTTGTAACCTAAACTTTCTAACACATTTACTTGCAGTGTTTTTCTCCATTCTTTTATGACTATTCAGAAAGGGATCAGAGTCAAAAGGTCAAAAGGCAGCCTTACATTTTTTACATCACCATACTGTCTCAGATATTTTTTTGTTGAGTTCATGTATGGCAGCTAGGATAATTAATCAAAATTTTATAAGGACTTTTAAACACATTTTCTAGTTACTGATTATGACTATTGTGATGCAATTTTGTATTATTTTTTACGCAATAAAAATATTATTCCTAATCTTCATATTTTTATTTTTGGTCCTAAAAACTGGCAGCCAAGAGATTTCTTCTGCTTTAGTAAACCACCTGTGTCATCTCTTGAACTGTGAAGAGAAAAGTGTGTACAATAAAAAATGTTATTCTCCTAACAAAATAATTACAAACTTATTTAACACATTAGCTGGAGCATTTTTTTTTTAATGGAAATAATTAAAAATCTTCAATGTGTAGTAATTAAGTTTCCAACGATGAGGTAGAATAAAATATCGTATCAATTTACAGTTCATATTGACTACTATCTTATAGCTTTGTTGAACTTGTGCAAAGTTTATTTTATATTTGTTGTGAATTGTCAGACGGTCACATAGCATATATATTCTTTAAAACAACTTATTCACAGTTTCGAACTGATATAAAATATAGATATTAAAGTTGTTAATCCAAACAAAAAGCTGTTTATCCACATACGTAAATTAAATCTGCATCTGTTTCAAATGGAATCATTTTATGATGATTTAAAGAGACAACACATCTCCGAATGGGGTTATAATCACTCGCGAAACGTTTGGAAACTTTTTAAAATTAATATTACGATTTCTATATAAGACGTCATGCTGTTGGCCGATACATTTGAGAGTTTTTGTATTAAAATAATGGAAACAAACAATTTAGATCCTTTACATTACATATCTGTGCCACATTTATCGTGGTTTGCCACCCTCAAAGCTACTCTACACATCCTGATGTATTTGATTTTTGAAAAAGGTATTCACGGCGGCATATCGATGATTGCTAATTGTTTTGCTGTAGCAAACAATCAGATTCATGATGAAATTTATGATAAAAATAAACTAGTAAAATTAATGAAATAATATTAGCATGTGATCTCTTAACGGAAAATCTATGATGGAACCGTTACCTGTAGACGGATTCACAGATTGTGTGATGTAAAAGAAATTGAATATCTGCAAAGCAACTTAACGATGTGAATTGGTTTGCTTGAGCGGCGTGTGTGGACTGAGTGCAGTGCCGTACACTAACGGCTTACATGGCCCAACTGCCCACTTGTATATTTATTAAAATGGGTAGACGCACCCTGCTTGGAGCCTTATTTGGCTGGTAGTCGGCCATATATCTCAAGGTTAGCTCCCACAACAGTGCGTTAGGAGTCTCCCTAAAGTAAACTACTGATGTCTGTTGAAAATAGCAACCGTATCAAGGAACTCCCACACGGTCCGACAACGTGGCTCTTGCCACATTGACTCGCCGCTTGTGAGTGGCCAATTTTCCCCTTGACCTCTTTAAGTTCCAGGGTGGCTCCCCCAAGACCAAGGCAGTCAAACCAGGTGTTCATTTGACTGGACCTCCCCACAGATGCACAGCTCATCAGCTGCCAGGCGGAACCGAAAGAGATATTGGTTTAAATTAACATGGTTTGTGATCACCTGGGCACCCGTTGCCCTTAAGAACGAACTCGAGGTATACTATACCCCCAGATCCCGTATAAACGTGCACAGGGATCTTCCCTTAGTCGTGGTGTCCGATTCCAGCTTCCATCGCGAGACTGCAGCCTCTACCGCAGGCGGGAGGTGGGCAACTGAACAAAATTTTGATTCGGTGCATTGTGGTCACCGTTCCGTTCCGGCCCGAAACTGCATCCCAAATACCTCGGCCCTAACTTTCACCACTAAATCGATTGGGAGAGCCTTTCCAAATACGGTGGTAGCCTAGTAGGAGGTTGTTTTAAAAACACTAGTGCTAAAATTAAGGCTCTGCGCTGGACACACCTTAAATTTTGAACAAGTGCTATATTCATATCCAACCTATGCGCCCAAACGGCTGCCGCGTAAGAGATCATCCTTTCGAAGACACCTCGGTACATCATGTACATCACTGAGACTGCGCCCGCTGCTACTTGCCCAATGTGGTTGCTAAACAGGAACTTCTTATCAAACAAAACATCTAGGTACTTATGAACTCCGTCTCGGCTGATTACACAGCCTTTACACTTAATGTGTGGGGGTTTCGACTGTACGATAAATTCTCTGCACCCTTGAGAAGCATAAACTTCGTCTTGGGCACAGAAATCTTTTAATTTTGAATATCCATCCAGCCCTCCGCGGTCGACAAGGCCTCTTGTGCCCGATCTTCCAGCTGCGGTCGTGAATTACCATGAAGTAAAAGGTGACTGTCATTGGAAAAACCTGGGCCGAGACCCCTTCTGGGAATGTCAAATACCATGTTCCACAGTAGGGGACTGAGAACGGAACCCGGCGGGCTTCCCCTGGTGACGGATTTTTCCAAAGCTAGGAGCGCATCTTTAAACAGCCGTAAGATTAGACAAATAGTGCACGGCTACGGGATCATTGTGGCGTTTTAACTCATAGAGGACAGAACTCTAACACAAGGAAGGAAATGCTGCCTCTGTGTCTATAAAAATTGCCAAAACATATTTACTGTCGGCGCTTCCCTTTTCGGCAAGAGCATTTAAGATGCAAACCTCGAAAGGGGTGCTAATCCCTTTCGTGAAGCTATACTGGCCTCGATTTGGAAAACGGTTTACCTCTTTCCTTCCCCAGAACCGTTCCACAACCAGCCTTTCAAGCAACTTGCCGATTACCGGCAAGAAGCTGATGGGCCGATAACTGCCGACGTCGGTAGGATCCTTTGCTAGTTTTAAGAGCACCAAATCCACTTTCCAACAAGTCGGAAAGCAGCCCCAACGAAGGCACCTGTGAACAGCCTGCCAAGCGGCTCTCTTATGACAGGCAGCAGATGGTAGGATGCTTACAAGGACAAATAATAAATATCACTCCTGTAGATTTAATACGTGTAAAATGTAATATTATTTCGGTTAGTTTTAGAAATGAACATGAAGAACCTATTACATGAGTTTCCATTGAGTGTAGATCGGAGTTGAAGAGTATTCATTTTATATTGATTTTCTACCGGCAGATGAGACAAATTTGTGATTTAGTTATATCATTGATTGATGAAAGTGATAATTTATTAAATCTACGCGGTGAACGAGTAAACATGTTGTTAGTATGAAAAGGACTTATATTTTCTTTCTGCTCGGTGAGAACTGTGAACTATTCTAAATGCTACAGCTATAACTGGAAATCTTTAAACATCCATATCTTCTGAACCCTTTCCCCGATTTCAAACTCCTTTCGATTCATGGAAAATCTCGCCAATCCCCATTATTTACCCCTTCCAAATTTTGATGCCCCTAAAATTTGTATTTGATTTTTAAGGGGTACATTTTCCTTAATCCCCGACCCCCCCCGAAACCCTGTTGTTAGTATGAAAAGGACCTATATTTTCTTTCTTCTCAGTGAGAACTGTGAACTATTCTAAATGCTAGCAGCAGTTGGAGAAGGTTCTTCTATGTCTGGAAGTGCGCAATCTCAAAAAACGGAGATGCGGCCCGACGAAGGGGTCGGTGCTGGGTCCCTGCTTTGGAACATGGTTTATGACGGCGTGTTGAACCTCCGTCTGCCAGCACGGACGGAGACCATTCCATACGTCGATGACCTTGCGATCCTTGTCAGCGGAAGGACGAAAGAGGAAATACAGGCAAGGGGCAATTCTGCATTATCATTAATTGACGAGTGGATGCAAACACATGGGCTGAAACTGGCGGTTAACAAATTTGAGTTCATAATCCTAATTGGGAAAAGCAAGGTGGAGCCAATAGAACTGAGAATCGGTGACCAGCTGTTGCATCGCAGGGATAAGGTCAAATACCTCGGTATAATAATATATAACGCATGAAGATTCTGTGAACACTGTAATAAAGCGGAAAGGTCAGTCAGTGAACTCCTTAAATAGACTTACGTATTCACGGGCTGCTCCTAGCTCGGCCAAACGAAGAGTAATCATGTCGGCCGTAGCCTTAGTTCTGTTCATCGAAGAGCATTGATAAGGAAGAGAATTGCCAACGTGTATGTACTGTCACGTGAAATATTTATAGAGCACACCGTGTTCCATTACCATAAATGACAAAAATCTCGGATTAGGGCGGGAGTCGCGACCTAACACCAGAGAAGTAGTAGATTATATGCTAGCTTCAGCGGCAAACTGGAGAGTCGGCGAGGACGATTTAGAGGGAAAAAGATGACGAAGGGGATTTTAGAATAGGACAAGGCGGACAGCCCCGGCTGGGAGGGCCGACATGCTGAGGTGTGCTGGCTCCGATGATCAGCCGGGGTCTCCTGGTGCTGTAGGCTGGGGAATCGTAAGGTAGAATCCCAGCTGCTGGGTGGGGCCCAGGAACGACCTAATCGAGCACGGTATCTCCCTCCGTAGTAGTTAGTGGCAGGCGAGAAAATGTATAGACCGAGTCCCGGTTCTTTGAGGGGTTGGCAGGAATGACGTAGTTTTGCGTGGTTAACCCTTTCCTGACAATTTGAGGCAGAAAATATCGAACCGAACTGGAGACTCGTTTCAGTTTGAAGGACACTCCCCTGGGCTGAGAGCTCAGCCCGGGGGCTGAGATACAACTCTCATAGCAATCTTTTATGCCAGTTCAATTTTTTTTTGCATAGTTTAATAAAAAAGAATTGCTTCTAAAAATGTTATGAAAGTTTCAGTAAATTCTCAATTTTTATATTAAACCACTTTAAATAATCAGTGAATGCAACGTTATTTATTAAATCTGTTGTGCAATAGTATATGTATATGTGTATATATATATATATATATATATTTATTTGTTTTCAACATTTTAATGAGATATCATATGTATTGATGTATAAAGCTGCATGTGTTGGCACCATTGATCAACATCTTAGCGTTTGTCTGACAGGTTGTTATGGAAAGATCTATATTTTGATTTTAGTATTATCTATTCTTTGGGTTCTTATTTGTTTATCTGACAGAGTAAGTAATTTATACTCTTTCAATATAAATTAATAGAATTTAAGTTTGATTTTATTTTTTGTTATCTAAAACAATGTAGTGTAAGCCTTATGCTGGGATGTAAAATACAATTACTTTGTTGTAAAATCGTTTATTTACACAAACTTTTATGAAATATAACTGACTCTCCTTTCTAGAATTAGATGTAGAAGAACTCTTCTTGGTTTGAAAATTGACTTTAGTTTAGATAACATAGCCATGGCTCCAACTGATTCCTCAAAGCATTTTAACCTGAATTCATATTTTAAAGGTTGTAACTCCAATTTAGACCAGCAGAAGGTAAGAACCTTCTGCTGGTAAGCCATGCCAAGTGATATAAATGTGGTCAAATTCTTGAGTCAATATTTGTAAAAGCAGTACACATATATCACCCTTATCTACATATTTTGCCCAAGGGTGCATTTTCATTTGAACTTCAAAATTTTTGGCAAGATTTGGATGTCAGATTTGTTTTATTCACAGCTGTACTTTGTGGGCAATGATGCAACTAGCTACCCTTAAAAGAAAATTCTGTCTTAAGAAAAAATAGTTCTTTTCTTAACCTCTCCATTTTCTTAGTTCCATTTCTTCTGATTTACAAAGATTCCATTAACAACTTAAAAAAAAATCTTTTTCAAACACATCTGCACAATAATATGCTTATAAGTTTTTCAAATTTGCTTTTTTCCAACATCATTGAAGTAAAATAGTTCATAGATTGCTAACTAGAAGTAGAAAAAAAAACAAAATACCACATTGCTTTGATAAGCCTAAACTGATATTTCCGGCAATGTAAAGAAAACCGATATACCTTTTAGCCATCAAACATTTCAGTAACTGAAAACTGTCTGCCCTGCAACCGTGTTTGGTAAAACTGACTATAATAAATGAAGATGAGTTACAGAAACTATTTATTTGGTATTCAACAAAGGAACAAAAATATCCTCACAACTAACCAAATACCAGATGATTCAAAAAAGGCTTCGCAACTTTAAAGGTACATACAAATTTATTGAGATAACTTACAGATTTGATTGAGGTCTCATTTCATAGCAAAACAGATCAAGTTTTTAACCTAACATTCACTTTTGTCCGATATGACCTCCATTTGTAATGCAACATACATCCCACCTGTAGTTGATCTCATTCCAGACTAGCTAGCAAGTCTAACATTACTTCAGCAGCTGCTGCATTAATTTAGAATCTTAGCTCAACAAGATCAGCAAGCAAAAGTGGTACATAAACCCGATCATTAATGAAATCTCACAAGAAGAAATCTAGCGATTACAAAGTGGCCATGTAATTGGAGCATCACGACCAATCCACAGACCTGAGAATCGAGTATCAAGAAAATCTCAGACATCTAGGAGGTAGTGATGTTGCTGCGTTGTCTTGCTCATATTACCAGTGTCCATATTGGTCATTGTCTCAACTGAAGAATTAGAAAGTTTTGAAGCATGTCCAGCTAATCGATACGATTTACAGTTGCCTTCTGGAAGAAGAATGAGCCATCTTAATTTTCTTAAGGGCCAAAAGCATTGACGTCACAGCTATCACAAATGAGCTGCCAAGTTTCTATGGGCTTTGGCTAACCCCATATTTGGCAGTTATGGTTGTTCACCTTTCCACTGATGTGAAACATTGACACACCACTAAAAATTACATTGTCAATGCATTGTTGTCTGCATTTCTATCCAACATTTCCACATAAAACTGCAGCTGAGAAACTTTGTTATTATTTGTAATGTATTGAACCATGGTGTTAGGTAATACGGCTTCAAGTGCCGTAAAAATATATAAATATGAAAACTTTACCTAACATGGGTGAGTAAACAACTTACAATGGAGTTTGTTGATACCCTTTTGCATGATTGTCGGTGGAGGGGTTCTTCCTTTAAATCCAAAATGGCAGTTTCCAACTTGTTGCTGGAATAAACTGTAATTAAACATTTTTGAATGGTTGAAGTAATTTGCTTGTATATTTTCAATCACAACACCCAAATAACGAGTGTTCCAGTCTTATAACTGGGAGATCTGAGTTCTAGTTTCCATAATGCCTTTTTCTTTTTTTAACTTTTACTTTTTCATTTGTACACATTATCACAGTTGATTTTTTTATTATATAATACAAGAATGTGGAAAAAATGTTTGCTGATTATTATTTTATTTGTATATAATAATCATTAACCTAGAAAAATTTATGAAAATATGAGAATAAAATTAACACGATAGGGAATAAAGGATTTCCCATCATTATTATTAAAGGATAATAAATGGACAATAAACAGAGTTTTTTTTTGTATAAAACTTAAAAAAAAAATTAAAATAAATTTATTTATTTTAGGCATTCTGTATATGTTAAATATTCACATAAGTGTAATTTATAAACACGTAATTTTTTTTAATTGTAAACAAGTAAATGTTTGTTGTGATTGGTGTAGAATAATTCATTATGTATTCTAAAATAAATTCTAAGTGTAAAAGTAGATTATAAAATAAAAAATAGATGTGATTGAAGAGTACATTATTATTTAAATAAAAAATATGAAATAATGCGAAGGTAAATATATTAATTATTAAAAAATCACAAGATGATTTCTGAACACGATGGAGATAAATATTTAAAAAAAAAAAATATTAAAAATTCATCAACTGAGTAATAAATATTGTTAACATAAAAGAACATCCCTCAATTATATTATAAATAATTTAGTGGGAAAATTTTACAGATAATTTGCAATTTATTAAAGATGGTAGCAGAAGCATAACAACCTCTCTTGTAAGACAAAATTTTGTGATGAGTTATATAAAAACAGTTCTGTTGTCTGGTTCAATTAAGATGGATATTGTTATTTTTTAGGCCCCGGTATCACATATATTTTATATAATCACATATATCTAAGTTATTAACTGCAGTTAGATTAAATTCACTATCTCCTTCACTGTTATCATTGTCTTGCGCATCGTTGTAAGCATTGGAGGCTCCAATGGCGTACACTTCATGATGCTCTGAGTAAATCAGGAATACAATAAATGTGATTATTGTTACCCCTACGTATATCAGCTAAATTACTAATAAAATGTGACAGCTGATTATGATGTACCATCATAACTTTCCTTTGTATCACTCTCTATAAAGCTCTGATTTTCTGTCCTGTCATTTACAACTGGTTTGTCTAATTCTGATCTGTATGTAGGGTTTTCATCAGAATTAGCATTATCACTAGAATCATAGAAAAACAAATCATCATTTATATACAGGTCTTTTCAAATTGCTCGGCAATCTGTCAGGAGATGATTCTATAGCCAAAAATAAGGAAAAAATTGTTTATGTAAACATATGTCAGAAAATTAGTGAGTTTTGGCTTGAGAAACATTTACCGCTGCTTTCTCCACTTGCTGTGAAATTAAACCATACTAAAATTCTTGGGGGTCAAATCAAGGTGTAAATTGTGTTTCCTTATTTTTTTTATCTAAGAAATCAAGTAAAAGTGGTTCCAGACCTCTATCTTATTTAGGTTTTATGAAAAACGGGGTAAAAAACAAAAATGTTTTGTCGGAAAATACGCTTTTTTAGGTTTGAAATAAAATAGCATTGTTAATTTATTATTAAAAAAATAAAAAATTTTAAATTAACTTTGTAGGGAATTTACTTCTGAGAAAATTAATGTAAATAATATTATCAAAATTAAACTATTATTATATTATTAATTTGAGAAGGCCACCTTAATTTGAAAATTCACACAAACTGGATCGGAAAAGTAATATGATTTTAAACGCAACAATTTATATACAAATGCCAAAAATTATGAAACTAAATTTATTAATACTAAATAGATTAAAAATGTGTTTTTACATAGATTGACAATAACAGCTGATCGACAATTAAGCTGTGTGTCTAGGATTTGAATATTCATTGCAGCGGTGTTTGTGCTGTTATTGTTCAGTCAGTCATTTGCAGTGTGTGATAACACAAAATTGTTTTCATTTGGATTGTTGATGGACATGTTAATCTATGTTAAATAAAAATGAATTCAGTGCTGCGTGCAAATGTGAGGAAACTTATCCAGATTGAAGTATACTGGATGGTAAAACATTTGAAGCTTTGGAGAGGTGAGTTCAAGAAATAGATGTGCCTAAACCACATTGAATCAGTGTTGATCGTGAACATTTTGTAAAAGATGCCAATGCTGAAGAAACAGTATTGATTGCGATATAAGTATCTTTCACCTCAAACCCTTAAGGTTGTCACATTGCATTCATATTTTGCAGTCAAGTGCGTAGTGAGTAGTGTTACAGGAGAAATAATTTAATTATATACATTCCATACAACATGTATACAAGAGTCATTACCCCTGATTTTGATGAACGGATGAAATTTTATTGTTGGTTAATTAGATAATGTTAGATAATGTATTAGATAATTAGATAATGTAATCATCCGAATATCTTAATTAATTACTTAACATAAAGCTATGTTCAAAGCTATGCATTGAACAGAATGACCGCATTGAGCCACTGCTTTGAAGAAATGCTTGCAGATTTATAAAGTATCTGTTTTGATATATAATAATTTTTAGAAAAATTCAAAAAGAATGTAGTTTTTGCTTTTTGAAATGTATTTGTTATTCATTTCTTTTTTGTTGATAAGTTTTCTAATGTTTTCATTTACATTATGTTCAAACATTAATGGAAATTTTATCACATTTCTGATATGGTTTGTGTTTTTTGTTTTTCATTAAAGTTTAACTTCCTAAATTTGTGTTTAATTTTAATAGACATTATTTATATAAATTTTCTCTGGAGTATATTCTCTACAAAGTTAATGAGAAATTTTTATTTGTTTATTGGTAAATTAACAAATGTATTTTATTCAAATTCCAAAAATGTGTGTTTCTATAAAAAAATGTTCTTGTTTTGAGCAATTTTTCTTGGCCAAAGTAAGATACAGGTCTAGGACCACTTAGTCAATTTCTTAGATCAAAAATTTATTTAGCCAATTTCTTTCCCAAGAATTTTAGTATGGTTTAATTTTACAGAGAGAGCAGAAAACAGGGCTAAATGTTTCTTGAGCCTAAACTCTGTAACAAACTGTTTTCTGACCTATGTTTATATGAATATTTTTTTAATTTTTGGGTATAGAATCATCTCCTGAGAGATTGCTTTGCAATTTGGAATCACCTTTATTTACCTTAGTGAGGTTCATTAGCTAATTGGTCTAGGTTGTACCAGTTATTGTAAATTGCTAATTGTTAGTGACACTTGATCCATCATAAAAACGAAATTGGAGCTTATAATAGTGGGATAAGATGTTAAAAACTTTGGTTTACAAACTGCATTCTTTGTTTCAAACATATGTAAGCAGCTGGATTCATCATCTCATCATTGCTACCAACAGAATTTCTGGAAAGCTAAAGTTCGTGCAGCAAACTGTGAGTCTTGATTCTACTTTACAAGAAAAAAGAATTCTGTTGTGAGCACTATGAGTTTCATGATGTAAAGATATGCATCTGAGCCATATGTAATTAACATGGTCTCCGATTCGAAGAATCGGTGTGCCGATGGCATGTCATATTGCCTCACAGACAGATATAATGTGAGTCACATGTGGTAATCAGTGTTTTAATATTTACCTGTTCTGTTCTTATCTTTTTCATTAAGAAAGCTTGCATCAATATCAAATATAACCACATGCAAGTCACCATAAAACATTAAACCAAGAATAAACATTAAGGAATTACAAGCGATGTGTTTATGAACTGTATTATTTATATAGTTTTTTTTTTTTTTTATTATTGAGAATTTTTATTTTCATTTCTTATATTTTGTTTATAAAATGCATCATATTTTGTTTTTTTGTTTTTTCAGATAATGAATGAGCCTGTAAATAATTCTTTTATTAATGAATCCCTGTCTCTTAATAAAAATATTAAATTAGAGGATGAACAAGAAAACGTAGGGGAAATGATAAGCATTTTTTTACCAAATCACATGACTGAAACTGATACATCATCTGAGCATGTAAGTTTTTTTTTTGTGTATGTTTGGCCATCTGAGGACCATGAAGCAGTATTTTGGATTCATTTCTCTTTCTGCTGTTTCTTTTATTTCTTAGTTTTCCAACAATTCTTGATTCTTTTGCTTTGTTTTTCTGCCTTCTTTGTTCTGACCAACTGTCTTTTTATTTTTCTCCTTCCCTTTGAAATCCCTGAAATCTTTTATTGGTTTTCTGTGCACTATCTCTTTCAAATATTTCATTTCATTTAGAAATACAGAAATCTATTGATATCCTATTCTTTTTTGTGTATTTGTGGTAAAATCACTTTTTTTTAGATACTTTTCAGACTCACAAAACCTGTAATTCTGTTTTTTCAGCTTGACAATAGATTTGGCTCTTCATTTTTTTATGTAATCTGACATTTTCCCAATTTCATTGTATGTTTAAATATCTTTATTACCAATTAATTTGTATCCATTTTTTTGTATTTTTATTGGTCCTAGGAGTTTTCTGAAGTTTTTACTTGATTTTTTCTATTAATTTTTTTTGTGATTTCTCACTAAGATGCATCTGATGGAAACTTGTTTGATTACATATTTTAATGCCTGATTTTAGCATCTATTGAGATGTTGTTTTGTTGAAAATACTGTTCCTTAATTTGTAGGCTAATTTTATTTTTCTCATTCTTGTTAGATTGGTTTCCTTATCTAAATCATTAATTTGAATTATTTCTCCAATTTATTTATATTTGTTTACTTTATTGATTTTTCCATATTTGTTTTTAGGGACTTGAGGAAATCTGTAGACTTGTTCATCATGAATTCTGCCTTTTTGAAAAAACATTTTAGCCTGTATGTCTTTTTGAAATCTACAAAGACTAATACTTATTTTTATGCCTTGTCATTTTTCCCCTAATTATTGTTTTAAGATTTGAGATTTGTTTTGCACATGATCTTGCTTTTCTGAATCCTTGGTATTCTCCTACTTGTTAGAGTCTACGATTAATTTGATTCTATTTCAAATTGCTTTTGAAAGGATGTTGTATATCATATGTAAGAGGGAAATCCCTTTGTAGGTATTCTGTTTTATCTTTTTATTTGTGGTAGTGGGTGTATTAATGTATTTTTCCAATTATGTCCGTGATTCTTCTGCAATCAAGCCATAACTTGCTACCTTGTTTAATTGCTGGATGATTTTGTTTATTTTTATTTGATTAGATGGTTTGGATTTTTCATTTCATGTTATATTTTGGAATTGAAATCTTACCTCAGTTTCTTGATAGTTAATAATTTTTCAAAGTACATACTATAATTTTGAAATTTCTTTGTTGTTAAGGCCTAATTTTCCATTTTTATCCTAAAGTATTGGCTGGTTAATTGGTATTTGGTAAGTTTTTAATTTTGGTAAGTGTGGTAAATTTTAAACCTTATTTATTGATTTCAAAATAAACAGGCTTGAAACCCATGAATACTAAATCTTAAAAAAAAATTAATAGATAAACTTATTATTAATAAGTTAGAATAGCTCTTGATAAGGTGTTAAGTGTACTTAATCTAGTATTATAAATGTCTAACCACCTTAAGTTACTTTACATAGTAAAGATAGCCTAGTAATAGGTGATCTCCTTTGAGAATCATCTATAAAGATATAAAAATGTTGAAAATTATGCCTAAGCAATTTAGTTGATTTATGAAAGTCAAAAGGTTGCAATAGATTAGATAGGCAAAATAATTACTGAAAATTTTTTACACAAATATTAAATTTGTCCTCATCAGAGATGATTCAGTACTTTGTATTTTTAACAAATTTGAAATATGAATAAAATGATGACTAGAAAAGTGCATAGCATCACGGATTTTGTAGGCTGCATATCTTGGAAAGATTCTATGTGGTATTTCTAATTTTAATTCCTAGTCAGTAAAACATTACCAGACAACAGAGCCATAATTTAGTACTGGATTCATAAAAGTATAAGCTAAAGTTCTGAAGCGTTATTATTTCTAAAATTTGTTGAGATTCTAATAATATTTTCAATTTTTAGTGTCTTAGATACAGTATAACCAATCTATTTACTGAAGGATAAGTTGCTATCAAAATATATACCTAAGTTTTTAATTGAAGATACCTTTTGCATTGCATTATTATTCATTAAATAATTATATTAACATTTGCAAACCTTCCAAATTGAATATGAAAACAATTTTTTTAGGTTTTAAGATATACCATTTAAGTCCGTTATTTTTACACAGAGTTCATATCAATTTGAAGTAACTGAATATCAACTAGATTTGTAATAGCTTTAAACAGTTTCAAATCAAGCACGAATTGCGAATTCAGAAAATTCCCAAGGAGATCTCAAATGCTTGCCTGCCCTTGTCTTTCTGCAGATCTAACATAAATAGGCTTAGAGATAAAATCATTAATATTAATGTAGGAAATTCTGTTTGTACAAAATGAATGTATCAAAGACAAGAGTGTATTATTATATCCACAAGCAGCAAGTGTGTAATTAGCAGTTGTTATTAACTACATCAGTGTGATTTAATTTGATATAACCTGCTCAGTTATGTAGTGGTTCAACTTGTCATCGCAAAATCAGCTAATTTTTGATGTCGAGACTACTAAGGTTCGAGTACGTTGTACTTGTAGTTACTTTATATGGATTTGAATACTAGACACTTCGGATACAGGTGTTCTTTGATGGTAGGTTTTCAATTAACCACCCGTCTCAGGAGTGGTCGACCTGCATCTGTTCAGGATTACATGTTTACTGGTACATTTACATTTTCAGCTACAGGACTGGCAACTACTAGCAGTGCATTGGTCTATGCACACACGCATCCAGATTTGGTAGCAACCTGGGGAAAGTTCTGAAATAATAATAACTACATCAAACAATGATAATTTGCATCAAGATAATAACAATCATTTAGTGCATGAATAGCATCTTCCATATATACACATGAGTTCATTTATAGATTTACCTTCGAAAAAAACCATGTTCAGAACTATAAATTTCTTTAGGCAAGGTGTAATTTTCACAAAACCTAATTTATGTAAGATTTTGGTAAAAATTTACATTTGCCGATATAACAATAATTATTGGTATTTGAATGTCGCCACTAGGAAAACACCAATATTTAAGTAACAATTGAAGAGCTTAGGTAAAAACCGTTAAAGAACTAATAATTTCACTACAGAAACTCATTTTGCAGTAATTATTATCACAGTTTAATTTCAGTAAGCTTCAAAAACAATATAGATTGAATTATTAAGAATTATTTAAGAGTAAATTGTATGTAATACTCTTAGTGTTGAAGATTTATTATTAAATTATACTGTTAAAAGTTAAGGGGAATGTTTGTCTAATGATCCCAAAGATTTTTTAAAATTGCTAATAAAAAGGACAAAAGTAGATCTTATCCATCTTGTATTGATAAGATTATTAATCTTATCAGGTAACATTAAAGTTACCTGATAATAATAATTTAACCATGACTGCACTGTTAATGTATGTTGTATGTAATATGGAAATAAAATTTATGTTTCTAATATAAGTTATACAAAAAATAATGAACATATTTACTTTATAGCATTCGTTTTCTGTTTTGTTACAGCAAGTAGATTTAGTACGACTGAACGAGGAACCGCTTGATATTATTAATAGTGATATTCCAGAAGATCCTTTAGCAATTGAAGAGACCACCTTAGTTAAATCAGAAAATTTAAAAGTTGAAAGTGAAGTGGTAAGGATGTTAGATTTTGCATATAATGGAACACCAATTATCCAGATGCACCTTTGCAAGGCCAAATCTGGAAAATTGGAAAGTATAATTTAAAAAGATTTTATCATATATATTGGACTAATCATTCTATTGTTTAGTGGATAACACTAAATAAAAAATAAATAAATATATTTCACTAAAATTAAAAAGAATTTTGGAACAAACATACAGTGTAAGAAAAAACAGATATAGTAATACGGTATAAAAAATGCAGTGTGTAGAAATTTGCTTTTATGATGGATTTAACACAGGTCTAAATATATGTATTTTTTTGCTAAATAAATTGCAAAAAGTCAATTAAAAAATCCAGTAAAATAACGATCTATAAAAAAAATTCCTGTTGAGGTAAAGCTTTGTTTGAATGGTGTTTAAATTTTACAAATATTGTATTTGTTTTTTTTTTAATAGCTTAATCTGGATTTAAGTAGTCCAGACAGTTGGACATCTGGAAAATTGGCATTCTGCTGTGTTATCTTTTCATTGTTATACAGAGTTATTCAAAGGAACGGGAAATTTAATAAACTAAATAACGTTAATGAAAAATTTTTTTTAGAAAATGAATTTTATTTCATGTAATTGTACAAATGTTGCCATTTTAGGATACATACATTTTAGTTTATTTTTTAAAGATGACATCTTGCAGGTGACCTCCTCTTCTACGTAAACACTCACGAAGTCTCTTCGTTAAATTGTACATGGTTTGACGTAACATCTCAACTGGAATTTCCGCAATTGCTTCTCGGATCTTTGCCTTCAGTTCTTCCGTTGTAGCAGGTCTACAGTGGAACACTTTGCTTTTAAGGTGACCCCACAAAAAGTAATCGCAAGCTGAGAGATCAGGCGATCTGGGAGGCCATCTAATGTCACCATTTCGTGAAATGACATGTTGTCCAAAAGGTCGGTTTACAGCTACCATCGGTATTGGTGCAGAATGTAACATTTCTCCGTCTTGTTGAAACGAGGTTGTGTTAAGAATTGGTGGAAATCTCTTTTGTTGTTCCACAACAAAGGTTTCCAGCACGGCTACGTAACGAGCTGACGTCACTGTAATCGCAAGACCGTTGTCATCCTCAAAAAAATAAGGGCCTATAACACCGTAAGATGACATAGCACACCACACGGTGACTTTCTGGCTGTGCAACGAACGCTGGTGTAGCTGCATAAGATTTTCTTGTGCCCAGTACTCAAATTTTGCTTGTTAACAGATCCACTGAGGTGGAAATGCGCTTCGTCTGACATCCACAGTTCGTGAAGAAACTCTTCGTTATCATTTATCTTCTGAAGCATTACATTACAGAATTGTGCTCGCACAACTGCATCGTTCGGTTTCAGTTCCTGGACGATATGCGACTTGTACGGATGGAATTGCAAGTTCTTCACTAACATTCTTCGAACACTAGAACTATGCAATTGTAAAGATGCTGAGAGATGACGGATTGACCGATGTGGACTTCGTGAGACAGCATCTTGTAAAGCTTGAACATTGTGTGGTGTACGGATGGTTTGCTCACGGCCTGGAGGTTTCTTTTTCATTGCCGAACCGGTTTTCTCAAAATTAGATATCCGTGTTTTAATTGCATGTGCTGATGGAACACGGTCGTGCCGTCCCAGATTAAAATGACGGTGAAATTCTCTACGCGTTCCCTCCACACTGTCATTGTTTTTGTAAAACGCAAATGCACGTTGCACCACTCCAAACATCCATGACAACTAAATGGCAGGTTAGGTTAGAGAGGCTGGCACCACTTATAAAGTGGTACCAATCGCCCACGGTTACCAACACAACTTTCAAAATTTCCCGTTTCTTTAAATCAACCTGTATATATGTTTTTGAAGCTTATAGAACCTTTTCTTATTAATGACTATTGACTAGAGAATAATTTCGTAAACTTAATTTTTTTTTTACGTACTTTTTGTACATAACTATCAAAAGTATTAATGCACAGTAGCAATGATCAGTATTACATTCTGGCTGAGTGGCATTTTTCATATGCTACAAAATTGCATTTCCATGTTCCATGCACAAGCTTCTTTCTAGCTTATGTGAGGATATAAAAAAAAATAATTTAATAACAATTGTTTGGAATCAAACTGTCATTTTAGTAAATGTTGAATCTAGCAAAACTTATATTTTTTTATCTGGTATGTGTTTATCAGATGTAAGAATAATAATTCAAAATCTTAGGTAATGTTATCTCTAAAGGTAAATGCTATTTATCACAATAAAAGGTTTCATCATAAACAATATTATCATTAATGATAATATGATTAGAAAAAAAACCAATCAAGAAAATTACGGCAATAGTTGAACAAATCATTTGCTTTTAAAAGATTTCAGTTTGTCGAAAATTCTGTAAGGTGAGTAGCAGCATTTTTATCATTAAATTAGGATAACGTTTACCAAAAGAAACATTTTCTAGGTTTTCTTATACAAACCTGTCACATTAAAGTCACTTAATAATTTAATGTATATGCACTATTAGTGTATATGGTAAGTGAATTGGAGATACAATTTATGTTCGTAATATGTATTATAAAAAAATCATAAATATGTTTACTTTGTACCATTCATTTTTTGTTTTATGTTGCAGCAAATAGATTTAGTAGGATTAAAAGAGGAACCGCTTGATATTGTTGTTAATGGTGATATTTTAAAAGATCCTTTAGCAATTAAAGAGACCACCTTAATTAATTCAGAAAATTTAAAAGTTGAAAATGAAGTGGTAAGGGTTTTAGATTTTGCATATAATGGAACACCAATTATCCAGATGGACCTTTGCAAGGCCAAGTCTGGAAAATTGGAAAGGATAATTTAAAAAGATTTTATCATATATATTGTACTAATCATTCTAATGTTTAGTGGACAACACTAAATAAAAAATAAATAAATATATTTCAGTAAAATTAAAAAGAATTTCGGAGCATACATACAGTGTAAGAAAAAACAGATATAGTCATATGGTATCAAAAATGCAATGTGTAGAAATTTGCTTTTATGATGGATTTAACACAGGTCTAAATACATGTCAATTAAAAAATCCAGTAAAATAAAGATCGATAAAAAAAATTCCTGTTGAGGTAAAGCTTTGTTTGAATGGTGTTTTAATTTTACAAATAATGTATATGTTTTTTTTTTTAATTGCTTAATCTGGATCTAAGTAGTGCAGACAGTTGGACATCTGGAAAATTGGCATTCTGCTGTATTATCGATTCATTGTTATATATTATAGTATGTAAATTTTGTATTACGTACAGTTCATTTCTTAACTCATATACAGAATGTATTGCTAAGTTCTCTCACAATTTTCATATCCTATTATACTCATGAAAATAATGAAAAAGGTTCATATAAACATATGTCCTAAAATGCTTTATTTGTGAGTTAGGCTAGTGAAAGGTTTCACTCAGATTCCAGATATTTATGAAATGAGGTCAAACTGAAATTGTTAGGATGTTAATTTTGGAACAGAATTAGTGGTTTCTTATGGTATTTGACCTGGAAAATCAAATAGTTCCAGAACCATACCTGCAATAGGTTTTGAGAAATCTTGGTTGAGAACCAATAAATTGTGGGATAAAATATTTTTTTTTTATGTTTGATGTACAATAACAGTTTTAAATGGGTAATGAATAGATAAAACGTTTTTAACAAAACTTGTAGAGAATTTAATTCTCTAGGTTAATATAATTAACCTGCATAGCCTCTGTGCACAGTGTGCTTTAAGGTGTTCATTAGAGATTAGCAATAGTAGCGCGTGCACATTTCATTCCATAACCGGGTTTGTACTGTCAACGTCAATGCTTGAACAGTCAACACAAGAAGTGAGATGCAAATTACCATATAATTGTGTTTATATTGTGTATTTTATGACATAAATGTATTTTGTTTATATCAAATTGTAAATGTGCCTTCTAAAAAATCATGCAACAAGGTTACAGTAACAGTAATTAACAGTAATTATGACTATGACTATGACTATACCATCTGCAGCTGAGTTTTTGTAGGTGGTGAAAACGAATGCGTACTCCTTGTTTCGGAGGGGTTAATTTTATGATTTACATACCTATGTTCAGTTGGCAATAATAAACAGGCGAACTCTAACATTGTCATTACACACCCAAAATGAATACTATGTCGTACTCCTCTGTTAAATAAGTACGGCATTACTTCAATGGCAAAGTATTTTTGGTACTTACGTATTAACGCCACCGCAGCTACAGCTTTATTTAAAAACAAAGTAGTCAATCGGTTTTCGGTGGAAAATGAACAGTCAGTCTCTTTATTAATTTTAATAATTGGTTATTTATATTTATTTATTTTATTAACCAAACTTAACCTTCGCTCGCTAACCTTGACTAATTAACATCGTAATTTTTTGAGTATTTATTTAATAATTGCAATAATTATTGCAATTATTTATTATTTAAATAATCAAAACACTCCTGTTAATTAGTCAAGGTTAGCGAGAATATGTTAAGTTTGGTTATATATTTATAAAATAAATAAATAAATATTAACCATTTATTAAAATTAATAAAGAGATAAGAGAAATTAATAAAGAAATCTGATTGACTACTTTGTTTTTGAATAAAGCTGTAGCTGCGGTGGCGTTAATACGTAAGTACCATATTTTTTTTAATTTGAATGTGATCGGTTCATTGTTAAAACTAAATTCACTTTCAAACTAAAATTCATAGAAACTCTTCACTAATGACAGCACAGTTCACATTATCCTGTCTACCTAATGTACCTTAAAGAATGTTTTAAATACTAACACAGTATTGCAGATTGTTGATGATCATCTGTTGTTATTTTATTGCCAACTTTGAAATAACAATTTTTCAAATTATTTATTGTATTTTTGTCATCAATAAAAATATTATTATCTAAGTAATTTTTATTTATTTATTTTAATTTTACAATTATTGTGTAATTTCTAGTTTTTTAAAGAAAATTTTTCAAAAACCATAAATCGCTCTGCCCTTTAATTAATGTCCTAAAAATTTCAGTATGACTTCATTTCACCAAGCAGAATCCAAGTATTTGAAAAATCCAAGCAAAATCTTTCACTAGCCGTAACTCACCAACTAAGCGTTTTATTCTTATATGTAGTTTTTCCATTACTTTCACGATTGGAATAGGTCATGAAATTCCCAGGAGAAGTTTGTGATAACCTGTATATATACAAGTGTGTGCTGATAAGTCTCAAGCCTGACAGAGATGGCGCCAACGTATCTAATATCTTACTGATATAGTATTATCCTTCACTAGTTTATAAATATATATATATATATATATATATATATATATAATTTCAGGTCAATAGCTTGTGTAGTATATGTTTGATCCCATCTGGAGCAAGATGCTTTTGTTATTCTCCCAAAAATGGAAAAATTAGATAAATGTGTGATTGTAAAATACTCTCGTTTGAAATGTTTTGTGAACAGTAGAATGAGGAATTTGCAGTTCGTAACTAGCTGCCTGATGTAATAACAGGACTGGCAGTGAATGCATCACTTGATTCACAGCATTGTCACTAACTGAACCTTCTAAATGATTTCTAGTTTGTGAAACCAAGCTTCCAGTCTCAATTAAATAGTAGAATTGTTACTCCATTCAGTTAGCACAAGCCATTGAACATGTGTAATTGAGTGAAACTCCATATTATGGGAGTCTTTCTAAATATAACCATTACTTTTGGGTACCTTTAGATGAGATATTCTGTATATAAAATATATATATGTATGTATGCATATGTAAAAATGTATATATATATATATATATATATATATGTAAAAATGTGTGGATTTGTAGATCTGATCAACATGGATATAGAAGTAATAAATATATCTATCTGTTATAAATTTACCAAATAGTTAGTTCTGTTGGTTTTCCTAAGATATGGATATGAATAAAGTTTCAGTCAAGTGTGTAAACATACGACAAGGTAAGTAAAGTTCCTTATAATGATTAATTAATATTCAAAACCATGTTGATTATATATATGTTTAAAATATTCATTTTTTTTTACATATTTAGTGGCATATTTATATTATTGTAATTGATATAATTTTACATTAATTCATAATTATATTTTAATTTTACAGGTTACTATCGATAAAGGAATTATCAAGGGAAATACCAAGAAAAATTATATTTGTAACGTTTGTCAAAAGTCATTTAATCGTAAATGCAATTTAAAAAGACATTTTAATAGACATATAAAAGGGAAAAATTATATTTGTAACTTCTGTCAGAAGTCTTTTTATCGAAGTTCTGATTTAAAAGTACATTTAAATATTCATACTAAGGAGAAAAATTATATATGTAACTTCTGTCAAAAGATTTTTAACCGTTATTCTAATTTAAAGGTGCATATTAATTTACACACCAAAGAGAAAAATTATATTTGTAACCTTTGTCAAAAGTCATTTAATCGTAAATACGATTTAAAGAGACATTATAAGAATCATACAAAAGAGAAAAATTATGTTTGTAACTTTTGTCAAAAGTCTTTTAATGAAAGTTATACTTTAAAAGTACATTTAAATATTCATACTAAGGAGAAAAATTATATTTGTAACTTTTGTCAGAAGTCATTTAATCAGCGTTCTACTTTAAAAATTCATTTAAGTATTCATACTAATTAAACAAATTATATTTGTAACTGATGTCAAAAGTCATTTAATCAAAAAAATGATTTAAAGCGACATTAAGAGGCATACAAAAGAGAAATTACATTTATAACTTTCGTCAGATGTTTTTTAATGAAGGTTCTACTATCAAATCACATTTAAGAATTCATACAAAAGAGAAAAATTATGTTTATAATTTCTACTGAAAGGTTTTTAATAATCTTTCTTGTTTAAGATTCATACCAAAGAGAAAGTTATGTACATAAATTTTGTCAAAATTTTTGTGTCAATTTTGATTTAATAAAAACACATTACTTTCCATGCTAAAGAAAAAACTTTGTAACTTTATAAATCTTTTAATGAAGGTTATACTTTAAAAAAACATTTTTTAATATCCACATCAGAGAATCGTTATGACCTTAAAAATCTTATATTAAGAAATTTGGTTAAAGAAAAAATTTATAGCATTCTTTCAAGTATGCACAATTTAAAACAAGTATAACAAAATTTATCTAATATTTATAATTTAACCATACATTTACCTCATTTTTGTATTTGTTACAATTTAATGCGAGAAGGTTTCTTTCTTGTACTTTTCAAACCAGGTAATTTTTTAAAAAATTATTAAAAACTAATAAAAATGAAATTGTTAAATATGTAATTTACATATATTTATAGAGTAAAAAAAAATTTTTTTGATCAACGCAAAGGTAAGGAAAACCTGATCAGTCAAGGTATCGCTGAACATGGGGTTCAGTGGTGTAAGGGATAATTATTGAAGGAATTATCTGAAAGTAAAAATCTGGCAGTTTTATAATAGGCTAACTTTAAAAAATAAAGTAGACTAGAATGAAATTAAAAAACCAACTTTTGGCTTGGTTATGGCTATAAAGTAAATTTTTTATTTTGTTTTAATCTGTAGGACCACTGTTAGGTACTGCATCACAGGTTGAGATGAAATTGCAATTTTTGTAGCATGTGAAAAATACGATGCCTGACTGGGATTGACTGACATGAGCTACCACTCATGCCACAGAATCTAGCAAGGCTACATAATAATTAAAAAAAAAATTAGATTTATATATTATTCTAGTTTATAATATTCGGGTGATTTTAAGTCCAGAACTATGACAAAACAGATAACTTGGTGGGTGCTTGAGGAATTCCACCAGTTCGGACAAAGTGTGTAAAGAAAATGTGTGTAAATTTCACAAGTGAGACTTTGTATAGAAATTTTTTTTTCCCAAAAGGATAAAAACTTCCCAAAAAATTAAGAATCTTTAAAATTAAAAAAAAATATTTTGTTATCACTGTACTGGTATTTCTGATACATTTTTATAAAGAGATTTAGTTTTGTATACATATATATATATATATATATATATATATATATATATATATATATGTATGTGTGTGTGTGTAAGGTTTTTTTTAATTGATGAATTAATTCACCACAGAAGCTTACAAAGAAGGTTATGCATTGGAATATGAAAATTTATAATGTTTGAATAATAATAATAGCAATACAATCTATTCTTAGATTGCCTTTTTTGCAACCTAAACTTTCTACCACATTTACTTGCAGTGGTTTTCTCCATTCTTTTATGACTATTTAGAAAGAGATCAGAGTCAAAAGGTCTCATAAAGGTAGTGTAAAAGCATTAGATAATGCAACTGTATACCTTTTTTTATTTTATCCATTCCTGTCTGAATTTTACAACAAAACATAAACCTGACCCATAAATTTGAACGTTTGACATGCAAAGAAAGCATAGGAATTTTTTACCAGAATTATTATTCATATATCACCAATCAGTTTATACTAAATTTTATTTACACAATATACATTCAATATTTACACTGCTAAAAAAATAATTACTACTTATTTCAGTATGGTACAGTTTTCTATATGAAGGCAGCCTTACATTTTTTACATCACCATACTGTCTCGGATATTTTTTTGTTGAGTTCATAGATGGCAGCTGGGATAATTAATCAAAATTTTATAGGGACAGAACCTGATGTCAAAAGATGTGAATTGTGCGTGAACGATGTGTTTTGTTTGTCTGAATGGAGTGACTGAATGGATAGAAAGGACTTCAGAATTTGAATCATTTCACTAGACTTTTAAACACATTTTCTAGTTACTGATTATGACTATTGTGATGCAATTTTGTATTGTTTTTTACACAATAAAAATATTATTACTAATCTCCATATTTTTATTTTTGGTCCTAAAAACTGGCAGCCAAGAGATTTCTTCTGCTTTGGTAAACCACCTGTCATCTCTTAAACTGTGAAGAGAAAAGTGTGTAAATAAAAAATTTAATTCTAACAAAATAATTACAAACTTATTTAACACGTTAGCTGGAGCATTTTTTTTTAATGGAAATAATTTTAAATCTTCAATGTGTAGTAATTAAGTTTACAACGATGACTTAGAATAAAATATTGTATCAATTTACAGTTCATATAGACTTCTATCTTATAGCTTTGATGAACTGGTGCAAAGTTTATTTTATATTTGTTGTGAATTGTCAGACGGTCACATACCATATATATTCTTTAAAACAACTTATTCACATTTTCGAAGTGATATAAAAAATAGATTAAAGTTGTTAATTCAGACAAAAAGCCGTTTATCCACATACGTAAATTAAATCTGCATCCGTTTCAATGAAACACCAACTACCGCAAATGAAATCGTTTTATGATTTAAAGAGACAACACATCTCCGAATGGGCTTATAACCACTCGCGAAATGTTTGGAAACATTTTAAAATTAATATTACGATTTCTATATGAAATAAGACGTCATTCAGTTAACTGATATATTTGAGAGTTTTCGTATTAAAATAATGGAAACAAACAATTTAGATCCTTGACATTACATATCTGTGCCACATTTATCGTGGTTTGCCACCATCAAGGCTACTCGTTACACATCCTGATGTATTTAATTTTTGAAAAAGGTATTCTCAGTGGCGTATCAGATTCCTAATCGTTCTGCTGTACCAAACAGTCTGATTCACGATTAAATGTATGATAAAAATAAACCAGTAAAATTAATGAAATAATATAGCGTGTGATCTCTTAACAGAAAATCTATGATGGAACCATTACCTGTAGTAATACAGGTATATATCTGGGGGTATATACCATACCCCCAGATCCTGTGTAAACTTGCACAGGGATCTTCCCTTAGTTGTGGTATCCTATTCCAGATTGCAGCCTCTTCCGCAGGCGGGAGGTTTGCACTGAACAAAATTTTGATTCGGTGCATTGTGATCACCGTTCCGTTCTGGCCTGAAACCGCATCCCAAATACCTCTGCCTCCTGGCCTCAATCTCCACACACCTGCCCTAACTTTCACCACTAAATCGATTGGGAGAGCCTTTCCCAATATGGTGGTAGTCTCGTAGGAGGTTGTTTTAAAAACACTACTGCTACTATTAAGGCTCTGCCCTGGGCACTCCTTAAATTTTGAACAAGTGCTCTATTCATATCCAACCTCTGTGCCCAAACGGGCGCCGCGTAAGAGATCATGTTTTCGAATACACCTTTGTACATCACTGAGACTGCGTCCGCCGCTACTTGCCTAATGTGGTTGCTAAACAGCAACTTCTTATCAAACAAAACACCTAGGTACTTATGAACTCTCACCGGGCTGATTACACAGCCTTTATACTTAATGTGGGGGTTTCGACTGTACGATAATTTCGGTGTACCCTTGAGGACGCATAAACTTCGTCTTGGGCACAGAAATCTCTAAATTTTGAATATCCATCCAGCCCTCCGCGGTCGACAAGGCCGCTTGTGCCCGATCTTGCAGCTGCGGTTCTGAATTACCACGAACTAAAAGGAGACTGTCATCGGCAAAAGCCTGGGCCGAGACCCCTTCTGGGAATGTCAGTACCAGAAACCCGCCAAATACCAGGTTCCACATCAGGGGACTGAGAATGGAACTTTACGGGCTTCCCCTGGTGACGGATTTTTCCACAGCTAGGAGCGCATCTTTTAACAGCCGTACAATTAGATAAATAGTGCACGGCTGCGGGAAAATTGTGGCTTTCCTACTCATAGAGGACAGAATTTTAACACAAGAAAGGAAAGTAGCCTCTGTGTCTGTAAAAATTGCCTAAACATATTTACTGTCGGCGTTTCCCATTTCGGCAAGAGCATTTAGATGCAAACCTCGAAAGGGGTGCTAATTTCTTTCGTGAAGCCATACTGACCTCGATTTAGAAAAGAGTTTACTTCAATGCTTTCCCAGAGCCGTTCTACAACCAGCCTTTCAAGCAACTTGCCGATTACCGGCAAGAAACTGATTGGCCTATAACTGCCGACCTCGCTAGGATCCTTTCCTGGTGTTAAGAGCACCCTCACCAAAGCTACTTTCCAACAAGTCGGAAAGCAGCCTCAACGAAGGCATCTCGTGAACAGCCTGCCAAGCGGCTCTCTTATGACAGGCAGCAGATGGTAGAATATATCCGGGTCAAGTTGGTCAATCGCCGGTGCCATTCGAGAAACCACTCGAACTATATCTACGGGATCCACAGCCCGTACGCCAGGGAAGGGCATAGCCCCAGCCCTAACGCCGTCCTCTGCTTCATCCTCCGGAGCATGTAGAAACAGAGTATCCAGGAACGCCTGGGAAGTCGCCACAGATATCGCTAACGATGTGAAAGATGATACAGAGACTGGTTATATTTTAGAAGTTGATTTAAAATATCCTAAACTCCTACATGAATTGCACAAAGATTTTCCACTCGCACCAGAGAGAAAATCCATTCCAAATAGTATGATTTCTCCGTTTTTTGTGATGAAAAACGTGTAGCGTGTAAAACGTTTCTGTCTACTTTGGAAGATAAACACAAATACGTTCTACATTACAGAACGTTAAAATTCTATCTTCAACAGGGTTTGATGTTGTTAAAAATACATAGAGCCGTTTGTTTTAATCAATAGCCATGGTTGAAAGATTATGTTGATAAATATTTCCGCGGGTGGTGTACAAAAAGATGGGAGAAAAAAGTTTATAAAACTATTAATTAACAGTGTATATGGAAAAACTATTGAAAATGTAAGAAAACGAATCTATATGAATTCGATCAATGACATCAAAATTTAAAAAATTGAACGCTAGTCAAAGAGTAAAACATCATTATATTTACGGAAAGATTGTGGTTGGAATATCAATGTCGAAGAAAAATATATACTTAAACAAACCCATGTATGTGGGTTTAAAAGTAACAGATTTGAAAAAAAATTAATCGTACGGTTATCATTACAATCACATTTACCCTAGGTACGGTCATGAAAACATAAAACTTTTAATGACATTACAGATTCGTTATTATACTCAATTATACCCAAAGATGAACATTTTGACCAATCCTGGGGAGAAAACGTTTTGATTGAAAAAGATAGAAATGTTTACGCTTCGAGTAAATACGGTTTAGGTCGTTTAAAAGATGAAATGACGGGGAAACCAATCTATGAATTTGTCGGGTTAAGAGCTAAAATGTATTCCTTAGGGGAAGAAATGATTATGGTTTTCAACAAAAAAGACAGCCAAGGGAATTAAAAATGGTTCTCGTAAATTTGATAAAGATCATAATTTGATCACGTAAGATCACAAACTATATAAACGTTCTTTGTTTAATAAAAATGTTTCATATTCCACATCAAAATCATTAAAGTTTTAATCATCAAATTTACTCGATTGATAAATCTTAAAGCTCTTTCCGCGTACGTTGACAAAAGATTCGTGTTAGAAAACAATATAGATATACTCCCGTACGGTCATGAAGAAATCGATGAATATATGATGTTCCGTTCTACGTCGAGCCGTCCGGTGCTGCGATCTAGTGGGTGCTAAATGGTTCCGATAAAAATATTTTCACTACTTCAGTTGATTCACCATTTTTAGTATTTGTAAACTTTTTTCAAATTTCATATTTCCAGTTGAGATTCATTTCATTAATATTTTTAATATTATTGCTAAAATTTAAACTATTCAATTTCTCGAAAATATTACACATTTTTTTAAATCTACATAAAAAGTAACGAATATGTATTATTGTTAAAAATTATAGTGTTATTTATAGATTTAGAAACGAATTTAATCAATGTATGTTACGAACAGATTATAGATAACTATTCTAACGGTATCTTTGGTGATTTTAAGCTAATTATCGATACAAATACTTGTTCTTTTAATGCAACAATATTATATTAAAATAGTGGGAAAGATTTTAAACATTGACAGCGAAACCAACAATCTAAAGAGCTATTTACAATATATCACATCGGTCCGGAGCAGTTTGGCTGAAAGAGTGGCGGCTTACGCAGTTAACTAATGCGATGAAAGGTAAATCTAAATTTGGTGGTAGACTGAAACTGAAAAAGGACGGTAGATTAAAGAAAGGTGGCAGCAATACTGCTAAGAAAAAATAAATAATCGATTCAGTATGGAAACGCGCTTTATGCGATTATGAATTGATTGCGAAACAGTTGAAAATCCCATTTTAGTGGTGTTTTTATGCTGGACTCTTTACCGAAAAAGATTATAAAAAATGAACGCGCTATAATCAATTTAGATACTTCAAATGGTCGCGGAACGCATAGGGTTTGTTATAAAAAAATCAATAAAAATGTAGGTTATTTGGATAGCATAGGTGACGTTCGGTCTCCCCAAGAATTGATGAATTATTTCGGGAAATTTAATGTAAAGCACAATTATACTAGATGTCAAGCCGACGACGATGTAATTTGAGGTCGATTATGTTTAGAGTTACGTGAATAAGTTATATGTTTGTTTTTATTTTTTTCCCCTAAATAATTATGTCGTGTCTATTATCAATTGACGGTAATAATTCGGAGATTAAAAAATCATTTTCTCCTCCATCAACCTTTCAAAATGCCCATACGAATTGGGTTTAAAATTATTGATGACAACCAACACTATTCCAAACGCTGAAGAGAATAAAAACAATAAATTGTGTTTTGTGTTGGATAAGAATGTTAAAAAAGATGAAAATAATAATAATGCATTTACAAAGAAAAATTATATAACAATACCGACTCGTAGTTATGAAAGTGAAAATAACGGTGAACGTTTACTCATTCTGTAAACGTTCACCGTTTACAGAATGAGATGAAATAGTTAAAAAAAAAAAACATTTTCTTGCGAGCAAACACCAATACATAACAGTGTAAAATTAAAAGCACTGTATGGATAGATTTTTCGGTTAAAATTGTAGTATCGGCAGTCTGTTGGATTACAACCCGAGAATTCTCAAACGGAATATAACACATCTTTTAGATCAAATAATAAATATCACTTCTGTAAATGTAATACGTGTAAAATGTAATATTATTTCGGTTAGTTTTAGAAACGAACATCAAGAACGTATTTTGCATGCGTTTCAATTACGTGTAGATCCGGGTTGAAGAGTATCCATTTTATATTGAATTTGTACCGGTAGATGAGACAAATTTGTGATCTAGTTATATCGTTGATTGATGAAAATGATAATTTATTAAATCTACGCGGTGAACGAGTAAACATGTTGTTAGTATTAAAAGGACTTATATTTTCTTTCTTCTCGGTGAGAACTGTGAACTATTCTAAATGCTACAGCTATAACTGGGAATCTTTAAACATCCATATCTTCTGAACCCTTTCCCCGATTTCAAACTCCTTTCGATTCATGGCAAATCTCGCCCATCCCCATTATTTGACCCCTTCCAAACGTTTGATGCTCCTAAAATTTTTATTTGATTTTTGAGGGATACATTTTCCTTAATCTCCGAGTCCCCCGAAACCCATCGAGTGGGGGTCTCGTTGAACACGGGATTGGCCTGTAAGCAGAAAATCGCATAATACAGAGAAGACGAGCACTCCCGTTGAAGCAATCGGTTGGAGAAGGTCTTCTATGTCTGGAAGTGCGCAATCTTAGAAAACGGAGAAGCGGCCCGACTTCAAAGGCAAAAAACGAGTTAGGCCGGTGTCCTCGGAAGAAAACGACCCAGCCCCAAAATTGTTTGCGGGGCTTACCAACCAGCATGGGCTGGTAATGCTGGCGTTAAAATAGAATCGTGGGTCTGGCTTGCCCAGGTTTATAGGACAGCACGAGTAGGCTTTGTTAAAGATATTTAATGAGCTTAAGGCTCTATCGGAAACATCATCAGCGATAACGACAATAACGCAGGCTACACAGACAGAGGGGCCAAAAAAGATCAATATCAAAGACACTCTACAGGAGGAAGTAACTGACGATGAGCTTGTGAACCTCATCCCTCGTAGATGGCCGGCTGAGATTATAAATCGGGTCAAGCAGATAAATGACTTGGCAGCAGAAATTGACGATAGATGTTCCTTTAGAAACCTGGCCCAGGCTCAGGGTGTGGACCCGTCGATCGAGCCGGGTGACATTGAACGTGACGTGTCAATTATACTGGGAACGGACAAAGTGGATAAAAAGAAGTACAGGTATCGAGTATATTATAATACAGCGGAGGGGGAACAAAGTTCTCATTTGTTACTCCTGAGTTCAGTTAAGAGAGTCTTGCGTAGCTCAAAGTTTTTGGGTTTTACTTTGCCTGGTGGTCGAGTCGGTTCCTACATTAGGAAGATGTTAATATACTTGCACAAAGGACAAAAGGAATCGATGAAGGTGGTTGGGCCACAACAACATGATTGAGAGTGAAAGATATTAGTAATTACCTGTGCAGGCAGATCGGAGATTATCGAAAGGTGGACCACAGCTGATACACAACAAGGTGGCCACCGGTTTCAGCTATTTGGAGGTGTTCCGCAGGAGTCGGTGCTGTGGCTCTGCTTTGGAACCTGGTTTATGACGCCGTGTTGTGACCATTGCTAACGCCGATGACCTTGCGATCCTTGTCAGTGGTAGGACGTAACAGGAAATGCAGAAAGGGTCAATTCTGCATTATCATTAATTGACGAGTGGATGCAAACACATGGGCTGAAACTGGCGGTTAACAAATTTGAGTTCATAATCCTGATTGGGAAAAGCAAGGTGGAGCCAATAGATCTGATAATCGGTGAACAGCTGTTGCATGAGAGGGATAAGGTCAAAAACCTCGGCGTAATAATATATAGCCCATGCAGATTCGGTGAACACTGCACAGAACACTGTAATAAAGCGGAAAGGTCAGTGAACTCCTTAAATATACTTACGTCTTCACGTGCTGCTCCTAGATCGGCTGAACGAAGAGTAATCATGTCGCTCGTAGCCTCAGTTCTGTATGCGGCGCTGGCCTGTGACAGGACAATTAATATCCAGCGAAATATCGACAGGCTTCAGAGGGTCCACCGAATAGCATTAATAGGAAAGGGAATTGCCAACGTGTATGTACTGTCACGAGAAAGATTTAGTAGAGCACACTGTGTTCCATTACCAGAAATGGCAAAAATCTCGGGTTAGGGCGAGAGTCACTGCCCTAATACCAGAAGAACTAGTAGATTATATGCTAGCTTCAGCGGCAAACTGGAGAGTCATCGACGGTTTGGCGAGAACGATTTTGAGGGAAAAAGATGACGAAGGACGTCGAAGGGGATTTTAGATAAGGCTGGGCGGACAGCGCCGGCAACACACATCAGCTCCGATGATCAGCCGGGGTCTCCTGGTACTGTAGGTTGGGGAATCAAAAGACCGAATCCCATTTGCCGGGTGGGGCCTGGGAACGACCTAATCGAGCACGGTTTCCCCCTCCCTAGTAGTTAGAGGCAGGCGAGAAAATGTACCGACCGAGTCCCGGTCCTTTGAGGGGTTGGCAGGAATGACATAATCAGGCGTGGTTAACCCTTCCCTGACAATTTGAGGCAGTTTGAAGGATACTCCCCTGGGCTGAGATACAACTCTCATAGCTATCTGCTACGTTAGCCCAATTTTTTTTGCATAGATTTTGCATAAAATTTTATGAAAGTTTCAGTAAATTCTCAATTTTTTTATTAAACGACTTTAAATATAAATGAATGCAACGTTATTTATTAAATCTGTTGTGCAATAGTATTTGTATGTGTGTGAATATATATATAAATATTTATTTTCAACATTTTAACGAGATTTCATATGTATTGATGTATAAAACTGCATGTGTTGGCATCATTGATCAACACCTTAGCGTTCGTCTGACAGGTTGTTACGGAAAGATCTATATTTTAATTTCAGTATTATTTATTCGTTGTGTTCTTATTTGTTTATCTGACAAAGTAAGTAATTTATACTCTTTTAATATAAATTAATAGAATTTAAGTTAGATTCTTTTTTGTTATCTAACACTCTGTAGTGTGAGCCTTAGCCTGGGAAGTAAAATTCAATTAGTTCGTTGTAAAATCGTTTATTTAAACAAAGTGTTACTAAATATTTCGTCATATATTGTGGGCAAATTTTTATTATTATTATTAGTTTTTTTGTAAATAATAGTTTTCTAACTATTATATTTTGACTAAAGTTGTTATACTGTTAGAGTTTATTATAGTTTACTATTATTATTTTTCTAACTATAATGGTTTTTTTCGTATTCCAATAAAAAAAAACAGTTGATAATTTACAATTTTGTAATAAGACTGTTGAAGCTTTCAATTATGTTACAATTAACTGGAAACAGATCCGTCTAATATATAAATATGATAACTTATACATATGTTAATCTTTCTTATTAGTTTAAGGTAAAACTTACTAAAATAAACGGAGATAGGTTACAGTAAACTGTTGTCAACACATTGTGACAGTCACTTAATCTTTGAGTTAGTGACAGTCACCAACATAATCGGTATCATTTTATATCAATCGGTGAGTGATGGCCTAATGTTCCACATGAGAAATATTTGTCATTGTGATTAGCCTTAGCATGATTCTCCTTTCTAGAATTAGATGTAGAAGCACTCTTCTTGGTTTGAAAATCGACTTTGAGTTTAGATTACTTAGCCATGGCTCCAACTGGTTCCTCAAAGCCTTTTAACCTGAATTCATATTTTAAAAGTCGTAGCTGCAATTTAAACCATGTCTTACCTTCTGCTGGTAAGTCATGCCATGTGATATAAATGTGGTCAAATTCTTGAGGCAATATTTGTAAAAGCACTATGCATATATCACCCTCATCTACATATTTTGCCCAAGGGTGTCATTTTCATTAGAACTTCGTCATCTTCAAATTTACAGCCATACTTTGTGGGCAATGATGCAACTAGCTACCCTTATAAGAAAATTCTGTCTAAAGAAAGAATAGTTCTTTTCTTAACCTCTCCATTTTCTTTGTTCCATTTCTTCTGATTTACAAAGATTCCATTAACAATTTAAAAAAAATTATAATTTTCCAAACACATCTGCACAATAATATGCTTATAAGTTTTCCCAACATCATTGAAATAAAATAGTTCATAGATTGCTAACTAGAAGTAGAAAAAAAAACAAAATACCACGTTGCTTTCATAAGCCTAAACTGATATTTCCGGCAATGTAAAGAAAAACCCATATACCTATTAGCCATCTAACATTTTAGTAACTGAAAACTGTCTGTCCTGCAACCATGTTTGGTAAAACTCACTATAATAAATGAAGATGTGTTAAAAAAATAATATTTTTTGGTATTCAACAAAGGAACAAAAATATCCACACAATTAACCAAATACCAGATGATTCAAAAAAGACTTCACAACTTTAAAAGTGTATAAAAATTTATTGAGATAACTTACAGATTTAGTACAGGTCTCATTTTATAGCAAAACACATCAAGTTTGTAATCTAACATTCACTTTTGTTCGATATGACCTGCATTTGTAATGCAACATACATTCCACCTGAAGTTATTCTCATTCCAGACTAGCTAGCAAGTCCAACGTTACTCCTACAGCTGCTGCATTAATTCAGAGTCTTAGCTCAACAAGGTGAGCAGGCAAAAGTGGTACATAAACCTGATTGTTAATGAAATCCCACAAGAAAAAATTTAGGGAGCGAAGTGGCCATGCAATTAGACCTTCATGACCAATCCACAGACATGAGAATTGAATATCAAGAAAATCTCAGACATCTAGGCAGTATTGATGTGATGCCTCAACTTGCTCATATTAATAACATCCAGCTTGGTCATCATCATTTTAACTGAAGAATCAGAAAATTTTGCAGCATGTCCAGATAATCAATACCATTTACAGTTGCCTCCTGGAAGAAAAATGGATCATACAATCTTTATTTTCTTAGGGCACAAAACATTGATCCCAGGGCTATCACAAATGTGCTGCCAAGTTTCTTAAGGGTTTTCACTACCTCCATATTTGACAGTTATGGTTATTCACCTTTCCACTGATATGAAACATTGACACATCACTAAAAATTACATTGTCAATGCATTGTTGTCTGCATTTCTATCCAACACTTCCACATAAAACTGCAGCTGAGAAACTTTGTTATTATCTGTAATGTATTGAACCATGGTGTTAGGTAATACGGCTTCAAGTGCCGTAAAAATATATAAATATGAAAACTTTACCTAACATGGGTGAGTAGGCAACTTACAATGGAGTTTGTTGATACCCTTTTGCATGATTGTCGGTGGAGGGGTTCTTCCTTTAAATCCAAAATGGCAGTTTCCAACTTGTTGTTGGAATAAACTGCAATTAAACATTTTTGAATGGTTGAAGTAATTTGCTTGTATATTTTCAATCACAACACCCAAATAACGAGTGTTCCAGTCTTACAACTGGGAGATCTGAGTTCTAGTTTCCATAATGCCTTTTTCTTTTTTAACTTTTACTTTTTCTTTTGTATGCACTATCACAGTTGATTTTTTATTATATAATACAAGAATGTGGAAAAAATGTTTGCTGATTATTATTTTATTTGTATATAACAATCATTAACCTAGAAAAATTTATGAAAATATGAGAATAAAATTAACATGATGGGGAATAAAGGATTTCCCATCATTATTATTAAAGTATAATAAATAGACAAAAAACAAATATTTTTTTTGTATAAAACTTAAAAAAAATTAAAATACATTTATTTATTTTAGGCATTCTGTATATGTTAAATATTCACATAATTGTAATTTATAACACTTAAATTTTTTTAATTGTAAACAAGTAAATGTTTGTTGTGATTGGTGTAGAATAATTCAATATATATTCTAAAATAAATTGCAAGTGTAAAAGTAGATTATAAAATAAAAAATAGATGTGATTGAAGAGTACATTATTATTTATATTTAAATAAAACATATGAAATAATGCGAAGGTAAATATATTAATTATTAAAAAATCACAAAATGATTTCTGAACAGGATGTAGATAAATATTTTTTTTAAAAATAAAATATTAAAAATTTATCAACTGAGTAATAAATATTGTTAACATAAAAGAACATCCCTCAATTATATTATAAATAATTTAGTGGGAAAATTTTTCAGATAATTTGCAATTTATTAAAGATGGTAGCAGAAGCATAACAATCTCTCTTGTAAGACAAAATTTAGTGATAAGACAAAATTTAGTGATGAGTTATATAAAAACAATTCTGTTGTCCGGTTCAATTAAGATATTGTTATTTTTTTGGTCCCAATATCCCCAGTAACACATATATTTTATATAATCACATATATCTAAGTTATTAACTGCAGTTAGATTAAATTCACTACCTCCTTCACTGTTATCATTGTCTTGCGCATCGTTAAAAACATTGGAGCATTGGAGGCTCCAATGGCGTACACTTCATGATGCTCTGAGTAAATCAGGAATACAATAAATGTGATTATTGTTACCCCTACGTATATCAGCTAAATTACTAATAAAATGTGACAGCTGATGATGATGTTCCATCATAACATTCCTTTGTATCACTCTCTATAAAGCTCTGATTTTTTTGCCCCTTTCATTTACAACTGGTTTGTCTAATTTTGATCTGTATATAGCGTTTTCATCAGAATTTGCATTATCACTAGAATTGAAAAACAAAGCATCATTTATATACAGATGTTTTCAAATTGCTCGGCAGTCTGTCAGGAGATGATTCTTTAGCCAAAAATAAGGAAAAAAGAGTTTATATAAACATATGTCAGAAAATGGCTCCTTAGTGAGTTTTGGCTTGAGAAACATTTACCGCTGCTTTCTCCACTTGCTGGGAAATTAAACTATAAACCATACTAAAATTCTTGGGGGTCAAATCAAGGTGTAAATTGTGTTTCCTTATTTTTTTCTATCTAGGAAATCAAGTAAAAGTGGTTCCAGACCTCTATCTTATTTAGATTTTATGAAAAATGGGGTAAAACAAAAATGTTTTGTCGGAAAATACGCTTAAAAAAATTAAAATTTTGAATTAACTTCGTAGAGAAATTACTTCTGAGAAAATTAATGTAAATAACATTATCAAAATTAAACTATTATTATATTATTAATTTGAGAAGGCCACCTTAATTAGGAAAATTCACACAAACTGGATCGGAAAAGTAATATGATTTTAAACGCAACAATTTATATAAAATGCCAAAAATTATGAAACTAAATTTATTAATACTAAATTGATTAAAAATGTGTTTTTTCATAGATTGACAATTGTCGATCAGGTATTAACCTGATCGACAATCAAGCTGTGTGTCTAGGATTTGAATATTCATTGCAGCGGTGTTTGTGCTGTTATTGTTCAGTCAGTCATTTGCAGTGTGTGATAACACAAAATTGTTTTCATTTGGATTGTTGATGGACATGTTAATCTATGTTAAATAAAAATGAATTCGGTGCTGCGTGCAAATGTTGGGAAAATTATCCAGATTGAAGTGTACTGGATGGTGAAACATTTGAAGTTTTGGAGCGGTAAATTCAAGAAATAGATGTGCCAAAACCACATTGAATCATTGCTGATCGTGAACATTTTGTGAAAGATGCCAATGCTGAAGAAACAGTATTGAATGCGATATAAGTATCTCTCACCTTAAGCCCTTAAGGTTGTCACATCGCATTCATATTTTGCAGTCAAGTGTGTAGTGAGTGTTACAGGAGCAAAAATTATATACATTCCATACAACATGTGTACAAGAGTCATTACCCCTGATTTTGATGACTGGTAGAAATTTTATTGTTGGTTAATTAGATAATGTGAACATCATCCCAATATCTTAATTAATTAATTACTGATGAATGGCATTGTAAACTTAAAAACTTTTGACACTTGGGCAGAAGAAAATTCTCATGAGACTTTTTCTTTTTCTGTTTAGTCTCTGTAAACACCATAACATATTGCTTTAGAGGATGAATGAAAATGGTATGTATCAATGTAACTGATTGACAATGTTGTCTTGTACAATCTCCAGTAGACCATTCCCGAAATTTGTGGTTAATTGAAACTTAACCACTAAAGAGCACTGATATCCACGATCTAGTATTAAAATCCATATAAAAGTAATCGCCTTTACTAGGATTTGAACCTGGAACTCTTGACTTTGAAATCAACTGATCTGCGATGAGTTTACCAATAGACCAAACTGGTGGGTTATTCCCATGAGACTGGTACAAGTCATTTCATTGCACTTTTGGTATGTGGTGTGGACTTCTATGTTATACTCTCATAGGCCCTTTTATCTTAGCGCTCAATGGAGAGTGGTGCTTGCATTTTTTACAAACAAATCTGGTGGAATTCTTGGAAGATATCCCACTTTCAGATAGAGTACAGATGTCGTTTTTCAGTGATGGCACACCTACTCACTGCTGTCGTATGTGATGAATCATTTAAATAACACATTTAGTAATCAAAGGATTGGTCGAAAATGGCCACTGCAATTTCACCCCAGTGAACCTTTTCCTTTCGCATTGGATAAAGTCATTAATCTATTCTGTTCGTATCGCACACAAGAAGGATTGAGACATTGTAATAGAAGCTGGAGCTACTATTAGGAATAATAATGATTCTATTTGATGTATATGGCTAGCATGGATTCACTAAGCTGAACTATGCATTGAACAGAATGACAGCAACATTGAGCAACTGCTTTGAAGAAATGCTTGCAGATTTATCAAGTAATTGTTTTGATATTCAATAATGTTTAGAAAAATTCAAAAAGAATGTAATTTTAATTTTTTTAAATGTATTTGTTATTCATTTCTTTTTTGTTGATAAGTTTTCTAATGTTTTCATTTACATTATGTTCAAACATTTATGGAAATTTTATCACATTTCTGATGTGGCTAGTGTGTTTTGATTTTTATTTAAGTTTAACTTCCTAAATATGTGTTTAATTTTAATAGGCGGACGTTATTTATGTAAATTTTCTCTGGAGTAAATTCTCTACAAAGTTAATGAGAAATTTTTATTTGTTTATTGGTAAATTAACAAATTTATTTTATTCCAATTCCAAAAATGTGTGTTTCTGATAAAAAATGTTTTTGTTTTGAGCAATTTTTCTTGGCCTAAGTAAGATACAGGTGTCTAGGACCACTTATTCAATTTCTTAGATCAAAAATTGATTTAGCCAATTTTTATCCCAAGAATTTTAGTATGGTTTAATTTTACAGAGAGAGCAGAAAGCAGGGCTAAATGTTTCTTGAGCCTAAACTCTGTAACAAACTGTTTTCTGACCTATGTTTATATGAATATTTTTTTTAATTTTTGGGTATAGAATCATCTCCTGAGAGATTGCTGTGCAATTTGGAATCACCTTTATTTACCTTAGTGAGTTTCATTAGCTAATTGGTATAGGTTGTACCAGTTATTGTAAATTGCTAATTGTTAGTGACATTTGATCCATCATAAAAACGAAATTGGAGCTTATAATAGTGGGATAAGATGTTAAAAACTGTGGTTTACAAACTGCATTCTTTGTTTCAAACATATGTAAGCAGCTGGATTCATCATCTCATCATTGCTGCCAACAGAATTTCTGGAAAGCTAAAGTTCGTGCAGCAAACTGTGAGTCTTGATTCTACTTTACAAGAAAAAAGAATTCTGTTGTGAGCACTATGAGTTTCATGATGTAAAGATATGCATCTGAGCCATATGTAATTAACATGGTCTCCGATTCGAAGAATCGGTGTGCCGATGGCATGTCATATTGCCTCACAGACAGATATAATGTGAGTCACATGTGGTAATCAGTGTTTTAATATTTACCTGTTCTGTTCTTATCTTTTTCATTAAGAAAGCTTGCATCAATATCAAATATAACCAAAATCCAAGTCACCATAAAACATTAAAACATGAATAAACATTAAGGAATTACAAGAGATGTGTTTATGAACTGTATTATTTTTATAGTTTTTTTTTTTTTTTATTATTGAGAATATTTATTTTCATTTCTTATATTTTGTTTATAAAATGCATCATATTTTGTTTTTTGTTTTTTCAGATAATGAATGAGCCTGTAAATAATTCTTTTATTAATGAATCTCTGTTTCTTAATAAAAATATTAAATTAGAGGATGAACAAGAAAATGTAGGGGAAATGATAAGCATTTTTTTACCAAATCACGTGACTGAAACTGATACATCACATACATCATCTGAGCATGTAAGTTTTTTTAATTTTTTTGTGTAGGTTTGGCCATCTGATGACCTTGAAGCAGTATTTTGGATTCATTTCTCTTTCTTCTGTTTGTTTTATTACTTAGTTTTCTAACAATTCTTGATTCTTTTGCTTTGTTTTTCCCTTTTTTTGTTCTGACCAACTGTCATTTTATTTTTCTCCTTCCCTTTGAAAACCCTGAAATCTTTTATTGGTTTTCTGTTTACTTCTTTTTTTTCTGTCTCCTTCAAAAATGTCATTTCATTCAAAAATACAGAAATCTATTGATATCCGTTCTTTTTACTGTATTTGTGGTAAAATCACTTTTTTTTTACAAACTTTTCAGACTCACAAAACCTGTAAATCTGTTTTTTCAGCTTGACAATAGATTTGGCTCTTTATTTTTTTATGCAATATCCATACTTTATATGGATTTTAATACTAGACACTTTGGATACCGGTGTTCTTTGGTGGTAGGGTTTCAATTAACCACATGTCTCAGGAGTGGTTGACCTGCATCTGTTCAGGATTACATGTTTACTGGTACATTTCCATTTTCAGCTACAGGACTGGCAGCTACTAGCAGTGCATTGGTCTATGCACACACGCATCCAGATTTGGTAGCAAGCTGACAAAAGTTTTGAAATAAAAATAATAACTGCATCAAACAATGATAATTTGCATCAAGATAATAACCATCATTTAGTGCATGAATAGCATCTTCCATATATACACATGAGTTCATTTGCGTAGATTTATCTTCCAAAAAAACCATGTTCAGAACTATAAATTTCTTTAGGTAAGGTGTAATTTTCAAAAAACCTAATTTATGCAAGATTTTGGCAACAACTTGCATTTGCTGATAGAACAATAATTATTGGTATCTGAATGTCGTCACTAGGAAAACACCAGTATTTAAGTAACAATTGAAGAGCTTAATTAAAAAACTTAGTTAAGAACTATTAAGTTCATTACAGAAGCGCGTTTCGTGATAATTATTATCACAGTTTAATTTCAGTAAGCTTCAAAAACAATATAGATTTAATTATTAAGAATTATTTAAGAGTGAATTGTATGTAATACTCTTAGTCGTGAAGATTTATTATTAAATTATACCGTTAAAAGTTAAGGAATGTTTATCTAATGATCCCAAAGATTTTTTTAAACTTGCTAATAAAAAGGACAAAATTAGTAGATCTTATCCATCTTGTATTGATAAGATTATTATTTAGAAGTACATTTGGTACATAACTACCAAAATTATTAATTCATAGTTGTAATTCCTCAGCAAAAATTTCTGTGTCATGATCAATATTAAATCAAATTTTTAATACCTAGAATGGCATTTTTCATGCGCTACAGTATTCAATTTCTATCTTTGATGCACAAGCTTCCAGGTTATGTGTTAAAAATGAATAATTATAATAAATAACTATTACTTAGAATCATATTCTCATTTAGTAAATGTTGAATCTAACAAAATTTATATTTTTATAATCTAATATGAATTTATTAGATATAAGAATAGAATTCAAAATCTTAGGTAAGGTTATCCAAAAATAAATGATATTTATCACAGTAACAAATGTTGTTAACAATATTAACACTAATGTCAGTAAGGTTCTAAAAAAATAAAGAGAATTATTGTAAAAGTTTAACAAATTATTTTATTGTAAAATATGCCAATTTATAGAAAAATGTGTTAGGTGAGTAGCAGGATTTTTAATTTGGATGATAACACTTAGCAAAAGAAACATTTTCATGGTTTTCCCATACAAAAAATAGCACATTAAAGTTGCCTGATAATAATAATAATTTAACCATGACTGCACTAATGTACGTGCTAAGTGAATTGGAAATAAAATTTATCTTTCTAATATAAGTTATACAAAAAATAATGAACATATTTACTTTATAGCATTCATTTTTTGTTTTGTTACAGCAAGTAGATTTAGTACAACTGAAGGAGGAACCGCTTGATATTATTAATGGTGATATTCCAGAAGATCCTTTAGCAATTGAAGAGACCACCTTAGTTAAATCAGAAAATTTAAAAGTTGAAAGTGAAGTGGTAAGGGTGTTAGATTTTTCATACATTGCAACACCAGTTATCCAGATGGACCTTTTCAAGGTCAAATCTAGATAATTGGAAAGTATAATTTGAAAAGGATTATTATTTATATTGGACTAATCATTCTAATGTTTAGTGGGTAATACGCAAAATTAAAAAAAAAAAAATGTGTTTCAGTAAAATTAAGAATAAATGTGGAATAAAATAGAAATTAAAAATAAAATTTTGTGTTACACACAATTCATTTGTTAACTCATATATAAAGCGTATCACAAACTTCTCCCACAGTTTTTATAACCTATTTCTACTCATGACAATAATGGAAAAAGTTCATATAAAATTTGTTTTAAAATGTTTCATTTGTGAGTTAGGCTATTTACAAATTTCACTCGGATTTCAGCTATCCCGTTGAAATGAAGTATTACTGAAACTTTAAGAATGTTAATTAAGAGACAGGATTACTGATTTCTTATGGTTTTTGACCTCAAAAATTAAATAAAATATGTTCCAGAACCATATTTGCAGTATCTTCTGAGAAATCTAGAATGAGAACCATTTTTTTTTTTATGTTTGACAAACAGTAATTTTGTTGAATGGGTAATGAGCTTGTAAAACTTTTAAGCAAAACTTGTAAAAAATTTTATTTTGAATAAGTTAAATAAAACAAAGAAAAGTTAGACAAATTTGAATTTTATTTAGAAACAGACTACTATATCTAGGTGCATTGTATGTACCAGTTTATAATAAATGTTCAAAAATGAGCCTGCCATTTCTACACATTCTTTGGCATGCTTTTGTATTGATTTTATTAAACTTTTTAATTCTTCAGTGCTGTCCTTAAGTTGCTGAGCCTCATCCATAATGCAGATATATTATTCCTCTCAAGAATGTATTTTTGTTTTATATAGAATATTTTACATCCATCTCCAGCCGAAAAAATGTAAAGGTGTTAGGAGGTTATCTTGTGGCCAGGAATGTGGATCTCAACGACCGATTCATTTCTCAGAGAAATGATGATTTAAGTGAGTGGAAACAGCACAATAGAAGCAGTGAGGCACGTCATCATACTGGTGGTATACTTTGTGTCCCAGCGCCAGACAAACTAAAGCAGCTGCCGCCATTCTTCCTGAAGAAAGTGCTAGTATACCTCAGCATTAAAGCAGCAAGGTAATATAAACTGTCCAAACAGCTGTTGTGAAGAAGGTTGCACTGTACATTGATGTTAAGTCAGTGCTGAAAATAGCTTTCCACCGTTTCATGAGGTTTTACTTCTGCCCTGTATGCTCATATCATAAGTTGTTGATGCCATCTCGAGTGAAATTCTTGACTGTAAACAAAACGTACTTGTACGTTTTTGTTTAAGTGTACTTTAACTCTTTGAATGAGAAACTTCAATCTGCTTAGAAGGACGTTATGTACCGATGCCTGGATTGTGCTTAACTGCGTCGTAATAGTTTTATCAATAACTGCGCGTTGGTTGGACAAACCGTCCATAGCTGGTACAAATATTAGGTAGTGAACCTGTTTTCCAAAGATTGCTAAAAGTCATTCTAATTGTTTTGGGATCTTGATTCCTGCAATTCTGAAAACTTACATTCTATTGCAGTAGCCGTAATATTACTATTTCACACACTCAAGATGAATACCATATCAATGTATTCCTCTGTTGGACATAAATACAGTATTACTTCAATGGCAAAGTATTTTAGTTTGAATGTGATTGGCTAAGTATTTAAACTAAAATAACTTTCAAACTAGAATTCACAGAAAACCTTCACTAATGACTGCACAGTTCATATTACCGATGTAGTTAATGAACCATATAGAATGATTTGTTCAAGTTATTTTATTGCCAACTTTGAAATAATAGTTTCAAATAATTTATTTTGTTTCTCTCAATAAAAAAAAATATTATCTGATTTTTATTTTACAATTTTTGTGTAATTTCTATTTTTTCTTTTTTTAAATCAAATTTTCTAAAGCATAACAAATCACTAATTCATTTATATGTTGATATTATTTAATTTGTAAGAATAAAAAAAATTTATTTATTGAATATCAGTTAGTTTTCACATTTTGTAAGGTTGTTTCTATATATTTTTTTTTAAAGAAATCTGAGATCTCATTGAGTGATGAAGTTTCATCACAGCTTAGTTTCAATATAAAAACAGATGAACTTCAAATAAATGATAAATATTTACATACAGTGAAGACAGAAGAAGAGATCGGATTTTATCCGGGTCATGTAAGTATTATTTATTGGATATTGTAACAAACATGATTTGTCTGTTCAATTTTATTACTGTGTGTGTGTGTGTTGTGCACATACATTTTAGTATTTCAATGTGTTCTATAGGGAAAAAAATGTTAATTCTATTAACTTATTAAGGTGTGTGTGAATGATAAATGGTGAATGTGTAAGGACAAAAGTTTTGTTTTGAAACTTGAATGAACACTAAAATGTTTGTATTCTAACTTGTAGATAGAGTTCACATTTTATTAAGCTGTGGGTGATTTATTGTTAATTGTATTTTGTTTTTCATGTTTGAATATTTATCAACTAAGCAATTTAAAACCAACACGATACAGACTAAACACAGTAGTGACACAAAATTTTATTAATAAAAGGAGAATAAAATAAAATTTATTTCTGTAGTTACATTAGGAAAATTTAACATATTTACCATATTTTTACAAATGATCAAAATGAACACCTGCACAGCTGATGCAGTAATCCTAAAGAAGTCAAACTGAGAGTCATCTGACGCAAAATGTTGTCAATGATTTCACCTTCTTATTGTGAATGTTTGCCTTCAGTTATCAGAAGTGTAGGAGTTCAATTTATAAACTCTAATCCTTTAAATAACCTAAAGGAAAAGATTGCAGTTAGATAAATCATGGGAACAAGGTGGTCATTTCCCTCTGCTCATAGTAAAAGCTGCATGAACATGTGCTAATGAATTGTTTGGTGTACAACACATTGTTTCTTTGTCTTGGAAGAAGCCATAGTTTTTTTCACAATCTGTTAATCAAGTATAGAATTCTTTTAAAATTGTACAGAACATTTTTATATTGACAGTATGGTAAAAAAAATTTGGTTCTCCACCCCACTATATGATTACCAGAACCAGTGTGTGCATGCATGCGTGTAAACACTATAATCTCCAGGGTGTCTGGACAAAAGTATCCAAAAGAACAGGTTATTTTAAGGGAACCGGTTAATATTATTTAACAATTTTTTTTTTTTAAATAAACACATCAACTCACCATGTTTTAACGTAGGTTAGTCAACTTCAATGTAAGCACCATTTATAGCTCAGCAGACTTAGACGATAATCTAACTCCTTCCAGGTTTTAGGAGCATTTTCAACATTATTAGACCAATACCTTCAACAATTTTCAGTTTTAAATCGTAAAATTCTCAAACTTTCTCATTCCTACTACTTTAAAAAAATTCCAAAGTAGTGATATCTGAGAGATCTAGATGGTCATGCAGTTGGCCTCCTTGTCTGATCTAACATATGGGGAAGCATTTTTCAGCAACATGGTAACAACTTGATATTGTGGAACACCACCCTATTGGAAACTGAATCCTGCTGGAATCTGAGAAACGGCAAAGGTCTCAAGTATGTTGGAAGTATATGTGACCTGTCAAATAAAAAAAAAAAAAAAAAAAAAACATTTTTTTTCCTGTCATAACCAAGCATTGACTTTCAATGTGTCCCTTTCATTTTCGATTACTCTGTGAGGGGTTTTCAGTACACCAAATTTTAAAATTGTGTCTAACTATCCCACATGTATGAAGTGTTTGCTCACCACTAAATAAAATATCAATATAATTAGGTTTGCTTTTTGTATGGTACATCATTACCTCTGCAGCAGAATGATATTATTGGCAGCAGTCATTTGTTTTAATGTGAAGGAGTTATAACTTGTATTCTTGCAGACCGGCTCAGCAATGAATGCTTCACTTACTTGATGCATAGTCTTCTTCACTAACTGAAACTTTTGGATGATTTCCAGTTTGTGAAACCAAGCTTTCAGTCTCTCGTAGTCATATTCTTGGAATATGAATATTCTTAGATATAGGAGAATTGATATTCCATTAAGTTGGTACAAGCTGTTGAACATGCATAATGAGTGAAACTTCACTAACCAAAGCACACACGGAACCTTTTGTTGTGGGCTCTACATCTCAACTGACTACAATTGGATTGGTCTGCATTACAGTTTTGTGCTGGCTCTGAGAGTATATTGAACAAATCTTGGAAGTATATCCTGTTTGAGTCTACATTTAAGAGATTAAAACTGGTTTTCTAAATATAGGCCATTAGTTATTGATCTTTAGACCATATATCCTGTATATAATATATATATATAAAATGGTTTGTAGATATGATCAACATGGATATAGAAGTAATTATTAGTTATTTTTAATTTTACAGGTTACTATCGATAAAGGAATCAAGGGAAGTACCAAGAAAAATTATATTTGTAACTTTTGTCAAAAGTTATTTAATCGTAAAAACAGTTTAAAGACGCATCTTAATATTCATAGAAATGAGAGAAGTTATGTTTGTAACTTTTGTCAAAAGTCATTTAATCAACGTTCTACTTTAAAATTACATTTAAATATTCATACTAAGGAGAAAAATTATATTTGTAATGTATGTCAAAAATCATTTAATCGTAAATATGATTTAAAGAGACACTTTAATTGTCATATAAAAGAAGAAAATTATATTTGTAACTTTTGTCAGAAATCTTTTTATCAAAGTTATGCATTAAAATTACATTTAAATATTCATACTAAGGAGAACAGTTATATTTGTAGCTTTTGTCAAAAGTCATTTAATCGTAAATATGATTTAAAGAGACATATTAATAGTCATACAAAAGAGAAAAATTATATTTGTAACTTTTGTTCAAAGTCTTTTAATCGAAGTTCTGATTTAAAATTACATTTAAATATTCATACTAAGGAGGAAAATTATATTTGTAAATATTGTCAAAAGTCATTTAATCGTAAAAACAATCTAAAAGCACATCTTAATACTCATACAAAAGAGAAAAATTATGTTTGTAACTTTTGTCAGAAGTCTTTTTATCAAAGTTATGCTTTAAAATTACATTTAAATATTCACACTAAGGAGAATAATTATACTTGTAACATTTGTCAAAAGTCATTTAATCGTAAATATGATTTAAAGAGACATTTTAATAGTCATAAAAAGGATTCATTATATTTAATTGTCATTTAGTTGTAATTGGAACTTTTGTCACACTACTCTTGTAATGAAAGTTCTGCTTTAAAATTACATTTAAATATTCATACTAAGGAAAAAAGTATATTTGTAATCTGACAAAAGATTTTTAATCATGTTTCTAGTATGAAGGTGCGCATATTAATTTACACACCACCAAAGAGAGTAAAGTTATTTTTATAAATTTTGTCAAAAGTCTTTTAATCGCAGTTATGATTTAAAAACACATTAATATACACTAAAAAGAATTTCTGTTTGTTACTGTTGTCAAAAATCTTTTAATGATAGTTATACTTTAAAAAGACAGTACTTTAAAAAGATAATATCCATATTAGAGAATTATTATGACATTTAAAGTCTTATATTAAGAAATTTGTTTAAGGGAAAAAAAATTATAGCATTCTTTCATTTAAGCATAATTTTTGTTATACATCTGTATAACAAAATTTATCTATTGTATATAATTTAATATTACATTTATCTCAATTTTTTTATGTTACAACTAATGCAGAGAGGTTTCTACCTTGTATTCCTCAAACAAGATGATTTTTTTAATAAAATTATTAAAAAACTAAAAATACAGTTGTTATATATGTAATTTGTATATACTATTTATTGAGTAAAAAAAAAAATAAAAGTTTTTTGATCAACACAAAGGTAAGGTCAACCAATTGGTCAGAATATCATTGAACATGGGGGTCGATGGTGTAAGGGGTAATTTACACTGATCAACAAAATTAAATGTTTTGTTTGTTAAATGAGATTGAGTGGCTGATTCTTTTAGTATTTTTTATGCTGATTTCATATATATTATTAGATTTTTTCCATCAGTCTCTTATTTTTTTTTGTATTGAAATTTCTTTTGAAACAAAAAATGTATCGTGAATGTAATATGATAATATATGCATTTTCTACTCCCCTAAAATTTATTTCTTTTGGATTTTCTGCTGTAATTTGCTATAGGTAAATCTGTTTTACGAAGCAAGTAAAACAAACCAAGTTTGCCAGGGTTTTTTTTAATTAAAAAAGAAAAACTTTATTGTAGTTTTTAATAAAATTTATTGTTTTCGTATTAAAGGTTTTAAATGGTGTCATTTTGAAAAATATTATTGGATAATGTTGTTTATTTTTCTAACAATAGATCTTTATCTTAGTAAGTACCATGCTAATTTTGAACATAATTATTCAAGCCATTATGGAATTAAAAATTTAGATTCCAACAATAGTCGGCTTATATTTTTGGGTTTAATTTTCCCTGGTATCATGTTTCCATTGTAGATATCCCTGGTGAAAGAATCACTGATAGCACTGAGAGTTTTGGGAAAATCCAATTCTGAATGTTAGAAATGGATTTTGAGCAACATGTTACATTCAAGTTCTTTGTAGTTTTGAAGAAGTTCACTCACAAATTCTCTGTAATTACTGGCCTTGTGGTTTCCAAGAAAGATGTTTACCACATTTTGAAATGATTTTTATGCAGCAACCTCCAAGTCATTCAAACATTCTTCAAACACCGGATTATTCATTAGTTTTCTTATTTGTGGTCCAACAAATATACCATCCTTTATTTTAACATCGCTTATATTAGGGAATTTGTTTTTTAGAAGCTGAAACCCTGCACTATTACAATACATTGCTTTAACAAAATTTTTGAGTAAACCTAGCTTAATGTATACTGGCAGACGTTAACATTTTTTGGTTTTACTAATGCCTAACTAATAACATTCTTCTCTCCTACGGTAGCTACCTCTCTCTTTGGCTATTGCTCTTTTATGTAATGGTTTTTCCTATCCCTGCTGTCTCACTCGCACATAAAGCAACAGAACTTAGTGTATCTAAGTTGCAAGCCAAGTAAAAGTGCTATTACTTTCAAATCTCCACAAGTATGCCATAAATATTTCTTGTATTGAATCCTGCTTAATATAAGGTTCATATTTTTATAAGACTCCTTCACCTGAATAGCATATGCTAATGGTATTGATGGGTATTTATTTCCAATGTGAAGTAGAACGGCTTTCAAACTAGGCTTTGACGAATTAATAAAAAGTCGCCATTAGTCAGGATAGTGCATATGTTCCAAAGCTTCCAGTAAAGAGTCCACATCATTACAGTATGCTGAGTTTTCCTGCTGAGAGAATAGATGTTCAAATTTTGACTGTCTGTCACAAAAAGCACTTATTTTAGTGTTTGGTTGTAAAAAATGCCATTCTTGATGCCAGAATACTGGTATCCAAGACAGTCTTTATGCCACTATTTCTGGGATCAAGGCTAAAAGTTATAAATTTTTATTAATTTAGATCATGAACCAGATCATTCAATTCTCCTTATTCTTTTATACGTCATTATTGTAATCTTACTTTTTTGTTTAGGCATTTATGGACCATGTTAAAGATAATTTTTACAACATTATTTTTGTGTTTTAACTTTTATGTTTTATTTTTAATTTTTTTTTTTAATCTCTGAAATGGGGTCTTATTATTGGTGTAATTATTTTGACCAATGTTTTCAAATAACATTTAAAAAAATTAAATAACATCTAGTCTCCACGGCAACAGATGTTTATCATTCAAAAATTCAAAAGTGTGTATCACAAATGTAAAATGATATGAACTTTATTCTTTTGCCATTTTGTGTTACACATTCTTTTCACATTTGTTGTAGAGATGTTGCCGCCAACCAGCTCGAGGAATAAAAATGAAATGTGGGCCATTTGTTTTTCTTTACATTTTGATTATTGAAAGATCTTAGTTTTTCTTTATATTGCTTTTTTGTGTTTTGCTTTATTTCTTTTAATATCCTCAGCCATGATATCCAGTCGTGATTCATTTACATTGTGTAAATCCATGGTAGAGCTAGGCTATGATGTAACTTAAACTGAGATTATAGTTTGCATATTGCATATTTACTCGCGTATTAGAAACCCCATCTGCTGACAATTACTCTTGATGTCACACAGCCTTGAATTTCTGCGTTTCCACCTGACCCTAATATGATACTAGATTTAGATCGGCTGCAGTCTACAGTACAATGGATAGCGTAACAAGGCGGCTAAGGTAGATGAAAGCATCAGAACTTGCATCAACATGCGGTACACAGTTCCTGAAGCTGACGTCTTAAATACGTCCCTAAAAGCTTCTTACTTTACAAGTACAGAGAATATATATGTACCATTTGGGATTCCTTACCAACATATCTTTAGCAAGGTGAAGAAATGATAAAAGAGAGATGTCGTGAGCATTACAAGTGGGGTACTGCAAAGGTAAGCGTAAATGATATAGACTGTTGTAATGGACCAATCCAAAAGTGAAAGATTATGAACTGTGTATTGAAAGGTAATTAGCGACAACTGCTCTGATGTTGTTATTTACACAGTCATATTTCGTGCTATTACTGTTTAGATTATCGACTTCAGTTCCACTCGTAACACACCATAGTGCTAGTGCCTACTTAGTTCTGCTCTAACACCCTGCAATGCTAGTGTCTACAACAAGTTTGTATCTCAACCGTCAGTGCCAGTGTCTCAAACCCCAGCTACAGGCGACAACTGCACTGACATCGCATGACCTTGAAATGTCTCGATCTAACACACGCTGCTCTGACCTCGCACAGCCTTGAGATGCCTTACATTGGACCAACATAAGCTATGAGATTTAGATTTAGGGAGATAGACCTTGTCGAGGCACTCCAAACGTGACGTCACTCCCAAGGAGTGACCTGACTTTGTGACTTTGAACTGGCCATGAACATACATATTTATTCTACTGTAACAGTTAATATCAGTTTTTTCTATAGGGTTGAAAAATGTAATAAATACATTTTTACTTTTACAAGTTTTTTTGAAAGAAAAGTTATATTACTAGAATGGATTCCCATGAGGTTCTTTCTTTTCTGAAACCGAATTAGTCCTCGCTTAGCGGTGAATCTAAGTTGTGGCAGTCATGTTCATTATTACTGTAATTGAAATCTTCGATGCATTAGAAACCAAATTTTCAAATAGCAACTAATACCTACTCATATTTCTCAAAATCTTCTGAGGTGTATCTCCCTCTTATCATATACAGGAGATACAACATTCCTGTGTTGTAACTACATAATGATATATATATGGTATAACGGAAATTATTTACACTGTATCTCAATATGTAATTTGTAATTGTTTTTTTTTTAAATGAATTATCAGTTTACAGAATGGAGAAAAAATTGAGGATTAACAGAATACTAATATTTGTAAAACTTTTTTAATCAAAGTTCTACTTTGAAGATGCACCTTTTTATCCATACTAAAAAGAAATGTTTGTAACTTTTGCCAGAGATTATTTAAAAGCTATATTTATTTAAAGAGACTTATTAACAGCAATACAAAAGAGCAAAATCTTGTTTGTAATTTTAGTTAAAAGTTTTTCAATAATGATTTTGAGAAACACCTTTTTTTTTAAGAGATTGAGGAACCCCATTTATGCGCTCGTAAGCAGTGTCAGGCTCATTGCATGTTCCGCAAAATGTTAATAAGTTCGTATGTGTTCCTGCACATTACCGAGTAAACCTCCTACCCTGTTTATCCTCCCTCCCTGGCACAATTTAAAAAAAACATTGTTTACGCCAATGCGAAAAGTTGTTTTATTCCAATAATGTTTTTGTTATTATTTTTCTGCTGTGATCGCAATGTTTCATAAAAGCAATTTCTATTTAACCAAATTAGTCTTAACTGTTTTTGTTATCTCTAATTTTAATGTTGTCAAAGTTCCTAGAAGTCTAATTTTCTTTGTCTGCAATGATGTCATTTCCTCAACTTGTTCGTATTCAGCAATTATTTTATCAGTCTTACATAACTCTTTTAATGGTCTGCTTGCTTATAAAAATAATCTTATTACGTTCTTTCTTACCCAAACTTCCCGTTTGTGCTAATTTTTTTCTCTTACCAATACTTGCACACTACCTCTTGTTGTCAACACACTCTCTTCTGTCTATTGTTTCCTCCTCTTCTCATCACGCCACCTTTTTCTTCAGTTTGGACCTGACTTCCACTATGTGTGGGTCATTCTCGTTTCTCTCTCTCATATAGTCCAGGACTGACTTTCACGATGTGTGGTTGCCTGCAATTCGCTCCTGTTTCTCTCTCTCGTATAGTGTGGTTATATTCATCGCCTTTGTGCATTCATAAACGTGTTCGTACTAGAAACGTTCTTTTTATGTGTTACACAATCAATATTGGACCTATACTTATTTCGATCTTACAGAAGTCAGTTACTGAAAATAAGTCACGTTTTCTTCCTCGTTCATTGTGGTAATACTCGGTCGCAATTTCGTCTTGTTGTACTCTGTTGAAAGTGGTTCAGTTATTACAAACCAGCCAAATTTATTGAAGCAGGATCTTTCCAAACTGGTTATTACAAATTTGTGATGCTCTGTATTATTCAATTTCTAATAACAAACTGTTACCTCTGTATTTTCTAATACATCACTGTAGATTACGCCAAGGATAAACTGTATGTATATATGTGTACTTTAATTCACGAGTTCATTTTTTACAAAAAATAATGTGTGATTAAGGTCAATTAAAATTATTAATTGTGAAATGAATTGCCATATGTATTGATTGGTCGAATTATTATTTCTCTGGTATTTTAAGATATACATGAAATAATGTTTTTTAAATAAGTAAATTTCAGAATGTTTTATTAGTTTTTATACATTTGTTATTTATCGTATGCGTATGTTCTTGTAAATTGTACAGTACTTTTCCACTATTTGAGATATCATTTCAATTATAATTATTTAAATGATCATCAGTAAATCACTTAAGCATTATTGCTATTAATGGCCAAAATGTAGTGACAAGGTCATTGAATAACTATTATTAATAATATTCTAGTTGTTCATTAAATGTCAGTTGATCTTATACATAGTTTACATTAACGCTCAATATTAAAACGGTGCAGTGGTTGTCACATTTTTGTGTATTGTTTATGAATTTCTTCGATGATGTTCAGTCTCATTGCATTTTGTAACTAAGAGATGTCACCACTAAAAGTTGAAAATTCAGAATTAAGTATCTTGTTTTTAGAAGCTCTGTATGCGATTTAGTTGTGTCACCGATAATTGTGTTGTGAATTTTTACTACAGAGATAACATATTTTTCAAAATCTATTATGTTGTTTGTTTAAATTTAAATACATTTTTTTTGTTTAGCTTTACGCCTAGTTTATAAGAATAAAACATGTAGAATAATATTAACTACATGAAATTTGGATGTAATTGATTATATTGTAATTAACTTTCTTTTTTACACTGGAATATTATCGTGGCCTTTTTTCTATAACAAACTAGAAATGCAAGTTTTAATTATTTAATGATAAGTATGAAGATGTTCATAAATCAGAAAAGGCCAGTGCCAATGATAAGAATTATTGTAGTTTATTTTTCTAAGTTAATGACATTTGTTCATTGCTAATTTTTTTATTATTACAGAATATGCAACAGTTTTCCAGTTACACTATGTTTATTGATGTTATGTTTATAAGTATATGATTGTAAAAAAAGGTGATTTAAGTTCTTTTGTTTTCAGGCTTTGTTAAATTACAGATTTTCATATCATTAGCCTATTTGCAGTTTATTTGTGTGATTAATTAAAATCCAATTATTTTGGCAAAAACGAGCTATGTGTCATTTTATTTTTTGTAATTTTTCTCAACAAGCATTATTTCAGGAAGGGGGAGATCACTCACACACACAGTTCATAGAGATACCTTAAGAAAAAATTAGGAGATCCACATTATGAGAAAAAATATAGTTGCAACTTTTGTCAAAAATCATTTAAAAATAATTCTATTTTAAGGAAACGTCTTGATATCCACACTAAACAGAAAAAAATCATTTGTAATTTTTGTCAAAAGTCTTACAATCGGATTTCAAATTTAAAGATTCATCTTAATACTAATACAAAAGGGAAAAATTATATCTGTAACTTTTGTCATAAGTCTTTCAAACAAAGTTCTAATTTAAATATTTATCTTAATATTCACACAAAGAAGTAAAGTATGTTTGTGATTTTTGTCAGAAATCATTCACTTTCAGTACTGGTCTATGGATACACCCCATTCTAGATCATAAACGAAAAAAATATTTATTAATTTATGTAAATAATGTTTTACATCTCTCTTCTTGTATCGGTGTCTTTGGTATCAGTTGGATATACTGTAGATCAAAGCACAGGGAGTAAGAATCTTCTACATCTGCTTTCAAATGATCATAAATAGCTCGGGCTGTCAGATATGGACTCTTTTTTCTACTATGTATGACATTATTTCTGCAAATCCAAGTTTTTAGTTTTTCATGTAATTAAACATGTACTAAATGCATTAAAAGCCTGTATTGAATTCTTGGTAAAAAAATTCTTCCATCATGCTACACTTATTTGATTTTGTCAGATGTTTGATCATTATATATACCACAAAGTTTCTGAATAAAAAAATCACAACTTGACAGATTCTTTTGGATTTTTTCTTATTATAGTGCAACTCTCTTCTTAGATGTCAGATAAACTACCTTTTTTGTGAAACAAAGGTGGAATTTTGTGCCCGAAAATGATAAGAATTACTCTCATCTTATGATTGGTTGGATTTTGTGTCTGATAATAAGAATTATAATCACCTTATAATTGATTAAACAACAAAGAATACGATTGGTTGTATTTTGTGTCCGATAATGATAAGAATTACTCTCACCTTATGATTGGGTAATAAACAAAGAATATGATTGGTTGGATTTTGTGTCCGATAATGATAAGAATTACTCTCACCTTATGATTGGGTAATAAACAAAGAATACGATTGGTTGGATTTTGTGTCCGATAATGATAAGAATTACTCTCACCTTATGATTGGGTAAAAAACAGAATACGATTGGTTGGAATTTTGTGCCCGATAACGATAAGAATTACACTCACGATATGATTGGTTAAAAAAAAAATACTATTGGTTGGAATTTTGTACCCGATAACAATAAAAATTACTCTCACCTTATGATTGGTTAAAAAATAAAAAAAATACAATTGGTTGGAATTTTGTGCCCGATAACGATAAGAATTACTCTCACCTTATGATTGGTTACCTTTTGATCCATATAGAAACAACCTCGATAAATTCATCATTTTTGAAGGTAACGTTTAACGTTTCTATATCGACCTTTGTTTTTATCTTTTTCTTTGGCACAATGAATGAATGGGAAATGATTTAAAAATTGGTTTTGTAATAATGAAACGAAGGAATTAATTGAATTTTACAATAAAAAAGCCAATTACTCGCACACGAGTATCATCTTTTTATGATGTTAAAGGTGATGATAAAGTTGAAGTAACTAAAATTATTACCAATACAAGAATTATTATTCTCAAAAATTAGTTGGCCCAAATTCGAGCCAACAAAATATCCTATATAAATTGAATTCAAAGGATAGTAATCCATATTTATGGTTAAATTTTAACTTTTCAATTTATTGAAAATATTAGACATTGATGATAAAGATGAAATAACTAAAATTATTACCAATACAAGAATCAATTGAGATTATTATTTATAAAAATTAGTCGGCTGGCCAGCCAACAAAATATACTATATAAAATGAATCCAAAGGGTATAACAAAATCCATTAGATTTAGTAATTTCTGGTTTTGAAACTTTTCAATTACATTTTTGCAATTTCATATAATATTTAAAATTAACATTTTTAACAATAATAAGGTGATTCCTCATATACGAAGAATCGCCTATATGGGAAACGATTTAGAAATTGGATTCAAAATAAAGAATCTAAAGGATTAATCGATGGAGCAAAACTATATATGAAGTTAATAAAAATCAATTAGATTTAGTAATTTCTGGTTTGTAGATGAATAATTTTAACTTTTCAATTAGTCGGGCTGAATTTGGCCCAACAAAATATCCTATATAAAAAGGATAAAAGTGAATCGAAAGGGTACAAATCGACTATTTCTGGTTAGTAGATGAAAATAATGGAATATTATTACAATAATTTAAACTTTTCAGTTTATAGAAAAAATATTAGATATTTTTGCAAATGATATTTCGAAAATATTTGACATTTTTGCAAATACATTTTAAAATTAGTAGAATAATTTGGTAGGCCAAATTTGGTTCCCCAAAATAATTCATATGAACTCGCTTCAAAGGGTACAAAATCCATGGTAGATTTAGTAATTTCTGGTTTGTAGATAAACAATTTAAACTTTTCAATTTGATGTTTTTAAAGACTTTAAGACGGTTCAAGACATGGTGGTAGTCTCTAATTTTAAAGACTGTTTTCTCAAGTCTCTATAATGAAATAAAATGAAAATGTATTTTTACTATCTCGGTTAACAGTTTTGATCACTTTTAAATTTATATATCTTTTGAAAAATATCGGGCACCATTACTTTCAGCGAAAGTGGATGATGGGTGATGAAAGTTGTAGATTTATTGATGAGATGACTAATGACACCATGATTGTGTAAATTTTATTATGTTTGGTCATCACTACTTTCAGCAAAATCTAGAGTTTAAACAATTGTATTATAAATTGACCGATACGCCATATACGTTTCCAGATTATAAAAACAAATATCCCTTGTATGTGTTTGATTGTTCGCGACAGGATAAATCAATAAAAATGGGCGTTATTGATTTGAAAATTAATATTGAAGTTGAAGAGAATTTTAAACCAAATACAATCGCATATTGTTTATTAATATATGAAAATGTAGTGGCTTACTCACCGTTAACCGGTAAAGTAATTAAACAACCTTCATAAATATAAATTTTAATTTTTTTTAAGTTGCTCGCTGAAAGTATTGATGTCATATTTTTTTAAAATTAATTTAAAAGTGATTAAAACTGTTAACCGAGTGGTAAAAAACACACTTTCATTTTATTTAAGCACCAATTTCAAATAATGATGTGAGAAGGGCGTAACTCGAGAATTGTAACACTTTTTCTCCATTTTTATTCACAGTTGATTCCAGTTTATTCACAGTCGAATGGCATTTAAAAATATGCGGGGTTTCATCAGGATTTAATATGGGAAAAGGCAAATAGCCTTTATCATTTTTAAGATTTATTATGCATTTGTGAAAATATTATATTTTTTGTTCATAAGCCTTTCTTTTTCCTGTTTAGCCTCCGGTAACTACCGTTTAGATAATACTTCAGAGGATGATATGTATGAGTGTGAATGAAGTGTAGTCTTGTACAGTCTCAGTTCGACCGTTCCTGAGATGTGTGGTTAATTGAAACCCAACCACCAAAGAACGCTGGTATCCACGATCTAGTATTCAAGTCCGTGTAAAAATAGCTGGCTTTACTAGGACTTGAAAGCATTAAGACTGGCTGTTTCATTTGTTAATGGGTCTGAATTCTAATTTTGTATTTATCTACCTGGAATAAATTCCAAACGATTATTTATTTTGAACTCTACCTTAGGTGTAATATGTAATTATTATTTACTACTGATATTTATCACTATTTGATCTACAATATTTTGGTTGTTTGAAAGTAACACAGTGGGACAATAAGTAGAAGGTAAAAAAAGTAGCAGGAAGACATAAATCTATATATAAAGCAGTTCATTAAAGATGTAGAATTTAGAGAATACGTCGACGTCAAAAAACGACGAAATAGAGTAACATCACACCAGTCAATCGAGTGATGACAAAGAACGTTATTAGAGTACACCAATGTTAAACGAGACAAGAAATAGGAATAATACGAGGTGCGACAATAAAGTAATGAGACTGATTTTTCTTTGCAAGATGTGGCAACCCTGCAGCTTGCGTAGGCACACCATCTTTGACCTTGGTCTATAAGCTACTTCTAGTCCAAGCGGCACATTGATGCAACTGCTCAGTCGTGAGTTGTGGTGTAATAAGTGAACACGTGTTTGTGTCTCTCGTCACAGAAATGGAACTGCAAAATATTGCCCGACGGTATGCCATTTCTTTATGCGTTAAATCGGGTGAAAACGCGACGACAACTTACGATAAGCTTCAGAAGGCTTTTGGAGAGGAGATTATGTCAAGAGCTCAAGTTTTTCGGTGGCATAAAATTTTTAGCGACGGCAGAACGAATGTTGAAGATGAAGACCGCAGTGGACGACCATCAACCTCACGGACAGATGTCAACTTGACCAGGGTGCGTGAAATCGTACGATCTGATCGAAGATTATCCGTGAAAATGATCGCAGAAGAACTCAACATCGATCGAGAAACGGTTCGTCTAATATTAACTGAAGATCTTGGTACGAGAAAGATTTGTGCAAAAATGGTCCCCAAAAATCTTACACAACAACTGCGAGAAACACGGAAAAATGTGGCAGTCGGTCTGTTAGAGCAAACTGAAATCGATCCAGATTTGTTGAGCCGTGTTATCGCTGGTGATGAAGGTCGGTTTTATCAATACGATTTGAAGACAAAACGCCAAAGTTCGCAATGGTGCTCAAAGGGATCACCCAGACCATAAAAAGCTCGCATGTCAAAGTCAAAAGTGAAATGCACGCTTGTGTGCTTCTTCGATTCCAAGGGAATTGTTCATTAAGAGCCGGTGCCTCCTGGACAAACAGTTAACCGATATTTCTACAAAGAAATTTTAGAAAGACTTCGTAAACGAGTTCTTCGTGTCCGTGCAAACATTGCTGATAATTGGATTCTGCATCACGATAATGCGCCATCCCGTACTGCTCTGTCAGTACGGCAATTTTTAACCTCAACACAAATTTCAGTACTACCATAGCCACCTTATTCACCAGATATCGCTCCGTGCGACTTTTTTCTATTTCGAAGAGTCCGTTTTAAAACAACACAAGATGTCCAAAAAGCTGTGACGAGGGTCTTGGAGGATATTACAGAAGGTGAGTTCCAGAAATGTTACCATCAATGGCAGAAGCGCTGGAATAAGTGTGTGCAATTAGAGGGGAACTACTTTGAAGGAGACAACACTAAACATGACTAAAACGGTAAGCAACATTTTTTTTCACATCCGTCTCATTACTTTATTGTCGCACCTCGTGTATATATATATTCATATACATAGGGTGTTCGAATAAGCCTTGGTGCTATACCTTGGTTAGGTGTATTTATTCTGTATATCAATCATGCTGGTTCATAATTCTGATAAAAAAAGACATTGTTCAATTATGTTTAAAGAATATATTTGGTAAGTCATCATTATATGTTTCACATTTAATTTAATTTGTATATTACAATTTAGATTGAACAATAACATAGATTGAACTGAATTATAAAATAATTTATATACTTTTACATAAATAAGAAGAGACAGTTAGTTTCTTTATTTACAATTAATAAAGAGTAGAGGATACATGTTTGAACATAGGGTGAGCAACTTAAAAAACCAAACTGAGTAACCTTGAACTGCAGTTATTTTAGTGTCAATTTAAATACCACTGCTTCTATTAGCACCATTACGGGTTGTTTATGTTATTGCACTAATCTACTGGTGTAAGTTGTAAACTATTCATGCTTTAGTCCAGTAAGTTTTGTTCCTCGAGTTGTGTTTTTCTAAAATGGATAAAGGAATGGATTACTGTAGTGGAATATAATCAGTGTTTGCTAATCCTTTCAAAGAACACATCAAATATTCACTGAATATTTTCTGAATGCCTGTATTTCAGCAAAGAGTAGCATACACAATTAGGTTAAAAATGGCATATATTGGGGGTTGATTAGAAATTGCAAAACAAAATAGTTAGAAAAAACTGAAACATCTTTATATGGACTAGCTTCTCAAAAGCATTTTCGATGAACTGACACGTTACTGTATTTTTTTGTCAGAAGGGGCATGGTTTCAGTTATCTAAGGTAGTAAATGAAAATCATTACCATATGTTTGAGTGTCCATTTCAAAATCAGAAAATTTGTGTATGGTGTGCTGTTCTGGTAATCATATAGTTGGAGGATACAAATTTTGTTACTATACCGTTAATATAAAGGTATTCTGTAAAATTTTCAAAGAATTCTACACCTGATTAACAGATTGTGAAAAAACTATGGCTTTTTCCAACAAGATAAAGAAACAATGTGTTGCACACCAAGCAATTCATTAGCACACACTCATGCAGGTTTTACTATGAGCAGAGGGAAGTGTCCTCCCTGTTCCTGTGATTTTTCTAACTGCAATTTTTCCTTTAAGTTATTTAAAGGATTACAGTTTATAAATTGAACTCTTACACTACTGATAACTGCAGGCGCATGTTCACAATAAGAAAGTGAAGTCATTGACAACATTTTGCGTCAGGTGCCTCTCAGTTTGATTACTTACAGATTGCTGCATCAGCTGCACAAAGTGCTTACTTCAAACATCATTTGTAAAAATATAGTAAATATTTTAACGTTTCCTAATGTTAAATACAGAATTAAATTTTATTGTATTTTCAATTTCTTCATTTCATTAATAAAATCTGTTACAACACAGTTAGATTATAGATTAGTCTAGATCATTGATTCCCAAAGTGGTCATGGTGGACCCCCAGAGGTCCACGGGAGACTTGACGGGGGTCTACGTTGGCGTGACAAAAAAATGGGGGCATCGCAATTCGTAAGCGGGGGTCCACGAAAATTCATCTGGTTTCGATAGTAAAGAACTAAAATGTTGGCTTGACTTTGTGTATCAATCTAGGCAGATAATGTTTTGAGAAGCTCAGCGACTGTTACTTGTTAAAACTTGCATATTTGAATAAATGCAACACAAAAAAATGTACTATTTTTCTTTTGCTTTTTACCACTCTGAATGGGAAGTTTTCTAAATAAAATAAGTGAGAATTGATTGCTTTCTTGTGCTATGAGTAGATGTCAAAAAAGTAAAGTTGGATGGAAGCATTTTTTTTTATTGGCCAAATTTACTTTTTTGACATCCACTTACAGCACAGTCAATCAAAAATTAACCGATCAATTCTCACTTTTTTTCGGAAGCTGTTAGTTCGTGGAACTCAGCCGTAACGCAAATTTTCATAGTTAGATCTAATCTTCACATTCTCCGTCGACTGGAAATATGGAAGAAATGTAGCTGCAGGGGGTCCACCGGAACCAGCAAAATTTTGAAAGTGGTCTATGAGAAAAATAAGTTTGGGAACCTCTGGTCTAGATAGATACACAGATAGATTAGTCTATATCAGGTTGGTTTTAAATTGCTTACTTGATAAATATTCAAATATGACAACACAAATACAGTTAATAAATCACTCACCAAAAAATCTGAACTCTACCAAAAAGTTAAAATACAAACATTTTAGTTGTCATTGAAGTTTCAAAACAACACTTTTGTCCTTACATATTAACCATTTATCATTCACACATACCTTAATATGTCAGTATTAGTGAAACAGAACTAAATAGTATTAAACAATTAATTTTTGATGGAACACTTTGGAAAACCATATTATACATATATAGATATATCATCATTCAATGAGATTTTGGAAAATAAATTACTAATAGAAAAACAAAATATAAGATAAAAAATAGATGTGACTAAAGTCTATATTAATTATTTACATAAAACACAAGAAATTATGTTGAGATAAATATTTAACAGATATCTGTAGCTCAGAGGTAAAGTACACCACCTCCATTTTTACTTTTTTACAATAGAGCAGTTGAAGTTTTGAAATTTGCTTTTGCTAATTTCCTTTGCTCACCACCATCCTTCCATCATAACCTTTTCTATCAAAATACCTTATTTAATTTCTAATAAATGCTACTACATATTTATTAATTTATATTTTGAATTTTAAAAAATGGACATGGTGTCTTATACCTTTTTTCTTTCTTTCTTTTTCCTGTTTAGCCTCTGGTAACTACTGTTTAGATAATACTTCAGAGAATGAATGAGGATGATATGTATGAGTGTAAATGAAGTGTATATTCTCAGTTCGACTATACCTGAGATGTGTGGTTAATTGAAACCCAACCACCAAAGAACGCCGGTATCCACGATCTAGTATTCAAGTCCATGTAAAAATAGCTGGCTTTACTAGGACTTGAACGCTGAAACTCTCGACTTCCAAATCAGCTGATTTTGGAAGACGCGTTCACCACTAGACCAACCCGGTGGGTTTGGTGTCTTATACCTGTATGTACTTAACATTTTTTTTAATGAATTCTACCCTCATGTCCAGTCATTTGTGAAAGAAAAGCAGTAAGTCTGACGAAAATTACGTTTTATTTTGCAAAAATATTGTTCATAAAATATAATATTAGTGAAACACAACCTCCTGATTGTTTTGTCCAAGAGACAAATATACTGCGCAATAAAATGATTGTACAATATTGTTAACACTGTTACAAAGAAAAGAAAAAGGTAATTAAAAGATGATTATTATTATTATAAAATTATTTTGCTTATATAAAAAAGTGTGATAAAACATAATATTATTGCTATAGACCCTCAAAAAAAAATTTACAAAGAACTAAAAAATACAATCATCTCTTTATTAGTAATATTATCTACTGTACAATAAAAATTTTTTAAAAATGATTAAAAAGTAGAAAATCTACTACATATTCAAATAAAATTTATTAATAACACTAATATTCTTAACTAAATCTTTCATTAAAACTAATTATTTCCTCTAATCTTCATCGCTTTCTTCTTCAGGAAAATCATTTACTTCACTAGGGACATACGGCGCATCCTAGGAATGACAAGAATGCACTAGACCAGATATTCTTACTTTTAAAAAGAATTAATATACTTAATAAGATCTAACCCACTAAAACTTTGATATTATTTTGTTATTCATGTTTCATGCATTATCGTAATTTTTACGTTTCTTTTACTATTCCAATTTTATCTCTATTATTATCTTAGTTTTCTTCACAGTTTTAGCCTGTTTTACAGATATTTTATTATCTGAGAAGAAGCCTCTTGTAATTATTTGGACCCGGATAATGATAATGCAAAACCATTTGTCACTCCCCCAAAATTTGCTTTGTTTTTATGTCATTTTTACATTTCTATGTTGGTCTTTTTATTATTACATGGTATTATATTTATTATTATTTTACCTAATGGCTTTCCAGTGAGTAAATTATAGTTTTAGTAGCAATAACTAAAAAAATAATTAATACATTAGAATTTTATTTAATATTTATTTTTTCTGATCATTTTGTTTAAATAGTTGTAGTTAAAGATATAAGATTATCTTTTACTTTTATAAAACAAATAATGATGTTAAAATGAATTAAAAATTTTTATCAGCTATTTTTATGATCACAATCGAATAAATATTTTGTCCTAAATTTTTTCATTCCAGTTACAACAGGCCTATTATACTTTTTCTTAATATGATGAATTTTATAGTCCATGCAAAATGCAAAGCCTGATGGGATTCAATCTCAGAATCTTCTGAATAAAAGGCAAATGTTACTATTCTGCCATAGAGATCAGAAATTAAGTAAAAATCATAATTTTGAAGTAAGTTACTGCTTGAATTAAATTCATTAAATATGAGAAATCTTTAATATCCTAAAGATTGAATATTTTTTGAAAATGCTTGGTAATTCCAAGATAATATTAAATTTAATAAAAAAATTTTTTTTAAATGTTGCGGATACATGCTTAAACTCTTAATTTAACTATATCTTAAATAGATTTTAATTTGGATTAATTATTATCTTTAATAAATTGTCATAACAGCTGATTAGTTATTGCTAATTATTTTCCTGTTTTTGAGGGAGTGGATTCAGATGCTCGGTATAAATAGCTGAATGAAATCCCATCAGAATGGGTATTTCATTCAGCTAAATAGCACTGACACTTACCAATGAAATCTTGATATACTCTGCATGTATTATCAAATCTACACTGACAATAGAAAAGGAAAGCATCAAGAATACGGAAAAGAGGATGGGCGTGAAGATGATCTATCAGTACGGTAATTTATTATTTTGCACAAATCCACACCTTTTTGTTACAAATATTATACCAATACATGGAATATAGTAAGTTATATTACATTTTTTTAAATTTATATGGAAAAAATAATACTTTTTGGAAAATACTGTCGACCAGTAATTAGGCGATTCTAAATCATATTGAAGATGATTCAGTCTGGAATTTAACCTTGAAATTTCTATTACTTTAAAAAACCTCACTAAAAATGTTAAGATAGTATTGATGCTGATTAATTTTAAAAAGGCCAGTGTCCCACACTTTATCTAAAGGCATGGCAGATATCAAGAAAACTGATAAACCTGAATTGTTTTGTCTAAAGCTGTCTTAATATTAGCAAAAATTCAATGAATCTGTTCGATAGTACTATGATCTGTTTGAAAGCCAAAGTAGTAGTCAGAAATGAGTTTCTTTTGTCGTAAAAAGTTATTAATCTTCCATGTAGAAATTTCTTGAAAGGGCAGGTAGCATGTTAATCGGCTGATATGAAGTTGTATTAGTTGGTTTGATTGGTTTTGGCTATTCTCTATAGATCCGTGGTACACGAACAACACAGAAATTGTATTTTAATCCTACCCTATAAAGGGCATTTGTATGTGTATCTGTCTGTGTGTGTGTGTGTGTGTGTGTCTGCCCCCTTAGCTTAGTTTCAGAATGTACCAATCACTAGCGGAAAATCCAGTTTTGTTAGTAAATGTCTTTTGGTGGTCAGGTGTATTCTTGTTATATTATTAATATTAATATATCTCATGTATATATATGTATGTGTGTGTGTGTTTGTGTATGTGTGTGTATCAATGCACATGTAAAATATATATTAACAATATATTTTTTTTATTTCTGTGATTGTTTTTCTTCATAAAATAATGAACTATAACCAAAAAGTAGGCACTGGAATGTACCAATCAGAAAATGTACTACCAGAAAATCCTGATTCGTTAGTATCAATTTCTAGACTTAAATTTCTAATTTAACTTTCATTATATCAATTTTCATCATTCAAAAACAATATTTTTACACAAGAGATAATCAACTTTAGACATCTAATTATCCCATTCCAAAATACTACTCACCAGCACAACCTGCTCAGAAGGCCTAGCAGCAGAGAGTGTGCTGTAGGGCATGTCTAGTAGTTTAATAATAAGAAAATTAGCAATTAATTTTACAAAAGCAACAAAATTTATTCGTTCTAAATGAATACATAAAGTTGTTAAAATAAATCTATTCATATATTAAAAATAGTAAAATATAATTTTATGTTGTTGGGTTGTATATGTCAATTTTCACTGTTTTTTTTATTTCTGTACGTAAACAATCTGTCAATTTTATTTTGAACAATTTTTAAATTAAAAATCATTTTGGATGGACTTGCAATTAATGTAATACATATTCTTAGAATTAAGCTTCAACTTTACAAAGCAGTACTTGTTAATACTTCCTATCTCTTTAAAAGATCTAATTAATTGTGCTTAATCCCTTTGGGCAACCAAGTTACAGGTTCACTGTATTTTTTAAATGTTACAAATGTTCATTTTCTAATAATAATGAGAATGTTTTTTTTTACTTTATCTTAGTAAATGAGAAGGTAATAAAAAGTCAATGAAAAAAATATTTTTATACACTACATTCTAATTTAAATGATTCAAATAACCTCAACAAAAGCATCAGTACAACACTTTTCACCAGTTATGCCCTTCGTAAGTTAGATTATCTTCACAAAAAATTTCTAATTCAGTACTGTATAAGTGTAATACACATTATTTTCTGATAATAATTGGTTATTGTATACAATAATTTACAGCCTAACAGTCAGCCAAATTAATACTTAAAGTTAGTTACATGAGATTGGCGACTGTAAGGTTATGTCGGCTAATATCGATAACTTGTTTAATTCCATTAAACAATAACCTAACTTTAATTAATATTGTTATATTCTGCCCTTCCTAATCACTTTAACATTCGTAGTTGACTTGTTTAGGTGTAGTTTTGAGAATGAAGGGCAGAAAATAACTCAAATTATGATAATGCTGGCGGAAATGTGAAATATTTTTAAAAACTCCCTCTCTAATGTTCTTTACAATCTATCAGTAATTGAAATCAGTCTGATACAAATTTTAATGAAGTTTATTTAAGAACAAATAATAAACAGATATGGATCATACAAAAAAAAGTATGCAAAATCGTAAACACAAGAGTGTGTGTGTATGTTTGTGTGTGTACGCGGAGTACTCATACAAATTCAAAGCATTCTCACCACTACAGAAATAATTAACTTTCTGATTTTTCATTTTAATACTTTAAAAATCAAAAACTACAATAAAGTAATTTTTTTCATATAATTACAATCTGCATGGAGAAAACATTTACAAAAATTAATGACTTGAATGCGTATTGTCTTTCTTAACAATTACCAAAAGAAATTATATATCACCCATTTTTGTGAAAAAGTAACAAAAAATCTTCCCTTTTATTTATTATTTTGATGTATTGGATTGTAAAGATTATAAGAATACTAATTATAGCATAGATATAATTGATTTTTCCCAAATCAGCTGATTTGGAAAGTCGAGAGTTGCAGCGTTCAAGTCCTAGTAAAGCCAGTTATTTTTACACGGATTTGAATACTAGATCGTGGATATCGGTGTTCTTTGGTGGTTGGGTTTCAATTAACCACACATCTCAGGAACGGTCGAACTGAGAATGTACAAGACTACACTTCATTTACACTCATACATATCATCCTCTGAAGAATTATCTAAACGGTAGTTACCGGAGGCTAAACAGGAAAAAAGAGAGATATAATTGATTGCATTAATTTAATAATCTAAGACAGATCATGAAATAAGAGAATTATGCAATTAAATTTTTACATTTAAAAAATGTAACAGGCATAAATGATAATTTTTTTAATTTATTTGGAATTTTCATAACCATTAACATCAAAAAAGGCATACGGTAACATGACTTTGATACTTTTTAATTGTGTTCTAGAAAGTCAAATAAGGTTACAAAAAGGACAATCTACAAATAGATTATTTTGCCTTTATTACTGTTATTATGAAGGAATTACAAATTTCCATTTTCATAATCCAATGCACAACCTTCTTTGTAAGCTTCTGTGGTGAATTAATCAGTAAAAAAAGACACCTTAAATAGAAATTTCTTTATATATATATATATATATATATATAAAATTAAAAAAAAACTTAAAAATGTATTGGAAATACCAGTGGCAACAAAGAATTTTTTTTCATTTTAAAGATTCTTAATTTTTTTGAGAGGTTTTTATTCGCTTAAAAAAAATATATATATATATAACAAACATTTTCTTTATACCAAGTCTCAGTTGTAAACTTTACTTACATTTTCTCTACACTACTTTTTCTGAACTAGTGGAATTCCTCAGCACCTACCAAATTATCCGATTGATGTGGTTCTGGGCTTAAAATGTTCACCTGCATATTATAAGTAGAGTAATATATAAATCTGAAATTTTTTAAAATAGTTTTAGTCTTTGCCAGTTTCTGTGGTACCCAATTGTGTGTGTCAGCCTTCATCTGGATTCCTGGGTTTGAATCCTGGTCAGGCATGGTATTCTTCATATGCTACAGAACTGCCATTTCATCTCATCCTCTGATGCAATACTTAACAGTGGTCCTACAGATTAAAAAAAAATAAGAAAAATGTTCTTTGTATCTGTAATTAAGCCAAAAATCAATTTTTTAATCTCATTCCATACGAAACTCAGTTAGCTTATATTCAACTGATGTAAATAGACTGCGCATATGAGTGTTTAGGTGGCTGATTCACCTCACCGCATTAAGTTGTAACAGTACAAAAATGAGATAAATGTAACGTTAAATTATAAAAATTTGGTTATCCTTGTTTTTAAATTAAGCATACTTGAAAGATATTAATTTTCTTCATTAATCAAATTTCTTAACATAAGATTGTTAAAGAGAATATAATTATTCTCTAATATGAACAATATTAAGATGTATTTTTATAATATAATAACTCTCAGTGAAACATTTTTGACAACCGTTACAAACAGAATTTTTTTCTTTTGTGTGGAACTTAACTGCCGATAAATGACTTTGACAAATTTACATATATAACTTTTCTCTTTGGTGTGTAAAATATCTTTAAAGTAGAAAGATTATTAAAAACTTTTGGAAGAGATTACAAAGAGAATTTTTTTCTTTTGTATGAATATGTAAATGTGGTTTTAAAGTACAACTTTGATTAAAAAGCATCTGACAGAAGTTACAATATAATTTTTCTCTTTTGAATGAATAATAAGAGGTCTCTGAATAGTTTTTATAATTAATGACTTTTGACAAAAATGTTACAAATATAATTTTTCTCCTTATTATAAATATTTAAATGTACTTTTAATGTATAATTTTCATAAAAAGACTCCTGACAAAATTTATAAACATTATTTCTTTACTGCATGATGCCTCCTAAAATGTCTCTTTACATCATATCTACGATTAAATGTATTTAAACAAATTTTACAAACAAATTGTTTCTCTTCAGTATGTAAATTAATATGCACCTTTAAACTGGCGTGAGAGGTGAGAGTTTTTTGACAGAAGTTACATACAAAATTTTTCTCCTTAGTATGAATATTTAAATGCAATTTTAATGTATAATTTTCCCTAAAAGACTTTTGACAAAAGTTACAAACATAATTTTTCTGTGTAGAATGAGTCTTATAATGTCTATTTAAATCGCATTTACGAATAAATGACTTTTTACAAAGGTTACAAATATAATTTTTCTCCTTTTCAGTAGATGTCTGACAAAAGTTATTAACAAAATGTTTCTCTTCCTGTTGTGCAATAGATTGCGTTTTTAAATCATTATCATGAATTATGTTGGTACCTTCCTTGATTATTCCATTATCAGTAGTAACCTGTAAAATTAAAAATAATTAAAAAATAAATGATGATAATGAATTAATGTAATATTATATCAATTTACAACAATATTAAGTATTATGTCTTGTAAAAATCCACTAATATGTACAAAAAATTGAATATTTCAAACATATTGTAACAAGACCGATATAGTGGGCCTGAATAACGGATTCCTACCAATTATCATGAAAGTAATATTAAATATAATAATTGGAGAAATTCAGAAAGGGACAAAAAGGAGAACCTTTTTTTTTTTTAGTAAAGATTTAGTAAAGACCTTTCGTTAGACTGCCTGCTAACACAATACACACCTGTTGTTTTTATGTCATGCTTACTCTTTTGATTATGTTGTGTTTTATGTCAAGTAGTATGTTCTGTATTAATTTTTTGATTTGTTGTTATTGACATGTAATATTATTATCGAATACTACTATTATCCTGATTATTATTGTGGTTGTAATTACTATATTAATATTTGTGTTCATTAACTGTTATATTATTGTCACTTATATTATTATTACTGTATTTATCACCATTGTTATTAGTATTAATTTGTGTGGTTGTAATTACGAACGTTTTAAACCAATAAACTGTAATTATATAAACATTCTTAATTATCAACCTCTAAATATTCTGATCGCCCTGAAACACGTGACACTATATTCATAATCAACATGCTTTTGAATATTAATTAATCATTGTAATAAGGAACTTTATTTATAGTGTAGTATGTTTATATTTCATGTACAGGATATCTGGTCTAAGGGTATCCCAAACTAATGGCCTAAAAAGTGATGCTATCAGTTTTTTCGATTTTAATGGAACCATGCATTTGGAATGCTTGCATCTATGTGAATCGTGCGTACTATTAAGATGTTTTACAATGGTTACATGAACAGAGCTGCAAAATGAGACCAAAGTTGGGGTGAGACAACTCATGGGTTCCTTCACTCTCACAGCCTCCATACTCACCGAAACTGATCTGGCATTTAGCAACTTTTTCTTATTTCAAAAAATTAAAATCAGTGATGAAAGTACACTGTTTTGAGACTATTGATGACATTAAAGAAAATTCATCATGGACCTTAAAGCCTATTTCAAATGAAGCTATCCAAGACTGCTTCACAAAATGGAAACAACGCTGGGAAAAGTGTGTGAATAAGGGAGGGAAGTACTTTGAAAAGGACAATGAACAATAATCTGTTAAATTAATAATAAAGTTAAAAAAAATAAAGTTTGATTATTTTCTGAACAGACCTCATATATGTAAAAATATGATCAAACTAAGCAAATGGACAAATCAAATATGGTTAAATACAATAACAAAAGAATTTTTTTTTGCTAGTTAATATAAATATATATATATATATATATATATATATATTCACATACATAGGGTGTTCGAATAAGTAACCACCTTGGTGCCATACCTTGGTTAGGTGTATTTATTCTATATATTAATCTTGTTGGCTCATAATTCTGATAAATAAAGACATTGTTCAATTATGTTTAATGAATATATTTGGTAATCTTTATATGTTTCACATTTAATTTGAATATTACATTGTTGAAGAATATATCTAAGTTACTGAATAAGTATGTTAACGAAATGAAAACTAAATTTGAATTGAACAATAACATAGAATGAACTGAATTATAACATATTTATATACTTTTACATAAATAAGAAGAAGAGATGGTTAGTTTCTTTATTTACAATTAATAAAGAGTAGAGGATACATAATTGAACATAGGGTGAGCAACTTAAAAAACCAAACTACACTACTGATAACTGCAGGCGAATGTTCACAATAAGAAAGTAAAGTCTTTGACAACATTTTGCGTCAGGTGCCTCTCAGTTTGATTACTTACCGATTGCTGCATCAGCTGCACAAGGCGCTTACTTCGAAATCATTTGTAAAAATACAGTAAATATTTTACATTTCCTAATGTTAAATACAGAATTAAATTTTATTGTATTTTCAATTTCTTCATTTCATTAATAAAATGAAATGAAGAAATTGAAAATGTCACAACACAGTTGTGATTAGTCTATATCAGGTCGGTTTTAAACTGCTTACTTGAATTGCTTTGTTATTCAAATATAACATCCCAAATACAATTAATAAATCAGTCATAGCTTATTAAAATCTGAACTCTATCAATAAGTTACGCTATATATATATATATATATATATATATATATAGTTAACAAATGAATTGTATGCAATATAAAATTATCTAATGTCCAACTATCTGGAATACTTAAATACAGAATTAACAATTTAAAAACAACATATTATTTGAAAAATTATACACCTTTCAAATAAATCTTTACTTCAACATGGAGTTTCTTATCGATTTTTATTTTACTGGGTTTTTAAACTGACTTTTTTACAATTCATTTAGCAAAAATACACTTATATTTAGGCCTGTGTTAAACCAATCGAAAAGCAAATTTGTACACATTGTTTTTTTGTACCATATTACTGTATCTGTTTTTTCTTAAATTGTACAAATGTTCCAAATTTATTTTAATTTTACTGAAATACATTTTTTTTGTATTTAGTGTTACCCACTAAACATTAGAATGATTAGTCCAATATATACAATAATCAATTTCAAATTATACTTTACAATTATCTAAATTTGCCCTTGCAAAGGTCCATCTAGATAACTGGTGTTCCAATGTATGAAAAATCTAACACCCTTACCACTTCACTTCCAACATTTAAATTTTCTGAATTAACTACAGTGGTCTCTTCAATTGCTAAAGGATATTTTGGAATATCACCATTAATAATATAAAGTGGTTCCTCGTTCAGTTGTAATAAAACTGTTTGCTGTAACAAACCAAAAAATGAATGCTATAAAGTAAATATGTTAATTATTTTTTGTATAACTTATATTAGAAAGATGAATTTTATCTTCAATTCACTTACCACATACACAAACAGTACAGCCATAGTTAGATTATTATTATAATTAAGTAACTTTAATATGCCATTTTTTGTATGGGAAAACAATGAGAATGTTTCTTTTGCTAAGTGTTATCATCCAAATTTAAAAATCCTGCCACTCACCTTATAGATTGTTCTATAAATTGTAATCTTTTACAAGTTTTTGCCAAACTCTTACATATGTTAGCTTGAATGAAAATTACATCTTGCCTAAAGAAATAAATAGTTCTGAACATGGTTTTTTTGGAAGATAAATCTACACAATAAAGATACTACTCATGCAATAAATGATGGTTATCTTGATGCAATTTATACTAATTTTCATTGTGGATTGTAGTTATTATTATTATTATTATTTGAACAAGTTTTACCAGCTTGCTGCCAGATCTGATTGCAGGTGTGCGCATAGGCCAATGCAATTACTGCTACTAGCTTGCAAGCCCTGTACATGAAAATGTAAATTGTTGTTAAAAATACCAAGTACTGAATCATCTCTGACGAGGACAAATTTAATATCTGCGTAAAACATTTTTAGTAGTTATTTTGACTATCCTAATTTACTGCAACGTTTTGGCTTTCATACATCAACCAGATTGCTTAGGGATAATTTCCAAAATTTTTATGTTTCAATTGATGATTCTCAACGATCAACAATTACTAGGCTATCTTTACTATGTAAAATAACTTAAGGTGGTTAGACATTTATAATACTAATTAAGTCTGTTAATACCTTATCAAGAGCTATTCTAACTTAAGAATAATAATTTTATCTATTGTGTTTTTTTAAAGATTTTGTATAAAAACTTACCAAATACCAATCATCTAGCTTATTCTTTAGGATAAAAATGGAAAAGTAGGCCTCCACAACTAAAACAATTGAAAATTCTAGCAAGTACTTTGAAAGATTATTAAACTACCAAGAACCCGAGGTGAGATTTCAATTCCAAAATACAGCAACATGAAATGAAAAATCGAAACCATCTAATCAAATAAAAATAAACAAAGTCACCCGGTAATTAAACAAAAGGTAAAAGTGATGGCTTGATTGGAAAAGAATTATGGAAAGAATCATGAAAACAGATAAAACTGAAAAACTTTTTCTTACAACAGATACGGAAAAGTGAAAAATAACGCCATATAACTGGAAAAATGCATTAATACACCCACTACACAAATAAAATGATAAAACAGAATAAATAACTACAAAGGGATTTCCCTATTACATATGACACATAACATCCTTTCAAAAGCAGTTCAATTTAGAATTGAATTAATCGTAGACTCTTAACAACTGGAAGAATACCAAGGATTCAGAAAAGGAAAATCATGTGCAGAACAAATCTTAAACCTTAAAACAATAATAAGGGGAAGAATACAAGGTATAAAAAATAATCTTAGTAGATTTCAAATTAAGACATACAACTAAATCAATAGAACTTCTTCATTTAACATCACAGAAGAATTTGTTGTAGATCCTAAAACAATTAAATTACTATAAATTGCAGCAGTAATAAGGCTAAGAATTTCTTTCAAAAAGGTAGAATTTATGACAAACAAGTCGAGAGATTTCCTCCAAGTCCCAAAAACAAAATATGGAAAAATTAATAAAGTAAACAAATTTAAATATATGGGAGAAATAATCCAAATTAATGGTTTAGATAAAGAAACAAATCAAACAAGAATGAGAAAAATAAAATTAGTCTACAAACTAACGAACGATATTTAAATAACGTTGTTAAAATCAGGCACTAAAATACGGTAATCAAACTAGATGACCTGTTTGCATCAGATGCAACTTCAGTTTGAAATCGCACAAAATAAATACAATAGAAAAAAAGAAAGTAAAAACTTGAGAAAAATCTTAGGACGAATAAAAATACAAGAAAATGGATACAAATTGACAAGTAATAAAGATATTTAAATGTAAAATGAAATTGAAAAAATGTCAAATTACATCAGAAAATGATGACCCAAATCTTTTTTCAGGTTCAAAAAATCAATTTACAGGTATTGTGAGCCTGAAGAAAGTGTGTAAAATAAGTTGACTCCAACACATTTACAGTAAAAATAATAGAAATCAGTAGATTTTTGTATTTCTAATTGAAATTAGATATTTGAAGGGTATAAGTACAATATACAACAATCTTAAGAAAACCAGTAAAAAATTTCAGGGATTTCAAAGATAAGGAGATAAATGTAACAATGACATTTGGTCAGAACAGAGAAGGCAAAAGCAAAGCAAAAGAATCAAGAATTGTTGGAAAACTATAAAATAAAACAAACAGAAGAAACAGAAATGAATCAAAAATATTGCTTTATGGTCCTCAGATGGCCAACCATACACAAAAAGAAATTAAAAAACTTACTTCCTCAGATGATGTAACAGTTTCAGTCATCTGTTGTGGTAAAAAAAGGCATATCACTTCTGCTATTTTATCCTGTTTATTCTCAAATTCATCAACGTTATTAACAGGCAGAGCTTCGTTAATAAAAGAATTATTTTCTGGCCCATTCATTATCTGTAAAAAACAAAATAAGACAAAAACAAAAATTAATATAACTATCCTTAATAAAAAAAACAAAAAACTATATAAATAATACAGTTCATAAACACATCTCTTGTAATTCCTTAATGATTATTCTTGGTTTAATGTTTTATGGTGACTTGAATGAGGTTATATTTTATATTGATGCAAGCTTTCTTAATGAAAATGATAAGAACAGGTGAATATTAAAACACTGACTGCCATGAGTGACACATTAAATCTGTCTGTGAGGCCATGTGACATGCCATTGGCACACTGATTCTTTGAATCGGAGGCCATGTAAACTACACATGGCTCATATGCATATCCTTACAACAGAATTGTTTTTTCTTGGAAAGTGTAGTCAACACTCACAGTTAGCGATGAACCTTAGCTTTCAGAAATTTTATGATGGCAGCAATAATGAGATGATGAATACAGCCGTTTACATATTTGTAAAACAAAGAATGCAGTTATGTTAACTGAAATTTTTAACATCTTATCCCACTATTATAAGCTCCAATTTCGTTTTTATGATGGATCAAGTGTCACTAACAAGTAGCAAATTACAAGAAATGGTAAAACCTAGAACAATTAGCAAATGAACCTCCCTAAGGTAAATAAAGGTGATTCCAAATTGCATAGCAATCTCTCGGGAGATGATTCTGTAGCCAAAAAATAAAAAAAAGTACATATAAACACAGGTCACGTGTCGCTAACAGTTTGTTAGCGAGTTAGGCAAGAAACATTTAGCCCTGATTTCTGCTACGTCTGTGACATTAAATTGTACTAAAATTCTCGGGGTAAAAATTGGCTAAATCAAAAGGTAAATTTGGTACTTTCTTAAATAAACTTTTTTTGGTTTGGTATACACCCATAAAAATTTCTCATCAACTTTGTAGAGAATTTAATCCAGAGAAAATTTATGTAAATATCTATAAAAACTAAACACAAATTTAGGAAGTTAAACTTTAATAAAAAACAAAACACACAAACTGTATCAGAAAAGTGATACGATTTTCAATAGAACAATTTTCATAAATGTTTGACAACATAATGTAAATGAAAACATTATAACACAATTGACTGCAAAACATAAATACTATGTTACAACCTTAAAGGCTTTAGGTGGGAGATACTTGAACCGCATTCAATATTGCTTCTTCAGTGTTGGCATTTTTCACAAAATGTTCACGACTAGCACTGAATCATTGTGGTTTAAGCAGATCTGTTTCTTAAACTCACCTCTACAAAGGTTGAAATGTTTTGCCAACTGGTAGTCTTCGATCTGGATAATTTTAATCATATTTGCGCACAGCACCAAATCCATTTTTATTTGCCATAAATTAACAACATGTCCATCAACAATCCAAATGAAAACACCTTTGTGGTATCACCCACTGTGAATGACTGACTGGTCAATAACAGTAAAAACACTGCTCAAAAGAATATTCAAATCCTAGACACTCAACTTAATTGTTGATCAGATGTTATTGTTAACCAATTAAAAAAAATAAAATTTGTAATATGTTTTAGAAAGATGTTTTTCAAATTAATTTTTATAATTTTTGGCATTTGTATGTAAATTGTTGCGTTTATAATCATATCACTTTTCCGATCTAAGTAGTGTGTTTTGTTTCTAAATTAAGTTGAACTTTTCAAATTTGTGTTTAATTTTAATAATGTTATTTACATTAATTTTCTCAGAAATAAATTGTTTACAAAGTTAACAGTAAATTTTTATTTGTTTAATTGTAAATTTACAATGCTATTTTATTCCAAACCTAAAATAGTGTATTTTCCAACAAAACATTTTTGTGTTTTACCCTCTGTTTCTTAAAACATAAGTAAGACAGAGGTCTGGGACCACATTTATTCGATTTCTTAGATAGAAAACCTTAAGGAAACACACAATTTCAACCTTGATTTGAACCCCAAAAATTTTAGTACGGTTTAATTTCACAGAAGTGCAGAAAGCACAGGTAAATGTTTCGTGAGCCAAAACTTGCTAACAAGCCGTTTTCTGACTTATGTTTGCATTAACTTTTTTCTCTTATTTTTGGCTATAGAATTATCTCCTGAGAGACTGCCAAGCAATTTGAAAACACCTGTATATAAATGATTTGTTTTTCAATGATTCTAGTGATAACACTAATTCTGATGAAAACCCTACATACAGATCAGAATTAGACAAACCAGTTGTAAATGACAGGACAAAAAATCAGAGGTTTATAGAGAGTGATACGAAGAAAAATGATACGTGGAACTATGAATCTCTCCAATTCTGTTAGTTAACTGATATCAGCAGGGATAACAATAATCAGATTTATTGTATTTCTGATTAACTGAGAGAATCATGAAGTGAGCACTGTTGGAGCCTCCAATGCTTCAATATTTTCAACAATGCACTCGATAATGATAACAGTGATGGAGATAATGAATTTAATCTAACTGCAGTTAATAACTGAGGTATATATAATTATCCCCAAGTGATAGTGGTGGCTGACTGCGATGAGAGCTGCCGCAGCAGCGGGAAGTTACTGTGTTTACAGAATTTTATTTTATGTAGTGTGTATTCCATTTCTTTTGTTTATGTTTTTGTGTTTCTATTGCTGGCGGGATGGCAAACATGATCACTGCGACCGTGTGTAGGAAGGCCACGACCAGCGGTGACAAAGCCGAAGAATGAGACGGATGGGAAGAGTAGACTTTTATTCATTATGTATTCTGTATGGGTGTGTTACTAGGTTTAACTGCGTTTTCCTGATGGCGGCTAAGTGGTGGTGTCAGTGAGTGTGTTTTATTACTTGTGTTGTGTCCTGCGGATGGGTGTGAAAAAAAAAGACAGGGGGGGCAAATCGTGGTCACCATGCAGGGCCAGGGAGGCAGCCTGGATGCAGAGGACGCCTTGGCTCCTTCATATGCAAGAATGAAGGTCAGTTGGGGTGCTCCGTGATGCATTTGGGACCCTCAGGTGTGAGAGGGGGGACGCAGCGGTTTGTCGGCTTCGCGCAAGGCGTAGCCGGCAACCTAGTGTAGGGACGGGAAGGGTAGCCTCTCAGTGGAGGGATGTAGTGTTTGTCCAGAAGGGAGGGCTACTGCATCTTGATGAAACTGAGAGGACCCCGATGGGACGCCACAGAAAAGGCAAGACAAGGGGGCAGTCGACTGCCACGACACTCCGACATTCCTGCGCATAGCCTAACGGCGGAGGCCGGGGATGTTTAACAAGATTGAAAAAAAAAAGTTTTAATGGGGATATTGGTAATATATGATATATGTGATACTGGGACCAGCCAGTGAAAATCCAGTTAGTTTTCCCAATGTTTTTCCAATATTAGATCAAATAACAGCAACAGTACACATTGCCAAACCCCAAGAAATACACTATTCACTTTTCATCAATGATGCCATTTTCAATTTATTAGTCACTGAGATAAATCGTTATGCAGAACAAACGATTCGATTTGAAAAAAGAAAGAGACCAACTGAGAATTTAACAAAAAGTTCTAGACTGATGAAACGGAATCTAATAAAACCATTATAAATGAAATGAAAATTTTCTTTGGGATAATTTTGTGGGTGGATCTTGGTAAAATAGTGAATATTAAGTAAGTCTATTGCATTCTAACCAGGTTGCTTGCTTCACCTAAAATTTCAAGATGCAATGAATTCCTTGGAAGAGATGTGCATAGATGAAAAAATATTCCTTTTGGAGGCGGCTTGTCTTTTGTCAATGCAGTCCAAAAAATGACATTGACATGGGGTGAAACTTTCCAAATTATGGCTTATCTGTGGAATCTCATACTATATACTGGAAAAGAAGTACTTCCTTTTAGGGGCGGCTTGTCTTTCATCATTGCAGTCCAAAAAATGGCACAGGCATGGGATGAAACTTTCCAAATTATGGCTGGTCTGTGGAATCTCATGCTATATACTGGAAAAGAAGCAATTTCAGGCAAAAGGGTACTAGAAAAATATGTGTTGGATCATGCTGGATCATTACTTGATGCTAGATGAACACTTTATTGTAACAATTGGTACACGGGTGTATCATTGGCTTCTCAGTTACTTGATTGTTATACATATCGTGTTGGTACCTCAAGAACTAATCAATAAGGAAATCCAAAATAAAATAGTATCTGAAAAAAGATGAAGCAGTTACAACTGAAAGTTTAGGTACAGAAAAAAATAACAGTCTTGAAATGAAAAGATAACAGGGATGTGTTAATGATTTCAACAAAACGCAAAAGATGAAACTGTAACAAAAGAGAAAAAAAGGAAAGAACATCGTGAAACCCAAGGTCGTAACGGACTACAACAGTGCAAAAGCATCTATAGATTTCTCTAACAAATTAAGCTCATATTCCACCAGCATTCAACATACAATCAACTGGCATCAGAAGATCATTTTTGAAATACTTTTTGGAACTTCAATTGCTTGGTTTTCATACAACCATGTTAACAAAGGGCAGAAACCTCCAATGAAAACCACAACATTTAGGGAAGAGTTGACTTCTTCATTTTCTACAGATGTTTGACCATGATGTGCAAACTGAAGTCAGTCAAGATGGATCTACAAAAGAGACTGCAAAGGTACCTAGACTGATCAATGTTAAAGGTAAGAAGTCAACAGCAAGACAAAGGTGCAGTGGCTGCTACAAAGTGAAGAGGTAAACAGAAAATAGAGAAACCGCGGCAAAAATTGTCAAAAGAGTGACAATAAAGTGTTCGACTGTGTGTTGCCTTTTTTCTCTTGATTGCTTCTTCAGCACAGCAGACACCAGGTTTGTGAAATTAATTGACTGATTACGTTATATCATAAAACCTTTAATAAAAATTTTGTTAATCACGATTCTGTGTAAAAATGTTCAGTATTGAAAAATTTACAATAAAATTGATTAGCAAGTGGTAAAAATTATGAATGGAATTCATGTAATGTTATAGTTTTCTGTAAATAGTTTTTTTTTGTAAAATAGTAAAGAATGTTTTAATAAATAATAATAACAGTAGTTAAGAGATGTACAAAGGTGCATCTCCTTAATAGCTACAAGTAACTTTTTTTTATATGTTAACTTGTAAACAATATTAAAATTAATCATATGATCCCTCTACGGCTCATCTGGCTCTTATCAAAAACTGTAGGACATTATCAAGAGGTTGTGTGACCCACATAGGGAAGACACTAGTTTTGTTTAAATGTGCATATTTTTTTATATTTTTAATAAATATTACATTTAAATATCACTAAAATGACTAGTCATAAAAATGTCAGTTTTATGCATATGCCTGATGCTTAATACAGCACAGAAAGAAGTAACCACTGATGGTTAATGTAAATTACACAAAATTCTAATAATTAAAAATAAAACAGCAAATTATGTATAAGAAATTTAGATGCAGCATAATGTTATCAGATTAAATCTAATAAATTAAGACAAAAACCTTACAATAAAATATTTGTATCCTGATCAATTTCAACTGATGACAATCATGTTAAAAAAATGAGTGTTAAAAAGAGTGAAAAAAACTGAACTGCTACAGGCTAACACATTTGACATGTAAGAGTTTATGAATGAAATGAAAACATAAATATAAATTAAATTCTGTATTTGCAATAGCAAAAATGTTCTTATTAGATGACATGTTCTCGTGAGATGATCAAATTGGTTTTGTTTGTAAAAAAAAATCAAACCGTACCGTTTTGCTCTTAAGTGAATTGATAAAACACCAACCTCTTGTGTTCATTATTATATTATTTAATGCCAAAATATTTTCTCTTATAAAGTATAAGACAGATTTCATCTCTTAGACAGTTTCCTGAAAATATCAGCTGAGTTTTTAAGATATCAAAAAGGACTGTCAGATAATTATCTGGCATCCATAAATATGAATCAAATAGATCTACATTTAGAAAATTAAATATGTTAATTATTCTGTTGTTTATATTTATGAATTTGCAATCTTTGTTAAAAAGAATAATCACTTATCCTTAAAAAAATAACAATATCCATCTTAACTGAACCAGACAACGAAACTGTTTTCATATAACTCATCAAAAAATTTTGGCTTACAAAAGAGGTTGTTATTGTGCTTCTGCTACAATCTTTAATAAATTCCAAACTATCTGAAAAATCCTCCCACCCAATTATTTATAATATCATTAAAAGATCTTCTTTTATGTTAACAATATTTATTACTCTGTTGATGAATTATTAAATATTTTATTTAAAAAAAAAGAAGATTTATTTGCAACCTGTTCAGAAATCACCTTGTGAATTTTTATAATTAATATATTTACCTTCATAATATTTCATGAGTTTTATTTAAATAATAATGTACACTTCAAACATATCTATTTTTTATTTTACAATCTATTTTTATACTTACAATTTATTTTGTAATACATAATGAATTACTCTACAAAAATCACAATAAACATTTATTTATTTACTTATTTAAAATTAGAAAAAAAGTGTTAATAAACTACATGTGAATATTTAACATATACAGAATTTTCCACATGCCTCAAATAAATAAATTTATTTTAATTTTTATACAAAAAAATCTGTTTATTGTCTATTTATTATCCTTTAATAATAATGAAGGGAAATTCGTTATTCCCAGTCATATTAATTTTATTTTCATAAATGTTTTAGGTTGAAATAATGAAATAATAATCAGCAAACATTTTTTCCAGATTCTTATAATATTATATAATAAAAAATCAACTGTGATAGTGCACACATAAGAAAAAGTTAAAATCATCTTACATCAAAGAAACCAGAACTCAAGATTTCCCAGTTATAAGACTGGAACACTCGTCATTTGAGTGCTGTGATTGAAAATATAAAAGTAAATTACTTCAATGATTCAAAAATTACAGTTTATTTCAAAACAGTAACAAGTTGGAAACTGCCATTTTGGATTTAAAGGAGAAACCCTCGCCACCAGCATATTGATACCCTTGTTGATACCCTTTTGCATGATTGCAAAAGGGTATCAACAAACTCCATTGTAAGTTGACTGCCAGCCCACCCATGTTAGGAGAAATTTTCATATTTATATTTTTGTACGGCACTTGAAGCCGTATTAACTAACATCATGGTTCAATACATTACAGATAACAACAAAGTTGCTCAGCTGCAATTTTATGTGGTAATGTTGGATAGAACTGCAGACAACAATGCATTGACAATGAATTTTTAGTGGTGTGTCAATGTTTCACATCAGTGGAAAGGTGAACAACCATAACTGCCAAATATGGGGTTAGCCAAACCCCTTAGAAACTTGGCAGCTCATTTGTGATAGCTCTGACGTCAATGTTTTTGTCCCCTAAGAAAATTAAGATGGTACGGCCCATTATTCTTCCAGAAGGCAACTGTAAATCGTATCGATTAGCTGGACATGCTTCAAAACTTTCTAATTCTTCAGTTGAAACAATGACCAATATGGACACTGGTACTATGAGCAAGACAATGCACCACATCACTACCGCCTAGATGTCTGAGATTTTCTTGATACTCGATTCTCAGGTCTGTGGATTGGTCGTGATGATCCAATTACATGGCCACTTTGCCCCCGCTAGATTTCTTCTTGTGAGATTTCATTAATGATTGGGTTTATGTACCACTTTCGCTTGCTGATCTTGTTGAGCTAAGACTTCAAATTAATGCAGCAGTTGCAGAAGTAAAGTCTGACTTGCTAGCTAGTCTGAAATGAGTTCAACTTCAGGTGCGATGTATGTTGCACTAAAAATGGAGGCCATATCGAACAAAACTGAATGTTAGGTAACAAACTTGATATGTTTTGCTATGAAATGAGACCTTAACCAAATCTGTATGTTATTTCAATAAATTTTTATGTACTTTTAAAATTGTGAAGCCTGTTTGTGAATCATCTGGTATTTAGTTAGTTGTGAAGATATTTTTGTACCTTTGTTGAGTGTCAAAATAAACAGTTTTTGTAAATCATCTTCGTTTATTATAGTGAGTTTTACCTAACATGGTTGCAAAACAGACAGTTTTCAGTTACTAAAACATTAGATGGATAATAGATATGTGGGTTTTCCTTTATATTGCCGGAAATACCAGTTTAAGCGATGTGGTATTTTGCTTTTTTCTTCTAGTTAACAATCTATGAACTATTTTATTTCAATGATGTTGGAAAAACTTTTAAGCATATTATTGTGCAGACATGTTTGGAAAGAGATAATTTGTTTAAAGTTGTTAATGAAATCTTTGTAAAGCCTGATTATCAGAAGAAACTGGCGAATGGAACAAAGCAAATGGAGAGGCTAAGAAAAGAACTATTCTTTCTTTAGATAGAATTTTCTTTTAAGGGTAGCTAGTTGCATCTTGCAAAAACAATTAAGTTCAAATGAAAATGTCCCCCTTAGGCAAAAAATACAGATTAGGGTGATACGTGTGCAACACTTTTACAAATATTGCCACAAGAATTTGACCACATTTACATCACATGGCATGACTTACCAGCAGAAGATAAGACATGGTCTAAATTGCAGTAACGACGTTTAACCTAAGAATTCAGGTTAAAAGGCTGTGAGGAATCAGTTGGGAGCCGTGGCTATGTTATTTAAACTCATGGTCGATTCTCAAACCAAGAAGAGTGCTTATACATCTAATTCTAGAAAGGGGAGTTATGCTAAGGCTAATCACAATGACAAATGTTTTTCTTGTGGAACGTTAGGCCATCTCTCTTAAAACTGTTAAGCAGGGCTTATTTGACGTAAATGCAAGGTAAGGGGCCACAAATCAAATGAATGTCCATTTGGTAATAAAAACTGTGCTGTAGTTGACTCTGGCTTTGATCTCTAATTTCCGGTGGTGAACATTACAGGGAGATGGTTGAAAACTTAAATTATTTAGATTCAGATACATCAGACTAAAGTTTTTTCATTCAATATTGCATCTAAAGGACAAAGTCAACCAGTAAAGGCCCATTTTATTTTGGTAAAAATATCTTCTGATATTTCAAATCTAATCCTGAACATGGAATTATAAATAATAATATAACCAGTAAACCAAGATCAAGTGACTGTCATAATAGTTTGTTGTAGCCAATCACCGTTTATTTTAGTGAGTTTTACCTTAAACTAATAACACAGATTAACATATGTACAAGTTATCATCAAACAGATCTGTTTCCCGTTAATTATAACATAATTGAAAGCTTCAACAGTCTATTACAAAATTGTAAACTATTAAGTTTTTTTTTTTTTAGAATCGGAAAATAACGGATAAGAAGATAACTATTATAATTTCTAATGTTACTATAGTTAGAAAAATAATAATAGTAAACTACAATAAACTATAATTGTATAACAATTTTGGTCAAAATATAATAGAAAATTACTATTTGCAAACAACTAATAATAAAAATGTGCCCATAATATATGATGAAATAAATATTTCATAAGACGTTGCTTAAATAAACGATTTTACAACAAACTAAACTGAATTTTGCATCACAGGATAACGCTCACACTACCGTGTTATAAATACAAAAAAAAACTTAAATTCTATTATTTTATATTAAGAGTATAAAATTGCTTACTTTGTCAGATAAACAAATAAGAATCCAACTAATAAATGATGGTGAAATTAAAATATAGATATTACCATAACAACCCGACGGACACAGAGTAAGCGTACAGCTAACTGTTGATCAATAATCCTACGCATGCATTTTACACTTTAGTACTTAAAATATTGAAAAAAAATACATATACAAACATGCATGTACTATTGCAAAATAGACTTAATAAATAACGTGAACAATGAACATTTAAAGTGGTTTAATATAAAAATTCAGAATTTACTGAAATTTTCATAAAATTATTAAAGCGATTATTGTTTATTAATTTATGCAAAAAAATTGTTCAGGCTTGTAATAATAATGATGTTTTTGTTGAGCATAAAGGGATTAGATGAGAAAAAGAACGTAGTTATACATAAAATAAAATTTACGTTAATAAATCATACCAGTAATCATTTTTTACCTATAGTGTTCTTAACTGGATGAAGTTTACTGTTGATGGTAGCATTCCATTCACTTCTATTAATCATGAACCGCTTTCTTCAGAAAACAGAAAAGATTGTCCGAAACAACGTGATTAGTGAAAGAAAGCTGCAAACAAGGCTCTTTTGCACACTATCAGCATACTCATCGTTTGAAACTCCAATATAGCTAGGGATCCAGCAGAAGCTCACACATGTCTTATGGCGAGTCAACCTAGAGATAATAAACTTAATCTCAGAGACAACAGGTTGTCGGGAGTACCGGTTACTAATCGAAAAGTTACTAATGAAAAGCACTCATTGAATCTTAACAGACAACTAAATGTCGATATGTTGAACTAATTGTATTTAAGCCTTATCATTAGTATACAGCTTCCTGACAAAAACACTAACGATGGTGTGAAGGAAAAACATGCATTTTTTATTGCAATCAACAGATTTATCATCGTAGTTAGATCCAATTGTATGAATATTAACATCAGGATTCATGTTATTCACAATTTTATAAAATTCTTGTTGTAAGCTACCGGATTCTTGTAATTTTTGTGATAAAAAGTACACAATACTATTTAATTAATGCCTTAGTCGACAAAGACTAAAGCAAAAATTTACGAGAGAGGATGGATTGGGCTCTCAAGGGAAGTAATAATATTAGGTAACAGTAAGATCTGGAGGTAATTCTATATTTAGTGATATGATAACATACTGAGCTTTGTTGCGTAGTGAGGCAGTATTTCTCGACTGTTCCTCATATCCATTATGAAGCGGGTTGGAGTTTTGACAGGTCGGATGATTTGACATTAATGTGAGCTACATAGGAACGGATTATTTGGTTTATCTATACCAAAGAGATAGCTTACTACTGTTCGCTAAAATTCTTACGATAGGTCTTGTACGAAACGCTGCAGTAGCATGATGGACTACATCCAGCATTCTAAGAGCGGTGGCTCATGCGGATAAATAAGCTACGCAACCGTAGTCCAAGAAGGAACGGGTAAAAGCTCAACACGTATACTTGATCAGCTCCCGAACAAGTATTAGACAGAAATCTCAATGTCTAACATTTTACCTTCTGCTTCTTCAAATGTTTTACCCCCATCAGTCACTGGTCATATCACAATCTTAAAAATTTAATCTGGGTGAATCCAGTCGTTTTACACTACGATTCTAAACGCGTTATTCTGTTTTGGAGCAACCTCTCGGCAGTAGCTAAAGTTCAACATACAATGAAAAACTGAAAAATTATCTAAAAATAAGGGGTTTTCGCACGTTGTTTATTACAGTATTTATGGCTACGAAAAAAGGGTAACACTTACGACACTATCCTAGAGTATTCTGTTTTCTAGTGGAAACTGTCGGATATATTCGTTTCAACTGAAAATTGAATGGACCGACTACTGAGGAAACTTCTGATGAATCAATGGAGATTCCCTTGTACTAGTATACGCCATGCATCCAGTGTATTTAGAATTCCTCTCCGCCAACCTGAGTCGTATTGCTGATGCATATAAAAAAATTTTGTGAGGTGAAGTAAACATAGTAGATTGAGATTCCTCTGGAGTTTGGCGCGAATCGGTTGACAGGAACTGTAGTTGCAGGCAAAAAATTAGTCTTTCAGGGTATTATTTCGTATTTTTTTCGTTCTTGCGGGCGCTATTTTTAACCGATATTGATGTAACTTTGTGAGGTGAAGTAAACATAGTAGATTGAGATTTCTCTGGAGTTTGGCGAGAATCGGTTGACAGGAACCTTAGTTGCAGGCAAAAAACTAATCTTTCGGAGTACCATTTCGTATTTTTTCGGATGAAAATGTGAAACCAGTAATCCTGGACCAAGCTTCAAGGTGAGATATAGTGTTCTGCAGTAGTCTCTCTGCTGTAGGTGCTGAACGGCTTGCAATGTAGATAGCAAAGTTGTCAGCAAATAGAGAGCATGAGACAGGAGTATGGTCACATTTGGTAATATCGTTTATGGCTACAGAAAATAAGGTGGCACTTAATACACTACCTTGGGGCACTCCATTCTCCAAGATGACACTATCTGAGAGCGAATCATCCACACGAACACGAGCCGTTCGGTGATTTAAGAATCCCCGGATAAAAGCAAGCATATTGCCCTTGATTTCCCATTCTTTGAGAGTGTTAAGAATACCACGTCGCCAGGCTGTGTCATACGCCTTTTTTATATCGAAGAAGATAGCGACGAGGTGCTGCCGATTTAGGAAAGCGTTTTGTATGGCTGTTTCTAGTGACACTAAATGGTCAATAGAAGATGGTCCTTGTCGAAAACCACACTGTTCTGGAGACAGAAAGCCATGTTTCTCCAAGTACCATGTAAGTCTGCGGTTTACCATTCTCTCCACTATTTTACACAAAACGCTTGTCAATGAAATAGGGCGGTAGCTTGAGGGGTTCGTTTGGTCTTTACCAGGTTTTAGTACTGGTATAATAAATGCTTCTGACCAGCCGGGTGGCAAGACTTGTTCGGAGAATAAACCGTTGAAAATATTCAAAAGTTGTTGTAGTGCCGAATTAGGAAGGTGTGAAAGCATGGAAAGGCGAATGTTGTCTGGTCCAGGGGAAGTGTCCCGTGAGTTTTTAAGTGCATGTAACAATTCTTTAAATACGAATGGAGTGTTTAATTCACCAATGTTTAACGATAATACTTCTATTTGTATTTTGTAACGTTGAAAATCGTTATTATATGATGAGGTGAGAGACACCGAGCGGAAAGATTTTGCTAGACTATTTGCCACTTCCGAGGATGATGAAAGGAGTTCTCCTTCATCAATAAGACTGAGAATAAATTGTTTCGGTGAACCGAAAATTGCACGAATTTTCTTCCATACAGTAGACGTGGGAGTAGTGCGTGAGATAGTGCTCACGTATTTCGTTCATGAATTCCTCTTAGCGTCCAAGAATACTCGACGGCACACCGCTGTAGCCCTGCGGTATAAATTTAGATCTTCTGTTGTAGGCCTACGATAAAATTTGCGTAGTGCCTGCCGTCGATTCCTAATAGCATATTTGCAATCATCGTTCCACCATGGAACGAAAGGACGTCTAGGATTACCCGATATTTGTGGGATATATCTGTTGGCATTCTCAAGTATCATGGACGTAAAAGAAGAATATTGGTCGAGGATGTTCGCTCCATCGTCATACTGAGATTGGAATGCTTTATGGTATCCGTTCCAATCTGCCTTTTCAACAATCCATCTCCGTGGCCTTCTTTTAATCTCGCAGTCTACACCGAAACCAATAATAATTGGTCTATGATCACTGCCGTGAAAGTCATCACAAACAGACCAATTAAAATGAGGGAGCACATTCGGTGAGCATATGGAGAGATCAAGGTTAGATATAGTACCAGTTGATAAGGACATAAATGTGTGTGATCCATTATTCAGTAGGCAAAGGTCAAAGTCTTGTCTCAATCTGTTTATCATATTTCCTCGAGTGGAGCAGAAGGTTGAGCCCCAGGAAATATGATGGGCATTGAAGTCTCCTACTATTAACGATGGAGATGGTATTTGCGTGAGGAGATTTGAGACATCTAAAGCACTGAACTCAGTGTTCGGTGAGAGATACAGATTGCAGATATGCAATTTGAAGGGAATAGAGACCTTTACTGCAATAGCAGGAATGAGAGTGGTTAGTTGAATTCTTGTAGCTGACACCCCATTCTTCATGAAAATCGCTACTCCACCACTCTCCCTACTGTCTACTAGGCAGTCGCATCTCTCACAGAAGTATCCTCTGAGTGTACTTGGGTCATGTTGTAGAAGGTGAGTCTCTTGGAAACACATGATTAGTGGATCATGTGTGTGCGCTAGTACTCTAATATATTCAATGCGGGACCGAATACCTCTAACATTCCACTGAATAATGTTCATAAGTGTAAAAAAAAAAAAAATAAAATAAAATAAATTAAATTTCGAAAATTGTATAAAAATTAGTTGTACGTGATTCGGTTTTTCTTTTTTGTATTTTTTATTTTAAAGAACTCCGATGCCCTAGGGTCAGGTGGTTCCTCAACCATATCCTCCAGTATATGAGGTGATGGTGGAGGAGATTTATTTGAATGGGACGCTGCAGTTGACATCCCAGAGGAGATAGTTATGTGGTATCCCTTTACGGGGAGCTTATTAGGTGGCTTACTGCCAGCTGTGATAGTCGCTATTCGTGCCGGTACGACTTTGGGAACAGGAACTTTCGTATGTATCTCACTGTTTGATTCACTAACTGCAACGGAGGACTTTTTATTCATTTTTGTCATCTCTGAGATAGTGGCTGTAAGTGAAGCTACTTGATCAGATAGCATCTGAACAAGTTTTTTAAGCTCATTGCAGGATCTGCACTGCTGATTATTAACATTTATAGGAATTTTATTAGATGTAGCGGTGGCAAAAGATACGTCTGGTTTATCCAGGTTCCGTGAATTGTTTATCTTTTTATATTCTCTACGTGCAGCCGGAAAAGATAGTTTTTGCTCCGTACAGATTTTGAGAATTGTCTTTTCTTCTTTAAAAGTTGGGCAATCTCGGGAGCGGGCTGTATGTGGACCACTGCAGTTTGCACATTTTTCACTTTCTTCGCAGTTAGTGTCGTTGTGACCTTCTTTACCACATCGAGCACAGATCTCAGTTTTGTGCAAGATGTTGTAGTGTGACCAAAACCTTGGCATCTGAAACATCGCCGTGGGTTGGGTATGAATGGTCGTACCCGAACCAAGAGGTAACCCACTTTAATCTTCTCTGGTGGAACAGGGAGATTGAATGTTAATATAAGAGACGGTGTCGGTTCTTCTGTTCCGTTCTGCAGTTTCATTATACGTTTCACTTCAACATCTTGGTGGCAAAGCTCAACAACTATTTCCGAGATATCTATATCTAGAAGGTCTTCTACAAAGAATTACACCCCGGCTCGTATTTAACGTTTTGTGGCATTCTGCACTTATATTTATACCACCCATATTACGGAGACATAAGATAGATCGACTCTGTTCATTGTTGAATGTTTCAACCAGAATCGATCTGTCACGTAATTTCCTGATATTCTTCGGGGAGCCACTTGCACCTGTTATGGTTTTGTGAATTAAGAAAGGTGAAACCTTTTGAAGGGAGCCACCTTCCTGACTATTTCTGAGAGAACAACGAATCTAATATTTTTGTATTTCGATTCTAACAAGTTGTGGTTCTCTTCAGTAGGACTTTTATCCTCGTCAGACAAAGCTGACCGAGGTCTCTTCACAAGACTGTATTTGGTGGTTTTTTCAGATTGACCGACAACCATCATTGTGTTTATTGTTGGAACTGAAATTTTGGTCCCACGAGTACCGGCGAAAAATGGACCACTCCAGCAGAGCGCACGCGTACTGGAGCTAAAGCTAAATACAACTGGGTTCGCCCTGGTGCCCAGAGGACATCGTTCGAGACTCACTACGTAGAGCCATTCACCCATCGGCACGATTTGTTCCCACCTTGGATTATGGTTGCGTTTCGTAAGATGTCGCAACACCACCGAGTGTAAATGTAAGAAATATCAGTGTAGGTTGTTGTTGTGTAATTGTGTATGTTGTAGTATATGTGTATAATGTAAAGTGTTCCGCAGCTCATTGTATAGTGGGAAGGAAAGCTGCGGAGGCTAGGCCCGTGGGCGAATCGGTTGACAGGAACTGTAGTTGCAGGCAAAAAATTAGTCTTTCGGGGTACCATTTCGGGCAGAGTGTGTTGTAGGGCATGTCTCTGCAGCTAGCAGTTTAATAATAAGAAAATCAACAATTAATTTTAAAAAGCAACAAAATTTATTTGTTCTAAATGAATACATAAAGTTGTTAAAATAAATCTATTCATATATTAAAAATAGTACAATATAATTTTATGCTGTTGGGTTATGATGTCAATTTTAACATTTTTTTTTATTTCAGCACGTCAACAATCTGTTAGTTTTATTTTGAACAACTTTAAATTAAAAATCATTTTGGATGGACTTCCAATTAATTTAATACATATTCTTAGAATTAAGCTTCAACTCTACAAAGCAGTACTTATTAATAATTCCTATCTCTTTAAAAGATCTAATAATTAATTGTGCTTAATTCCTTTGGGAAACCAAGATACAGGTTCGCATATGAGTGTTTAGGGGGCCGATTCACCTCACCGCATTAAGTTGTAACAATACAAAAAAGAGATAAATGTAACATTAAATTATAAACATTAGATAAATTTGATTATACTTGTTTTTAAATTAAGCATATTTGAAAGAAGCTATTAATTTTTTTCAATAATCAAATTTCTTAACATAGATTTTTATAGGTAATTAATTATTCTCTAATAAATGTAATATTAAGATGTTTTTTATAATATAAATCTCAGTGAAAGATTTTTCACACCATTACAAACAGAAATTCTTTTCTTTAGCGTTGAAATTAAAGTGTTTTTATTTAATCATATCTGCCAATGACTTTTGACAAAATTTGCATACATAACCTTTCTCCTTGGTGTGTAAAATATCTGTAAAGTAGAAAGATTATTAAAAACTTTTGGTAGAATTTACAAACATAATTTTTCTCTTTTATATAAATATATAAATGTGATTTTAAAGTAGAACTTTGATTAAAATGTATCTTACAAAAGTTACAAATATCATTTTTTTTCCTTATTATGAACATTTAAATGTACTTTTAAAGTATGATTCTGATAAAAAAGACCCCTGAAAAAATCTACAAACATTATTTCTTTATTGTATGACGCTTAATAAAATGTCTCTTTAAATCGTATTTACTATTAAATAATTTTTGACAAAAGTTACAAGTATAATTTTTCTCCTTAGTATGAATATTTAAATGTAATTTTAAAGAAGAACGCTGATTAAATGACTTCTGACAAAAATTACAAATATAATTTTTCTCCTTAGTATGAATATTTAAATGTACTTTTAAAGTATAATTTTCATTAAAAGACTTTTGACAAAAGTTACGAACATAATTTTTCTCTTTTGTATGACTCTTACAATGTCTCTTTAAATCATATTTACGATTAAATGACTTTTGACAAAAATTACAAATATAATTTTTCTCTTTGGTATGTAAATTCTGTGCAGGTAACTTGTTTTCACTACTTATATTCTCGACTAAATTTTCTATCAAAAAAACACACTTGCATTCCCTGGATTTTTCTTCTATAATTCCATCATATACTGAATTATTTAAGCAAATCATAGAAGTAATACAATTTTTGGTATTTTCCTTCATTATTTCAGCATGTCAACAATCTGTCAATTTTATTTTGAACAACTTTTTAAGTTAAAAATCATTTTGGATGGACTTGAAATTAATCTAATACATATTCTTACAATTAGCTTCAACTCTACTAAGCAGTACTTTGTAATACTTCCTATCTCTTTAAGAGATCTAATATACATGCTTAATCCCTTTCGGCAACTAAGTTACAGGTTCACCATAGTTATTATATGTTACAATTTTTTATTTTCTAATAATAATGACAATGTTTTTTAATTTCTCTTAACAAATGAAAAGGTAATAAAAAGTCAATTATAAAACAAACATTAGTATTCAAAAAAATATATATCTATATGCTTCATTTAATGTAAATGATTCAAATAACTTCAACAAAAGAATCAATATAACACTTTTCAGTAGTTCTTTGTAAGTTAATTATATTCACAAAAAATGTCTAATTCAGTACTGTATAAGTGTAATATACATTATTTTCCGATTAAATAATTAGTTATTGTATACAATAACTGATTCAGACTAACAGTCAGCCAATTTAATAATTAAGGTTAATCGCATGAGGTTGCGAGTATAGGTTGTTTGCTGATATCGATAACTTGTTTAATTTCATTAAACATTACCCTAACTCAAATTAAGAGTGTTATATTCTGCCTTTCCTAGCATTGTCACTTTAACATTCGTAGTTGACTTGTGGCGTAGTTTTGAGAATGAAGAGCCGAAAATAACTCAATTACGATAATTGAGCTGGCAGAAATGTGAAATATTTAAAAAAAATCCTGCTCTAATTTAATAATGTTCTTTACAATCGATCAGTAATTGAAATCAGTCTGATACAAATTTTAATGAAGTTTATTTAAGAACAAACAATAAACAGATATGGATCATGTAGAAAAAAAAAATGCATGCAAAAACGTAAACACAAGAGTACTCATACAAATTCAAAGCACTCTCACTGTTACAGGGATAAGTAACTATCTGATTTTTCATTTCAAAACCTTATAAGTCAAAAACTACAATAAAGTGATTTTTTATTTCTTTCTTAATAATTTCCAAAATGAATTATACATCACCCACTTTTGCGAAAAAGTAACAAAAAATGTACCTCCCCCTTTTATTTTTATTTTTGATGTATTGGTTAGTAAAGATTATAAAAATACTAATTATAGCATAGGTATAATTGATTTATGTAAAATTAATAATTTAAGGCAGATGGTGAAATAAGAGAATTAGGTAATGCGTATAAATGATAATTTTTTAACAGAAGAAACAATTTCCAATACCTTTTCTAAGGTTAAATTTATTTGGAATTATCGGAACCATTAAAATCAAAAAAGGCATATGGTAACATGACTCTGATACCTTTTAATTGTGTTCTAGATAGTCACGTAAGGTTACAAAAAGGACAATCTAGGAATAGATTAATTTGCCTTTTTTATTATTCATAAATTACAAATTTCCATTTTCATATTCCAATGCACAGCTTTCCGTGATGAATTAATACATCAGTAAAAAAAACCTTAAATATAAAATTCTCTCTCTCTCTCTCTCTCTCTCTCTCTCTCTATATATATATATATATATATATATATAAAATCAAAGAATAGTTCTTAAAAAAATATACCAGAAATACCAGTGAACACAAAGAATTTTTTCATTTTAAAGATTCTTAATTTTTTTGAGAGGTTTTAGTTAGGTACAAAAAAAATATATATATCAAACAAACTTTTTTTCTTTTTATACAAGTCTCACTTGTGAACTTTACACACATTTTTTTCTACACTACTTTTTCTGAACTGGTGGAATTCCTCAGCACCTACCAAATTATCCGACTGGAATGTGTCTGGGCTTAAAATGTCATAAAATATCATCTGTATAATATAAGAGTAATATATAAATCTGAAATTTTTTTTAAGTAGTTGTAACCTTCGTCGACTTCTGTGGTGCCCAGTGGTGTGTGTCAGCTTTTTATCTGGATTCCTGGATTCGAATCCTGGTCAGGCATGGTATTTTTCATATGCTACAAAACTGCCATAACATCTCATTCTCTGAAGCAATACCTAACAGTGGTTCTACAGATTAAAAAATAAATAAAAATGTGCTTTGTATCCATAACTAAGCCAAAAGTCAATTTTTTTATCACATTCTATACCAAACTCAGTTTGGTTATATTGAACTGATGTAAATAAACTGCGCATATGAGTGTTTAGGGGGGCGATTCACCTCACCGCAAGTTGTAACACATACAAAAATGATATAAATGTAAAGTTAAATTATAAACATTATATAAATTTGGTTACACTTGTTTTGAAATTAAGCATACATGAAAGAAGCTATTAATTTTTTTCAATAATAAAATTTCTCAACATACGATTTTTAAAGGTAATATAATTATTTTATAATATGGACAATATTAAGATGTCTTTTTATAATATAATTCTCAGTGAAAAATTTTTGACAACCATTACAAACAGAAATTCTTTTCTTTAGTGTTGAAACGAAGATATTTATATTAAATCATACCTGCCAATAAATGACTTTTAACAAAATTTACATACATAACTTTTCTCCTTGGTGTGTAAAATATCTATAAAGTAGAAAGATTATCAAAAATGTTTCGTAGAATTTACAAACATAATTTTTCTCTTTTATATAAATGTGTAAATGTGATTTTAAAGTAGAATGTTGATTAAAAGGCATCTTACAAAAGTTACAAATATAATTTTTCTCTTTTGAATAAATATTAAGATTTTTCTTTAAATGATTTTTTTTTTTACAATTAAATTGGTTTTGACAAAAAAGTTACAAATATAATTTTTCTCCTTAGTATGAATATTTAAATGTACTTTTAAAGTATAATTTTCATAAAAAAGACTTCTGACAAAATTTATAAACATTATTTCACTATTGTATGACTCTTAGAATGTCTCTTTAAATTGTATTTACTATTAAATGATTTTTGACAAAAGTTACAAATATAGTTTTTCTCTTTGGTGTGTAAATTAATATGCACCTTTAAATTGGAATAACAGTTAAAAGTTTTTTGACAGAAGTTACATATATAATCTTTCTCTTTAGTATGAATATTTAAATGTACTTTTAAAGTATTTTTTTCATTAAACGATTTTTGACAAAAGTTACAAATGTTATTTTTCTCTTTTGTATGACTCTTATAATGTCTCTTTAAATCGTATTCACGATTAAATGACTTTTGACAAAAATTACAAATATGATTTTTCTCATTAGTATGACTATTTAAATGTAACTTTAAAGCAGATCTTTGAAAATAAGACTTCTGACAAATGTTACAAACATAATTTTTCTCTTTGGTGTGTAAATTAATATGCACCTTTAAATTAGAATAACTGTTAAAAATCTTTTGACAGAAGTTACATATATAATTTTTCTCTTTAGTATGAATATTTAAATGTATTTTTAAATCAGAACTTAGTTTAAAAGACTTCTGACAAAAATTACAAACATAATTTTTTTCATTTGAATGAATACTAAGATGTCTGATTAAACCACTTCTGAAATTAAATGACTTTTGACAAAAGTTGCAAATATAATTTTTTTCTTTGGTGTGTAAATTAATATGAGTCTTTAAATTAGAAGGACAATTACAAATCTTTTGACAGAATTTACAAACATAACGTTTCTCTTTTGTATGAATATTAAGATGATTGTTTAAATCATTTTTACGATTAAATGACTTTTGACAAAAGTTACAAATTAAATTTTTCTTTGTACTTCTCTTGATGACTCCTTTATCGATAGTAACCTATAAAATTAAAATAATAATTAAAAGATAATTATGAATTAATGTAAAATTATATCAATTACAATAACATTAAATGTTATATCTTGTAAAAAGCCACTAAATATACTTTAAACATATATTCATAGTCAACATGGTTTTGAATATTAATCATCATTATAATAAGGAACTTTATTTATCATATAGTATGTGTATACACTTGGCTGAAACTTTATTATCATACACATGTTTTCGGAAAGATAACAAAACTATTTAACAAATTTTTAATAACAGATAAATATTTTTATTACTTCTATATCCATGTTGATCAGATCTACAAACCCACCCACCCATCATTTAAAAGCGATTGTCAGTCAATTGAAGATGACTATTGACCACGAAGGTCTTCTCAACTTCAACTGAAAAAATACAAGAAATATGTGCTTATGTTAGCATCATTGTTGGTTGTTAATGTTATTCCACTAACCTACTGATGTAAGTTATAAACTATTCACACTTTAGTCCAGTAAGTTTTCTTCCTTGAGTCGTGTCTTTCTAAAATGGATTACTATAGTAGAAGTTAATCAGCGTTTTAAAATCCTTTCAAGGAACACATCAAATATTCACTGAAAGTTTTCTGAATGCCTGTATCCTAGCAAAGAGTACAATACACAATTAGATTAAAAAATGGCATACATTGGGGTTGATTACAAATTGCAAAACAAAACAGACATCCTTCTGTTATGACTATATAAATCTTTTAGACTGACAGAAATTCTTATCATAATAAAGTAGTGTAAAATACACATCTTACCTTATGATACTTTACGATTTAAATTTGAAACCGTAGCATGTAACAACTTATGAGAAAAAACTTAAACATCTTAATTAATATGAAGCGCCAAATTATTTTTTAGCATACTGTCAATACAAAAGTGTTCTGAACAATTTTTAAAGAATTCTATACTTGATTAACAGATCGTGAAAAAACTATGGCTTCTTCCAACAAGACAAAGAAACAATGTGTCGTACACCAAACAATTCATGCAGCTTTTACTATGAGCAGAGGGAAGTGACCACCTTGTTCCCATGATTCATCTAACTGCAATTTTTTCCTGTAGGTTATTTAAAGGATTATTGTTTATAAATCGAACTCCAACACTACTGATAACTGAAGACAAACATTCACAATAAGAAAGTGAAGTCATTGACAACATTTTGCGTCACATGATTCTCAATTTGAATGCTTTAGGATTGCTGCATCAATTGTGCAGCAGGGCACACTTTGAACATCATTTGTGAACTCTATCAACATGTTAAAATATAAACATTTTAGTTATCACTCAAGTTACAAAACAAATCTTTTACCCTCACATATTCACACACACCTTAATATATCGGTATTAATTAGACAGAACTAAATAGAATTAAACATTTTTTTCCTACAGAACACATTGAAATAATACACATACACGCGTGCGCATGGGAACACACAGTAATAAAACTGAACAGACAAATCATGTTTGTTACAATATGTAAAAACTAATACTTACATGACCCAGATAAAATCCAATCTCTTCTTCTGTCTTCACTGTGTGTAAATATTTATCATTTATTTGAAGTTCATTTGTTTTTATATTAAAATTAAGCTGTGATGAAACTTCATCTTTCAATGAGATCTCAGATTCCTTTAAAAAATATATATATATATCTATATATAGAAATAACCTTACAAAATATGAAAACTAATTGATATTCAATAAATAATATTTTTTTTTATTCTGACAAATTAAATAATAGCAACATATATATATATAAATATATAAAAAAATACACATCATAAAATAAATTACTAATAGAGAAACAAATAATAAGATAAGAAGTATCTATATTAACTATTTATATAAAATAGAAGAAATAATGTTAAATATTTAACATATACATGTAGTCCAGAGATAAAGGACATCATCTCCATGTTTGCAATAGAGCAGTTTGAAGTTTTGAAATTCATTTTTTACTAATTTCCATCATAACTTTTTATACCAAAATACCTTATTTAGGTCTACTTTAATAGATGCTATTACATATTTATTATTTTTATTTTACATTTAAAAAAGTAGAAATGGTGTCTTATACCTTTATGTAGTTAATATATTTTTTGGTGAATACTAATCTCATGTCCAGTCATTTGTGAAAGAAAAACAGTAAGTCTGAAGAAAATTATGATTTATTTTGCAAAAAACATATTTTATGAAAAAATATCATTCATAAAAGAAAATATTAGTACAACACAACTTCCTGATTGTATTGTCCTAGAGACAAATATAGTGTCCGATAAAAAATGATTGTACAATATTATTAACATTGTTACAAAAAAAAGAAAAAGGTAACTTAAAGACTATTATTGTTATAAAATTATTTTGATTATATGAAAAATGTGTGATCATTTCTTCAGTAGTAATACTGTACAAAAAAAAATTCAAAATTAACAATAAAAAATTATTAAATAATAGAAAATCTACAACATATTCAAATAAAATTTATTAATAAAACTAATATTCTAAACTAAATATTTCATTAAAACTAATTATTTCCTGTAATCTTCATCGCTTTCTTTGTCAGGGAAATCATTTACTTCACTAGGGACATACGGCGCATCCTAGGAAATGACAAGAATGCACTAGACCAGATATTCTTACTTCTAAAAAGAATTAATATACTTAATAAGATCTAACCCACTAAAACTTTGATATTGTTTTGTTATTCATGTTTCATGTATTATCGTAATTGTTACGTTTATTTAATACTCCAATTTTATCTCTATTATTATCTTAGTTTTCTTCACAGTTTTAACCTATTTTACTGATATTTTATTATCTGAGAAGAAGCTTCTTGTAATTAATTGGATCCAGGTAATGACAACGCAAATGCATTTTTCACTCCCCCAAAAAAATAAAATTTACTTCACTTTATGTATGTTGCAATAAAAGAGATGACACTCTGATGGTAAATACTTAAATGAGGTCTTTGTATTTTATCAGTGATATCGGTTTTGGATCAACTCTAATGACATCAAGTACATCTGGAAACTTGATGTCATTTTTTCCCAAATTAACTGAAATAAATCCTTTCTCAACATCAGTTTCATGTTTATAAAAAATTCACCAATATTATCTTGCTGAAATTTAATGTGAATAAATTCTGACAGGAAGATTGGGTGCTTATTAAACCGGTCATACCTTACCATACAGTGATTTAAAATTCTTGCAATCATGTAATTTCATATTGCAGACATATTCCTTTCTTGAACAATGGCAAACCAGCTGTTATCAATCCCTAGGTGTCAATATCTGAAAGTAATTATTGATTTTCTTCTTGTTCTGTTCTATCAGCACATGGACAATGTCTGCTCCATAAGTGTATAGCCTTTTAATAAGAATTTATGACCAATACACTTTATCAGTGGATATCTGTGTAAAATGTGGAAAAAACACATGAAAATAGATAAATTTTTATTCTGGCCATAACAATTGTCTAGGCCTAATACCATTTCTTCAATTTCTGAATCGGGAATGTTTTGTTCAGCGACTTTAGAATGGAAGAAGCTATTTCATTTTCACTACATCCTGCATTAGTTTCATCTCAGATCATACAGAATGAAGTCGACCACTGGAATCATAAATTGTGAAATTAAACATCTACAAATTCATGCAGTAGAAACTTTCAGTGTTTGTTAACAGTGGCGTTGGTACTTGTTTTTTTAAATCAGTTTTAGGCAATTTTACCGTTTGGCTGTTCTTTGCATCTTGAGTATCTTTACTTTTTTATCCATACCACTTCCATGAAACCTTAAGGTGCAACTCATAATTACTTTGAATAGATTTTTTACCATCTGAAGTTAATTCACCCTGTAATTTTGCTACATATGAATCACACAGTTGTCTGTTTTGCAACTTTTTCATTACCTATTTTATTTTCAGCACAGAATTCTTGATACAATGAACACAATTTCTCTAAATCTAAACGGGACTTAAAAACTGTTTCTTAATTTTCAAGAGTGAATAGTGGCTCTCATATTTTGGGATAACATTTGTGTCAGATGTATGCCATCCTCTATTTTCTACAATCTCTCCAAATTCTTGTTTTTTAATTGTGTTAACTACAACTGCATTAGATATAAGTAATGTGTTTATAAACGTCACTACTTCACTCACCCTTATTTTTATATCATTTATGTTAAATTATAATGAAAAGAATTTTCTTTTAGTTACATATCATCCGTATCTCTACATCATTCTTTTGGTCTTACTTCAATGCAGGACACAATGTCTTTTTAAACTGTGACCCTTTCCTGAATCCCAGAAGTCTTAAAAAGTTCATTCCATTATAATTCAGTAATTTTTTGGTAAATTAAATTTACACATACATGGAGGCTTAATTTCTTAATAATGTATTTTAGTAGAAAATTTTGATGGAAAGATGATAAAACATAATTTTCTTCAGACTTACTGCTTTTCTTTCACAAATGACTGGACATGAGATTAGTATTCATTAAAAAACAATATTAAGTACATAGAGCTATAAGACGTCCATTTTTTCATATAAAATAAAAATTAATAAATATATAATAGTATCTACTAAAGTAGACCTAAATAAGGTATGTTGGTAGAAAAAGTTATGATGGAAGGATAGTGATGAGCCAAGGAAATAAGAAAAAACGAATTTCAAAACTTTTAACTGCTCTATTGTAAAATTGTAAAAATGGAGATGGTGTACTTTACCTCCGGGCTACAGATATATGGGTACTTTTTCATTTTATGCCAGCCGAAATTTTTTACCTTTTTTCTCGTCTAAAAATTATTTTTTTCAACATAATAATTATTTTTGAGTAATTTTGAGTTGAATTGGGCAACAATTTTTGTTTGAGTTAAGCTAGTAAAAGATTTTGCTCAGAATTCAGCTACCCCGGTGAAATCAGATCATACTGAAATTTTTAGCATGTTAATTAAGGGGCAGAATTAATGATTTATTATGCTTTTGAAAATTTGATTTAAAAAAAGAAAAAATAGAAATTACACAATAATTGTTAAATAAAAATCACTTAGATAATATTTTGTTTATTAATGACAGAAACAAAACAACAATGCGCAATAATGTTCTGTTGGTGTTTAAATCATTCTGTTTGGTACATTAAGTATATCTGTAATGTGAACTGTACAGTCATCAGCAAAGGTTTTCTGTGAATTCTAGTTTGAACGTTATTTTCGTTTAAATGATGAACCAATCACATTCAAACTAAAATACTTTGCCACTGAAGTAATACCGTACTTATGTCCAACAGAGGAATACACTGATATGGTATTCATCTTGGGTGTGTAAAATAGTAATTTTACAGCTACTGCAGTAGAATATGAAATAAGTTTTCAGAATCGCAGGATTCAAGATCCCAAAACAATTAGCATGACTTGTAGCAACCTTTGAGCAGGTTCACTACCTAATATTTGTACCAGCTACGGATGATTTGTCCAACCAATGCTGGTATTGATGAAAATATTATGACAGTTCAGCGCAGTCCAGGCATCGGTACAAAACATCCTTCTAAGCAGATTGCAGTTTCTCATTCGAAGGGGTAGAGTACACTTAAACAAAAATGTTTTCCCCTTATCATAAACAGCCAATTTAAAATCTACAAACAGGAGATTGTCAGCTTCACTTAAGAGTTCTGCAACTGGTAGAATACAAACCAACTCTACAAGTACGTTTTGTTTACAGTCAAGAATTTCACTCAAGATGGCATCAACAACTTATGATATGAGCAAACAGGGCAGAAGTAAAGCTTCGTGAAATGGTGAAAAGCAATTTTCAACACTGATTTAGCATCAATGTACAGTGCAACCTTCTTCACAACAGCTGTTTGGACTGTTTATATTACCTTGCTGCTTCAATGCTGAGGTATACTAGCACTTTCTTCAGGAAGAATTGCGGAAGCTGCTTTAGTTTGTCTAGTGCTGAGACACAAAGTATACCTCCAGCATCATGGCTCACCTCACTGCTTCTACTGTGCCGTTTCCACTCAGTTAAATCATCATTTCTCTGAGAAATGAATCGGTCGTTGAGATCCACATTCCTGGCCACAAGATAACCTCCTAACACCTTTAGATTTTTTCGGCTGGAGATAGATGTAAAATATTCTATATAAAACAAAAATACATTCTTGAGAGGAATAATATATCTGCATTATGGATGAGGCTCAGCAACTTAAGGACAGCACTGAAGAATTAAAAAGTTTAATAAAATCAATACAAAAGCATGCCAAAGAATGTGTAGAAATGGCAGGCTCATTTTTGAACATTTATTATAAACTGGTACATACAATGCACCTAGATATAGTAGTCCGTTTCTAAATAAAATTCAAATTTGTCTAACTTTTCTTTGTTTTATTTAACTTATTCAAAATAAAATTTTTTACAAGTTTTGCTTAAAAGTTTTACAAGTTCATTACCCATTCAACAAAATTAGTTCGTCAAACATAAAAAAAAAAAAATGGTTCTCATTCTAGATTTCTCAGAAGATACTGCAAATATGGTTCTGGAACATATTTTATTTAATTTTTGAGGTCAAAAACCATAAGAAATCAGTAATCCTGTCTCTTAATTAACATTCTTAAAGTTTCAGTAATACTTCATTTCAACGGGATAGCTGAAATCCGAGTGAAATTTGTAAATAGCCTAACACACAAATGAAGCATTTTAAAACAAATTTTATATGAACTTTTTCCATTATTGTCATGAGTAGAAATAGGTTATAAAAACTGTGGGAGAAGTTTGTGATACGCTTTATATAAGAGTTAACAAATGAATTGTATGCAATACCAAATTTTATTTTTAATTTCTATTTTATTCCAAATTTATTTTTTATTTTACTGAAACACATTTTTTTTTTTAATTTTGCGTATTACCCATAAACATTAGAATGATTAGTCCAATATAAATAATAATCCTTTTCAAATTATACTTTCCAATTATCTAGATTTGACCTTGCAAAGGTCCATCTGGATAACTGGTGTTGCAATGTATGAAAAATCTAACACCCTTACCACTTCACTTTCAACTTTTAAATTTTCTGATTTAACTAAGGTGGTCTCTTCAATTGCTAAAGGATCTTCTGGAATATCACCATTAATAATATCAAGCGGTTCCTCCTTCAGTCGTACTAAATCTACTTGCTGTAACAAAACAAAAAATGAATGCTATAAAGTAAATATGTTCATTATTTTTTGTATAACTTATATTAGAAAGATAAATTTTATTTCCAATTCACTTAACACATACATTAACAGTGCAGTCATGGTTAAATTATTATTATTATTATTATTAGGTAACTTTAATGTGCCATTTTTTGTATGGGAAAACCATGAAAATTTTTCTTTTGCTAAGTGCTATCATCCAAATTTAAAAATCCTGCTACTCACCTTAGAGATTTTTCTATAAACTGGCATCTTTTACAATCAAATAATTTGTTAAACTGTTGCGATAATTTTCTTTGGTTTTTTAGAACCTTACTGACATCAATGTTAATATTGTTTACGACAAAATTATTTAATACTGTGATAAATATCATTTATCTTTGCATAACGTTACCTAAGATTTTGAATTCTAATCTTATATCTAATAAATGCAGATTAGATTATAAAAATATAAATTTTGTAAGATTCAACATTTACTAAATAAGAATATGATTCTAAATAATAGTTATTTATTATAATTATTCATTTTTATTTATTTTTTTTTTATATCAACACATACGCTTGAAGCTTATGCATGAAAGATAGAAAATGAATATTGTAGTGCATGAAAAATGCCATCCAAGGTATTAAAAATACGATTTAATATTGATGATGACACAGAAATTTTTGCTGAGGAATTACAGCTATGCATTAATAATTTTGGTATAAATAATAATCTTATCAATACAAGATGGATAAGATCTACTAACCCACTGGGTTGGTCTAGTAGTTAAAGCGTCTTCCCAAATCAGCTGATTTGGAAGTCAAGAGTTACAGCGTTCAAGTCCTAGTAAAGCCAGTTATTTTTACACGGATTTGAATACTAAATCGTGGATACCAGTGTTCTTTGGTGGTTGGGTTTCAATTAACCACACATCTCAGGTATGGTCGAACTGAGAATGTACAAGACTACACTTCATTCACACTCATACATATATCATCCTCATTCATCCTCTGAAGTATTATCTAAACGGTAGTTACCGGAGGCTAAACAGGAAAAAGAAAAGAAAGAAAGGATAAGATCTACTACTTTTGTCGTTTTTATTAGCAAGTTTAAAAAAATCTTTGGGATCATTAGATAAACATTCCTTAACTTTTAACAGTATAATTTAATAATAAATCTTCACGACTAAGAGTATTACATACAATTTACTCTTAAATAATTCTTAATAATTCAATCTATTTTTTTTTTAAGCTCATTGAACTTTAACTGTGATAATAATTACTACAGAAACATGTTTCTCTAGTGAACTTATTAATTTTAATGGTTTTTAACTAAGTTCTTCAATTGTTACTTAAATAATGGTGTTTTTCCTAGTGGTGACATTCAAATACCAATAATTATTGTCCTACCAGCAAATGCAAGTTTTTTCCAAACTCTAAAATAAATTAGGTTTTATGAAAATTACACCTTACCTAAAGAAATTTATAGTTCTGAACATGGTTTTTTGGAAGGTAAATCTACGCAAATGAACTCACGTGTATATATAGAAGATGCTATTCATGCACTAAATGATGGTTTTTATCTTGATGCAAATTATACTAACTTTCAATGTTTGATGTAGTTATTATTATTTCAACAAGTTTTTCCAGCTTACTATCAAATCTTGATGCATGGGTGCATAAGCCAATCCACTGCTAGTAGCTTGCCAGCCCTGTAGCAGAAAATGTAAATGTACCAGTAAACATGTAATCCTGAACAGATGCAGGTCGACCACTCCTGAGACATGTGGTTAACTGAAACCCTACCACCAAAGAACACTGGTATCAAAAGTGTCTAGTATTCAAATCCATATAAAGTAACTGCATTTACAAGTACTAAAACCTTAGAAGTCTCAACATCAAAAATTAGCTGATTTTCCGATGACAAGTTGAACCACTACATAACTGGGCAGGTTATATCAAATTACATCACACTGACATAGTTAATAATAAATTACTAATTGCACACTTGCTACGTGCCTTTTTAAGTTAGATCTGGAGAAAGACAAGGCAAGCATTTGGGATCTCCAATTTTCTGAATTCCCAATTTGTGCTTTATATAAAACGTTTTAAGCGTATTACAAATCTAGTTGATATTCAGTTACTTCAAATTGACTTAAATGGTATTTCTTGTAACCTAAAAAAATTGTTTTCATATTCAATTTGGAAGGTTTGCAAATGATAATATAATTATTTAATGAAAGATAATGCAATACAAAAAGTATCTTCAATTAAAAACTTAGGTATATATTTTGATAGCACGTAATCCTTCAATGAATAGATCTGTTATACTGTATCTAAGGCACGAAAATTTTATTAGACTCTACAAATTTTAGAAATAACTCTTCAGAACTTTAGCTTATACTTTTATGAATCCAGTACTAAATTATGGCTCTGTTGTCTGGCAACGTTTTACTGACTAGGAATTAAAATTAGAAATACCACATACAATCTTTCTTAGATATGCTGCCTACAAAATCCGTGATGCTATGCACTTTTCTGGTCATAATTTTATTCATATTTTAAATTTGTTAAAAATACAAAGTACTGAATCATCTCCGATGAGGACAAATTTAATATTTGTGTAAAAAATTTTCAGTAATTATTTTGCATATCTCATCTATTGCAACCTTTTGACTTTCATAAATCAACTAAATTTGTTTAGGCATAATTTTCAACATTTTTATATCTTTATAGATGATTCTCAAAGGAGATCACCTATTACTAGGCTATCTTTACTATGTAAAGTGACTTAAGGTGGTTAACACCTAACACCTGGTTAACACTGGTTAAGGTGGTTTACACTTAACACCTTTTTCTTTCTTTTCTTTTTTCCTGTTTAGCCTCCGGTAACTACCGTTTAGATAATACTTCAGAGGATGAATGAGGATGATATGTATTAGTGTAAATGAAGTGTAGTCTTGTACATTCTCAGTTCGACCATACCTGAGATGTGTGGTTAATTGAAACCCAACCACCAAAGAACACCGGTATCCTCGATCTAGTATTCAGGTCCGTGTAAAAATAGCTGGCTTTACTAGGACTTGAACGCTGGAACTCTCGACTTCCAAATCAGCTGATTTGGGAAGACACATTCACCAGTAGACCAATCCAGTGGGTACTTAACACTTTATGAAGAGCTATTTTCTAACTTATGAATAATAATTTTATCTATTAATGTTTTTTTTAAAGATTTAGTATTCACGGGTTTCAAGCCTGTTTATTTGAAATAAATAAATAAGGTTTAAAATTTACCACACTTACCAAAATTTTAAAACCTACCAAATACCAATCAACCAGCCTATACTTTAGGATAAAAATGGAAAATTAGGCCTTAACGACAAAGAAATTGCAAAATTATAGTAAGTACTATGAAAGATTATTAAACTATCAAGAACCTGAGGTAAGATTTGAATTCCAAAATCCATCAACATGAAATGAAAAATTCATACCACCTAATCAAATAAAAATAAACAAAATCATCCGGCAATTAAACAAGGTAGCAAATGATGGCTTGATTGCAGAAGAAGTACGGAAAAAAATCATGAAAACACCCAACAAAAAACTGAAAAACTTAGAAGAGATATGGAAAACTGAAAAAAAAAAAACTCGACATAACTGGAAAAATGCATTAATACACCCACTACACAAATAAAAAGATAGAACAAAATAAATAACTACAAAGGGATTTTCCTCTTACATATGATATACAACATCCTTTCAAAAGCAATTTGAAATAGAATCAAATTAATCGTAGACTCTAACAAGTAGGAGAATACCAAGGATTCAGAAAAGCAAAATCATGTGCAGAACAAATCTTAAATCAATAATTAGGGGAAAAATGACGGCATAAAAATAGGTATTAGTCTTTGTAGATTTCAAAAAGACATACAGTCAATCAATAGAACTTCTTCATTCAACATCATAGAAGAATTCGGTGAAGATCCCAAAACAATTCAAATTACTATAAATTGTGTAGAAAATAAGACTAAAACATATTTTCAAAAAGGCAGAATTCATGACCAACAAGTCTAGAGATTTCCCAAAAAACAAAATATGGAAAACTCAATAAAGTAAACAAATATAAATAAATGGGAGAAATAATTCAAATTAATGGTTTAGATAAAGAAACATGAATGAGAAAAACAAAATTTGCCTACAAATTAAGGAACAGTATTTTCAAAAAATGAATATCTCAGTAGATGTTAAAATCAGACACTAAAATATGGTAATCTAATTAGATTGTTTGCATCAGACGCATCTTAGTTAAAAATGACAAAAAAAAATTAATACAAAACAGAAAGTAAAAACTTGAGAAAGATCTAGGACCAATAAAAATACAAAAAAATAAATACAAATTAAGAAATAATAAAGATATTTAAACGTACAATGAAATTGAGAAAATGTCAGATTACATCAAAAAATGAAGAGCCAAATCTATTTTCAAGCTCAAAAAACAGACTTACAGGTTTTGTGAGCCTGAAAAAAGTGATTTCACCACAAATACAGCAAAGAGAACGGAAATCAATAGATTTCTGTATTTCTAAATGAAATGAAATATTTGAAGGAGATAGTACAATATTTAACAATGTTCAGAAAATGAATAAAAGATTTCAGGGATTTCAAAGAGAAGGAGAAAAATAAAACTACGACAGTTGGTCAAAACAGAGAAGGCAAAAACAAAGCAAAATAATCAAGGATTGTTGGAAAACTAAGAAATAAAACAAACAGAAAAAAGAGAAATGAATCCAAAATACTGCTTCATGGTACTCAGATGGCCAAACATACATAAAAAAAATTTTAAATAACTTACATGCTCAGATGATGTATGTGATATATCAGTTTCAGTCATGTGATTTGGTAAAAAAATGCATATCATTTCCCCTACATTATCTAGTTCATTCTCCAATTTAATATTTTTACTATGAGACAGAGATTCATTAATAAAAGAATTATTTGCAGGCTCATTCATATTATCTGTAAAAAAACAAAATATGACAAACAGAAATTAAAATAAATATCCTTAATCTATATAAATAATACAGTTCATAAACACATATCTTGTAATTCCTTAATGATTAGTCTTGGTTACATGTTTTATGGTGACTTGAATGACGTTATATTTGATATCGATGCAAGCTTTCTTAATGAGAAAGATAAGAACAGAACAAGTGAATATTAAAACACTGATTACCACATGTGACTCACATTAAATCTGTCTGTGAGGCCATATGACATGCCATCAGCACACAGATTCTTCGAATCGGAGGCCATGTGAATTACATATGACTCAGATGCATATCTCTACAAGAAGACTTCATGAAACTCATAGAGCTAACAACAGAATTTTTTTTCTTGTAAAGTATAGTCAAGACTCGCAGTTAGCTTTACAAACCACAGCTTTCCATAAATTCTATGTTGGCAGCAATGATGAGATGATGAATCCAGCTGTTTACATATGTTTGAAATAAAGAATGCAGTTATGTTAACTAAAATTTTTAATATCTTATCCCACTATTATAAGCTTGAATTTCATTTTTATGATGGATCAAGTGTCACTAACAATTAGCAAATTACAATAACTTGTACAACCTAGACCAATTAGCTAATGAACCTCTCTATGGTAAATAAAGGTGATTCCAAATTGCATAGCAATGTCTAAGGAGACGATTCTATATTCAAAAATAAAAACACATGTTTATATAAACATAGGTCAGAAAACAGTTTGTTAACGAGTTTAGGCTCAATAAACATTTAGTCCTGCTTTCTGCTCCCTGTCTAAAATTAAACCGTACTAAAATTCTTGGGATAAAAATTGGCTAAATCAATTTTTGATCTAAGAAATTGAATAAGTAGTCCCTAGACCTGTATCTTACTTAAGCCAAGAAAAATTATTCAAAACAAGAAAATGTTTTAGAAAACACACATTTTTAGACTTTGAATCAAATAAATTTGTTAATTTACCAATAAATAAATAAAAATTTCTTATTAACTTTGTAGAGAATTTACTCCAGAGAAAATTTATGTAAATAATGTCTATTAAAATTAAACACAAATTTGCTAAGTTAAACTTTAATAAAAAACAAAACACACAAACCGTATCAGAAATGTGATACAATTTCCATAAATGTTTGAACAACATAATGTAATGAAAACATTAGAAAACTTATCAACAAAAAAGAAATGAATAACGAATACATTTCAAAAAATAAATTACATTCTTTTTGATTTTTTCTACAAATTATTGAATATCAAAATGGTTACTTGATAAATCTGCAAACATTTCTTCAAGGCAGTTGCTCAATGTGGCTGTCACTCTGTTCAAAGCATAGTTCAGCTTAGTAAATCCATGCTAGTCGTGCACATCAAACAGAATCATTATTATTCCTAATAGTAGCTCCAGCTTCTATTATACAATGTGTCAATCCTTTTTGTGTGCAATAAGAGCAGAATAGATTAACGACTTTAACCAATGCTAAAGGAAAACGTTCACTGGTATGAAATTGCAGTGGCCATTTTCGACCCATCAATACCAAATGTGTTACTTAAATGATTCATCACATCACGACACCAACGAGCAGGTGTGCCATCACTGAAAAACCACCTCTGCATTCTATCTGAAAGTGGGATATCTTCCAAGAATTCCAACAGATTTGTTTGCAAAAATGCAAGCACCGCTCTCCATTGAGCTTTGACAGTAGGATAAAAGGGCCTATGAGATTATCACCAAGAAGTCCACACAACATACCAAATGAAATAGTGCAATGAAATGACTTGTGCCAGTATCATGGGAATAACCCACCAGTTTGGTCTATTGGTGAACTCATCGCAGATCAGTTGATTTCAAAGTCAAGAGTTCCAGGTTCAAATCCTAGTAAAGGCGGTTACTTTTATATGGATTTTAATACTAGATCGTGGATATCAGTGCTCTTTTGGTGGTTAAGTTTCAATTAACCACAAATTTCGGGAATGGTCTACTGGAGATTGTACAAGACAACATTTCAGTTACATTGATACATATCATTTTCATTCATCCTCTAAAGCAATATGTTACAGTGTTTCCAGAGACTAAACAAAAAAAGAAAGTCTCATGAGAATTTTCTTCTGCCCAAGTGTGAAAGTTTCAATAATTCACAATGCCATTCATCAGTAATTAATTACTTAATAAATCGGGATGATGTACACATTTTCTAATTAACAAACAACAAAATCAGGGGTAATTACTCTTGTACACATGTTATATGGAATGCATATAATTGTTGCTCCTGTAACACTCACTCACTGCGCACTTGACTGCAAAACATGAATGCAATGTGACAACCTTAAGGACTTGACGTGGGAGATACTTATATCGCATTCAATACTGTTTCTTCAGCATTGGCATCTTTCACAAAATTTTCACAATCAGCACAGATTCAATGTGGTTTAGGCACATCTATTTCTTGAACTCACCTCATCAAAGCTTCAAATGCTTTACCATCCAGTACAATTCAATCTGGATAATTTTCCCCACATTTGCACGCAGCACTGAATCCAGTTTTATTTAACATCGATTAACCATCAACAATCTAAATGAAAACAATTTTGTGGTATCACCCACTGCAGATTAACATATCCATCAACAATCCAAATGAAAACAATTTTGTGGTTTCACCCACTGCAAATTACTGAACAATAACAGCAGAAACACAGGTGAAATGAATATTGACCTACACACACCTATATTACACAGGTACATTGACCTATATTACACAGGTGAAATGCTAGACACACAGCTTAATTGTCGATCAGCTGTTATTGTGAATCTATGAAAAAATACACATTTTTAATATGTTTAGTATTAATAAATTTAGTTTCATAATTTCTGGCATTTGTATATTAATTGTTGCGTTTAAAATCATATCACTTTTCTGATCCAGTTTGTGAATTTTCCTTATTAAGGTGACCTTCTCAAATTAATAATTTAATAATAGTTCAATTTTAATAATGTTATTTACATTAATTTTCTCAGAAGTAAATTTTCTACAAAGTTAAATCAAAATTTTCATTTGTTTAATAGTAAATTAACAATGCTATTTTATTCCAAATCTAAAAAAGTGTATTTTCTGACAAAACATTTCTGTGTTTTACCCTGTTTTTCATAAAACTAAGTAAGATAGAGGTCTGGGATCACTTTTATTCTATTTCTGAGATAGAAAAAATAAGGAAACACACAATTTACACCTTGATTTGAATCTCAAGAATTTTGGTATGGTTTAATTTCACAGAAAGTGCAGAAAGCAGTGACAAATGTTTCGCGAGCCAAACTCACCAATGAACCATTTTCTGACTTATTTCCACGTACCTAAAATACATAAATTTATTTTAATTTTTTTTTAAAGTTTTATACAAAAAAAATCTGTTTGTTGTCTATTTATTATCCTTTAATAATAATAACCCATTCTTCTTCCAGGAGGCAACTGTAAACGGTATTAATTATCTGGACATGCTGCAAAAGTTTCTGATTCTTCAGTTAAAATGATAATGACAAAGATTGTTACTTTTAATTGAGGCATCACATCACCACCACATAGACGTCAGAGATTTTCTTGATATTCAATGCTCAGGTCTGTGGATTGGTCATGAAAGTCCAATTGCATGGCCACTTCGCTCCCCAAATTTGTCCCTGCTAAATTTTTTCTTGTGGGATTTCATTAACGATCAGGTTTATGTACTGCTTTTGCATGCTCATCTTGAGCTAAGACTCTGAATTAATGCAGCAGCTACAGAAGTAATGTCCGACTTGCTAGCTAGTCTGGAATGAGATCAACTTCAGGTTGCATTACAAATGGAGGTCATATTGAACAAAAGTGAATGTTAGGTTACAAACTTGATGTGTTTTGCTATGAAATGAAATCTCGACCAAATCTGTAAGTTTTCTCAATAAATTTTTATGTACTTTTAAAGTTGTGAAGCCTTTTTTTAATCATCTGGTTATTGGTTAGTTGTGAGGATATTTTTGTTCCTTTGTTGAAAGCCAAATAAATAGTTTTTTTGTAACTCATCTTCGTTTATTATTATGAGTTTTACCAAACATGGTTGCAGAGCAGACAGTTTTCAGTTATTGAAACGTTAGATGGATAATAGATATATGGGTTTTTCTTTATATTGCCAGAAATGCGAGATTAAGTGATGTGGTATTTTGTTTTTTTTTCCTACTTCTAGTTCGCAATCTATGAACTATTTTATTTCAATGATGTTGGAAAAAAAACAAATTTGAAAACTTATAAGCATATTATTGTGCAGATGTGTTTGGAATGAGATAATCTTTTTAAAGTTGTTAAAGTAATCTTTGTAAATCAGAAGAAACTGGTGAATGGAACAAAGAAAATGGAGAGGCTAAGAAAAGAACTATTCTTTCTTTAGACAGAATTTTCTTTTAAGAGTAGCTAGTTGCATCACTGCCCACAAAGTACAGTTGAGAATAAAACAAATCTGACATTCATCTTACCAAAAATGATGAAGTTCAAATAAAAATGACACCCTTGGGCAAAAAATATGGATGAGTGTGATATGTGTGTAGAGCTTTCACAAAAATTGCATCAAAATTTTGAACACATTTACATCACATGGCATGACTTATCAGTAGAAGATAAGACATTGTCTAAATTGCAGGAACAACCTTTAAACTATGAATTCAGGTTACAATGCTTTGAGGTACCAGTTGGAGCCATGGCTATGTTATTTAAACTCAAGGTTGATTTTCAAACCAAGAAGAGTGCTTCTACATCTAATTCTAGAAAGGGGAGTCATGCTAAGGCTAATCACAATGACAAATGTTTTTCTTGTGGAACATTAAGTAATTTCTATTAAAACTATTAAGTGGGGGTTATTTGTTGTAAATGTAAGTTAAAGGGCCTTAAATAAAATGAATGTCCATCTATTAATAAAAACTGTGCTATAGTTGAATCTGGCTTTGATCTCTAATTTCCAATGGTGAACATTACGGGGAGATGGTTGGAAACTTAAATCGTTTAGATTCAGGTACATCAGGCAAAGTTTTGCCTTCAATGCCTGTATGCATCTACAGCACACAGGCAACCACTAAAGGTCAATTTTAATTTGGTAAAAATATTTTCAGATATTTGAAATGTAATCCTGAAGATGGAATTGGAAATAATAAAACAACCAGTGGACAATTTGTGACATGTAACGATGCCGATTATGTTGGTGACAGTCACTCACTCGAAGATCAAGTGACTGTCACAATGTATCACAACAGTTTATTGTAACCGATCTCCGTTTAACTTAAGCTAATAAGAAAGATTAACATATGTAGAAGTTACCATCAAGCGGATCTTTCCCGTTAATTTTAACATAATTGAAAGCTTCAACAGTCTATTACAAAATTGTAACCTATTAACTGCTTTTTTATTATTAAAATCGTAAAATAACGGATAAGAAAATAACTATTATAATTTACAATTCTATTATAGTTAGAAAAATAATAACAGTAAACTATAATAATAATCTCTAATAGTATAACAATTTTAGTCAAAATATAAGTTAGAATATTCCTATTTACAAACAACAAATAATAATAAAAATTTGCCCAAAATATATGATGAAATATTTCAATACACTTTGCTTAAATAAACGATTTTAAAACGAATTAATTGAATTTTACATCCCATGATGAGGCTCACACAACCGTGTTTTAGATAAGAAAAGAAAATCAAACTTAAATTCCATTAATTTATATTAAAAGAGTATAAATTACTTACTTTGTCAGAAATACAAATAAGAACCCAACGAATAAACAACACTGAAATTAAAATATAGACTTTTCCGTAACAACCTGTCAGACAGACGCGAAGCTGTTGATCAATGATGCCAACACAAGCAGTTTTATACATCAATACATATGATATCTCGTTAATGTTAAAAAAACAATATATATATATACACACATACATATGCTATTGCACAACATATTTAATAAATAACGTTGCATACACTTTATTTAGAAGCGATTCTTGCTTATTAATTTATGCAAAAAATAAATTGAGCTGGCAAATAATAATAATGATGTTTTTGTTGAGCATAAAAGAAATACAAGACAAAAAGAATGTAGTTAAAATAACATTTACGTTAACAAATTAAACAACCAGTAATCATTCTAATTTTTTTCCCCCTACTTCCCTGGGCCGGACATACCATAAAGTAAAGCTCAGCCCATGGGAGTGTCCTTCACACTCAAACGAGCCACCAGTTCGGCTCGCCGGTTGGATTTTTTGTGATCAATGTTGCCTCAAATCGTCTTGTAAGGGTTATCCAGGCCCGACTATCTCGCAAGAGATCTGTCTCAATAGGCTTTTGAGAATCGGTGCAGGAATCCCATCAGATCCAGGAGTGCGTTTGTCACCCAGTCTACCAATTGCCCAGGTCACCTCAACCATCGTGAATCTGCGTGCTTCAAAGTTCTGTGGTCTGTCTATGTGTTGTTTCCGACAGGAAAAAAGTTCTTGACCTCTCTTATTGCATTCTCCTACGTAAGTACGGGCAAGCGTCTTCTTAGATTATTCGTTACTATACGATTCGCCTGCCCCCAGGGATCATGATCCAGGTCCGCACACAAGTTCAACCCCTTCCTGCGTTTCCCTGTCTTGATTTCATAGTTGAGTATCTTTCTGCTCTCCTTGTAACGGTCTATTCAAATGAGGCATTCTTTCCCGCCTAATCTTGTGAGGCGCTGCATCGTCCGTCTGTTACTCTGCATATCCTGGCAAAACTGAGCAATCCGCGGTGTCCACCAGTAAGTCGACCTGTATGCTCCCCGTCCAACTGGGATCTTGCCTTATAGTGGCCTACAGGGCCTCAGGAGTTAACTGAATTCCATCATTGACAGCTCTGGCCACGTGCCTGGATACTGATTTGACTTGTCTATAAGTCAGCCAAGTCAGTTGGATTTTTATAAACTAACAACTCTAAAAGGCCTAGTGTAGCTGAATAGATTATCTCCCAAATAGATTTTATCATCTACACATTTAATTTCTTTATTTCCTAATGTGCTCGTATCTATATTTTGATGATATTTGACACCATATACATGATCCAAATATACATGAATCAACTGAAGGTTTAAGGAAAATATTTTTATCGCAACAATTTAGTAGTCATTCACAGTCAAATTTGAATGAAATTAATGAATCTAAAGATCTTTATATCATGTATAAGGTAATGAAAAAAGTGTCTAATGATCATAGTTTACATGATGTTCAGTTTACACACAGTGTTTATCCAAATCAAGATGATTTAGAACGTTACCACAAATTGCAAAAAATTAAATATATTTATTAATTTCTAGTACTTATTTACGGACTTTTTTTTAACTCAATAAATATATATAAATTATATATTTAACAATTTCATTTTTATTATTTTTTAAAAAATCACCTTGCTTGAAAAGTATAAGAAAGAAACCTCCTCGCATTAAGTTGTAACAAATACAAAAATGAGGTAAATGTATCGTTAAATTACATATATAACTTTCTTTTTGGTGTGTAAAATATGAATCTTTAAACTAGAAATATTATTAAAACCTTTCGGTAGAAATTTTGAACATAATTTTTCTCTTTTGTATGAATACAAATGTGATTTGATAGTAGAACTTTGATTAAAAAACATCTGACGAAAGTTACAAATGTAATTTCCCCTTTGTATGTCTCTTTAAATTGTATTTATGATTAAATGACTTTTGACAAAGGTTACAAATATAATTTTTCTCTTTGGTGTGTAAATTAATATGCACCTTTAAATTAGAATAACAGTTAAAAATCTTTTGACAGAAGTTACATATATAATTTTTCTCCTTAGTATGAATATTTAAATGTATTTTTAAATCAGAACTTTGATAAAAAAAACTCTGACAAGTTACAAATATAATTTTTCTTGGTACTTCCCTTGATGATGCCTTTATCGATAGTAACCTGTAAAATAAAAATACCTAATAATTAAAAGATAATTATGAATTAATATAAAATCTAATTCCGGTACCTTCTGATTAAACGGAGGCCACCTGTTTTCAGAAGTAAGAATGATGTTTTTAAAAAAATCAAACATGTACACACGGTATAGGCCTTTATTTATAACATACAAAATTTTCGAAATTCTACAAACTACATTTTTGCTTGAACAGAGTTCCAAAACTTGACGTCGCCGAGGAGCTCGTTGAATACGTTACCGCCGATCACATGTATTCAACCAGATACGAATCTAAACTGTAATTTCGTAAAATATTTGCAGTATGTTTAAATGTTCATTGAATGAACTTTAAATGTTTAAATGTTCACTTTAAATGTTCATTGAATGAAAAATTATTTATTAAAACTGTTGTGCAATATTTTACATATATATAAATCTTTCCTTCCAACCTTTTAACAAGATATCGTACGAAGTATAAAATCACATGTGTTGGCAACATTAATCAACTGTTTAAAGCCTTACATTTGTCCGTTAGGGTTGTGAGGGAAGGAGCTGTGTGTTATTGTCGTATTATTTATTCCTTGGGTTCTCATTTGTTTATGTGACAAAGTAAGTAAGTAAGTTTTATACTCTTTTAATATAGATTAATGGAATGTAAGTGTGATTTTTTTTGTGTTTATAACACTGTAGTGTGAATCTTATTCTGTGATGTAAAATTCAGTTCGTTGAAAAATCATTTATTTAAGCAACGTGTTATTAAAAGATTTCGTCATATGTGGTCACATTATTATTAGTAGTAGTCACTAAATAGTAATTTTTTTACTGGAAAATGAAATAGTATCTCGTAAAAATAAGAGTTGTAAATAATATTTGAAACATATGAAGTTTGTATGTAAATATTAACACTTGATGCTCCCCACCCAATGTTCATAATTCAAGCTCTCCAAAGTTTATATATATCACAATAAATTTTCATGTCCATAGAGTCTTCCTTCCTTTAAGTAGGTGATAGTCCTTTTATGAATATATCTGCTGCTTGTTTTTTTTAGATAAAATGTAGCTAACTTCTTTCACCAGCTTCCTTACATAATGGTACCTAGTTTTGATTTATTATTGAACATCAGTTATTGTAAGTTTAATGGCATTGATTATATTAAGTTGGCTTTGAATTGACATCAAGTGCACCAACTTCCTTGATGTCAGGGATGTCAAGCCAAACCAACAGTTTTGTTGCTTCTATTGTGGTAACATACTCAGCCATCATAGAGGAATGTGATACACATTTCTGCAATTTACTTTTCCACACAACTGGTTTACCACAGTATGTAAGGAGAGTTCAATAGTCGATCTTTGTGCAACTTTGTCATCAACATAATTGGCATCACTGTTTGCCTCAATTTGTCCACTGGTTGTTTTAGTATGCAGTGCTATCTTCAGGTATAGTTTTCACATTCTGAAAATTATTTTTACCCTATTAAAATGGGCCTTTACTCTGTGCTCTAGATGGAATATTCAAGGCAAAACTTAAGTGTGGTATTGTGCCTGAAGCTAAATTATTTAAGCCTTCAACCATTTCCCTTCATTGTTCACTAACCTCTGGAGATTAGTGGATAGTTTCCAGGTTTCCAAGCAGGTTCAAGTGGTAAAAATAAAGGTTTACAATACTAAACCCAAATTTTTGTAGAATTATTTTTGCATATACTGACTGGTCCATATCTATAAATTTTTCCGTTACAGTAATCTTTATTCCAAGATAATCTTCCACCTCATGTCATTTTAATTCAAATCAAGAATTTAACTTTATAATTAGTCTCATGATCTTTGAAAAAGAACCAATAAAAATTATCCAACATGAAAATCACCATAATATCTTTAAAATGATACATGCAAGGATATGTCTTGCTTTCTTCTAGAGCACATTGCTAAAAGAAGTTGTTAGGCACTTATGCCAACACTTTGAAGCTTGTTTAAGGCCATACAAACTTTTTCATAGTTTGCACACTTTTTGTGTTCCATCTCATATCCTTTACATCTTCGCATGATCACACATTCTTGTGTAGTTGTCAATTGAGGAAAGAAGTCCACATCAAACAGTATTATGTTCCATTCTTTTTGCAATGAGTAAGCTAAAAATGCCCTGACTGTCTTTTAATTGGGAGGTAAGACTGAAAGTGTTAAAATGCCTAGATGTTGAAATATCCTTATACTAATATAGAAACTTGTATCCTTATAGTACAGTTCTTAGCAACTAGTCTTGCTTTATACAAAATGATGACATTCGAATTGGTCATGACAAAATACATCCACTGGTTATCCACCACTCCACAATCTGGAGGCTTCTCAAGCTGCCATGTTTGAATGATTCTGATGAGAATTTATTTCTTCATCTATTGCTTTCTTCCATTCAGAAGCTCTGTCACTCTGCAGAGCCTCTGATAATTTAAATTTGTTAGATGGAGACAAAAAAAATACTCCTCTTGATAGCTGGGTTTCTTTATTATTCCCCGCTTAATTAAATGATATCTGCCCTCATTTTATCTGTTAACTTACGTATGAGGAATCAAATTTTCATCTGTTGATTCTTCTTCAGGAATCGACTTGTGTTCTAGATCCTTGAGTTTTTCAGTAAGGTGTTTACTCGGTACATAACAAAAATAATGAGTTTTAGATTCTTGTTATGTTTCTGGTCTGAAATTAACATTCCTGCAGACAACTTTTTATGTATCTGGAAAATAAACTCTATAATCGCAAGCTCTATTGTGGTTATATATAAAAGTATCATAAAGAGCTTGTACATAAAAGTATCTTTTGCAGTCATAGAGTATCTATCTGTATATACTTTCATGATTTTGCATCAAATTTTCCTCTTTTCTGGTTCAGAATCCAAGCAAAACATCAGTTCCAAAAATTCTCAGATGATTTATATTCACTTCCCTTTTCAGAAACAACTCAACAGAAGCCCCTCTCTTCACTTTTGTAGGTGCTGTTCTATTTAATGTATTTGTATCAGAAAGGACTGCTTCGTGCTTCATCCCTTAGTGATTTTGGTACGTGGAGTGTAAATTGCAACCAGGATCTTGACATCTCACAAATGATCCTGTTTTCTCCCTCAGCTACTCCAGATTGTTGTGGAATATAAGATGCTGTCATAGAATGCTTAAAATTAATTAACTAATTTTCACTGACAGTGAAAATAGAATTACTTGTCAATGATATTTTTCGGTTTTCACTGCAGTAATATTGTGTGCTAGTGTAATTATTATTTTTAAATGTCGGGAAGTAAATAGATTTTTAAGTATCTTTTTATTATTGTCTACTATTTTATTTATTTATTTAATACATCCAAAATACTATTATTTATAAATATTAATAAGCATTAATAATGAACAGATAGTTGAGCAACATCCAGAAATTTATGATTTAGGAAATGATAAATACATGGATGTAAGTTCCAAAGAAAAATTTTGAATGAGGAAAATTATGAATTTTGTAGCTGATGAATTTTGATCCCACTTAATGAAAATCTGATACACTTTTTAACATACTGTTTTAACAATCACGAGTGAATTTCAACTGGTTTTATCCCTTCAAAAAATAAAAATTTATCACAGTATGCTATTCTTCCACAGTACAAGTATCAATTGGAGCTGACATTTTGAGATGAACAAAATAAGTTATAGTAATAGAAAGCTTTTCAAACAGCTGATATCTTTATGTCAGGGGTGCAAACTCAAATGTCAGCTAATTAAGTTTATTCTGTTAAATAATTTTTCCACCGTTCTCATTTGTCTCTTTAATTGAACATTTCTTGTAACATTCGATACACAAATTATAAAAGGAGTAAAATTTTCATGTAGCATGAAAATACTACATGGTGTAGTAGTAGCATCTTTGTCTTTCATCGAGAGGTCCTGGGTTGAATCTGGTCAAGCATGGCATTTTTCTTACGCTACAAATTTCTTTTTTGCTATTCCTATGTACAAGTTTCTGTGGTGAATTAATTCGCAAGTCAAAAAAAAAAAAAAATGTAAGCTAAACATGTTAAATATAATGAGGCAATTCCGTCTGAAATCTGTAGAACGTTGGCTGGAATTTTCTGTTAATGCCAACAGTTAGTATAAGTGGTTAATATTTTCAATTTTATATAGAACATGTTATTTCAAGTTTTACACTATTGGGATCTAGGAAAGCTATGAGAACTTTAAAATGGAAATAATTCAAATATTTCATAATAAAAGATCTTTCATGTTAAATCATACACAGAATAAATTTACACCAAATATATTTTTAATTTCATTTTTCATCTTCAAAAACTTGGGTAAAATCAAATTACAAGTAAATATGTTTCAAAAGTTACCAAAAAAATATTAAAGCAGTGTTACGATAATATTTTTTAAGGAATTGTTGATGGATGTCAATAAAGTTGTTGAAATATTGAAAAGGAATGCAAATGAAATCAGAAGGATAATGACAAATTTTTAATTATTTATTTTATAATACAAAAAGTAAAGAAATGTTGATAATTTTTTTAAATTATTTTGATTTTAAAAATATTTATGATATTACCAATAATTTACCATCAATGATGTCATTTACCAAAATGACGTCCTTTTAAGACGCGTTTCAATTTCGGAAAAAGGAAAAACTCACAAGGACTCAAATCAGGTGAATAGGGGGGGTTGAGGAACTGTAGGAATGCATTTTGAGGTAAAAAATTCTGGGATAGAAATGGCCGTGTAACACGGGGCATTGCCATGATGAAGCATCCACTTGTCTGCAATGTCTGGTCTCACGCGAATCACTCTTTTCCTGAGCCTTTCAAGGACACCTTTGTAAAACACTTGGTTGACAGTTTGTCCTGGAGGAACAAATTCTATATGCACGATACCCCTACTGTCAAAAAAGCAAATCAGCATGGTTTTGATCTTTGATTTGCTCATTCTACATTTTTTCGGTCAAGGAGATGACGGAGTGTGCCACTCTTCACTTTGCCACTTTGTTTCAGGATCGTACTCAAATATCTAGGATTCATCACCTTGATCACATGATGAAGAATTCTTGGTCATTGTAAATCCTCTCAAGAACAACGCACACGTTTTTTTGATCCCTTCTGTTCTGTTGTGAGGTTTTTCGGCACCAATTTCGCACAAACCTTTCGCATGTCCAAATCGTCTGTAAACATTTTATGTACAGTGAAAGCGTTTAAGTTTAACTGTTCACTCATCATCCTTATTGTTAAACGACGGTCTGATCTCACAAGTACCCTCACACGCTCAATGTTTACGTCAGATTTTGAAATTGAAGGTCTCCCTGAGCGAGGTTGATCTTCAACGTGTTCTTGGCCTTCCAAAAAATGATTTGTGCCAGTGGAAAACTTGTGCTTTTAATAAGCAATGTTCCCCGTAGTTTCAACTTTTCAAAGGTCACATTCACGGATTCCCCAAGTTTAACACAAAACTTGATTGCACAAAGTTTTTCTAAATTCCGATGCTCCATTTTCGTAACGCACAACAAAAACGCAACTTCACTGATGTCGCTGTCAAAAATAATGTGTTGGCTGAATGAAGTAGAAACTCGTACTGAGCATGTGGAAGGGATGAACAGACTGGTAGACACAGCGTTGCCAGATCGATGTATTTTAATGATGAAAATGTAATAATTTACTTATTAATAAAGGAGCTAATTTTAATAAAGTAAGTGATGGTTACAATCAGTTTTGGTTTGGTATAGAAGTTGTAAAGAAAAGTGATGATAAATGTATTGCTGAACTTATTAGTACTAGAAACGAGCATAAAATAAGAGATGTATTTGGTCAAACATTTTTAATGTATACAATAGAAATTATGTGGTGTTAATGTAAACATACATAATGAAAATATTAATATACAGTCAAAAATAATAGTAACTTATTTAGGCCAATTAAGATTTATAGGATTAATTTATTTACAATAAAAAAAATTTAAAGATTTTTTACAGAGACAATATTACTATGTTGATTCTGATATTGCAATGTTACTAATGAATTTTCTAATAATACCAATTACAAAAAATGACGTCTGCATTCTGTTCCCCATGTTTATAAATATGAGCACGAAATAATTTTCAGTAGTGGCATCTGAATTGTGATATATTTTGTAGTAATTTATAATATTTCATGCATTTAACTTAACATTAATTCATTTATTTGTATTTAAATAATTTATATGAACTTTAAATACATATGTAGTTTACCTTATACTAATGCCTTATATGATTAATCTTATACTAACATGATCTATATTATGTTTCAATGAGATTAAAGATTATTAATTTATTTACTTTTAATATTATTTCTTAAATGAAAAACATCTTGTGATTAATTTCTTCCCATCAATAGAAATGTTTTTAGTTACTTTTGTCATGGTATTATTACTTGAATTAGTTTTTAGAACTTGCCTGTAATGCCACTATAATTTTGTATAAAATTATAACACAAATTGTCAAAACTACATTGTCCATATTTTCGGATTGAAATCAGTGGTTATATATTGTTAATTTTTTAACAGTTGCAGTCTCATCAAATATATTAGTGACCATCCTTAATATAACACTGCATATATATATATATATATATATATATGTGTGCGAATAGTTGACTAAATTATCATGGGTATTGTGAGGATTTTGTGTTTGAATAAAAAATCATTGTAAAAGCCCAATATATGGGGCTTTTGTTAATTACACCAATAATTGAGTTACCATTCAGTTATTTTGGTCATGCCTCAATTTGAATTGACTGTAAATATATAATAATTTTTCTTTTTAAATTATGACTCATACATGATGGTACTTACTTGTATACTATTGAGGAAAATTACATATATAAAATGTTAGATTATGCAGGGGATCGAACCGAGAACAGGTGATCCAAAAGCCAGAATTATAAAAATTTGAATTCAGTGTTTTGAAATTGAGATGGACCACTGAATTTGGAAAAGAAGCATTTGGAAAAATATAGTTAAAAGAAGAGACAGACTTATAGGCCACATACTAAGGCATCCTGGAATAGTCGCTTTAATGTTGGAGGGACAGGTAGAGGGGAAAAATTTTGTAGGCAGGCCACGTTTGGAATATGTAAAACAAATTGTTAGGGATGTAGGATGTAGAGGGTATACTGAAATGAAACGACTAGCACTAGATAGGGAATCTTGGAGAGCTGCATCAAACCAGTCAAATGACTGAAGACAAAAAAAAAGTTTTGAAATTAGTACTAATTATATGTTATTTAAAATAAGTAATATGGTGATCTTATATAAACTTTATTTTCACATATTTATATATTTTTTAAAATGAATTTGTGTGTTTTGAACCAGTATTGCATGGTTAGAAACACACATATGATAACTATATGCTGAGTAAGAAGCGATAAAAGGAAGTAACTATTTATCAAGACAATAACTTAGTAATGTTTATATAAACATCCAAATATGATTTTACGATTAGTGTAAGTTAGTTGTTTTTAGTTATTTCTAATATCTGTTAATAAAAATAAATTACTGAAATGATACATATTAAAAAAATAACCATTTTGGTATGTAAATAGAAAAAGCTGACCACAAAGTTGTTATACTTTCCTGGCATTGGTTACACTGATAGAGAAACATTAAAAATTTTTTTTTTGCCTAAGTGTGAATACCATTTTTTGAATTGCTTTTTTGCGTACATTACAAATCTGTAACAATTTTCTTATCACCCTTAGTTTTACATAAATCTTAAAAAAAGAAAATATATAATTGAAATCTTTAAAATTTATAATTTTACACGGCCATCCTTGTGTTAGAATGGTTTCTCTGGTGCTTTTCCTTTATAAATAGCCTCAGGCACATCCTGAATTAATGTCCACAGTAAGCGGCTAGCATGTTAGTATTTCATTTGGTGGAAAGTTTCACTGTGTTTGTCACTTATGTCTCCGAGGTTGTCCGGGAAAAAATCCAGATGTGAGTGGAGGAAATGTATTTTCAAAGACATATTACATCCCATAGCTCTGTATGAAGTAAGAAGTTGATTAACAATATCGTGGTAATTGTTGGATTTTTGTTTGCTGAGAAAACTTTTGCAAACGTCTTTTAATGAAGCCCAAGCTGCATTGTCTACATCATTTAACATAGAGTTAAATACATCATCTTTGACCAACTCTCTTATTTGAGTACTAACAAATATTTTTCTGTAATTTTTCCTTCACTTACATTCAGAAACCTATCTGATGAACAAAAATCTGGGACTGTCTTTCTTCATTGCTTTTACAATATTTTTCATTAGTTCTAGCCTGATATGGAGAGGAGGTAAAAGTATTTTTTGGGTTCAACTAAGGACTCATGAATAATATTTTTCCCATTTGGAGTTAAGTTGTCTCGTTTCTTCTACTCTTTGATAACATAAATTTATCTGTAGCTCGGCTGTCCCATTCGCAAAGAAAACATATGTACTTAGTATAGCCTAACTGCATGCCTAACAAAATAGCTATAACTTTCAAATCATCACATATGATCCAGCTATGTTTTTTATAATTTATTTTTTCAAGGACGTCTTTCATCACATTGTATGTCTCTTTCAAATTAAAACCATAATCGATTGGTATCGAAGGATATTTGTTGCCGTTGTGTAGTAGAACCGTGTAGTGTTTAAACTGTACTTGGACGAATCTATGAAAAGGTGCCAGTCCTCAGGTATATGAACTTGTCCTAAGTGCAACATTAGCTCATTAGTATTTGTCCAATAAACCAAATTATTTTCATCAATAAAGTACTGAGAAAGTTCTTTTTGTCGCCTTCGAAAGCCTGAAATTTTTGTATTAAATTCCAACCTTGCAGTCTTGATCCTAACAGTTAAGTTTGATTTCTTGGTAAATTTAAATCCCTAACCAAGTTATTTAATTCACCTTGTGAGATATGACATGGCTTAATGGAAGATAATTCAAAAGTCAAAATCATTGTTGTCTTTTTTCAGTACTGCCTGATTCTTCATCGCTGCTTTCGAAACATACATTCACAGGTGGCTCAGGAACTGGAATAATTTCACTGTGAGGTACAGCCTAATTGCAGATTGCAGTGAAGGATATTTTACAGTATATTCAGATTTTTTAGAAATGCCAGTCACTTGTTAAACAAAAGTAACAATCGGTTACGTGATCCTTCGGCTCACGCCAAACCATCGGTACACCAAATGGCAAAGTCTTTCATGTACCTTTCAGCCATCCTCTTAAATATACAGAGCAATTAGTGCATACAAATGAGGAGCCCACGTATTATCTTGATCACCAATTTTACACCGAAAGTACAAATGATATGCTTTTTTAATGAAAGGTGTAATGTTTTTTCTATTTGATTTTACGGTAAACTCATCACATTGAAAACTTATTCATACATTAAAAATGAAAAAAGACCTTTAATTAAAATTTAAAAATTTTTCAAAAATGGTGGGTGATAAAAAAGATTCTGAGTTCATATTTGTTTTCAGCGTCAAAAAGCAGATTAAAATCATGTATTGTATGTTAGGAAACAAAAATTATGTTTCTCAGTGTTATTATTTCAGATGAAGTGTAAAAATAAATTATTAAAAAAAAAAATTGAATCGCCATCAAAATGTTAAAGAAAGCAAAAAATAATTTCTTCCAAATACTTAATTATTTTTGTGAATAATATTGGCACCTGCTTCTACAAAATTAATTTGTAGATATAATATAAAGTTGTTCTACACACGTAAACTTCATAAAAACCAATGCTGATATTATATCAGTGGAATTCATATTTATGTACTTAGATTGCATTTCAGTTTGCGAATATTACGTCTTTTTGTATACTGGTACATCATCTGTAAGTCCACTAGAGTACTACATAAGTATGATGTTGTATTTTGGTGCCGATTCAAAAAAGTTCCAAGGAATAAATATTTGGATGAAATTGTTTCTTCCTTTTAGTGCATTTTGATATCAGATCCATTTTTTTTTTAATTAATTTATTTTCTGTCTGATTAATAATGATAAGTTATTCAGTTAGAGTTAATGTTTTACATTTTGGTGATATAATGTCTTCACTCAAAGGCCATTGGTGTTTTGTTCAACCCCCTTGGTGTGAAGCAGAAATAAATTTGTGACGTCAGTTTTCATTTTGAGAGCTATCAATAAACCTGAGACAAAGAAATGACATGGAGTTCATTGATTTATTAAATAACTTATGTTTCGGTGTATATATTAAAACAAATGGTTAGAATATATGTTAAAACAAAGCAATATAGATCCCGAAGACATATTCGCCTGGATTGAGATAATAAAAACAAACATTACAAGAAAATAAATGGATTAGTACTACATGGAAAGACAAACGCGGTAAAATCACTATAGACAATTTAATTATAGACAATTTAATGGGACCTACTCTACCGGAAGAAATCCCAAGAGAAAGGGACAACAGCAGATTCCACTTAGACCAATTACTCAACGCAACAGAACCACTATTCGAGGAACCGATAATAGTACCTGTGTACGTGGGAACATGGAAACTACTACTAGAAGGAAAAACAATAAAAACAGACATAAAACATAGGGATAAAGAAGGAATAAAAAGATCACCAATATACATAATAACTGCAACACCCATAACCATCAACATAGACAAAAACGAAGAAATACAAGTAAATCAAAGAATAGAATTATTCCAGTTTACAAAATCGATATACCACAGATCGGAAGACTATATATTAAACAGAATTTTGAAACAACAAGAATAAACAAACCTCCAAGATTAATAAGCCCAATACACTTCGCATTGTTATGTATATTGAAAGATGAAGAGATTCTTCAGAAAATAATCGACCAATGAAGAACACACAGCTGCGTTCTCCCTGTCTGTCATTGTATGCGTTATTATTGTTTTGTATACAAATCTCCATGGAGGAGCTGTATTAACCATTTCTTTGCAAATGTGTCATATCTCTCTTTGATTTTGTTATCGCAATTATTACTTCCTCCTCCATTGTCATTTCTTATGATTGTATTTCTGCGTTCTTGTGTCCATGTCATTGGTCTTTTAATATACTTGACCATATCGTCTTTCTTATAATCTGACAACGTATTCACAAGCTCCAAATAAATAACTTTCCATTCCTTTCCACCAGGAGTTGGAAAACAGAAACCAGATTTGGCACAAAAGTGTGTGTGTGTGTTTTCATTATTTCTTTTATGTCTTGTTTCTGTTGGTTCATTAGTATTCACTACTATAGAATTTCATACTATACAGCTTCCAGACTATAGTAATGGCATCTACTGCTGGAAAACGTACCTAAAAGTGATCCTGGTAGTTAAAAAAAAACCCTAATATATTCTTTTTTTTGCCATGTATCTGATGTTCAAGGAATGCTTCTTTGGGTTGCTTTTTCACTACTTGTTTTTATTTCCCTCCGTTAAGAAAGCGAGAGAAAATTATTTTATTCCTCATCTTCTTTCATTCACCTTGCATTTGACTTATTTAGAGTGGATGATCCATTTCCAAAATAAGTGATGTATAAAGTCTGTCCATTCACAGTTACATTAGATTATATAAGATTAGGTTTTCTGTTTGTTGTGTTTAAAAGGCTATATCAATTTGACAAAAAAAGTGCATTAATTTATGTAGCTTTTGGACTCATTACTTCACTGTTAATTCATTTAGAGAAAAAAAATACCTCATTTATTCCAAATGCATCTTTAATAGATTTATGAAGTGGTCAGAGAAATTTTTTTGAACTCTGCTCAGGTTTAGAGAATCTGTCATAGACACATAAAAGTTATGCAACACCCTTGACGAAGATTATTACTTAAATGCAATTTCATTTAAGTAAATATGCATGTATAAAAATTATTCGTAGAGTTATATTTTCTTATAAAGAGTCTATAATAGCAGATATCTCCCTATCCCCTTGATCAATTGTAACCAAAATTAAATTAACCATATTAAGAAATCATTGTATAAAATTTCATAAAAATCTGTCATTACAATCTGAAGATATCCAAACAAAATTATTACTAAATTAGTCTTAATTTCTTTAATAATTTTCTTTCCTCACTAATTGTATAATAAATAGAGCAAAAATTTTGTAGTTGTTGAGTATATTCTCACAGAAATTCATTAAATATGTTTTATTCGTTCTCAAGATATTAGTTTTTATTAAAAAAAAATGTAATGGAATAAAAATAAAGAAAATGGAGAGATCTGTTTGTGTTTTATCTCCCTTTACATCTGGAACCCTTCTGGATAAGTATAACAGTTTAACCAACTGGATTGGTCTAGTCGTGAAAGTGTCTTTCCAAATTAGCTGGTTTGGAAGTCGAGAGTTATAACGTTCAAGTCCTAGTAAAGGCACTTACTTTTATATGGATTTGAATACTAGATTTTGGATACCGGTGTTCTTTGGTGGTTGGGTTTCAATTAACCACCCATCTCAAGAATGGTCGAACTGAGACTGTACAAGACTATACTTCACTTATACTCATACATATCATCCTCTGAAGTAATAACTGAACGGAGGCTAAACATTCCCAGAAGCTAAACAGGAGATAAAGTATAATAGTTTAAATATTTTATTAATATATGAATAATAATTATTTTATTTTATAAATTCTTACATGAATATATCTTAACTTTTACCCTAATAGAATATACATAATTTTTTTTTTATAAAAAAAATTTGTAAACGTAGTCTTTAACGCTGGATCTAATACTTGCAATTTTCAGTTTAGAAGATACATTTTAAAATTTCAAAGTTACTAATGTTTCAGTTAGATTTTTTATTTTATGGTTTTAGTCAGGTTACTGGAAGTAGGTACAGGTCCAGTTGTGTGGCACTAAGAGTGGAATTGGCTTCTTAAGTTCACTGTCGTACCTTTAAAGGTACTTTTCTCCATAACCAAAAGAGACATTGAAAAAGAAACTTTTTTTTTTGTAAAAAATATATTTATGTATCTTATATTAATATGATCTATATTACAATCCGATTAGATTTATAGATTATTTTTTGTTTTTTCTTAAACAAAAAGCATCTCTTGATGAATTTCTACTCGGCAAACGTTTTTAGTTACTTTTGTGGGTGAGATGATTGTTTTTATATGTTAGTTTTAGAACTTGTCTGTAACTCCACTGTACTTTTTTTATAAAATTATGTAAAACACAAACTACCAAAATTATATTGTTCATATTTTCTGGTTTTGATTGAAATCTGCAGTTATATATTCTGAATTTTTTGGTCAATATTGCAAAAACATCAACAACTCTTCTGACATCAATTAAATGAGTGCTTGTCATTGTGGTGTAAGTGTTGCCCAGGCTATGAGTTTGAATACTACTTCCTGGATATCGGTGTTCTTTGGTGGTTGGATCTCAATTAATCACACATCACAGAAATGGTCGACCGGGGACTGTAGAAGATTGCGCTCATACATATCATACTCTGAAGTAATACCCGACGGTGATTCCTGGAGGCAAAACAGGAAAAAAAGGATATATCTTGTCAAATATATTTTGAGTGTACCATCTCAGAGCAGTCTGTTTAATATTTCACTGCATATACATTTAGATATGTGCGAATAGTTGGGTAAATTATCATGGAACATTATTTTTCATTTTAAATTATCAACTCATAGATATATTTTATCGAAGAAAATGAGATATATAAAAGGATAGATGAAAAAATGTTACATTATGACCAAATTTTATCAAAATCTGTTTATCCAGTCAAATGTTATTAAGCTTCAGATATGACATACGTGAAACAATTGCTTGTATTGAATGCGGGTGGCATTTTCTGTTAACATTAGCAGTTAGAAGAGAGGGTTAATATTTGACATTTTTTATAGCAGGTGATATTTTAATTTTAACACTAGTGGGACCTCATAAACTTGAAAAGCTATGAAGAACTTTAAACAGCTCCCTCTAGTTTTGAGTTTATTAAACATACCCTATTTTTTCAATATAACTATCAAATTTATTTACGTGTTAAATAGAAATTCCAAACTTTCCAAAAGCGTGAAAGTTAGTATTTATTGAATAAAATGTTATTAAATTATTATATTTTCCTTGTGTTTAAAATTGGCTAAATATTTCTTCCACAAAAAGTATACTCACCTTTTATAATAGAAGATAAATTGTATCTACAAATATGCAATTGGTTTTCTGAATATAAAATCACTTAAAATTATATATATATTTTTTTTCTCTGGATAGGCCTTCAAGTACCACCATGCAAATATCATTTCATGTACGAGGGTAAGTTAATTATTATCCGCAGTGTAGTTATAAATTTGATTGCAATACAAATAGGAAACTTACATGTACATCACTTTTCAACATAGCCCCCTTGCATTTCAACACACTTGGTCCATCGTTGCACAAGCTTCCTGATGCCCTCATAAAAGAAGGTTTTCTTTTGAGATGCGAACCAGGAATGCACCGCTTTTTTCACTGTTTCATCTGAGGTAAATCGATGCCCCCTTAATGCCCCTGTGAGTGGACCAGAAGTGGTAGTCAGAAGTAGCAAGATCAGGACTACACGAAGAATGAGCCAGTACTTCAAAGTAGAGTTTCTGGAGCGTTTCAGCAGTGTGGACGGACATTAATTTGCAACAACACAACACCTTTCAACAGCAGTCCTCAGCGTTTGCTGTGAATTGCAGGCTTCAGCTTGGCAATAAGCATCCCACTGTAACGCGCACTGTTTATTGTTGTGCACCTTTATGTTCTAGTACTGGGCCTTGTGAGTCCCAAAAATCGTAAGCATCAGTTTTCCTGTGGACGGTTGTGTCTTGAACTATTTTGCAGGGCGAATTTGAATGTTTCCATTCTATACTCTGCCTTTTAATCTCGGGCTCGTAATGATGGATCCATGTTTCGTCACTGGTGATAATTCTGTCTAATAAGATGTCCCTTTTTTTACCATACCGATCCAAATGTTTTTGGCAGATGTCCAAGCGCGTTTATTTATTCGACTGTGTGAGTTGTTTTTGGACCCATCTTGCACAGGCTTTATGAAACCCAAGTCTGTTGTAGATGATTTCACAGGCAGAACTGTGACTAATTTGCAGATGATGTGCCACTTCATCAATAGTTACTTGTCTGTCTAAGAAAACCATGTCACGTGCACGCTCAATGTTTTCTTCATTTGTAGCAGTAAATGGTCGCACGGCTCCTTCGTCGTGCATAATGTGCCACCATTTTTGAATTTTTCAAATCCATTCGTATACTCTTCATTGTGGCAACACACTGTTCCCGTGCTGTACCGAAAGTCTTCGATGAATTTCGGTCCCTGATTCACCTTCCGACCACAAAAGACGGATCACTGAACATCGCTCTTCTTTGGTGCAAACATTAAGCGAAGCAGCCATGGTTAATAGCAGGGTAACGATAATGGAACTAACCTAGCAGCATCAAACCTGCACAGACATAACAACAATTAAACCACGCATGCATCATCTATGCAACAAGACAGTACTACCAACATAAACAAAAATATAACTAAATTGCGGATAATATTTGACTTACCCTCGTAGTTCCTTCTCTTTTTCTTCTAGTTCCTCATTCTGTTTTAGCTCTTCTTTCTTCCTCCATTCTCTGCTCAGTTTATTCTTTTCACCCAAAGGAACCTTTAATTCAAAAATTTTCTTTTTGAATTCATTTCAATACAGTCATTTTTGGTAATGTTGAACTTTTTGAGTTTTTCTTTCATTTGTTTAACATAGCCATCTTGATCTGTATAATTACAGAGTTTATTGTTGTGCTTTGACTGTTTCATCTGGTTGATGTTTTCTTACTGTTACTACCAGCTATTTAATTTCATCAGATAGATATGTATTTAAATTTAGTCTGTGGTCTTCTTCTGTTCTTCTTGAACCGTAGATCTTACTTAAAATTCTTCTTTTTGACTTGTGTAGATTCTCTATTCCAGTTATGTTTGTATTCCATTCCATACAAGATGACTATTCTCACGAATGATCTACACTGCCTTAATTTTGCATATATAATAAAGGTTATTTTTATTGTAAATATTTTGTGTTAAAGTTTATTCTAATTTGTAATTTTTGGTCTCATCAGTAATTATTTCCCCAAGATATTTAAAATCATCCGTAACAATAAATTTACTATACTGTTTTTTTTTGTTTGTTGGGGATATTTACTGGCACTTTTCATCATTCATGTCTTTGAAAAGGAGATCTGCAAGTCACTTTTTTTCAGCTACTAAAGTTATATTATTTCATAAATAATTTAATTAATTCATAATAACAAATTTTTTATCAAACATGAAAAATTACAGTAAAAATATTTTTAATTTTATTTTTCAGAATCCAAAATCTCTTGTAAAATCAAATCAGAAGAAAAGATGTTTCAAAATTATCTTAAAGTTGTTATCAGGTCCATCAAGATATAACCTAAAGATGTGTTACAATAATATTGCTGAAGGGGTTGTTTGTGATGATGTTGATAAAGTTGTTGAAATATTGGAAAGGAACACGAATGAAATCAAAAGGATTATGACAAACTTTAAATTATACTATTTATTTTATAAGACAAAAAGTAAAGAAATTTTCATAATTTTATTAGATTATTTTGATGTTAAAAATATTTTTGATATTACCAATAATTTACCATCAATTATTACTGCTGCTATAAGAATTGGTATGGATATCAAAATGATTCACCGATTGATTGACAGAGGTGGAAATATTAAACATACAGATGCAACACATGTTTCACCATTATTACAATCTGTAAAAAGTAAAAGAGATGTTAATTTCGTAAAAGAAATATTAGAAATGGGTGCAGATGTTAATGAAACATGTTATGGTGTTTTAGATTCAATATTACATGTAGCAGTAAGTAATTTTTGTAGTGGTGATGATATCGAAGTTATTAAATTGTTGATATATTCAGGTGCAGATGTCAATGCTGAGAATTTACATAATGAAATACCTTTAATGAAATTACCATTGAATGCAGATGAAAATTTGTGGTTAGAGCTTATAAAGGGAAGACTATATATCTATGAATACAAAGTACAGTATACATTAAGCAATACCTTCTTAACTAACATAGTATCTAAAGCAAGTAGAATTGAGCAGTTTTTAGATATACTTTATTATAATCAATTTGCTGCTGTTACAGTGAATAAAATATGTAATCGTCTTCTATATTTGGCACTGAATAATAATTGTTCTGCTGATTGTATTACAATAATCCTACGTAATGGTGCAGATGTTAATGAAATGAAATTCATTAATAAATTTATACACTTTTACAATGGTGAAAGTGCAAATTGTATAAAACCATTATTAATAGCTTTAAAGCTTAATAGAGATAAGGAAATTATATCAACACTTATTGATAATGGTGCAGATGTTAATGCCATTGATGAACATGGATTAACACCATTATTATATGCGATAAATAAAAATTATAACGTAGAAATAATCAATAAATTGATAAATGCAGAAGCAGATGTCAATAAGTGTGATTTTGATGGAGTTACACCTTTAATGTGTGCAATTAAAAATAACAATAGTGGGAATATTGGTAGATTGATTACTGCAGAAGCCGATATAAATGCAATGGATATATTTGGCAGAACAAGTTTATGTTACGCTGTTACATATTGTAATGATGAAGATGTAATTAATTTACTTATTAAAAAAGGAGATTTTAGTAAAATAAATGACTGTTACGATAAGTTGTGGTTCGGTACAGAAGTTGTAAAGAAAAGTAATGATAAATTTATTGCTGAACTTATTAGTAATAGAAACGAGAATAAAATAACAGATGTATCTGGTCTGACATTTTTAATGTACGCAATAGAATTAAATATGAATAAAAATATTAATGCGACTGATAACAAAGGTTATTCACCTTTAATTTATGCTGTAAAGTACGAGTGTGACATCAGTGTCGTTATTAAACTCATAGAACATGGAGCTGATGTGAATGTAATCGATAATAATGGATTAACAGCTTTAAATCATGCTGTTCATTCTCCAATGTTTAAAGAAATAATAGAAATACTTATTGATAATGGTGTGAACGTAAACACACATAATGAAAATGATAATACACTTTTATTGTATATATTAAAACATGTTAAATATAATAAAAAACATGTGAGTTTTGTGATTCAGAAAGGTGCTGATGTAAATATTTGTGATAATAATGGTTTAACGCCAATAATGTATGCTGTACTATTTGGTGAAAAAAGTATTGCAACAGAAATTGTATCTACATTAATTGAAAATGGGGCCCATATAGATGCTATTGATAAAGACGGTCATACAGCTTTATGCCATGCATTTTTTCAAAGGGACTATGATAATGAGGAAATTCTGGTTTTGCTATTAGATAATGGAGCAAGTGTTCGGAAATATTTGGCAAATCTTGGTGAAAGTGAGACGCCTTTAATTTGTGCTCAGTATTATTTTACAGGTGTTAAAATTGTAATTGAACTTTTATATTGTAAAGAAGATATTAATGAGAATGATGTTGTAGATCATACATCATTTTTATGTAAATTATTTTCTTCTCATGTTGAACTTGCCTTTTTGCTTATCTCTGATCATAGAGATTTAGTAAAGAATGATAAGCGACTGATTTTCAATATTATTACGAATGCTCCAGAGATTTATGTTGAAAAATTATTTTATAGTTATTTAGATAATGATTTGGGTGATGTCCATAGAACAAAATTTATGTACGAGGCAACTAAAAAAAGTATAATTAAATTGATGTCAGCGGTTATAGAAAAACATTGTTATGCTAAATTGGCAGATTCTGAATTGAATACACCACTTCATTTCGGTGTTTCACAAGATGTTATTAATATGTTAATTATATATGCTAATGCTGATGTTACTGCAAGAAATAATTATGGAGAAATAACATGTGACCGTGTATTACAATACAGAAGTGCCCTTTATCGAACTGCAGTAAAACCATTTATTAAACATTTACTTTTAATTCTTCCTGAAGTGTTGGTTAGATACTCTCAAGTAAAATTAGATTATATTGATTTTATTAATGATTGTAATGTTGAATTAAATAAGATGCAATCTATAAATATAGTAGATAATTTATCATTTTTTAAATTTTGTTGTAAATTATCTGAATATGAGATGAATCTAATATCAGAATCTGATAATTTTTGTGTTTATAACGATCAGCGAATTACACAACTATTTCCAATTTATTGTGATATAATTATTATGAAAATAAAGAAATGTTTGATCGATTTAAGTAAAAGGCAATTAATAAATGCTTTAGAGAGATTAATTATAACAAATAGAATCATTAAATCATATGATCCTAATAAATATGAAGCTGAATTGGATAATTGTAGTCTTGAACATTCTGATCAATTATGTGAATGTGTTTTTCTTAATTATGACATTATGTATTGTATTACTAAATATTTGTATGAAAGACATGTTATTAATTTATTGCTTGCTTCATTATAGATTTGATTTGAAATAATTATACTATTATGTTATGAGTACAATTTCGGTAATGCCTGATATTGTAGATTTATTTTTTTGGTTTTGATTTCTGAGAACTGGAAAATAAGATGCTACTATTTTGATATAGCTAAAATTTAGTGAGTCTGATACAATTACTGATTTGTTAACATTACGTTCTGTAACATTATTAAATTGTTTGTTAAATATCTTCTTATTTTCTTTGATCACCTCTTGTATATGACATATTATTTGTAATGGATGTTACAGTTTCAACATATTTGTATTACATTTTAAATTTACAAGTTAGATTTTTGCTAATTGTTTATTGTTAGACATTAAATATTCTGTAGTAAATAAATTAAAAAAAAATTTCTTTAATCATTTTATCTTTCCTGGTTTACATTTTAACTGATTATATTTTATTCATTTTCATAAATTACTGCCAATGGGTTTCCTTCATAATTATGTTATGTTAACTGTAAACAACTACATTTTTGGGAATAATTCCACAAAATTAACAATTATAATTAATATTTGCATGCATTGATCTGTTAAAGAAAAACTGCATGTTCAACAAATATAATTTTCATGAAATTATAATCTACCTTGGATCATTTTCAGTGAAAGTATCAAAGTATTTTCAGTGAAATTTTAACAGTTATTGAAATTGTAGAAAGAAATATCTACTTTAGTAGCCAGTTTGAAAGAATATATCCTTAATAGATAATAAGGTGATTGGATCAAGCACTTATTAGTGGTGCATGTAAGTCGGTTTGATAGTTATAAACTTACCTCGATAAATCAAATGTTGCAAATTAGAATTATTTTACAATGGAAATAATGTTTTAAAAATAGCAGATTTTAATAATGTTTTAGACAAAATAGTACATTGTGATTCAATTTTCCAGTTGCATTTATTTGTCATAATTTCTGTCTTTGAAAAGGAGATCTGCAAGTCTCTTTTTTCAGCTACTAAAGTTATATTATTTTATAAATAATTTAATTAATTCATAACATATTTTTATTACACAAAAATTTACAGTAAAAATATTTTTAATTTTATTTTTCAGAATCAAATATCTCTTGTAAAATCAAATCAGAAGAAAAGATGTTTCAAAATTATCTTAAAGTTGTTCTCAGGTCCATCAAGATATAACGTAAAGATGTGTTACAATAATATTGTTGAAGGGATTGTTTGTGATGATGTCGATAAAGTTTTTGAAATATTGGAAAGGAATACGAATGAAATCAGAAGGATTATGACAAACTTTAAATCATATTATTCATTTTATAAGACAAAAAGTATAGAAATGTTGATTATTTTATTAGATTATTTTGATGTTAAAAATATTTTTGATATTTCCAATAATTTACCATCAATTATTACTGCTGCTATAAGGCTTGGTACGGAAATCAAAATGATACGCCGATTGATTGACAGAGGTGGAAGTATTAACGACAGAGATGTAAGACATGTTTCACCATTATTACAATCAATAAAGAGTAAAAGAAACGTAAATTTTGTAAAAGAAATATTAGAGTTGGGTGCAGATGTTAATGAAACATGCGACTATGATAGAAATTCAATATTACATATAGCAGTAACTAATTTTTGTAGTGGTGATGATATCGAAGTTATTAAATTGTTGATCGATTCCGGTGCAGATATCAATGCTGAGAATTGTTCTTGGGAAACACCTTTAATGAAATTACCATGGAATGCAGATGAAAATTTGTGGTTAGTACTTATAAAGGGTAGACTTGATATTGATGAAAGCAGTATAAAGTATTCATTGGGTGATAGATTTTTAATCAGTGTAATATCTAAAACAAGTAGAATTAAACAATTTTTAGATGTACTTAATTATAATCGATTCACTATAAATACAATGAATGGAATATATAATCGTCTTCTATATTTGGCACTGAATAATAATTGTTGTGCTGATTGTATTACAGAAATCATTCTTAACGGTGCAGATGTTAATGAATTGAAATATGATGAAAATGATTGTGCTAAACCATTGTTAATTGCTTTGCAACTTAATAGAGATAAGGAAATTATATCAGCACTTATTGATAATGGTGCAGATGTTAATGTGATTGATGAACATGGATTAACACCATTATTATATGCAATAAATAACAATTATAAAGTAGAAATAATCAATAAATTGATAAATGTAGGTGCAAATGTTAATAAATGTGATTTTGATGGAGTTACACCTTTAATGTATGCAATTAAAAATAACAGTAAAAATATTATTGGTGGATTGATTAATGGAGGAGCCGATGTAAATGCAGTAGATATATTTGGCAGAACAATTTTACGTCATGCTGTTATTTATTGTAATGATCAAGATGTAATTAATTTACTTATTAAAAAAGGAGCTGATTTTAGTAAAATAAGTGATAGTTATGATCAATTTTGGTTCGGTGTAGAAGTTGTAAAGAAAAACAATGATAAATTTATTGCCGAAATTATTCCAAATGGATACAGTGTTAATTTGAAAGATTTATGTGGTCAGTTTTTAATGTATGCATTAGAAATAGGTATGAATAAAAATATTATTTTTAATATCATATGTAATGGTGCCGATATTAATGTGACTGATAACAAAGGATATTCACCTCTAATTTATGCTATAAAGTATGAGTGTGATATGGATGTCATTATTAAACTCATAGAACATGGAGCTGATGTGAATGTAATCGATAATAATGGATTAACACCTTTAAAGCATGCTGTTCATTCTCGAATGTTTAAAGAAATAATAGAAATACTTATTGATAATGGTGTGAATATAAACCCTCATGATGAAAATGATAATACACTTTTATTGTATATATTGGAACATGTTAAATATAATAAAGAACATGTGAGTTTTGTAATTCAGAAAGGTGCTGATGTAAATATTTGTGATAATAAAGGTTTAACGCTAATAATGTATACCATATTATTTGGTGAAAAAAGTATTAAAACAGAAATTGTATCTAAATTAATTGAAAATGGTGCCCATATAGATACTATTGATAAAGATGGCCATACAGCATTATACTATGCATTTATACAAATATATAATGATGATGAGGAAATTTTGTTTTTATTGTTAGATAATGGAGCAAGCGTTTGTAAACCTTTGGCAAATCTTGATGGTAGTGAAACACCTTTAATTTATGCTCTGAGTAATAGTAATGTTAACATTATAATTGAACTTTTACATTGTAAAGAAGATATTAATGAGAACGATGTACGTCGTCATACTTCATTTTTATATAATTTATTTGATTATCATGTAGAACTTGCTTTTTTGCTTATCTTTGATCATAAGGATTTTTTACAGAAAGATATGTCGCTGATTTACAATTTTTTTAAAAAAGCCCCAGATATTTATGTTGAAAAAATATTATTTTGTAGCGGTTTAGATATAAACCGTTTGGATGATGCCCATCAAACATCATTAATATGTGCTGTAGATGCAAAAAGAAGACTTAAATTGATCAAAGCAATTTTAGAAAACGGTTGCAATGCAAAATTGCCAGATTTTGAGTCAAATACACCTCTTCATTTCGCTGTTTTACCAGACGTTATCAATATGTTAATTATATATGGTAATGCCGATGTTACAGCAAGAAATAAGTATGGAGAAATGGCATGTGAGCCTGTATTGGAAAATAGTATCTTTCATCACAACGCAATATTACCATTAATAAAACATTTACTTTTAATTCTTCCTGAAGAGTTGGATAGATACTCTCGAGTAAAATTAGATTATATTGATTTTATTAATGATTGTAATGTTGAATTAAATAAGATGCGATCTATAAATATTGTAGACAATTTATCATTTTTTAAATTTTGTTGTATATTATCTGAATATGAGATAAATCTAATATCAGAATCTGATAATTTTTGTGTTTATAACAGTGAGCAAATTAAACAACTATTTCCAATTTATTACGATATAATTATTATGAAAATAAAGAAATGTAAGATCGATTTAAGTAAAAGACATTTAATAAATGCTTTAGAGAGGTTAATTGTATCAAATAAAATTATTAAATCGTATGACCCTAACAAATATGAAGCTGAATTTGATAATTGCAGTGTTGAACATTTTGATCAATTATGTGAATGTGTTTTTATTAATTATGACATATTATATTGTATTTCTAAATATTTGTATGATAGGCATGTTGTTAATTTATTGTTTGCTTCATTGTAGTTTGTATTTGAAATAATTATTGTATTATGTTATGAGTACATTTGAGTAATGCATGATGTATGAAATTTTTTTATGCTTTGATTTATGAGTACTAGCCAGTAAGATACTTCAGTCTGATACAATAAAAGTAGTCTGATTATTAATGGTAAGCGTCTGATACACTTCAGTAGTGAGTGTCTGGTAGTTTGTCTGATACAATTAAACCTTGTAAGATCCAAATATTTCATTAATTACTATTTTATTTGGATATAACTCTGGAACATTACTATTTTATTTGGATATAACTCTGGAACCAATGAAAATAACTACCACTTATGATATATCATTGAAAAGCTCTCAATGAGGGCTTATTACTGCAGTTTAGAAAAAATAAATGTTTTTTGATTTTCGGCTTTTTTAACATTTCTGGCCCAGTCGATTGCAATCAAAAGGGGAGGTACACAACTAGATGTTACAACGGTCCTAAATCCGAAATTTCAACATCCTATGGCTAATCGTTTTCTAGTATGCAAGATACATACATATGTACAGAAACCACACTGAAACTAGTCAAAATGAATTCATTATGGTCAAATTGGAATCTGAAAACCTATATTTTTTGAGATCGCAATTCTTCATACAATGAAGTAAAAATGAAACATTCTTTAATAATTATATCTTTCCTGTGTTACTTGCTGATTATATCTTTTTCATTTTCAAATTATTACCACTGGGTTTTTTGCATAAAAATGTTATTTTACTTCTACACAACTGAATTAAAGGGGATATTCTTTCTAATTGTACAAATATAATTAACATTTACAGACTGATTTGTTAAAATATCTCAATTTTCAACTAATGTAATTTTCATGAATTTATAATGTACCTTGGGTCATTTTATTTCATCAAAGTATGTTAAGTGAGATTTTAATAATAATTGAAATTATAGTAAGAAATATTTAGTTTAGTGGCCAATTAAAATAAATATTGTTTAATAGGTAATAATGCAGTTGGATCAAGCAGCATAAATGTTATGTGTATGTAAAATGGTTTGATAGCTGTAAACTTACTTCAAGAGATCAAATGGTGTGAATTAGAATTATTCTCTATTTTGAAATAATGTTTTGTAGATAAAATAGCTTGAGTGATTCAATTTGCTATTTATATTTGTTAATAAAATATGTTTTGTCGTTAATATATAGAATTTATTTTATACTCTGCAACCAAAAAATATTTTTATAACAGCTACAAGTTTCTTAATTGTTTTATAATATATTTTTATTACATTAGGGTGGTCTGATTATAAATGTAGTGGAAATTTATTGCTACTGCATTTACTTGTTGAATTATTAACATTTTTCTGTGTAGACCAACTGTAATTTTGTTTGTTTTTTTTCCTATAATAAAGAAATATATTTATTAATATTATGTATTGTGTTCAATAAGCACCAATTAGATCACAGATCACCATTCAGCGAGTGCTGATCATATCACAGATCAGTTCATTGTTCACCAACAATCATCATCAACAATAAAACCATTATCAAAATGGATTACAAATCCTGTTAAAATAATTAGGTATATTTAATGTAGTAAGGCAATATATAATCACTACTGTAGATCATACACAAATACTTTTTCCTAGTGTTATTTATTTAAATGTTGATTGTTATATCAACTGGGTTTAAGTAAAGAGTTGTTATGATTACATTTAATATTTGATGACAGAATTTGATTTTGAATTTCAAAAAACAGTAAGAGCTCATGTATTCAGGTCTATGGTTAAGTGTAAGTATCTAATTAGAAAGAATTGCTGGATGTACAAGTAAAATATTAAGGGAATTCGACTTGCAGGTTTGTTTCTATTGCTATAGGATATATCTTTCTATTATTATGTTAGCATAATAAAAGTAATATAATTTGACAAACATAATCTATAAGAGTAAAATAAATTGTACCTCATTCCTGGGGACTCAAATTTACTTTGTTCTAATTATAAATTGAAGGCAGTTAAAAAGTAACTAAAAATATTCAACTCTAATGATGATTTGATCTCATAGAATCAAAACCTTTCTCACACACTTGTAACATCTTGATTCTAATTATCTGCCCATTATAACAGATAATTCTTTGATGAAAATTTACATTTATGCTTGGAATAGATTTATTACATTATAAAATAAAATAAAATTGACTTAACAACTACTATCATCTGAAATACGTTACTAACCTAGGGTTCAGTTGTTTCTTGCATTAACATAGAATAAGAGTAACAAAATTTACCACATAATTTAATGTAACCCATAATAATTTTGACCCTCTTTTACATAGTTAAAATTTACTTTGTGCTACATATTAATGGAAGGGGGTTTAAAAGATATTACAAAGCTGAACATTTTTACCACTGCTACAGCGTTTGTCATACCCCTCACACACTCATAGCATCTCTTGACTCCAGTTGTATGTGTATTATAACATTAATTCATTGAAGTAAATTTCTTCTTGGAATAAATACGCATTATCAAATAAATACAATATACTGCATATTAAGAAGTTGATCATTTTTAGAACTTGTATTGCCAATGCTTTAACCACTACTGTAATCTCAAATACACAACAAACATTAGTTTTGTGCATTATGTAATAAATAATAATGGTACTTACATATTAACGCCACTTCAGCTACAGCTTTATTTAAAAACAAAGTAGTCAATCGGATTTCGGTGGAAAATGAACAGTCTCTTTATTAATTTTAATAAATGGTTATTTATTTTATAAATATAATTTAACCAAACTTAAACTACGCTCGCTAACCTTGAGGACTAATTAACACCGTAATTTTTTGAGTATTTATTTAATAAGTTCAGTAATTATTGCAATTATTTATTATTTAAATAATCAAAACACTCCTGTTAATTAATCAAGGTTAGCGAGCGTAGGTTGTTTGGTTAAATTATATTTATAAAATAAATAAATATAAAGCATTTATTAAAATTAATAAAGAGAGTGTTTTGAATCTATGTTAAACTCTATATCAGCCCATTTTCCACCGAAATCCGATTGACTACTTTGTTTTTAAATAAAGCTGTAGCTGCGGTGGCGTTAATATGTAAGTACCATAATAATCGCCATCAATGATATTTAAATGAAGCAGAAATTAACTTAACCCTTTAAATGCTAAACCTATGAAACATTCAAATTATTTTGTTTGGACTTTTTTATTTTTACACTTAAGCATCAAATGTAATATAAAAAATTTTTTTTTTCAAATTTGTGCAAAATACAGAGGTGGGACTCATAAGTCCCGTCAGGACATAAAGAGGAAGAAAACATTTACAATAACTATGCAATAAGCAAATATACATTTTACATGTCAAGTTACTTGTACAGTATACATGTAATAATAATTAATAACAAATCGGAATAAGGTTATAATTATGATAATTTCAAAGAATAAATATAAAATAAATCCTACACCTTTTTATAAAAATACAAAATTAAAACTAAATTTGCAATGAGTAATTCCAATTAAATAAAAGTTTTTAATAATGTACATTAGTTAACATTAATTTCATGATAGTGTATGAAACAATTTTTCTTGTCATTTATGCACAAATAAACCTTACACGTAAAACATTTACAAAAAGATCTAGATTCTATCTTAAGTGTACTGCACATTTCACGACTCCTCTTTTCATTGAAGAATGGCCAGTGAGCAACAGAAAATTTTGAAAACAGAATAATTCGATTTTCTCCTCATAGTAACTTGGGTTGAAGGGCTAGTCCTGTCTAAATCAAGTGATCTTTGGCCCTTTTGAGATTTAAGATTTCTCTTAGCCATTAGACCAAGCGCAACAGAACACCTCATTTCTAAAACCAGAATTTTATCAAACATTTCACAGTATATTACATATGCATTTACAAAGGCTATGTTAAGTAACCTAAAGAAAATTCTGTGCCACTATTTTTGAGATTTTCACCATTTTTTTGATAGTGTTTTCCATACAAAACATTTATCGATCAGCTAAATCGACACCACCCATAAATTCATTGTAGTCTTTTACAACTATAGGACATGGAAAACACTTTCTATAACCATCTTTTTGTGTACGTTTAACTTCTGTCTTTTCTGTGCAATGAAAATTTGAAATAAAATTTATACATTTATTATCATTCCATTTAAAAAATTAAATACCAACTTTTGAAACCCTATAATCATATTCCCCTCGTTTTAAATCTTTATCTGATGTCATATTTTCAGGTAACCATTTACGGTTTTGTCTAATCGTTGCACAAGCAAGTACCTGTTCAACTTTCAGTTTTTCCATTAATGCAACAGAGCTAAAATAATTATCAAATACAATAACCCTACTTGTACCCCAAAACCTTCAATGCCACCTCACATGGGCACGATCGAAGCAACGTCTATTTAAGCGATTACCGGTCATCCCAGTGTTACGGCTATGGTGGGTCGGGTCATCAATAGTTGTTAGGAAGAGGTTTTAGACGGCGAAAGCAGACATCTATCTGTGCGGGGGTGGTGTCTTAAAAATTTTTTCTCCTACGACGTAAAAAAACCCTCAATAATTTCTTATAAAATACGTGTTTGAAGTATGTTTTTATAAAAAAAATATATATATATATTTATATGTAAAATTTGGTTCGAAGTATGTTTATATATATATCATTTGGTTTGGTTTGTCATAACAGAAGTTTATATTTTTAATTAATATAGATCTATAGAGTAATTAAAAATTATTACTGGTTGTTTAGTTTATTAACATAAGTGCTATTTGAATCCTTATGTTTAACTACGTTCTTTTTCTATGTTGATTACTTTTATATTAAACAAAAATTATTATTAAATGCAAGCTCATTTTTAAAAATAAATAGCAATTGCTTCTATGAATTTTATGAAAATTTCAGTAAATTGCTAATTTTTATATTAAAGTCCTTTAACTGTTATATACACACATATTGTTCTTCAACATTGTAAGGAGATGTCATATGTTTTGTATAGAAGTATAAAACTGCATAGGTTGGCATTAGGAATTGTTTGTGTGAAAAGATTGTAAAGGAGAGGTATATATTCTAATTTCAGTATTTATTTGTTAGGGTTCTTATTTGTTTGCCTGACCAAGTAAGTAATTTTATACTATTCTAATGTAAATCAATAGAATTTAAGTTTATTTTTTTTTTTGTGCTGATTAATCGATAGGGTGGGCTTTAACATTTGATGTAAATTCGAGTTATGTAAAATCGTTTATTTAAACAACGTTGTTAAAAAATGTCTTCATATATTGTGAGCACATTACTATTGTTGGTCGTTGGTAAATAAAAATTTTCTTCCTGTTGTATTGGAAATTTTAATACTTAGCATTTATTTTCCGATTCTAATAAAAAAGAACAGTTAATGGTTGTGTAATAAGAACCTACTAAATCAGTTGATTTCGAAGTCAAGAATTCTAAGGTTGAAATACTAGTAAAGACAGTTACTTTTATACAGATTTGAATACTGAATTGTGAATACCAGTGTTTTGTGTTTGGGTTTTAATTAACTACACATCTCAGGAATGGTCTACCTTTTTCTTTCTTTCTTTTTCCTGTTTAGCCTTCGGTAACTACCATTTAGATAATTCTTCAGAGTATGATATGTATGAGTGTAAATGAAGTGTAGTCTTGTACATTCTCAGTTCGACCATTCCTGAGATGTGTGGTTAATTCAAACCCAACCACCAAAGAACACCGGTATCCACGATCTAGTATTCAAATGCATGTAAAAATAACTGGCTTTACTAGGACTTGAACGCTGGAACTCTCGGCTTCCAAATTAGCTGATTTGGGAAGACGCATTCACCACTAGGCCAACCCGGTGGGTTAACGGAATGGTCAACCTGAGAATGTACAAGATTACACTTCATTTATATTCATACATACCAGTCTCATTCATTCTCTGAAGTAATAAGCAATTGTGGTTTTGGAGGCTAAAACAGAAAGAAGAGTTTTGAAGCTTTTAATTATGTTATCAATCGTTTTCATTAGCGTCAGGTAAAACTCACTAATATAAACTGAGATCGGTTTAAAAAACTATTGTGACACAACAAAGGAAAAAACAACTTCACAACTAAATGTTTGTCATAATTCAAGCTCTCAGAAGTTGATAATTTACATTGAATTTTCTTATCCGTGAGTGTCTTCATTCATTTAAGCAGTTGTTAGGCCTTTTGTAAATCTGTGACTTGTTTTTCAGATGGAATGTAGCTTCCTTCTTTTGCCACCTTCCTCTAGTTTCAATATATTTTGATTATTTGTTAGTTTAATGGCACTCTGATTATCTATTAAGAGAGTCAGATTTTAATTGACATCAACTGCACAAACCTCCTTTAACTAGATGTTAAGCCAAATTGATTTTCATTTGGTTGCCTCTGTTGCAACAACATACTCTGCTTCCGTAGAGGAGAGTGATGCACATTTCTGCAACTGACTTTTTTCACAACTGGTCTACCATAATATGTAAGGAGAGTTCCACTAGTCTATCTTCAAGTAATCGTGTCACTAATACAATTGGCATCACTGTATACCTCAATTTGTCTACTGGTTGATTTACTATATAATTCATCTTCAGGAATAGATTTAAAATATATGAAAATTCATTTTACCAAATTAAAATGGCCCTTTATTGGTTAACTCTGTGCTTTAAATGCAGTATTCAAGCCAAAACTTAAGTCTAGTATTGTGTCAAGTAAAATAATTGAAGCTTCCAACCGCTTTCCTGTAATGTACATCATTGGAGATTAGAGGATAGTTTCCAGATTTCAAACCAAATTCAAATGGTAAAATTAATGTTTACAGTTGCTAAACCCATATTTTTGTAGAATTATTTTTGCATAATACTCTATAAAATTTGTCTTTTACAGTATCTTTATCCCAAGATAATTTTTTTTCCACGTCGTGATATTAATTCAAATCAAGAATTCAACTTTTAAATTAGGCTCATAATCATTGAAGAAGGACCTATAATAAGATCGTCATCAATATGAAAAACCACCAGAATTTCTTTACTGCGATACATGCAAGTATATGTCTTACTTTCTTCTAGATCACACTGCTATAAGAAGTCTGTTACTGGTATTTATACTGACACTTTGAAGCTTGTTTAACGGCATACCGATTTTTTATTTATTGGCACATTTATTGTGTTTAATCTCATATCCTTTAGGTTATCGCATGAACATATTCTTGTTTAGTTGTCATTGGGGAAACACAATCTTCACATGATGTGTAAGCTAAAAGTGTCCTGACTGTCTCTAAGCAGTAAAAAGGGCTGAAAGTGTTAAAATAATTAATCCTTGGATGTTGACTATAGCCCTTAGCAACTAGTCTTGCTTTATTCTTAATGGTATCATTTGAATCAGTATTGAAAGCATACTCCCATTATCCATCATCCCACCCATTTATCAACATCCAACATTCAAATCTGGAGGCTGCTTCTCTAGTTGCCATGAGAATTGCTTTCTTCCATTCAGAAGCTCTGTCTCTCTGCAGAGCCTCTTGATATTTTAAAGTTGTTAGATGGAGAAGAAAAAATATTCCTTCTCTTGATGTCATTTTTCTGTTTCTGTTTAGCCTTCGGAACCATCTTCAGTATTACTTCAGAGGATGATATGTATGATTGTAAATTAAGTGTAATCTTGTACAGTCTCAGGTTGATCATTTCTGAGATGTGTGATTAATTGAAACCCAACCACCAAAGAACATCAGTATCCACTACTTAGTATTCAAATCCATATAAAACTGCCTTTACTAGGATTTGAACCTTAGAACTCTCGACTTCAAAATCAGCTGATTTGCGAAGACGCGTTCACCACTAGACAATCCAGTGGGTTTTCTCTTTATATCTGGAAGATTTTTTTTATTTTTCCCTGGTTAATTAAATTGTATCTGTCCTCATTTTATCTACTGCTTGTGCAAGAGGAATTGACTCATCTTCTAACTCCTTAGCTTTTTCACTAAGGTCTTTAATTTGTATTGTAGAAAAAAATGAATTCTAGATTCTTGTAATGTTTCCAGTCTGAACTTAAGATACCTGCAGACAACTTTTTATTTGTCTGAAAAATAAACTATAATCGCAGTCTCCCCCGTATATAATCATCTTTAATGATCTTGCATTAAATTTTCCTCTTTTCTGGTCCGGGAACAAAGCAAAACATTCAGTTCCAAAGATTTTCAGATGATTGATATTTATTTCCCTTTTCAGAAACAACTCAACAGCAGCCTTTCTTTTCAAAGATTTCATTAAAAACTTGAAAAAAATTCTTGCTCTAAACATGACTACACAATAATATGCCTATATGTTTTTCAGTTTTGTTTTCTTTTGACATCATTGAATTAAAATAGTCCATAAATCGCAAACTAGAAATAGAAAATACGAAACAAATTGCTTTGATAACCTTTAACAAGTATTTCCAGCAATATAAGGGAATAACCTTATGTCTATTTTCCATCAAAATTTTAATTAACCGAAAACTGCCCACTATAATATAGTGTCCGGCAAAACTTGGTAAAACAAATTGAGATCAGTTACAAATAAACTACTTGTATTGACACATAACAAAGAAATAAAAATGACAAAAGACAAACAAAAACATCTTCACAGTTAAATAAATACATATGTCTTCTTAATAACATCGCAAACTACTGATTCTATTAAATAGCATCTCACAAAAATTAGAATTATAAATAATGTATAAAACAGATATATAAAACATATGATTATTGAACATAAATATTAATACTCTTTGACAATTAGTTCTTCCTCTTGTTTATTAGATTTTAAGGTACTTATGTATTAACGCCACTGCAGCTACAGCTTTATTTAAAAAGAAAAGTAGTCAATCGGATTTCGGTGGAAAATGGGCCGATATATTGTTTAACAGATTCAAAACAGTCTCTTTATTAATTTTAATAAATGATTATTTATATTTATTTATTTTATAAATATATTTAACCAAAACTTAAACTACGCTCGCTACCCTTTACTAATTAACAGGAGTGTTTTGATTATTTAAATAATAAATAATTGCAATAATTACTGAATTTATTAAATAAATACTCAAAAAATTACGGTGTTAATTAGTCAAGGTTAGCGAGCAAAGCAAGCGTAGGTTAAGTTATATTTATAAAATAAATAAATATAAATAACCATTTATTAAAATTAATAAAGAGACTGTTCATTTTTCACCGTAATCCGATTGACTACTTTATTTTTAAATAAAGCTGTAGCTGCGGTGGCGTTAATACATAAGTACCGATTTTAATATGTAACAGGTAATTTGACTTTAGAAATGTTTATGAATTGAATATATCAGTTGTTACTAAACTGAGTGCTACAATCTCCTAAGGGGTGCTAGGAAACTTAAGTGGTTGGTGACCTGGTTTTAATTAAGTATTTATTTATTAATTTTAAAATTTACTATATAATCTACATCTCTTATAATTCCTTAATGATTTTTGTTTGTCTATGTTTTATGGTGGCTTAAGTGAGGTTATATTTGATGCTGATGCAAGCTTTCTCAATGAAAAACTTAAGAACACAAGAACAGACCAATGATATTAACAGATGATGCCATATACATGGCTCAAATTAATCTCTCTAAGAGGCCATGTGAACATGGCCCTTGGCTCACTGATTCTTTGATTTGTGGTAATGTATGTGATTTTTATTCTTTAAATATATTTTTTAACAATTATTTTCTGCCACTGCTAAGTTTTCTATTTGTTTTCATTTAGCTCCAGATTCAGTTTGTGTGTTTTGTTTTTTATTAAACTAAATTTCTGTTTAATTTTAATAAATGTTATTTCACATTCATTTCGTCAGAAGTAAATTCTCTACAAACTAGAAAGTTGTAATTGTTTATTGGTAAATTAACAAATTTATATTCAAAGCCTAAAAAAGTTATTTTATTCCTAACCTAATTCTAGTATTTTCCAGCACAACGTTTTCGTGTTTTGATTTATTTTTAAATGATTTATAGTAATAATGCTGATTTTGGCACAGATTCTCATGAAAACTCTCAATACAGATCAGAATTTGACAAACAGTTGTAAATGACAAGACAAAAAATTAGAGGTTTGTAGAGCGATTCAGAGGAAAGTTATGATAGAATTATGAATGTCTGATTCTGTCAGTAATTCGGCTGGCGTAAGTAGCAGCAGCGATATTCGAATTTCTTTTATTCCAGATCAAACTGAGAGTGTACACTGTTTGAACCTACAATGCTCCAATGTTTACAACAATGCATTATACAGTGATAACAATGAAGGAGATAATGAGTCTAATCTAACTTAATCTAATAACTTTGATATACGTGATATTTTATTCCAATGCCTTTGCACTATTAGTTAATGATGAAAAATAATAGCAAAGGTACAGATGCCAATCCCCAAGAAGTGTATTATGCACTTTTCATCAATCATGCATTTTCAATTTCTTAAGGTAATGAGACAAATCATTGTGCAAAACAAAAGATTGAATTTTGAAGGAGAAAAAGAGCAATCGATAATTATAATAAAGCTCTAGATTAAAAAATGGAATACACCTGATATAAATGAAACAGAAAGATTTGTGGAAAATTTTGTGGATGGGGTCTTGGTAAAATGCCGAGTATATAGTAAATCTGTTGTATTCTAACCAGGTTAGTAAGCTAACTTACTGAGATTCTAAGCCAACATTTTTGAGATTCTTCTGAGAATGTTCCACGCTTCAAATGATGGAAATGCACCATACAATGAAGAAACTGTTCAAAGTTCAACAACTCATCGACTAGCTTCTCCCAAAGTTTCAAAATGCAATCAATCCTCCAGGAAGAGATGTGAATCGATGAAAAATAATTCTTTTCAGGACAGCTTGTCTTTCATCAATACTCTCCCAAAAGAAAGACACCAGCACGAGGTGAAACTTCAAATTATGTCTTGTCTGTGGCTACACATGGAATCTCATGATATATGCTGGAAAAGAACCAATTTCCGGCAAAGGGTTTCCAGAAAAATATGTGTTGGAGCTTGCTGGACCATTACTTGAAGCTGGATGAACACTATTGTGAAAATTGGTATACAAGTGTATTGTTGGCTTCTCAGTTACATGATTTTTATACAAATCTTTTTGGTACATTATTGGCTAATCAAAAAGGAAATACAACATAATTAACAGAAACCAAACTGAAAAAAGGTGAAGTAGTTACAGCCCAATATTCAGGTAAAAAAAAAATATATATATATATATATTGAAATAGAAGAATAACGGAAATGTGTTGATGATTTCAACAAAACACAGAGACGAAATGGTAACAAAACAGAAGAGAGGGAAGAACATCATGAAACCCAAGGTGGTAACAGACTACAACTCTGCAAAAGAATTTATTGATTTATCTGACCAAATGAGCATATATTCCACCAGCCATCTACATTCAATAAAGTGGTATCAAAAAATCATTTTTGAAATACTGTTTGGAACTTCAATTGTCAATGGTTTTCATACAACCTTGTTATCAAACAACAAAAACTTCCAATGAAAATCCTAATATTTAGGGAAGAATTGATTTTACCTTTTTTTACAGACGTTTGACAATGATGCATAAACTGAAGTCAGTCAAGATGAATTTACAAAAGAGACTACAACAGTACATAGACTGATCAACATTGAAGGTAAGAAGTCAACAGCAAGACAGAGGTGCAGTGGTTGCTACAAAATGAGGAAGCTGACAGAAGACAGAGGAACCTCAGAAAAAACTACCAAAAGGGCAACGACAAAACGTTATGTGTGTGATGCCTTCTTTTGTCTCGATTGCTTCAGCTGTTGACTGATCTTGTTTTCTTATAAAACTTTCAATGGAAACTTTGTTGTTCATGATTTTGAGTAAAAATGTTCTGTATTTAATTATTAGAACAAAATTGATAATGAAATAACAGAATGATGAACAGAATTGACAATGTTAAATGTAAATGATGTAATGTGTTTTCTGTAAATAGTTTTTTATAACACAGTATGATGTAAGTAATAACAGCAGTTAAGATATGTAAATAGGTACATATCTTAAAGAAACTCTTTAAGAGTTATAAATATAACTTTTTTTATACAAGAATACTTTGTAAATAATATTGAAATTAATCATGTGGCCCCTCTAAGGCTTACACCGATCTCATGCCACAAACTGAAGAACATTGGGAGGCATGTGTGAGCCGCATGTGGCTCAAACCAGTATAAATGTGCATCTCTATTACACTTTTAATAAATATTACATTTAAATGACTTTTGAAAAAAGATAACGTCTCATTCCCCTGATGTCAGTTTTATGCATATGCCCGATGCTTAACAGAGCACAACTAATAACTTCTGCCATCAATGTAAGTTACATCGAATTTTAATAATTAAAAATAAAACAGCAAAATTATGTGGAAGCAACTTAGATGCGGTATAACTAATGTTATAAGATGTTATAAAGATGGAAAACAAAATGAGTATGAATTACTAAAACATTTGTATGGCCTTAAACAAGTTTCTAAGTGTTTGTATAAATACCTAACACTTCTTATAGCAGTCTGGTCTAGAAGATGGCAAGACAGATCTCTGCTGTTCTACAGTAAAGAAATTGTAGTGTTTTTTCATGTTGATGACAGTTCTTATTACAGGGCCTTCTTCAATGATCATGAGTATCTTCCTTTGAATCACAAAGTTAAATCCTTGATTTGAATTAAAAATAAATGAAGTGGAAAATTATCTTGGGATAAACATTGTAATGGACAAATTTATGGAGATGGTCCAATCAGTATATGCAAAGTTAATTCGACCAAAATATGGGTTTAGTGACTGTAAACCTTAATCTTTCCAACTGAACTTGATTGGTAACCTGGTAATTCTCCTCTAATCTCCAATGATGAAAATTACAGGGAAATGGAAGCTTAAATTATTTAGCTCCAGGCAAAACACCAGACTTAAGTTTTGCCTTGAATAATGCATCTGGAGCACAAATTCAACCATCATTTTAATTTGGTAAAAGAGATTTCAGACATTTGTAAATCTATTCCTGAAGATGGCATTAGTTATAGTAAAACAACTGTTAGACAAATTGAGGCATACAGTGATGCCAATTACCTTTGTGACAAAGTCACTCAAACATAAACTGTGAAACTCTACTTAAATACTGTGATAAATCAGTTGCGTGGAAAAGTAAATTGCAGAAATCTGTATCATTCTCTTCTATAGAAGCTGCATATGTTACTACAATACAGGCAACCAAATGTTTGGTTTGGCTTGACATCTAGTTACAGGTAGTTAATTACTTGATGTCAATCCAAAGCCAACACTACATAATCAGTGTCAGTAAACTTAATTATAAACCAATGATACACAATAAATCAAAACTAGATGCCATTATGTAAGGAAGATAGTGAAAAAAGGAAGCATTCAAAGTGAAAAACGGGCAACAGATAATTTACAAAACGAGCATCATCTGCTCAGGAATGAAAACACTCGCACGTACGAAAATTCAATATTGACTTCTGAGAGCTTGAATAAGGCTAAAGAGTATTAATACAATATTACAATATTCATGTTTTATTTATTTGTTTCATAAATTATCTAGAATTATTATTGTTCTGAGACTTTTTAATAGAATCGATAATTTGCAAAATTATTGAGTAAGTATATGTACTTAGTTGTGAAGATGGTTTTCTTCCTTTGTTCAGTGTCACAATAGTTTGTAACCTATCTCCGTGTATTTTAAAGAGTTCTACTTGACACTAATAAAAACTATTGACATTTGCTAGGATTTATCATGAAACAGTTCTGTTTTCCATTAATTGTAACATAATTGAATGTTTCAACAGTTGAAGTTACAATTTACAAAACAGTTGACAATTACAAAACTGTCAACTATCAACTGTTCTTTTTTATTAGTATCGGAAAATAACGAAAAAGAAAATAAATATTATAATTATCAATAAATAGAAAGAAAATTACTAATTAAAAACGTTAATAATAATATTACCACGAAATATGAATTTTTTAACATGATTATTAAATAAACGATTTTACAACAGTTTCAAATGAATTTACATCACAGGTCCACACTAAACAAATCATAAATACAAAAAAACTCAAACTTAAATTCTATTAATTTATATTAAAATGTTATAAAATTACTTACTTAGTCGGTTAAACAAAAGGAAAACCAACAAATAAATAAAACTGAAATTAAAATACAATCTCTCCTTAACAATTCATTCACACAACAGGTGTGACCGAATTATTAATCAGTGATGCCAATACATACAATTGTATACTTCAATATATACGACATTTCATTATAATGGACATAGTGAATAAAAATCAGTAATTACCGATAAGCCATTACTGGACAAGTATAACAAATACTGATTAAGTATAATAAATACTGCGATCTTTGTGGATAAACATTTGTATTTACTAATCAGTAATTACTGAAAGAAATCAGTAGTTGCGTGTAGTGTACTGAAGTATATTCAGTATTTACTTATATGATTCACTTCTCACGGACCTTTTTCTTTCTTTTTCCTGTTTAGCCTCCAGTAATTACCTCTCCGATAATACTTCAGAGGATGATATGTATGAGTGTAAATGAAGTGTAGTCTTTCTTGTACGTTCTCAGTTCGACCATTCCTGAGATTTGTGGTTAATTTAAACCCAACCACCAAAGAACACCGGTATACACGATCTAGTATTCAAATCCGTGTAAAAATAACTAACTTTACTAGCATGATGAAAGTAACAAGGTGTAGCATTGCGCACAGTATTCGGCGCGCATGCGTATACGCTCGTCCCAAAATCTCATTTTCTACCGGGTTATTTGAACATATAAGTAAGGGATTTTGGGACAAAAGTTTTTAGTTGCACAAAAATTTTACAAAATTTGAACACGATGAAAGTTTATTTTTATCTTGTAATTCGTAGTCCGTCGTATTTTGATGTTTCATTTTTAATATATGTTTTAGTCGAAGTATTAATTTATTTAAGTCTGCCTAAGAATTTTTTTTGAGAGTTTTTACTTTATCTTATGTGTATTACAACATATGAAAATATACGAAGTGTTATCATAGAATTTCATTTAATTGACTAATTTTTTAAATAACGTACTTCAACTTCTATTTAATGTTCTTATAATACCTCATGAATAATTTTACGTCAAGGAAAAAATATTGATATTTAAATGCAAAAAAAATTAGCAGTAAGACATGTAGTTGTATTATTTTGGATACTTTCGAAGTCTAGTCGGTATTGTCCTCTTTGTTAACATTTTTTATTTTTATTTATATTTGCAAAAGGGTCGGTTTTGGTTTTTATGTTAATGAAAACTATTTTATTTTCTATTTCATTAAAACGTTTCCATTATATTTTCATTTTGAATTAAAATAATTAAAGTTAATTATTTTCTGAACCGCTCTGTATCTAATAGTACATTAATAATTAATTCAAGGTAAATTGTTTATTAAGAAAAATTATTAGAAATTATTATATCGTTAAGAAATAAACGAAATTTATCATTCAGATCATAATTCTCGACTCCACATAGAGTCGATTAAATTTTATATAAAATTTAAAAATTTATAAAAATTTACAAAAAAGCCTGCACTCCATATTTATTTGGAAGTGCGTGTACACGCACACGTGAGTACGGCACTTCCTATTTATAAATATTAGAGTAAAAATCCACATTTCGACGCCAATTTTCATATAAGTCAATAAATTTTATTCTTTTATGTTTCAAAAGTTTGTTTATTTTTGATAATTCTGCCTTTAATCACATTGATGTCTTGCTTCTGTTTGTGCCCCAACCGCATAAACGAATTTAAACATCACGGCGGGAAAAGGATTTTGGGACGAGCCACTGCGCAATGCTGGGTGTGCGACACCTTGTTACTTTCATCATGGAATATTTGTTGGTCCTCAAATAAGAAGAGTCGGTGAAAGATGATGTATTTAACTCGATGTTAAATAATGTAGAAAGTTCAGCTTGGGCTTCATTTAAAGACATTTACAAAAATTTTCTCGGCAAACAAAAATTCAACAATTACCACAATATTGTTAATCAACTTCTTACTTCACATCATCGCTTCATTATAATAGTAAATTTACTTCTTAATTCTTAACTTCTGTTTTTTACTTAAAACAAAAGAATATTCCATAATAATTTTACTTTAATATAAAGGAATTTACTTTCTTTTACTTTAAGATAAAGAGAATTATTATTGACCGTTCCATAGGTCTTAATTATTAAGAGCTATGGGATATAATACATCTTTGAAGATACATTTCCTCCATTCACATCTGGTTTTTTTCCTGGACAACCTCGGAGATGTAAGTAATGAACACAGTGAACGTTTTCACCAAGACAATTAGGTGATGGAAAGTCGTTATAAAGGGAAATGGAATACTAACATGCTAGTTGATTACTGTTAGACATTAATTCAGGATGTGCCTGATGCTATTTATACAAGAAAAGCATCGGCAAAATTATTCTAACACAGGTATGGGCAAAATTATACATTTTAACAATATTTTCCCTTAATTCTATCGAAGCTTTATTTATTTAAAAGAAAAATTGTATTTACACATTTTGTAATTGTAATATACACAAAAAAGCAATTCAAGAAGTGGTATCGCACTTAGAGAAACATTAAAACAATCTTTTTTGTCTATCGCTGTTATTATTACCTTGGAATATTCTGTCGTCATTTACAAACAGTGCAACTGTAAATAATTAATGTAAAACAGGTTCAAAAACTCGCATTAATATTTTGTACAATTAAGAAAATTAATTGTATGTCATTACTTACTTTTAGTAGAGGACCGTGGTGCAAAATAGCATCATTTCATTATTCGCAGAAACCAATCGGTAGACCGATCAAATTATGTCTCTTAGTTTGTATTGTCGGTCTGAAATTTATTATTGAATATATTACAGAAAAAAAACAAACGACATTTATTTTATTTGCATCAAATTAGTTAGTATAGGTATTTGTTATTCTTTTGTCTGATTATTTCTCAATAAACATTTATCGTAATATTTAGTAGTGTTAATTTACTATTTTTATTTAGCTATCTTTATATATATATATATATATGTATTTAATAACATTAAGTTAGCATTATTGTAACATAAATATGCTCTAAATCAGCAGACAGAATATGTTCTAGTCCAGATCTGTTAATCATGTAATTTTGCGTCTCTCCAGTTTACGTTCAGTTCGATTAACTGCTTTTATTTACAGTCGATTGTAGTACGTATCAAATTAAGTAATAATTTACTCGCGTAATAATTACCACATAAAATTACAACGTCGATTTTTTCCCGTAACTCTTGACTATTTATTACCCGATTTTCAAAAAATAAAATGACATTTTGTTCACAATAAAAGGCGTAATATTTTAGCAAAGATAAAACAAAAATGAACATTTACGGAGATACAACGGATTGAAAAATAAACATCGCCGCCGTTTTTTAATTTACGAAGGTATTAAATTCCTGATTTTTTTCTAATTTTAAAATTTTATTACAAAGACGCTTACCAAATATTAAAGTGATTCGTCTATCCGAACTGGAGATATACGTTTTTATATAAAAATAACAAAATTGCGGACAGTGGCAGAACGAAGGAGACATTGCCATTCGTAAGGATATTTTTCGTTTAGTTTTACAAATAGAATCCGAAAAACTAGTGCCAGCCCAGTATTTTAGAAACACTCTGTATACACATACGTAATCGTCCTTATTAAAAATACATATAAAAATTAAATATGTATGAAAATTGAATGTTTGAATTAATCGTATTAAAGACCTCTTTAAATTTTAAATAACTGCATTTAAATATTTTCTTATTGATGTAAGACAGGTGAGGACATTTAATTTTTAAATACCTGCTATTTCTACAACGTCATAATCCATTTAAAAATTAAATATCTATGAAAATCGAATTTTTCGATTAATCGAATTAAGGAGCTCTTTAAATTTTAAATAACCGCGTTTAAATGTTTTCTTATCGATGTAAGACTGTTGAGGACATTTAATTTTTAAATACTTGCTATTTCTACAACGTCATAATTCATTTAAAAATTAAATCTTTCTCAAAGTTGATTTAATATTTCAATACCGCGTAACTATGTTTTCTTCTTTATTTAAATACCATCTTTTTTCTTTTTTAATTATTATTATTTTTTTTTTAGTTGAATTCTTTTAAAAATACATTTTAATTTTTACAATTGTTTTTATTATTATAAACATTTATTGTTTATATTATACATATATATCGAAGTTTGGGAAAAATTTAGTACTTTTTAACAGGATCCGAATTTTTGGAAGAAAATCGTAAACATCTCGAAAATGGTTGGTTCTAGCGCTCTGAAAAATTTTCTGAACTCCCTCAACGTAACCCCATCCGTTCCCGGGGTCCCCGTCAGACGATAATATTTTCAAGCGCCCCCGGGGTCCGATCGGAAATCGGAGAGGGGGTGCGACGGGGTGCCGCCGTAATATCTCGGCAACCGCCGGTCCGATTTTTACGATTCAAACGGCGTAAGTATCGGCAGGTCGACCGCTAACCGTTTAACTCATCGGGTACGCACTTGATCGACCGGATCTCGGTCATCCGAAAATTAATTCTTTTAGCCCTGCGTTTTGATCGCACTCACCCGACGTAATACGTACAGATCCGATCTTTCGCTAAACACGCTCAAATCTGTGCGCTAGCACAGATTACCGGTCCGCAGGGTCTAGCTGCAGAGGCGTGCCCTCCGCAGTAGTATATTCGCTAAATTGGGGCGACGGAAGCGAAGAAAAAAATATAATCGCCAAATCCTTCGTAAAAAAAAACGTGTAAATATATTGTAATTCGAAAAAAAGCGTGCACGCGCGCAGAAAGAAACGGGGTTCAGCAAAGTTAAAAAACCTGCAATACGGTGGTTTTTTAATTTTTTTTGCCGTATTGAATCAAACTTAATTTTTTAAATAGTAAGGTTGACGTACGATACGTCATTTCGGTTTAAAATTCATCACGTTTACTAGGACTTGAAATCTCGATTTCCAAATCAGCTGATTTGGGAAGACGCGTTCACCACTAGACTAAGGCGGTGAGTTTAATTTATCACGGAACGTGTCAACACGTTCTTTACTAAGCTGATCTGGTACCGCCTTTTAGTCGTACGGAAAGTCAGTGGCTTTTTGGTATTTAAGTTATTCATATTTGTAATTAGTTCATCGTGCTCGGACAAAAATGTCTAGTGATACCGAAACACATGAGAGTAATCAAACTCAGTTTGATATAACAAAGACTGAATGCAGTAGAGCTGCATTTATTAATGCTCTTACGAATTCAGTTGTATTGAACAGGTCTTTTTTTTTTGTCTTCAGTCATTTGACTGGTTTGATGCAGCTCTCCAAGATTCCCTATCTAGTGCAAGTCGTTTCATTTCAGTATACCCTCTACATCCTACATCCCTAACAATTTGTTTTACATATTCCAAACGTGGCCTGCCTACACAATTGTTTCCTTCTACCTGTCCTTCCAATATTAAAGCGACTATTCCAGGATGCCTTAGTATGTGGCCTATAAGTCTGTCTCTTCTTTTAACTATATTTTTCCAAATGCTTCTTTCTTCATCTATTTGTCGCAATACCTCTTCATTTGTCACTTTATCCAGCCGTCTGATTTTTAACATTCTCCTATAACACCGCATTTTAAAAACTTCTAATCTTTTCTTCTCAGATACTCCGATCGTCCAAGTTTCACTTCCATATAAAGCGACGCTCCAAACATATACTTTCAAAAATCTTTTCCTGGCATTTAAATTAATTTTTGATGTAAACAAATTATATTTCTTACTGAAGGCTCGTTTCGCTTGTGCTATTCGGCATTTTATATCGCTCCTGCTTCGTCCATCTTTAGTAATTCTACTTCCCAAATAACAAAATTCTTGTACCTCCATAATCTTTTCTCCTCCTATTTTCACATTCAGCGGTCCATCTTTGTTATTTCTACTACATTTCATTACTTTTGTTTTCTTCTTGTTTATTTTCAAGCGATAGTTCTTGCGTAGGACTTCATCTATGCCGTTCATTCTAAATCCTTTTTACATCGGTTTCAAGAGAAAGTGTTATTTTGTGCACAGCACGCAATATTAATTATTCTGTTAAGCTGTCGTAATCGAATATGTGTTTCTTATTCTTGAATATGGAACCTACGAATTTCATCGATCAGCCGTTCAATGTTTTTTTTTATAATTCAAACGTCATCCGATAAGGGTCACATGTTTTCTGGTTTTCTAATGTTTAAGGTACATGTTGGATTCTCCAATTACTGCTTCTTCTGGTTCAGAATGAATTAAAAGAGAAGGTATTATTTGTATATTGAATAGAGAGGACTCGACTAAATCGGTTAATTATGTCTAGGATGCAGTAAAATTTAGCTGGCAACAGGACGAGTAGTCATAATTTTTAATTAGTAAAAGGTAATATTTTTGAGTAGCCTGTCTTTGGTTTACGAATTTTGGATAAAACTAATAATGTGGAACATTATTTAAAATTAACTTAACTCTTTTTTCGTTGGGTTCTTTAAGCCAACTTGGCAAACGCGCTCGCGGTCTTGCAAAACGTACGGTAGTATTTCTAAGTGAATCTTTGTACGTTAAGTTTGTTATAATTCTAGTTTATATCGATAAACACAAATTATTTTACTTTTAATCGTGTTATTCTGTTTCGTTTACAGGGCAAAAAGAATCGCCGTCATCAAATGCCGAGGAAATTGTCTGCTATGGGCTATTCAGATTATATATTATTATGCTTTATTATAATATGCATAGTTGTATTTATAACAGATTATACAAACTGGTGTGTAATATTTATGAAAAAGGGGAATTTCCGTCAGACTTCAAAAAAAGTGTTATAGTTATGATACCAAAGAAAGCAGGGGCAGATAAATGTGAAGAATATAGAACAATTAGTTTAACTAGTCGTGCATCAAAAATCTTAACTAGAATTCTATACAGAAGAATTGAGAGGAGAGTGGAAGAAGTGTTAGGAGAAGACCAGTTTGGTTTCAGGAAAAGTATAGGGACAAGGGAAGCAATTTTAGGCCTCAGATTAATAGTAGAAGGAAGATTAAAGAAAAACAAACCAACATACTTGGCGTTTATAGACCTAGAAAAGGCTTTCGATAACGTAGATTGGAATAAAATGTTCAGCATTTAAAAAAAATTAGGGTTCAAATACAGAGATAGAAGAACAATTGCTAACATGTACAGGAACCAAACAGCAACAATAACAATTGAAGAACATAAGAAAGAAGCCCTAATAAGAAAGGGAGTCCGACAAGGATGTTCCCTATCTCCGTTACTTTTTAATCTTTACATGGAAGTAGCAGTTAATGATGTTAAAGAACAATTTAGATTCGGAGTAACAGTACAAGGTGAAAAGATAAAGATGCTACGATTTGCTGATGATATAGTAATTCTAGCCGAGAGTAAAAAGGATTTAGAAGAAACAATGAACGGCATAGATGAAGTCCTACGCAAGAACTATCGCGTGAAAATAAACAAGAACAAAACAAAAGTAATGAAATGTAGTAGAAATAACAAAGATGGACCAATGAATGTGAAAATAGGAGGAGAAAAGATTACGGAGGTAGAAGAATTTTGTTATTTGGGAAGTAGAATTACTAAAGATGGACGAAGCAGGAGCGATATAAAATGCCGAATAGCACAAGCGAAACGAGCCTTCAGTAAGAAATATAATTTGTTTACATCAAAAATTAATTTAAATGCCAGGAAAAGATTTTTGAAAGTATATGTTTGGAGCGTCGCTTTATATGGAAGTGAAACTTGGACGATCGGAGTATCTGAGAAGAAAAGATTAGAAGCTTTTAAAATGCGGTGTTATAGGAGAATGTTAAAAATCAGATGGGTGGATAAACTGACAAATGAAGAGGTATTGCGGCAAATAGATGAAGAAAGAAGCATTTGGAAAAATATAGTTAAAAGAAGAGATAGACTTATAGGCCACATACTAAGGCACCCTGGAATAGTCGCTTTAATATTGGAAGGACAGGTAGAAGGGAAAAATTGTGTAGGCAGGCCACGTTTGGAGTATGTAAAACAAATTGTTGGGGATGTAGGATGTAGAGGGTATACTGAAATGAAACGACTAGCACTAGATAGGGAATCTTGGAGAGCTGCATCAAACCAGTCAAATGACTGAAGACAAAAAAAAAAAAAAAAGTATTTATAACACTGACATTTTTTCATTAGATTAAGCTAGGTTCAAGGGTCAGAGTCACTTTGACCTGACCCCGACCGATAGAAAAATAAAAATAAAAACAGATAATATAATCTAGATTAGGGAACAGAGAAACTTAACAGGAGGATAAATTAGGGTTTTCAGGTGCACGATACGATTTTGACAGTTACAATGTGTCAAAATAAGTTTTTGACTTCAAATTCGTGTTCTCCGACCCCAAAAACCCTTATATACGTTATTTTTGAAGTTTTGTGATGAAATATGCTAGCGCTATATCGTCACGACTTGAAAATAACCTAAAACCCATGTTAAATCCCCTTTAAAATTCAAATGGAGTGGGGGATGACTTTTTTCGAACGGAAAGGGTTCATCAACTCGTCAAAAATTTTGTTTTTGAGAGTACTTTTAAATCAGCGGGTGCACATTTTTCAACAAAAATTTTGCTAAATCCCTTTTAAAATTCAAATGGAGTGGGGGATGACTTTTTTCGAACGGAAAGGGTTCATCAACTCGTCAAAAATTTTGTTTTTGAGAGTACTTTTAAATCAGCGGGTGCACATTTTTCAACAAAAATTTTGCTCTATTTGGACCACTCTAATATATATATACAATTTTTTTAAACTGTTTCCCTTAGTTGTTCCAGGTAAATACTTGTAGATATCGGATAAGAACATAATCGATACATATCGGTAAGAACCGAGCATCAGTAAGAGTCGGTATATAAACGGTTATGGGGTTATTGTTAATATCAATAATTCTTGCTATTTTCAGTTATCTCCAGGTGAAAAACTAGCAAACTTTTAAAGGGGAAGAAACGAAAAACTACCAATTTTGATTTTTAGTTTTGAAAAATGAATATTCCCATCTAATTCTTATTGAAGAATGGTGGTCTAATAGCAAAGGATCGAGTCCTTTGCTGGGTGATGGAGGCCAGGAACGGCGTAGCCGGGCCTAGAGTTCCCATCGTCTGGCGACTAGAGGCAAAGGCACCTCCCGGAACCGTGTTCATCCTTAATTGGTGGTCTGGTTTCGGGAGGCAGAGGAAAAAATAAATAAATTTTTAATGAATTCAGTTAATTATTGCAATTATTTATAATTTAAATAATGAAAACATTAATGTTAATTAGTCTAAGTTAGCGAGCATAGGTTTAGTTTGGTTAGTTTTAATATGTGAAATATTAAAAACTGTTAATATAGAGAATATTTAAAACGACCGGTATAAAACAGCACGGTAGTATGTTATTGGGTTTTTCTTCAACCGGGTTATTGTTAATATCAATATTTCATGCTATTTTGAAACATGCATATTCCCACCTAATTCTTATTTGACGTTAAAAATAAATAGGTTATTGGTCCATCGGTTAAAAGTGTTTTTTTTGGAGGGGGTTATTCCAAAAAAGATCCGAATAAATTATTTTTGTGTAGTAAACACTCAATATTTTTTCAAAAATATTCTGAGATTTGTTTTTACACGACTGCCCAAAAAGGAAGGCAATGTATGTTTGTTGGACTGTAGCAGCTCAACGGCTGAACCGATTTATGTATATGACCCGCGTTAGAATAATTACGTCACCGGGAATGTCATAGGCTAGCTAAATATATATGTATATATATATATATATATATATATATATATATATATATACACTATAAATAAATATATATATTCAAATTTACTCGATACGACTATGGTTAACATACGAGAAGTCCTATCTTCTTAAAATTCCAGCAATATCTTGATGATCTCTTACCGTACGGGTTGGCCATATGACAAATCGTTTCAGACAAAAGTTTTACGTAAAGTTTAGAGGATTAACGACCGCTTTAAACCGATTCGATAGTGTGCCTATTAAGAGAGGTATATATTTTTTGTCTTCAAAACACCATTTTTTCCACACCCTGGGCGAATGGTTGGCGATATCAAAAAACTTAGATTACGTTTAGGCCTTTATCCAAATAATACTAGGAACTTTAAATAGGAATTCGATATTTTACTTTACAACAAAGTTATATTTTATTTTTCTTTCAAGGTCTCCCATTTCCACCGCCACGGTCCGATTTTGCGCATTCACGAACTCGATCGAGATTTTGGGACGTTATATTTTACGTATAGATTTGAAAGTGATTGGCGCAAAATTAAGGAGTTATCGTATCCAAATAATGTGAAATATATATACAGACATTTATATACAAATTTCTGAGGGTTATTTTGGGGTGTGGGGGATGTGAAACGCGAAGATACGTCGAAAATTTCCGAAAGTCTAATCGTGCTACTATTACAGTAAGTAGTTTTCTTATGAAATCTACCTAAAACCAGATTGAAATTTTCCGGATGTTAATGTTCGTTATCACCTGAACTATGGACCGATTTTTATCAAACTTGGTCAGATTACTTATATATTTGGGGCTACAGCACGGTAACCAACAGTATCTTGAAATTTCAACTAAATAAGGTCACATTTTTCTTTGAAAATCAAAGAATAACATTTAAAAAAAAATTTTAAATCCCGCTCAAAAAATCCTTTAAAGTACTGCTATGTTGTGACGTCACAGGTTACCGGTAAAAGTATATAAATGAATATTTAAAATGTAAAAAATATCTCGGTCTGACTGGGTCTTGACTTCGATCGCACGGTCGACTAGGTACTTGGTACGTTAAACCTCGCCGCTACACCAACTTGCCTACCGTACAAGCCAAATTTGTTATATGTAAATTTTGAAATTACGATAGTTTAATTAGTACCGCCCGCCCTCACGAATAAAATCCGGTATGCACAGGGGTTTTAGTTTGTATCATTGAATTAAATAAGCGAAAATATATTTCATTTAAGTAAAATTATAAATATTTTAAATTGTGTGTATAAGCCGTGCATCAGAAACAACTGTTGTCAGCATTTTTAGTAACGTGAAAATTGTTCATCTAATTTGGTAGAAATAGATTATCTTTTTCTTTTTTAAGACCGAGTTTCTAATTTTTTTGACAAAGACTGTACATCATAATTATATAAACAACGATATGTTAATTTTTTTATTTTTAAATATTCGGCTATACAATTCTTTATTGTTTGTTTTTATAACGTAATAAATCATAATGAACAAAATAAGTAATATATAATGTTAAGTAGGAAAGAGCACCCCAATCATTAAATTTGTTATCATATGCTGTCGTGGCATAGAAATTTTCGAAACAAATCGTATTGTAAAACAGGTACATACGGTTTTGGGTGGTGGTAGAACGGTAATAGAGTTAGGCAAGCGGGGACTTTGATCTTCCGAGGGTAAGTAGTTAGTTTTAGCGGTTTTTGAGGGTTACGTGGTAGAGTTAGGTGTCTTGTCTTATTAGAAGGCAAATCTTTATTAGGGCAGAATTTACCGATGTGAATGTCTGTCGAGTAATTTGCATCAGTGGCTTCTCACAGAGGGCGACTTCTGACTGTTCAGTTTCTATTGATGAATTTTTACACCCGTAATAGACTTAATTTTTAGTATTTTGGTCTTGTATTATTTCTTTTATTGAATATTTTTCGTTGTCATAGATACATATTAGTAATTTTTTACTTTTCTATAGTTACCATCTCTTGTCAAATATTTTTTTTGATTAAATACGTTGCTGAAATATACGGTCTACTAAGGATCTTATTGTAAGTTTTTACTTATTTTATTTAATAGTTTATATTTTTATAGTAAATTTTATTACAAAGTTTTGATTTTCATGTTAATGAATATTATTTTCTAAATATTGATATGATCTGCGGGAAAAATCGGTCCGACTCGCTAATATTCTTTTAACAACTAAATCGTTTTTTCATATTTGAGTAAATAAAACGACTCAAAATTGTAAAATTTCACTATATATTCCAAATTAATTCAGATTTTAACGGGCAAATAAAACAATACAAGTTGTTTTGTTTTCAGAACAGCAGGTGAAAAACAAAACATTAGAATTAATTTATTTTAAATTAATATTTTCAATATAACCTGATAAGAGCCGATCGGAAATCAATAGAAACGTAAAAAAAAGCAAAAAAGAATGGACTGAGCACCTCATACAAATGGAAATCATAACTAAATAAAACATTGATTACAACAAACGATTATTACCGAAAAAAATGAGGTCAAAAAGATAGACGACACATCGCCGGCAGATTTTTTCGCATGTTTTAACTATTTATCGTATGTCGTCAGTTTTTTTCACTTGTGTTGTAATCGGAGGTATATCGTCGATCGGTATCCAAAGGGCTAGGAAGCCATTATCGAGAGACAGCCGCTAAGAAGTCGGTGTCCTCTGCAAGGATGTTAGATTAATCTACAAAAAGTCCCCTTTTAATGCTTCAAATTTAAAAGATGTAGTAAAAGTTACGAACTAATTAAACACCTGAAATCTAACAATAGGGTTTTATTTAATTTTTAATAATAATTATTTGAAAAACAAACATTCCTATATCTTAAATTATGTATTTTTATCAAGATTTCTTTTTTTTTATTTTATTTTTGATTTTGAATTTATCTACTGAATAAATTTAGTAGCTTATAATATTATATACATTAATTAGAATAAATATGTGATTTTTATGGATGCTACCTTTTCAGAAGACGCTGTAGTTTGTTTGATATCAGAAATGAATTCCCAAACCGATACACTAAAAAATATTACATCCACAAAAATGTTCGCTGCAATTCCCAAAGAGGAGGGCGGCATTAAATTTAATAACTTTGCGATTAAAAATGCAGAGAAAAAACTTGCCGAAATGAATTCCCAAACCGATAAACAAAAAAATATTACATCCACAAAAATGTTCGCTGCAATTTCCAAAGAGGAGGGCTTAAAATTAAATTACTTAGCGATTGGTAATTGCAAAATTACCGAAACAAAAGTTGCAGAAATGTATTTGAAATCCGATAGTCCAAAATATATGTTATTAAACATTTGGCCGAGCAGAGAAAACGTTGTCCATTTTTTGTTTAATAAATCGTATTCGTTTTGTAGCAACTTCAAATATACCTTCATGAATGCTTTTACCTACATCAACAGCATAAATGATATGCTAAATAGAATTTTACGTAGACCTCTTCCGCCCAACTTGGCTCTTAATAAAACTTTTAAATTAGATCTTCTCCCTCCACCAATTTTCGACCTCCCTATTCAAGTTGTGTCTTTTGAACGTCGATTGACATATATCCTCCGTTTCTAATATTCAAGGTACATGTTGGTAAATACTGGTTCTTCTGACTCAGAATGAAAGTATTATTTGTATACAGAGAGGACTGGACTAAATGGGTTAATTAGTCCAGGTTGCATTAAAATTGGTGGCAGTAGAACGAGAAGTTTAAATGTTTAATTAGTAAAACGTAATATTTTTGAGTAGCCTGTCTTTGGTTTATGAATTTCGGAGAAAACTAATAATGTTGAACATTATATAAGATTAACTTAATTCTTTTATCCTTGCGTTCATTAAGCCAACTTGGCAAACGCGCTCGAGGTCTTGGAAAACGTGCGGTAGTATTTATAAGTGAATTTTTGTACGTTAAGTTTGTTATAATTCTAGTTTTTATCGATAAACACTAATTTTACTTTTAATCGTGTTTTTTTCTGTTTCTTTTACAGGGCAAAAAGAATCGCCGTTATCAAATGCCAAGGAAATTCTCTGCTATGGACTATTCGGATTATATGTTCTTATGCCTCGTTATAATATACATAATTGTATTTATAACACTGACATTTTTTCATTAGATTCGGTTAGGTTTAAAGATCAGGGGTGAGGTCACAAGTTAGGGTCAGGTCACAGGTCGGGGTCAGGTCAAACCGGTGACCCGAAAATTTGACCTGACCCCATTGGAGCGTA